>NC_138966.1:139652000-140315500 GCF_055761805.1 Camellia sinensis | reverse complement strand
CAATTATCATAACATCTACTGTTGACAATGATGTTGTCATAGTCCACATTCATTACCAAGATAACATAAACAACATACACATGAATATTCCAACAGTACAAATATACCACACCATCTAAAGGTTCCTACAGAATATAAGTTTGCATAACGTGGGAAAAAAACAAATAGATGATAGTGTTAAAACCACTAGCTGTAAAGAAATGGGACCTTTGAAGTGAAAACTAAAACATCATTATATGAGCTTGTTTATACTTCATGTCTTCCTTATATGAGCTTAATCAAATAATCAACACAAAAGATCTATAGCTGTATGCAAACACATATGCAAGCACAAAAATGCATTTAGAAATGGGGTACTGACTTCTGATATGTGAGTGTTGTGTTTCTATGCGGGAATAATGTGTAAATTACTTAATGCTGCTGTATAGAAATCCACAAAGGAAATCGAATGTAGATCTCAGAAGATGACTGACTAAGAAGAAGAATCAGTAGAGGGTCCTCTTCGACTGATCTGCTGCATCAAGAAGCCGACTTTGGCATTGTATTCTGTGCGATCAGACTCCAAGATTCGAATTCTTCCCACCAGCTCTTCATTGATTCTTCGTTGCTCTTTAGCCTCCCTTGTAGTAGCCTCATTATCCCTTTCGAGTTGGGCACAGGTACGTTTTCCAGATAATGTTGTACTTGGTTTTCGACCATGCCCTAAGCCTCGTAAGTAGCCAGATTTTTGTCCAAATATCTCAATAGAAAGTTGCTCATCGGATAGCGGGCCAAATCCATCTTCAATAGCTTTGTCCTATCGCTTTTCAAGCTTGTACTACAATAATAATTAGTTGAGATAAAACTAAGTATCCATCCACATCTTAATAAGAATATAAGGAACGAAAGTATATAAAGATTGATGTCTTACATGTCTAATCTCAGCATCAGCATGCACCCATGCCTTTTTTTTCTCACTAAAATGCGTCTTTTTGTACAACTCAACAAGTCCAAGTTCCTCTCCAGTGGCACGGTCTCGCTATGCCATTTATAGCACACATTAGACATCAATATAGATTACGTTGTTCAATTACAATTGCAAAACAAAAATTATAGATTCTATAATTAATACCTCATAAAACAAAAGAACTAAAGAAGAAAGAGAGAGAAACAAAAACAAAAAAGAAAAAAAAAAGGTAAAAGCTTAAAAAATAGGATATACTAAAAATAGGAAATATGATGCTCGAATTTTCGACTCTCATAAAACAAGCGAATCAAAATAAATTTAACAATGCAATCAATCAAATTGGCATCTATATTTCCAAACAAAAAATCAAGCAGATAAAGACCAAACAAAAAATCAAATTTCTAAGAAAGTGATGAAAGAATGAAATCCATGGACTGATTTGGTTGGATTTGAAATCCATATGTCATGTGATCAACTGAGTGGGGTGTAAGGATTGTAAGATCAGATTTCAAATCTACTTCATTTGAAATCCTTAAGTTAAAAAACAGAGCCTTAAACTATTTAACAAAGATTAAAAATGTACTCACATAATCATCAATTCATACAGATTCTACAAAATTCTAATCAAATTCAGAATCAAATAAAATAAAAAAGTACAATACAACAAAATTTATAAGAGCAACATTATGTTCAAAATTGTAAAATTTTCCAATAATTCAAACCTAAGGAATCCAATTCTTCAAGCAATAGCAAAAATACAAATCTACCACCAAAGCATCTCTGTTTTTTCCATAGATTTACTTCTGAGCCATCCATTGCAATCTGTTTTTTCCATAGATGCTGGGTTATAAATACAAATTACATAATCTGTTAATAAACTGCTGTGAACTTGGGTTAAAATTACATAAAAGCGAGGAAGAAAAATTTTTCTCGGCAAGTGATATAATTATCTAATGACCCAATATAGTCAACAATGAAGATCCTCTAGAGTGATTTTTTAAATGAGTGATATTTAATTCTATCAAAGTTGAAGGTACAATAATCATTTTATTTTCCAACTCTCAAAGTCTCACCATATCAGTCTAATAAAAATCACTCATGAACAAAATCCATAAAATCTGTCTCTTTCTTTATCTGCAAACTTATTCAGTAACAGCTCTAATGCAGTAACTAATCACTGTGGATGCTTTTAGACCTGGTAAATGAGGGGCAATCACCAAATCTAAGCTTGATCAATCACTATATATAAATATATAAGAATAGGAAGAAGTCAAAGAAGAAAGAATGAAATGTATGAATAAACCAAAATGGAGAAAAGTGCAATTTAAAATATATATATATATATATATATATAACAATATAAATAAATAAATAAAGCACTTGGGCATATGCTAAAAGCAGAACAAGTGTTGATTAGTCTACCACACAATTGCTTCATAAATTTCCCTGCCGTAGGTGGTCATGGAAACAATGCAAACAAATATATAATCTGACTACCACTAATCTCTGAGTATGTTATATATAAATCTCTAAATGTTCCTTCAAATCAGAAAAAGAATAGGTCCTATTCTCATATGCAAACAGAGTTTCTCAACAAGTTGACAGAACTAAACGACATTATGCTGCATTTTTTCGAGGACAATCCACCTCAACTACCAAGTCAACATCGATAAGTATAGATTTGGTTCAAACTTTGCATTAAATTTCATAGCAATTCAAGTTGTTTGACTTGAATTTAAAACTACAGTCAACTTCATGCAGTCACTACTGCTTTAAATGCACACATATAACCTGCCATTTCAAGCCTATGAATGAAAAAAAAGAATAAATTATGGCTATGTTTCAGCATATAGAAATCAACATCAAGCAAATAAACTTAGCCTAGATCATTAGGATTAGGTAAATTTGCAACATCACTCTACAAAAATCCTTTCCAGATGTTGACAAAAATATAACTAGTTAACAAATAAATCCATGAACCAAAAAAAAATGAACGACTACACTCAATAAGATCAAGAAAATCACAGATCGAAAAGCAAATCTATGAGACTGAAATCAATTAATCAAATCAAACCTGGATACTAAAATCGCTGTCGAGAGATGAAATTGTCATCGAGATCAGATTAAGGATTGAATCTCAGAAGCAATCAACAAAGAAATCCAGTGCCACTGTTGAGTTCATTCCGAGATAGAAAGAAATCAACAAATCCAGTGCATTCGCGAGATAGAAAGAAAGCAATCAACAAAGGATTGAATCTCCTAAACAATCACCAAATCGATTCGCGAGATAGAAAGAAATCCAGTGCATTCGCCAGAGAGAAAGAAAGGCTATTTCAGATTAAGGATTTGAGAGAGAGAGAGAGAGAGAGCAAAACTTGCTATGATACAAAACCCGACTGTTTGAGTTCAAAGAATGAATGTATAAAATAAAATAACGTACGATTTGGGTTTATTGGGACCGATTAAAATGGTTGAGAAAAAGTGTATGACATTTTTGCAACCAAATAGACTCGTTTCTAAAAGATAATAATATGATTAAATGTGTATTTTTTAAAATTCCTTCATTTTGTCCTTAAAAACATGATTTTTGCAGACAAATTATTTTTGTTCCTAAAAATTTGTATTTAAAACTCAAATTTGTGGTGACTGATTATCAACAAAAGCTGACCAGCATGAAAAATAAATGCATATTTAACAATGTATGTAATCAACTCAACTGATTGCCAATCATGTGAAAGGGAGAGATTGAAGTTAAGTAATTCCTTATTACAAGAGTTACCTAATTGTTTGTTTGGTTGGAGACATAGAGGAATTACATAGTTGGCGGCAGTAGACTGTTCATGCTTTATCTTGAAGAAATAGATTTGTAGAGGAAACCGTTACACTTCAGCTCGACCAAATAATGTATCATGACCTGAAACCCAACAAATCATGCCAAATGAGTTAACTTCAGATAAAAGTTTTTGTATACTACTTTAACACATCAACACACACACACACAGAGTATGGTTTAGTAGAGCATTAATTTATGCAAGTAACAGTTAAATAATTTTATCATTGTTAAAATTGTGAGAATAAAACTGATGGAGAATTTAAGAAGGAGAGGGAAAGAAAAATATAACTGATAACAAAGTCAGCTAGTGAAGATTGGAGGTAACTTATAAAATGTAAGAAGATAATTATTTTTTAATTGAAAAAATAAAAGAAAAAGAAACAACATAAAAACAAGACACTTAAATGAACAAACTTCATTGGGAAGGTGGAGTTGGGGTGAGAGGAGAAGAGTGAAATCATTAATATGGGCAATTGGATAAATAAATTACCGATTGATCTCAAGTATATGGTCAATGATGATGGATGGAATATGGGCAATCTTGCGCCATTCTTTCCTTTACAAGGGGGCAACAGCATGTATTTTCACAGATCGTATATTGTTGAGTGGCGTTGCATTCATCAGATTCTGGCAATTCCAAATATTCAAAGAATGAAGAGATGAAAGGTTACCCAGCCACTCTGGCAGAGCTTCCAGTCCAATAAAGCTTAGAAGTGACATGTCTCTCAAGGTCGTGAGGTGCTGAAGTTGATCAGGCAGATACTTGACCCTCTCCCACCCATATAGAGTCAGAGACTCCAAGGACATGAAGGGGTACTGTTTGGGGTTTGGGTGATATTTGGTATCTGCGTCTGTAGTAGCAGTAACAGAAGAGGAAGTGGAAGCAGATGCAGATGCAGATGCAGCACTTACAGTGGAAGGCCAGGGGAAATATTCAAGCTCCTCTGAGAAGGAACCTATCGTCAATATTTGAAGGCTGGTCAGGCAAAATAGCCTCTCCCCCCACCAATCTGCCAATCTTGGACATCCTCTAATCATCAAGTTCTGAAGGGAAGTGAGGCTGCATAATTCATCTGAATTGGCCATTATTAAATTTGGACACCATTCTATCTTTAATGTTATAAGGGTTTGTTGTAGCAGCCCCTTTGGCAAACATTTCAAATCTTCGCAATCTGAAATCCAGAGCAACTGAAGAGATGTTAAGCTGCTGGAATTGGACGCTTCTTCATCTGTTTCTTTAATTATAGACCTTAGATTTGGGCAATTTTTTATTGTTAAGTGCTCGAGAAACAAAAGATTTTGCAAGTTATTTGCCAAATAACATAGCTCTTCACAATTCCATACGATCAGCATTCTTAGGGTTTTGCAGCTTTTTTCCAGCAAATCTACCAGTAAAACACCAATCTTTGATTTCGAACCCGAAGATACATCTATTCTCAAGTAAGGGCGATACGTATTTCTAGGACACGTATTTCTAGGATACCGATCCAAGTACGGGTTATCTTTGTAAATAGTCAATTCCTGTAAGGATAACAAATGTCCTGGAATTGTAGTGAACTCGTAAATAGCCAATTCCTGTAAGGATAACAAATGGCCTGGAATTGTAGTCAACTCAGGGCAACGTTCAATACATAACAAGTCAAGCAGAGGAAAGAACATCGTGGTGTCTGACAACAATGATGATACCCCAAGCCCAGACCATTCTTCTATGTTTGGCATATCAACTAGATGGAGTTCTCTCAGTGCTGGAAATACAACAGCTAATGCTTTTGCTGCTGCTGCTGTAGTTGCTGCCCCACTACAGCTACCAGAGATGATGCCATCATTATCATGATCATGATTAACAACACTGTCACAACCATAGAATTCAGGACCAATACGTTTCAGATTACTTAATCCAGACATTTTAATAACCTCAAGATGCGGAAGGTGTCCGAGTGGTGGTATTTGTTCACATCTTGTGCAGTTGGATAATTCTATCTTAACCAAATTTTGAATTAATTGAGCATCTCTACCAAGCATCATCCATGATGCAAAACTTTGTCCTTTAAATTCCTTGAGTTTTAAAATCTTAAGGTTTCCATGAGGTTTAAGTCCTTCCAACACATCCTCATGGTTAATACTAGTAGTGTCTTCTGCTGTTGAAGGAGTGCCCACCCCAACCCAATGAAATCCTAACTCATGAATGTTCGGTTTTCCTAATATATTTGCCTTTTCTGCTTCTTCCCTGCCTTTTACCAATTGGAGATTGTAAATCATTAATTTACCTCTTAGTTTGCTTAAGCTACCCAGCTCTTCAATTTTACGGCCCTTATCCTCACCAACAACAAAGAATGGTAAAGTTTGCAAAGAAGTCAACTGTCCTATCATCATTGGCATCAATTTCCTGTTCCCTTCTGTATCATCAATATAAAAATGTCTCAAGCTAACCAACTTACTGAATTCTTTTGGAAGCTCTTTGACACGCTCAAAAGATGGAAGTCTCAATGTTTGCAAATTGTAAAACTTGGTGATAAAATTTGGCAACATTTCAATAGATGAATATGAGAGATCAAGATATCTCAAATGTTTGAACTTACGTACGAAACTTGGCAACTCTTTCACACCACATGCTCCCAAATGCAGGGCACGTATACACTTAACTTTTGAAATATTTTTTCGGATGTCATAGAAAAATAATGTCCTCAAACTTGTTTCTTTCACAAAACCCAATGATAGATGTTGAACCTCGGGATGATACTTTTGCTCACTAGCAATCGAAGTCAAAGCCAAACAATTACCCTGTGAGACATCCAGTGCCAGATCATGCACAAGATCGTGCATTTTGCAACCAGTAATATTATTGTACACATCCAATTCAATGTCTTGAAATAAAGAACTGTGCAACAAAATATTAAAATAATCATTACCAACATCTTCCATTTCCAAATTGCATCCCGAAGAAGGCTGGAGATATCCTTGAGCCATCCAAAGCTGAATCAACTTATCCTTTTGAATGTTGTAATCTTTTGGAAAAATAGAACAATACGCAAAACAGTGTTTCAAATATGGTGATGGTAAGTGATCAAAACTTAGCCTTAATATCGGTTGAATTCCACTTTTGATTTCAGGTGAGCTCCATATTTCACTGTTTTTTATTGACACCCATTCATGTTCATACCGTTTAGAGTACAATACACCTCCTAGTGACTTTATTGCCAAGGGCACGCCCTTACACTTTTCCACCATTTTTCTACCAATAGCCACCAAATTTGGGGTCTCTATTGGCCCTCCATTTGCAAACGCTCTTTTTTGAAACATGGTCCAACTATCATTTTCTGATAGTTGGTTCAAATGAAGAGTGAGAGATGCAGAGGTTCTCATGGTAGATACCACATTCGTACTACGGGTTGTAACTATTATTTTGCTTCCCATGGAGCCACCTATTCCTTTCAAAGAAGCTCTCAAGCTCTCCCACTCGTGTGGATTTTGATTCCAAACATCATCGAATACAACCAAATACTTTTTTCCATTTAGTTTTGCAGCAAGCTTTCTCACTATTCCTTGAATATTATCTGTGTCAGACTTATCCCCAGTAAGAGATTGTACCATCTCATTCAATAACCTTTTAACTTCGAAATCATCAGAAACACAAATCCACATCCTTTGATCACCAAAATGCTCCACCACCCAGTCATTGTTGTAGACTAGCTGAGCAAGGGTTGTCTTACCCATCCCCCCCATTCCTACAATGGCAATGACAGATAAATCATCTACGGTGTTGTCGGAGGAGCCAAGTAACATGTCTATCACAGTTGATACATCACCATCCCTTCCAACAACTTGTGAATCATCTACAAAGGGGTGAGTCAGCCTGAAATTCAATTCTCTAGGTTCAACAGCACTAGTAATACTAACAGCATTTAAGATCTGATCAGCTGGTCTAAGACCGACGTCATTTGCTTCTTTACAAAGATTGTCAAACAACAAATTGATATGCTTGACCTTATGAACCATCTTGAGACGAAATGGGAGTGGATTTGAGAGGGAGAACAAGTTGCGTACCTTGTTGTTGTTGAATCGATTTTGTAACTCAAACTTACGACGAAGGGCTTCAAACTTGAATTCATCCATGACATCGTCGGCAAGGGAAGCCACAGAATTGAGTTTCTTGAGCCAAAGTCGCATAGTTTCGAGCCTTATTATGACGACTCCTCCTCCTCGGTTCTCAGCATCATGTAACAGAGCTTGAATCAATTCCAACTTGTCACTAAGCCTTTGAAGCTCATCCTTGAAACCCCATGCCAGGCTAATCTGTTCGGCCACTAGTGGAATCAGGTAATTCAACATCACCTGAGCAGCACAGATCAGGGGAGATGCACTCATATTTCCTTCTTTGCTTCGCAATGGAACAACACAAACAAGAGAATAATAAATTGAGTTTCTTTATCTCCTTATTGTGAGTGTTAATCATGTGTGTGAACAAGCGAAAGTCTTGAACTCTTTCCTTTCCGCGTTCGATTTTAAAATGGAAAAATAATGTGTGCGAAGTCTTCAACTCTTTCCTTTCCGCGTTCGCTTTTAAAATGGAAAAATAATGTGGGAATAAGCGAAAGAGAAATTTGGGCTCCGTTTGGGATAGTTTTCAAAATATAATTTCACATTTATTTTTGAGCAGTGTTGGTTTAATATTTTTAAAAATTAATTTCACATTTATTTTTAAATTTTTTTTTAAGGTGAGACAATTTAGACTAATTGGTGATCTGGCCGAGTGATCGAAACAGTGTTCGATTTTTTTTATTTTTGCACCGGTTATTTTTATATTACAAAAAGAATATTTTAAATTTTTTTTATGAATTTTGAATAAAATTTTGGATTATGTATTTGATTATGAATCGTAAATTTTTGTATCAAATGTCATGTCACATTACTCAATTCAAATTCAATTTAAAACTCTTTTTAAAACTCCTTTCAAAATTCATAATCAAATAAATTTTCCACACTTAAATCATAATTCCAAAACTCACAAACTCAAAATACAACTCTATTATCAAATTATAATTCTAAAATTCTACCAAACACTACCTTGATTTGGAGATTTGATGAGAAATTTGAAAAAATATATATATATATATAAAATTAAGTAAAATATAAATATATTTTATTCATATTTTGTCTTTTTTTTTTTTTTCTCTTTCTAAATTTTTTTTTAAATCCTCTAATTAAACACATGAAAATGGTGTGCTGTCTTCTTCCAAAAAAAAAGTTATTAGGTAATCATTTATCATATATCTCTTTCAAATTATTCAACATAAAATTATACAATCTCGCTACATCCAGACAAAACGCCCTGCCCAAATTCTCCGACTTACGTGGCCTGTGAGGACCAAAACTCTGTCGTTTTAATCAGATGGAGCCTCATATGCTGAAGTTCAAAACTCTGTCGTTTTATCCCAAATGAGAAACTGAACTTGTCTCTCTTCCTCCGTTGTCGTTCTTTTGATCATAGCACTCAGTTTTTTCCAACTCCAACTAGGTAACTTGTCTTTTCTCTCGTTGAAAAGAAAGAATTTCAATATGATCAATCTGTTTCTACTCTATCTCAACTGGGTTTGCTTTCTCACTACTCTATATCTCTCTTGGTCTTATTTCTCTCACTACTCTCTCTCTCTCTCTCTCTCTCTCTCTCTCACACACACACACACAACTGGGTCTTTTCTCCTCAATCCATTCAATCTGATCAATTGAAATGTGTTAATGTAAATGTAAATCACCTACTACACTCCACCAAACCTACCTCCACCACTCACTCCTATCACCTACTACACTCCACCAAATCTACCTCCACCACTCACTCCTATCACCTACTACACTCCACCAAACCTACCTCCACCACTCACTCCTCACCTACTCCAGAATCATCTCCTATATAATAGGAATTCTTGTACAAAATAGAAACACAACAATCTTGTAATATAACATATATCAATCAATAATACATCAGTTTATTTTACATGGTATCAGAGCAAGGTTGAAAAGCTAATAATTTTGCTTCACCGGCGGGCGGCAGCCTCGCCTTGGCCGCCCGCCGGACCTCTACCCATACCTTCACTCCGCTGCTCTCTCTCAACATTTTCTCTCTCTCTCCATGGCGGATGTTCATCATGGAGGAGCACAAGGCATCAAGCTATTTGGCCCAACTCCTACGGCTACCAGCCAAGCCTCTCCTCCCATTCAAGCTCGTATCCAAGAGCTGGCCTTCTCTCCTTCTTCCCGTATTATCAGGTTCAACCAGCATCGCAGGACTTCTGTCCTTCTTCCCGTCTGCCACCGTCGTCAACCAAACACCGGCTTGGACACCACCACAGGATGAATGGCATGGTATTTCTTTGGGATACACTTCTGGGTGATCTGGTGCTCTCTTTTCATCTCCGTCTCCGGCTTCTTCTCCGACCAACTCTCCATCCCCGGTTCCGATCAGCTCTCTCTAGCTGGGTCTGGCTACTTGATATACCCAACACAAACATAAACAAACAAAAACAGCCAACCCATCTCGGCAACTTGCTCTCTCTGTCAAGGGATCCACCCACACATCCTATCTCCTCTTCTCTCCCTCTCGGAGAACACACAGCTGTACACACACATGCAAGCACAAAAACACACTTTATTCCTCTCTCTCATCCCTTCATGCTTTACACACCACACCACCCCACTTTCTTTTTTTATTTTCGCCCACATACAATAAAAACCACCTCGGCCAATGGGGATAAAGGTGGCGGTGGTTTTGTCACGCGTGAAGCAGACCATGTGTATTAGCTTAAAAGGTGGTCACTTGGCCTTATATTCCTTTGTTAAAAAAAAACAAAAAAAAAACAAAAAAAAACAAAAAAAAAAAAAAAAAAAAAAAAAACAAAAAAAACGGACTGCACACCGTGTTGCTCACCACTCTTGTCTGCAGACTATGGTTCAGGACACTGTCTTCACACCATTCTACTATATTATCATACGCCACACCCATCTTTTGAAAAACCCACTTAACTTTCTTTTTCATTTTTTTTTTTTATTATTTTACTCCATCTTCTTTGAACAGAAACCAACACACAACTTACTTTGCACATGTCTCTCCTCTCTCTCTCACTTTACACCCCCTCTTTTCCTTATTTTATTTAAACACAATGCCTCTCCCATGTTTTCATCCAACACCCACGTGATTTCCCACTTTTCTTTTCTTTTCATATATATATATATATATATATTTATTATAATATATTTCCCCAATATCTTTCCACCATCCTCTAGAATAATAATTCTTCACACACTCCCAATTTGACCAATTCTTTTTCTTATTATTATATATATATATATATATATTTTTCTTTTTTTCGTCCCACCGTTTCAGCACCCATTATTATTCTTATTATTTATTTATTTATTTATTTATTTTCGATTCCCTTCTTTTCACAACAAAAAAAAAAAAAAAAAAAAAAAAAAAAAAAACAACTTCCACATTTGCACAACAACCCATATTTTATTTCTCTCAGGGATCCACCCCGATCACCATTTTACACAAAAAAAAAAAAAAAAAAAAACAACACAAAACAAAAAAAAAAAAAAAAAAAAAGGGACAACACAACCACACCCACAGCGGGATTTTTTTCTTCTCTACTCTGCCGCAGGTCTTTTCTTCTTGCCTCCATCATGGGCGGCCCTTGCCGGTGTTGCCTCCGTGTTTCCCACTCCACTGGGCATGACCACTATTCCTTGCTCTTCCACTGCAGCATATGGCGGCCCTCCAAATCGGAACATTACGGTGGCCTTCCGCTTCAGCTCCTTATTTTCTGCCCTTAGCACGCTCATCTCTGCTCGCGCATCCTTATACATGCGTTGGAGCAGAGCCAGCTGGGAGTTTAACTGCTGCACCTCATTTGTCCTACTCTGTAGCCGGTGCGACAGATTTGTGACCGCCGTCATGGACTCCACACATGCCTTCAACGTATACTGATTGGCTTCCACATCCGACTGCACCGCCATTTTTTGCTCCACAGACCGCATCGGAAAGTTCAGCGGAGCAAACCCAGCAGTGTTTGGTTGAGGTTCACTGGCCACCGCACCAGTTCTCTCTCCTGTAGACTCGTTGAGGTCGGGAAAGAGGGTAAGCAGCCCGCGGGAAGACGAAGCCATTTTTTCTGGGCAACAGAGTGTTATAGAGAGTGTTACAGAGTATCTTCTCAGCAAAACCTTCTCAGCAAAACGAAGAGTTTTTCAGAGGATTTTCGCCAATTGTTTGTCTTCGCCTCTGCCTCAGCTCTGTCTTGGTTAAATAGCCGAGGCAGCCACGCGCATCGCGCGCCTCTTCTCGCCGACAAACAGGCACGCCTTTTGATGCATTCGGGCACGCCTTTTGATGGCACGCCTTTTGAGGGTGCGGGCACACCTTTTGAGGGCACGACTTTTGAGGGCTCGATATCTACATCCATTTTTGGGCAGCCTATATACACACTCATACAGTGTCTTTTACACACTCATACAGTGTCTTTTACACCGGTCAGCTTTATCAATCCATTTGTTTCAACCTCAAATAGGTTTCTATCTTCACACCTATTTGAGTTTGAGGGGGGGTTATACCAGTATAATGTATAAGTCGCCCATGGCGCACTCCCTAAGTCGCCCCCTTGGTGCACCACCACAAGCTTCTACAACGGTCCGACATGACCCCATAAACTGTCTTCTACAACGGTCTAACACGACCACACAGTGTCTGCTACAACGGTCCGACATGACCCCGTAAACTGTCCTGCTACATCGGTCCGACATGACCCCATAAACTGTCTTCTCCAAAACTGTCTGCTACAACGGTCCGACATGACCCCATAAACTGTCTTCTACATCGGTCTGACACGACCACACCGTGTCTGCTTCAACGGTCCAACATGACTCCGTAAACTGTCTGCTACAACGGTCTGACACGACCATACCGTGTCTCCTATCCTGTTTTATTTTATTTATCAGTTTATTTTTCTGTTTTGTTACTCTCTCCAAACTCAAGTTGGCTAGTACCTATCCTCCTTGAGTTTGAGGGGGGCTGTTAATGTAAATGTAAATCACCTACTACACTCCACCAAACCTACCTCCACCACTCACTCCTATCACCTACTACACTCCACCAAATCTACCTCCACCACTCACTCCTATCACCTACTACACTCCACCAAACCTACCTCCACCACTCACTCCTCACCTACTCCAGAATCATCTCCTATATAATAGGAATTCTTGTACAAAATAGAAACACAACAATCTTGTAATATAACATATATCAATCAATAATACATCAGTTTATTTTACAAAATGGATTAAGCACGATGACATTGATATCCATTCATGCATGTGAAATTGCGAGTGAGAATAGTTCTTGATTCTTCAGATTTGTTTTCTAGGTTGCTGTTCCTTTGCTATGGGTGTATGCCTTTTCGTATTGCCATGGCAATCTAGAAAAAGTGCAGTGACGTTGACTAAGCCCTCTGTGTTTGATACACTGGAACGTTAGTTTCGGACTTATTTTACATTATGTTTGTTTACGAGTTTCAAAAATTAATTCTACATTCATTTTTAAGAACTCGATCGTAGGGGGAAAAATTCAGGTTAACCAGTCGTCCGGCCGGTTGATCGAAACTGTATAATTTTTTTATTTATTTTTTTAATTGACACTTGTTAATTTTTATATATTCAATAAAAAATATTTTCTAAATTTTTTAAAAAAATTTATGATCTTTAATAGAATTTTGAATTGTGTGCTTGGTTATAAATTGTAAATTTTTGTATCAAATATCATATGTCACATCAAAAATCTTCCACCCAATTCAAAATTCTTTTCAAAACTCATTCATCAAATAAATTTTTCACACTTAAATTATAATTTCAAAACTCATAAACTCAAAATACAATCTCTATTCTTAAATTATATTTAGAAAATTCTACCAAACACTACATGAAATTTTAGTTAAAAAGTAAAAAAAATCTGTTGCATGTCTATTTTTTTTATATATCTTTTTATAAAATTTTTTTTTTTTTTTTTTTTTTTTGGAACTGGCAAATTAAATGGGATTACAACGAAGCATCAAGCAAAACAACTCCTGTAACAGAGCAGGAGGGGACCCAACCCACCCTAAAGGAAGAGCACCCTTCAAATGAGAGGAGGCAACCCAATAAGCCACACAGTTGGCCTCTCTAGGCACCCATGAGAAAGAGATAGACAAATGTCGACTCAACGAGCCAACATCCAGCAAACATGCACGGCAGTCCCAAGGGGCAACCAGTTCCAATGAGCTTAACTCAATAACCGATTTGTTGTCGCTTTCCACTTGGACGTTAACAAGACCAAGAGCTTGGAGGAGCTTGCAAGCCAGTCTAACAGCCCTGGCTTCGCCTTGAGTAACTGAAGATACACGGACCAAAGAGACCCGACCATCAACTAGATGCCCCGCCCAATTTTCTAAGAACCACTGCAACTGAGGCTATACTCCCATCTGGGGTGAAGCTCGCATCACAGTTTATCTTAAGAGCATCTCCAACCCATTAGGTATATAATGTTTGTTAGTCAAAATGTCTAATATAACTCATTTTTTTCAACTCTAATGCACTAGGCATATGATTAGGCATTTTAGCTCAACTCACATTCACTAGCTACATGTAACTAGCCTTCAAGGTCAAGCAAAATGTATTTAATCATTGGGATCATTTTTCACCATCTTTGTTGCTGATGTGGCATTTTATAAAATTAATAATATTTAGATGAATCACTAAAATAAAAAGTATGATTAGAGTAAAAATATGAAATAGTTGATAGACAAAATAAAATATATACTTTATAGTAATATTTAGATATGTAAAATGTCTATTACCATCGGAGATGTTCTAAAATGACCTTGCAGAGGCGGCTGTCATTTAATTCGAGATAGAGGCACTGATACTCACTGGGGGTGAGGGAGCTTCCTGAGAGTTGGTGAGATTAACTTCCTGTCATAGAGAAGAAGCTTGGCGAAGGACTTGTGAAGGATCCACAGGTACTAGATTGAATACCCAGTCGTTACGAGCCTTCCAAATGAACCAACCCACAACCGCAGCCTTACCCACTAATATCAAAAATCTGTTACATGTCTATTTTTTTTATTTCTTTTTATAAAAATTTTAAAAATTAATTAAAATAATCAATTTCTACACGACCGCTTAATAAATCCTTTTCAGTACATGCCCTTTTTAGAGGAATTTTCTGATTATTTTTTTTAAATAGGAATATGTGGGGTTTTAACATGACACGTGGCCATAAAAATTACATGGTTTTGTGTAAATTTATATGATATTTTAATTTGATATTTATCGATTTAATTTAGAGTATTTTAAAATAATTTTTTATATTATATATATATATTTTGTCACGACTCACTCTCCGTACCCAAAGGTTAAGTATCGTGATGGCCAGTAACTGAGATTACCTCCAGTCAATTCTTAAACAAATTAATAAACGCAAGTGGAAGTAATATTTAAATGAGAGTACCAAAATAATCATCGGAGTTTCGATTTTTATTACAAAATGTATTGACCAAAAAGGCCGATATTTACATATAAAAAATATCATAAAAGTTTTGTGTGTGTCTATTCCGGAGCCTCGCATCTAAGACTTTCCAAAAGCTATTTTTGAATTGCATTATTTCCTGAAAATTAGTAAACAGCTATAAGCACATGGCAGAGTGAGAAATATTATACCAAGAGTATAAAGGACACGAAATAACCATGGATAGTTAGGCCAAAACATTTACGTAACTCAGTTTGGTGAATAAGTCATTTAAGTGGCAGAAACTGAAATATATAAATTATGCAAATAAATAACCATAATCACGGTACAGAACAGAATAGAACAGAGGTCACAGAAGTGACAGTCAGAACAGATGTACGAACTCAAGAGGTGGCTCATACGGACTATAAAGGTGGCTTCCACAATAGTGTAACACTTATCTTTGCACAGCACTTTGCTCCGCATAGAACAGGGGTCAATGGATTCATGACAAACAGATGACCACAAGGTAGTCAAACAGAGGCCAATGGTTATTTAAGTCCCCCAAGGCGTGGAACTCCTGTGGTGGTACTTACAAAACATAATTGTTTATAAGGTTATAGCCAAATATTCTTTAAAATATAAACAAACATATCCATGGATTTCACTTTCACAAATAAGGTTCAGAAATTAAACCACGTGACTAAAATATTTATATAATTTAGAATAGTTAATAAAACATAACTTGTATAAAATAAATGCGGTAAGTCAAAACATACGTAAAACATATAATGGTAACTTAAGATATAATATAACTCACCTTCACTTTAATACCTCACTCTTTTTTTCCACTACCAAAAATCCTCTTAACTTTCATTATTTTTTCCTTCCTTTCTTTCCTTTCTTTCTCCTTCCTTTCTTTCCTTTCTTTCTTTCTTTCTCTTCCTTTTCTTTCTTTTTCCTTTCCAGGTGAATCACCTCCCTATTTATAGAGATTCAATTCGTGAGCCCCAAGCCAAACTCATACACGTGGCCAGTGCGAATCGTGCCAAAAGTATGATAATAAATTATAAGGATTTATCCTTATCTTATATAAATAATTAAGATAATTACACTTTAACTCAATATTTTAATATAATTATATAAATTAATTAATTCTTAATTAAATTACATTTTATCGTATGCTAACAAAAAATTAATTATTTATTTTACTACTACACCCATTATTATTATTATTTATTTATACTTTGACCTCTAAATTCATAATAATTATATTTTTTTACAAAATTATACATAATAATATAAAATAAATCGTATATTTTTCCAACTGTAATTAAATAATATTAGTATAAATTTTACAGAATAATTAAAAATCTGAGTTATTACATATATCGTGTGTTTTTCATAAACTCTTTTAACATTTTAATAATTTTTTTGAAATTTATTTAATCTAAATGCACTTAAAACGTATAAAAATTGATCATTCATTGAATACAAAAAAAAAATATTAAAAAAAATTAAGAAAAATTGGTCTAACATCTCTCTCCAACTTTTAGTAGTAGGAGAGGTTCACAATATATATATTTTTTAACTTAAGGTCCCTTGCCCACACCTATATATCACACCCTCTATCTCATTCTCTCTCTCTCTCTCTCTCTCCTCCCTTCTCTCTTATCTCTCTCTCTTTTCCTCTTCCTTACCCTAGCTTCCTTCTCTGCTACCGTCACTGTCGTGACCGTCACAACCGCCATTGCCGCTGCAGCAACCGGCAACGACAACAACAAGAACACAGTTATTCACTACCCTCAGAAACAGGTTTATTGCTCTTGTAAAAACTCATTATCATCATCATCTTAGTATGTATGCTTCTCTAAATCCCCGTTACTTCCTTGTCAATCTCTCAATTGAATGTTGTTTGCTAAAGAAAGTTTTCTTAAAATATATATTTGCAAAATTTGATAATGAGAATCAATACAATGGCAACCAAAAAAATTGTCTGTATATTAGGGGTGCAATTTAGGCGGGCTCAACCCGAGCAACCCGTACCTAGCCCAAATTTTTTTAGGGCTTGGACAAGATATTTTCAAATTCGGTACGGGCTTGGGCAAAGACGTCAATTAACCCGAGCAACCTGAAGCCCGAATTATACATACATAGATATATAAAAATATTAAATATACATATAAATTATTAGCCATTACATGATATTAAAGTAATTTAGATTATTAAATTATATTACATATATATTATATATACAAATAACATAAAACCTTTTTTTTTTATTTTCACTTATAAATTGTAAAGACTACTATAGCGGCATCTCCCTTACATTATATAAATTATTTGTTTTGATGGTATTAATAATTTTTTATTTTAAAAAATATAAATAGAGTCAAATTTTAATAATTTAGTAATGCAGTTGCAAAAAAAAAAAACAAAAAAAACTGAAATTCATTTACAATTCGGGCAACTCGAGTTTAACTCGAGTTGGGCTTGGTTAGGCAACCTTGGGTTACAATTTGGGCTTGGGCGGGCCTGGGCAGGTCTTAGCACAACTTGGGTTGGGCTTGGACAACCTCCTAACCCGACCGAACCCACTCGAGTTGCACCCCTACTGTATATAGGCACTCTGTTGACGACATTGTTCTCAAGATATTTTAACGAGACACATCTTGTTCCCATATAACCAATCGGTGACTTAGCTACTGCCTTTCTATTTTGGAGCTTTTCAAATTCCACAAGAACACAAAAAACTCATGTCATGACATGTAAATAAAATACAAATCTTAACTTCTTGAGGATTTTCACCACGCAGCAAACGACGGAGAAATTTGTGAGCAAAGAGAAATTTTAAATCAGAAAAATTTGAAAATATAAATAAAATTTGAAAACACAGAGAAAATCAAAGAAATTTCAAACTAGACAAATTTCTCTGTGTTTTGAAATTTTTCTAAATCAAAATTTCTTTGGAAAAATATTGAGAGACCCCAACCACTATAAAAGTATTTCATGTCCTTTATCCTATAAAGTCTTAATATTAGTAACTTTAAAAAAAATTCCTCTAAAGAAAATTAGTCTAACATCTCTCTCCAATTTTTTACTAGTTAGAGAGGTCCACAATATATATTTTTGTAGTGTAAGGTCCTCAGGTCCATCACCCGTAATTACAGACATCAAATTTCTTCTAAACCCACCATCTTTATCTTTTTCCATCATCATCCTCTCTCTTTCTCTGTATAGCAAAGCAAAGCAAAATCAAAGCAGCAATGGCTTTATGGATGGACAAAAGTTCAGAACCTCTAACCGAAAGTGAGATAGCCAACCTTCTGTGATTTCGCTGTTCGTTGTTCTAGTGGAATTGATTTCGAGTTGTTCTTTGTTCTTTGTTCGTTGATTTCAATTTGATTTGTGTAAGGATTCCGATTTCACATTAGGTTTTCGATTCCGATTTGTGGTTCGTATTAGGTTTTTTATTTTAGTTTGTGATTTGGAGATCGTGTTTTTGTAATTTTGTTGAGATTTTTGTTTTTGAAACATTATTCGGGTTGATTTGGCCAAAGAAAATCATAGAAGGGAGTATGTGATTTGGCTAGAGAAAAACAACAAATTTCTCTGGCCATCACACAAAGAAATTTAGCCCAATCTTTTAAAATGTTCACTATAAAGGTAGATAAATTCCATGACAAAGAAAATTAACATGCCAGATAAAATTATATATATCGATTTCAAGTTGATTTACAGTAGAGGTGTTCGTTGTTTATTGATTTTGAGTTGATTTGACCAGAGAAAATTACAGGTGGAAGTGTGTGATTTGGCTAGAGAAAATTAACATGAAAATGGGAAGAAAATCAAATTTCTTTGGTCATCACACAAAAATTTATCCCAATCTTTCAAAATGTTCACTGTAAAGGCAGAGAAATCTCATGACAAAGAAAATTAACATACCAGAGAAAATTACACACATATAACTAGCTTGAAGAAGAAACTCAAAGGAGGAGTAGTAAGTAATTTCCAAAGAAAATTAACAGGCATAAGGGGAATTCCAGAGAAATTTCATATCTCAAAGGGTTATTTTAATGCCAAATAAATTGCAAAGAAAATCAACACACCAGAGAAATTTCATTTTTACAAATTTCTCTAGCTATCGCACACAAACCTGGAAGTCTAATGTGATCAGAGAAATTTCAAATGCCAGAGAAAATTTCGTGCACACACACAACTGCCAAAGTTATGTCATATATATATATTTGTTCATATAAGTTTGTTATTATACTCAATTTGACTACTCAAGTAGATAAACTCAGATTCAAGCATAAATTTGAGTAAAAGCATTTTCAATCCTCAATATCTTTTTGTGTATGTATTTGTTAAAGGTTGCTCTAAATTTCTCTATGAAAAGACACAATTTTCTCTAGTTTGGCTAAAACACAGAGAAAGTTATGAGCAAACCAGAGAAAATTGTGAGCAAATCAAAGAAAATTCAACCCCAGAGAAATTTCAAAACACAGAAAATTAGAGAAATTGAGCAAACCAGAGAAATTTCAAACCAGAGATATGTTAAAGGATCCCAACTACTATGAAAATATTGCATGTCCTTTATACTATAAAATCTTAATACTAGGGACCTTAAAAAAAATTTCCCAAAAAATTATACAAAAATCTTAGAATTTTTTTTTTTTTTTTTTGGAAAGATTTGTACACAACTTACTATATTTTTTAAGTGTTTCTAGGTTTAGTGGATCTAAAAAATAATAATAATAATAATTAAAATATTAAAAAAATAAAACTTAAAAAACTATTTTTTTTAAAAACTCTAAATCAAATATTGACTACTTTTTATTAAGATTTTTAAACATTACTTGATAAATATTAAATATGAAATAATACATTGACCTCATAATTTTTCCACCAAATAATCACATTCCATGACCATGGTCCAGTATAACATAATGTGAACGCATGACCTCTAGCTTGAATTTGTTTGTCCACATATAAGCTTAAGATTTGAGTGCTGCTATTAGCACTTACCAAAATTCTTTAGACCCCCCATTTCTTTGGACCCCAACCCTAAACCCTAAATTTTAATAATATTTTTTTGAATACCCTACTTATTACCAAATCTACCCATATTCATAATATTTTCACAATGAAATGCACACCCACCTAATTTTTCATCACTCTCCTTCCCTGACTCACTCAATCTTCAGAGTTTGGAGCTTTGGTCCAGTATAGAATTCTTGGACCCCAACCCTCCATCACTCTCGTCGTCGTCTCGGCCGTCAACGGAGCATTCCGACGACTCTCATCTTCTCTGAACGCTCTCCAATTCGCCGAATCAATAACCTCTCTCATCCTCTCATCATTATCTTCTTCGTTGCTTTTTGTATCTTCGTCATTGCTGAGATCGATCGAAGATGCTCCAATTTCTACGGGATCCGCATAACCGTTTGCAAGATGAGGAAAAACAGAATCATCGTCTGAATCGCCATCGTAATTCTGAATGTAGCCCAAAACAATTTGTTCACCACTCTGTAGCCGAAAAAATGTATTTTGTTCAGAACTGTTTTGTCGAACAATAATGATCCTATCAGCACTGTATGTCCGAACAAAATTTGTTCATCACTGTGTAACTTGAATCCATTCCAATTCACAACTTAAAATAACATGAATTAAATCCATTCAAAATGCATAACTTAAATCTATTCCAATTCACTCTTTTTCATTTTAAGTTAGTTTAACAAAGAAAATTACATAACTGACTATTTGCATTAATGTTTAGAACCTATGTATTGAACGAAAGGATTATGTTCAGTACTGTATTACCGAACATAATTCTAACAGTCAGCAAACCAGTACTGAACAGCTCGAATGAAACAAGAACGACTGAAAACGACCGAGAATGTTAATACAAGACAGATAAACTTATTAATGGAACGCCGGTCTCACTAGAATTGTTGTCCTCGTCCTCCATTGCTCTACACACTGAAATAAGTGATGAAGTATACGTTATACTTGAAGCAAAACTTTCAAGTTCAGTAGCGTTGATGATGGTGATGAAGATGACACATTCAGGATTTAAGATGATTATGAAAAATAATAGATTTAGGGTTTATATTAGTTGGTTATGAAAAGTAATAGGTTTAGGGTTTACAAACATGGAATACGTATAGTTGGAGTTGGAGGTGGGGGTGGGTGTCCAATATTATAGAGTATTAGTTCTTATTGATAGGTGGGTGTTCCATTTAATAATATCTTTTAATGTAATTTTACTTTAGGGTATAATTGTAATAAAAAAAATTATAAAATGGGGGGTCCAAAAAATTTTGGCAGGTGCTAATAGAAGCACTCTAAAATTTAGGAAAAATTGCATAAAAACCCCTAGAATTTGATTCTAATAACAAATTGAACTTGCACTTATAATTTTTTGAGCATAAACCCTGAGATCTAAACTAGTTATAATATAAACAGTCCTTCCATCTCCGTTTATATTCACTAACGGAAGACAGATATCATATACACATTTATTTTAAACCATTAGATATTTATAAATTAATCTCAACCATCAAATAATTTGATTGAAAATATTGAATACCTCTCAACCGGTTACAATTTTGTTCACCGATTGTTGTATGTTCCACAAACCCTCTTCACTTTGTTTTCCCAAAACCATTCTTCAGACCAATCCGAAGCTCCTATTCGCCCTCTTCAGACACGACTCCGAAGCTCTCTTCATAGACGACTCCGAAGCTCCTCTTCGCCTTCTTCAAACACGACTCCAGAGCTTTTTTTTTAGACACGACTTCGAAGCTCTTCTTCGCTAGGGGTGAGCCTGGACCGGATTGGTCCGGATTGGGAGAAAACTAGGACCAATCCGTTATCTACGGTTCCTGAAAAATTAAAACCAATCCAATCCATTTAAATTGTAGAACCAATCCGAACCAATCCGTTGAAACACGGATTGGATCGGTTTAGGACCACGGATTTAAATAATTAAATAACAAAATGGGTCCCTTTCTTTAGGTGCAAAGCAAACAAAATGGGTCTTTTACCCCATTCTAAGAACAGAATCATTAATCATTAATCAGTAACTACCACCAATCTTAGTAAACAACTAAGATAGATCAATAAATTTCAAGTCCCTATTTTAATTAAAAGCATTCTTATATTTTATTAGTAAGAGATGCACATCCAGAGAAAACTGTGTTAGGATGTAATGTTATAAATGTTGTACACATTTGTGGGTATTATTGTAAATATTCAAATGAGGGTTTTGTCAAATCCTTCCCATATATGAATATACATTCTCAACCCTGTTTGGGTCCTCCAGTATTTTATGGTATTGGAGCCAGAGACATCTCTCTCTCATATACTTTGTCTCCCTCTTTCTCTCTTACTAATATGGCCATTGGCCATCAGCTCTTTCCACTTTCTTCTTTAACTGTTCATCTCCACAATATTATCAACCATGTATTTGTTAAAATTTGATTAAAAAATATTCTGTTATGGAGAGACCAATTTACATTGATCCTGATTTGCAATGACCTATTTGGCTATATAGATGGCACAATTGTTGCACCATCAAGAAAGACTGTTGATAAAGAAACTCATAAACAAGTTAATAATCCAAGCTATAAATCATGGGTTCAAATGGATCAAAAAAAAAACACAGAAAACTCAGTCTGAGATAAAACAGAACAAAACCAGATAACATGAACAATCACATTTCAGAGTGTGACATAATGAAAACATAAAACATAAACAATCGATCTAAATAAAAACATAATGAAAACATAAAAATAATAAAAATAAAAACAGAAAAAAAAACCTCCTACTTACATTTACCGAATCCACTGTAGATGACATGAAACAATCGATCTAATCTGCGATGGATGATCTGGGAACCCATTTCAGAGTGTTAGAGATTAAACCTATTTCAGAGTGTTAGAGAGAGAGAGAGAGAGAGAGAGAGAGGAGCTCACCGAAAGAGGAAGACAAATAAACAAAAATAGTCACCGATCTGAGAGAGAGAGAGAGAGAGAGAGATGAGAGATGCGAACACCGAGAGAGAGAGAGAGAGAGAGCTCACCGACAGAGAGAGACGATCAGCAGCACACCGATCTGATCTGAGATGGATGAGAGTGTGAGAGAGAGAACTCAGTCTGAGATGGGAAAGAGAAGAGAGAGAGACACCATCGATATAGAGACCTCAGAAGAGTGAGAGGCGTGAACGAGTGAGGTGAAGCTGCTGGACCTGGATTAGGTTTACATTTTAGTATTTATATCATATAAGAAATTATATGGTGTGGGAAGGTATATAGTATAAAAATATAGATTATTTCTAGATGGTCCAGATCGGTTCCAATCCGGAACCGTGGATTTCAATCCGGAACCGATCCGTGGCCTACGGATTTTGAAATTCTCAATCCGGAACCGAACCACGGATTCAAAAAACCAATCCAAACCTATCGGATTGGACTGGACCGGATCGGATTACGGATTTTACAGATTCCTTGCTCAGCCCTATTCTTCGCCCTCGAAGACTATCCCGCGAACATAACGTGCCCTCGACTTCGCCTCAAGGTCTGTCTCTCTCTCTCTCTCGCTACAACTTGTTTCTCTCCCTTTCTCCATCTCCATTCTATGAAACCCTAGACTGAAATCCCCTTCTTCGAAACTGCCCCTTTCACCATTGTGAACTCACTAGGTTGGTTTATAAAATTAGGAAAATATGATTTGAATCGGTTTAGGTTTTTGATGTTTGTTTGCTGTGGTAGTTGTTTTGATTTCATATATATATATATATATATATACACTTGAAATTTGGCTTGAGTGTGTGAAATCTGATGTGTGGGTAATTGAATTTTGTACTCATGTAACTGATATGAGACTATAATTTTTTATTTGTTTATTGAAATCTATTTATGTTTGTAGAATGGTTTTGGGAGGAAATTTGTAAAAATATTATGTAGATAAATTTTTAAAAAACAGTATGCCTACAAAACTCAAAATTACGACATGCCATTTTATTATTTCTCTATCATATGTTTTTATTTTTATGCATTGTTAAGAGAAAGAAAAAAAGATGGGAGGAAATTTGTGTCAACTTTTCACTTTGTAGTTAAAGTTTTTTAGTATGAAAGGGAAAGTTGTATGGCCTGTTGTGACTTTCTTATCTGTAAAGGGTCCCTCAAAGAAATTCAACCTTGTTGGATTTGCCACTATATCTTCACATGTCCAAACTAGACCCTACCCTCTTCTTGTTTTATTTCAGGTCTGTTTGAAAACTGTTGCATATTGCCTTGGCATCATCCCAAAATATATATTAAAAATAAATAAATAAAATCTTCAAGCCCTTCTTTTCTTTTGTTGATATTTATTATTTCCATCACAAAATATATAATTAAAAATAAATAAATAAAATCTTCAAACCCTTCTCTTTTTTTGTTAATATTCATTATCACCATTTGCATCATAATTTTGGCACTTAAAATTCTTAAAGGTGTACTTTTACCCATACATTTTGATCCCTTTTGTTACATAATTTATTGTGTCATTTTGAAAGATAGAATTACCATTTGTGCCTCAGCTTTCGCACTTGCTCAAATCTTAGATTCTTGATGAAGTCTATGTAGAAAATCTTAAGAAATACTAGTTTCTGATCAACCAAGAAATGTAATGAAAATCTCTGAAGATAGAAGAACTGCATTGCCATTATTCAAGCCACTGTCTGGATTGAGTTTAACAGTTACAACATTTGACTTCTGGGATTTTCGTGCATCTAAACTACTTCCACTCTCTCTCCTAATGTCAGTATTTACATATATAGATATGTACATCTGCTCACACTCACGAAATAAAAATACAAAATAAAAACAAGCGGAATTACAAATCAGTGAAAACAATTCAAAATAACTGCAACTTTCATAAAGGTGCAGGGTCTGTGTCCGCTGCAAGTGAAAGTTGTGACATGAGACACAACTCTCACTTATACCTCTTTAAAAGTAACATGATTTTGAGTTAGTTTCCACTTTTTTGCAATTGCCCCTAAAAACGAAGGCACCTGTTCTAAATTTTACAAGAAAAAAACCATCATTGAGGAACCTTTTCTTCATCTTTCCACTCTGATCAGTTCAAAGTGTTGCATATGCTTCAACAAGGCTGTGAATCAATATGATCTCAAAAACCCAATATTTCTCTCCAAAATGCCACTTTGGAGAACAAATATTAGATGTAATGGTAACACCATCTACTTTAAGATCGTTCTTAGAAACTGAGTGACCTAGACAAGGCTGCAGGGTTAGCCCACAACGCTAAATTGGTTTTTGGTGTGTGATTCTTTTCGCCACCCTTTGGTTGGAAGGCCTTGAAAAGGCCTCCTCTGCTCATCATTGAGGAATCATTCTTAATCCCAAGTGTTGCCCATATAGAACTCCTTGCAGCTTCATCAGGGTCATCAATCCTTATAGTTTTTGGAATCAAAATGGATGTCTCTGAATTTTTCTTAATCAAGTCCCCATCTCTCGAATGTTTCCCTAGAGTCGGTGAATTTTGGTTTGGAGTAGAGCTTGGCACGTTTTGGTTTGTTGTAGGAGATGGCGAAGGCAACCATGGAACTATCCAATAGGGGGGGCATAAAATGGCATTGGAAATCCAGACAAGCAAACAGCCGATATAGGAGCAGCTGAATTCCAATAAGGCCGTGGAATGCCAGGGAGGCAAAGGATTTGGGAAGTGAAGCCATTTAAATTCCCCATCATTGGCTCTTGAATCCCGTTTCTCACTTCTTCCTCTGTCGAATTTGAAGTTGTGACAGATGATCCGCTAGAACAATCATCGCCATTTTGTTCAACTTTATAAAACCCAATGGGAATTCCATTAGGAGCCTTTTGTTTCTCAGCAAGATTTAAGACAGAAGCCATGGATTCACAAAGTGGTGCTTCTGGGCCAAAAGAGAGAACCATGCCATTGCTTTTGAGCGTAGGGTTCTGAAATCCATTTGCAATTGCATGTAGAGCTTCAGAGATGGTGATGTTTAATTGACTCGCATGACATGGTGTACTAAACTATTAAATTTTTGTCATTTTTCCCTTGTTTTTCCTTTTTGTCCACAAATTCAAGATTCAAATACAATCTAAAGGTATTTTTGTTTAATTGATTCACATGGCATGGGCTACCAAAATTTATTAAATATTTGTTAATTTTTCGTTCTTTTTTCCTTTCTATCTCCATTTTTTTTTTTTTCAAATCGAAAATGCAAATAGGGTATTTTTGGTTCAAAAAGTCTATAGCACCAGAAAATTGTCATGAATTTCAAATCAATAGTGTATATTGAAAGTTGCTGTTGTAGGGCCACATTCTAAATGAATCTTGACTATTGATGTGAAGTTTAGGAGAGTTTTTTTATTATTTTTTTTCTTGAAATCATAGCATTGTTATTTTTGGTTTACTTGACTCACGTGACACGAGATACTAAATCACTAAATTTTTAATACTTTTTGTTCTCTTTTTAATATCTTCTACAAATTTTTATTAAAATTCAAAATTCAAATACTGCCTAACGATATTTATTCTTTAATTGAGTGGCATGACATTGGCATGTGTACTAAACTACTAATACAGACCGACCAAGTGTAAAGATTATAGAGAATCACAATATCGTTTTACTGTTTTTATTACCCAAATAAGCTCAAATGCATGTGGGTTTCACTCTTAGCTGTGATAAATATTGCTTTTTCATATGGCTCTCCAGCTATGCCATTATCTTTGGTGGTATTGAGTGCAAAACCACCAAAGGGTTTGTGCACCTGGTAGCTCTTTTTGGTGAAACCATGTATGGATCCTATATGCATCCCAAAATCATTCTTGTTCAAGAAATATCCTCCCTCATCAACCACATTGGATCCCATAAATGTTATATTCAAAAAGGAAAAAAAATTAAAATTTAAAATATACGGATTAAATTTATTGAGTATGATTCAAATTATATAAAGTTTAAAAAAAAATCTAGTTCCGTGTTATATTCCATGCAGCTTATTTAACCATTTTTAAGGTATTTGAAGTGCATTTTGAGTTAAATTCCATTTATTCATAGGGTGGTTTCTGATATGATGGTCCATTTTTTCAGCACTAAGATTTAGACAACGCAATTGAAAGGCAAGGCCACATTTGACCCACCCTTATGGAGTGAACTTTTGATACCTGCAATCATTGGTAAACCACAAGTATGGGTTAAGCCCGAGAGACACTAATGAGAGTCAAACTAAGATGTCTAGGTTTACAGTTCATCTCAGGGTGTAACCCTATACCGCTAAACTACTAGTGTCGGCTTTTATAGTTCATCTTGGGTAGAAAAGCAAGCTTGTAATTGCTATGGTGGTGAAGATTGTATATTCAAATTCAAATTCCCATTCAATTTTTGTTATATCTGTTTACCTTGTTCTTTGACAAAGACTTCCAACTTATCTTCTATCATGCAAAATCTCCAAGATCTGCAAGGCTTATCCTTTCTTGTTTGTCAATATTAGATGGTGAAAGTCATGAAAATAAATATTCACCCCCAAACAGTGAATATGAACTTGAAGACCATAAAGACCAAAACACATGTGAGTTTCTTGTTCACACCTTAATGCTGTCTACCAACCACACGAACGAGTGTGTTTTTGAAAAATTATTTCTTTCCCCACTTAACCAAAAAAATCCTTATATTAAATTAGTAAAGTGAGTCCTAGCTGCTGTTGTTTATAATTAATCAAGAATTATAACCAAATCCATAGTTGCTATCATTTGTAATTACTCACTTTATGATATATAACTTCATGTAACTATGACATATGGACTGAAGCTTGCTCAAAACATTTGGAAAATACACTCCCACATTTATTTTATTTTATTTTATTTTAAATTGTTTAGGAAAATAATAAACTAGCACACAAGGAGAAGAAAATTATGTGAATGTACTTTGCTTTCTATGACACTGAAACCATCATATGTCCTTAATGTTATGTTTGGATCATGGATTTAGCTATGGATTTGGAAAAGGAAATGGAAAATGTGTGCCGAATGTATTTATAGTTCATTGACATTTCACCCACATTTTCCCACTTCCTTTTCAAATCTCTACGCATATACATGATGCAAACACAACATTCAGGTTCTATCAAGATTAGAAAATCAAATAACAATAATCCAAATCCTGTAGTCCAATAGTTCAATAGGCCGGATACGAAGTTTTCAAAAAAACAATCCAATAGTCCATCGATTTAGAAGCTACTCAGCTTCACCTGTGACATAGGAAATACTAGGAAATTAATCAAAAAATGATCTACCAAATAATCCAATAGTTCATCCAATCAAATAATCCTTTTTTGTAGATATTTTTATTTAATTTTTGTTTGAAGTGGTCAAACGGTTGGTTGTGGTACATTTGTGTAAGTGTTTATTTATGTAATGGTTATTCATACTTTGAACAAAGGTAGTAGACTTTCATCTCTGTTATTGCTTATGCAGTTTGTTAATGTGAAAAGATGTGCAAAATAATATTTTTCGTACATAGATTCTTTCTTTTCTCACCATAATCATTACTTTCCTTAAGTATTGTCTTCTTTACTAACTCTATTTCGATGTTCTGTTTTTGTTTGTCATAGGTCCTTAATTTCTCCATCTTTACGTAGAAGTAAACCTATACCTTCTTCATCCCTTCGTCTGTAGCGGTTGCATTAGCAGGTCTGCTTTTTAATTTATTTGCTTTTAATTAATAGCAGAACACTGGCGGGTGTGCTATTTTATTTATTGGTTTCATTTTAATTGATATTAGGGTACTTGGTTCTGTGTTTTTTAATTTATTTGATTTAAATTGATAGCAGGGCACTGGCGGGTGTGCTTATTTATTTATTTGCTTTTAATGAATAGCAGGGCACTGGCGAGTGTGCTATTTTATTTATTTGTTTCATTTTAATTAATATTAGGGTACTTGCTTCTGTGTTTTTGAATTTTTTTGCTTTGAATTGGTAACAGGGCATTGGCTGGTGTGCTTATTTATTTGTTTGATAGGGCACTAGTGGGTGTGCTACTTCATTTATTTGTTTCATTTTAATTGATAGTAGGGTACTTGCTTCTGTGTTTTTGAATTTATTTTATTTGAATTTATAGCAGGGCATTGGCAGGTGTGCTTATTTACTTGTTTGATTTTAATGAATAGCAGGGCACTGGTGGGTGTGCTACTTTATTTGTTTGTTTCATTTTAATTGATAGTAGGGTACTTTCTTCTGTGTTTTTAAATTTATTTTATTTGAATTTATAGCAGGGCACTGGCGGGTGTGCTTATTTACTTGTTTGATTTTAATGAATAGCAGGGCACTGGCGGGTGTGCTATTTTGTTTATTTGTTTCATTTTAATTTATAGTAGGGTAATTGCTTTTGTGTTTTTTAATTTATTTGCTTTGAATTGATAGCAGGGCACTGGCTGGTGTGCTTATTTATTTATTTGATTTTAATGAATAGCAGGGCACTGGCGGGTGTGCTATTTTATTTATTTATTTGATTTTAATTTATAACAGGGCACTAGTAGGTGTGCTTTTTAATTAATTTATTTTATTTTAATTGATAGTAGGGTACTTACAGGTATGCTTTTTTATTATTGGCGTATAATTCATAGCAGAGCACTGGCTGGTGTGCTTATTTGTTCATTTTCTTTAAAGAATTAATAATTGATAGCACAATATCGGCGGGTGTGCTTTTTTTGTTTTTTGTTTGATTTTAGTTGATAGTAGGGTGCTTACAGACATGTTCGAATTTATTTATTTTTTAATTGATTGCAAGGCACTGGCAGGTGTGCTAATTTATTTGTTCCAAAGATTTAATTTGTAGCAGCGCAATGGCAGGTGTGTTTTTTAGTTGATTTGTTTCGTTGTAATTGCTAATAGGGTACTTACGAGTGTATATACGATGGATGAACCTGAAAGTAGTAGGCATAAAGATGTCAATACTGAAATTGATGATCAATTTGCTCCGGATGGCAAGGATGATGTAGTTGATGTGAAAGAAGGGTTAGCTTCCCAAACCTATGATAGTTTACGAATGCTTACTAAGGAAGATGTGTTGCAAATGAAATTCAATTCAGAGGATGATGCTTATACTTTCTACAATGCATACGCTAAGGTCATCGGTTTTAGCGTACGAAGAAGTAGAAAAAGAATTAGTGGAGACAACAAATTTGTAGAGAGTAGGAAATGGGTTTTTATTCAAGGGAAGGTGTAAGAGAAAGAAATACTTGCAACGTGTGGAACAGGTAAGAACTCCTAGGGCCGAAACTAGACTTTTTTGTAGTGCCACATTTCGTGTGCGTTATGACAAGACAGTTAGGAAATATGTTGTGACCCACTTTGTAGGGGAACACAACCATCCCTTGGCAGCACCACATTGCGTCCCTTTTCTTTGGTCGCATAGGTTTGTAACAAGTGCAAACCAAGCTCAAGCAAAGGCCATGCGCAATGTGGGTATGAAAACGAGTCAGATCATGGATTTTATGGTCCACCAGTTAGGGGGTTATGAGAAGGTGGGCTTCATTCACAAAGATTTGCACAATCAATTCCAAGCTGAGCGCAAAGTACAACTCACAGAAGGGGATGCAGAGGGTGTGTTAGGATACTTATCAGCTAAATTAGATGCAGATCCATTATTTTTTTTCAAATACAACGTCGATAAGGACAACCGGTTGGACAAGATTTTCTGGGCAGATTGTAGGTCTCGAATGGATTATACTGCATTTGGTGATGTATTGGTATTTGATACAACTTATCGTACAAATGCATATAAGAAGCCATTTGTAATTCTAGCTGGCGTGAGTAACCATTTTATGACAACTATATTCGGATGTGCTTTGTTGCCTGATGAGACAATGGAGACATACACGTGGGTGTTGGAAATGTTAATGGAGGCCATGGATGGTAAAAGACCCATCTCTATTGTAACAAATGGTGATAGGGCAATGTGTCAGGCAATCAAAAGAGTTATTCCAAACTGCAGACATCGTTTATGTTCTTGGAATCTGGAGAAAAATGCCTCAACAAATGTTCACATACCAGAATTTACAACTGATTTTGCATAGTTGATGTTAAAGAAATGTAAAATTGTTGAGTTTGACAATGCCTGGGCTGCTATAGTGAAACAGTACAAGTTGGAGAACAATAACTAGGTGTTGGATATTCATCTGAAGCATGATAATTGGGCTGAGGCATATCTCCGTGGTAACATGTTTACTGGAACGAGGAGCACTCAATGTGTCGAGGGTATGAATGCATATTTCAATATATTCCTAGACCAAAAGGTTAGGCTGTACGAATTTGTAGCGCAATATGATAGGGCTCTTGCTAGAATGCGTGTTAATGAGGCAGAAACAAAATCTAAAACAGAGAATAGTTTCCCAGTTTTGACTATGCCATTGAGAAGTTTGGAGAAACATGTAGCTGAACTCTATTTTCTCATTATTTCGACATGAAATCAGGAAAGAGGGTAAATTGTTTGTGATGGAAAGAGTTCAGCTGGAGGATCATCGCACCTATCGTTTTGGTGAGTACAAGGCACCAACATGCACATGGACAGTTGAGTATTTTCCAGCTGATATTATAACGAAATGTTGTTGCTTGAAGTTTGAGTCGTTTGGCATCTCTTGTTGCCACATGATTGCTGTTATGAAATCTGAACAATTAATGTGTATTCCACCGAGTTGTGTCTTGCAGAGATGGACAAGACGTGGTAGGTCAAAGTGTCAACAACCAAGTCTTACCCAAATTTGTAGCACCCTAACACATACAGCTCGGTTTGGTATACTCAACTCCTGTTTTAGTGAAATGTCATATTATGCCTCACACACGGACAAAGATTTTGAAGAGGCAAGGGAAATAGCTTTCTAGCTGACATCGCAGATGAAAAAACGTTGGGCAATGAGAAAAGAAGGTAACGCCGAGACTAGTGATAGAAATATTGCACCCAAACTATATGGCGTTGGTGATCCTAATGTAGTGAAGACCAAAGGGAACCCCGGAGGGACATCTTCTATGGATAAACCTCCAAAACCTAGGCAGTGTGGGTATTGTAGGTATGGTACTTTCATTGTATGACCGTTTTATATCCTGTTACATGCACATGATTATTAAAATCGTTTATGCATTATTTGCTACTGTAGGAGCGTCGGACACACAAAGCGGACGTGTAAAAAATTGGCTTCAAGTAGCCAGAGAGAGGGTAGCAACTCAGACAGTGAACCATTCATGAACACAGAGTTGGATCCCCACACGAATGATATCGATGAACTGCCAAATTATCCAAATGATCCGGTGTAGTTGACTTTCATGATGAGGCTTATAGTGATCGAAACATTGTTTTTACAATGAGACATTAGTGCCTAGTAGTTACATTTTGTTAATGTCTTAGTTGTTTTAATCTTACGCATTCTTAATAAATTTCGTAGTTTGGAGATTAATTTGAAAATAAAGGTGAATAAATTCCAAATTTGTTTGATTGCTAATAAAATAGGGACTTGCTCATGCCATTACTTTACAAACAATCACTGTTAATAATACCGAACTATCTCTCTTTTTCTTTTGTAGATTTTTTTAATTGTTTGTTTGCTTGGTAAGAAATGGTGGACATTGCTATTAGGTGACACATAACTGTGCTGATATTGGAATGGTATGGTATCGATGTATAGGGATAATAAGAGATGATGGAGATGTGCATTGCCAAAATATAAACGACTTCATCACCCAACAAAAAAATTAGTAACATGAACCCAAGTTGTCATTCAAACAATAGTGTGGTATTAAACCAACTATGCAAATCTACTTCCTTAAAACTAAAAGCATCTAAGAAAATTTAGGACTTGAGCCTGTTGATGCAGTCAAATTAGCTTGCATATTATGAATTGAAATGCAATAATGAATACAACGAAGTATTTGAACTATATCATTATCTATCCTTGCCTCCCCTTGCTACAATCAAGCAATTAGCAGTCAAAAACTGCTAAAGATAAAGTACCTATTTGGCTATCTGCTCACACAAGAGATCCCAAGCATGGAATAATCTTCGTTTCCAAGCAGTCGAGAGTAAAAATTACAACTGCTTATAATAAGTGAGAGTACAGTAACTTGGCTCTAATGATCCAAATCCATATGCACCCAAAATCTACAAATAAGTTGGCAAAGGGCTTTTGCATTTGCCTTGAAGACTACTTTCCTTCACCCAGATCATGGAAGATGCAGAATCCTCATTATGGGTAAAAATCAAAGGTGTTGAGCGGACTAATGAATCATGACAAATGTTGGATATTCCCATGTCCAGACATGTGTTAGACACATTTAAAACTAACACAATTAACTTTTAGGTGTTTCTTAAAAAGTGGATTGTGTTTGGAAAAATTTTCCTAAATATTTTTCGAATTTAATTATAAACTCAAAAAAATTGCCTATTTTTTAATATTTTTGACTTGAGTCTGTTTCTTCCATTGAAATATTTGACTTAATATTTTTTAATATTTTTGACTTAATAGCCATGATAATAAGAACCAATGACTTTCTTCTACTTACATTGAAAATTTGATGATTGGTTAATAAAGTTTATGAATGTTTTGAGTTTGAATTGTTCTTGTGACAATTGACCACATAATGTGAAATTTCACATGGTCATAATTATAGAGAATTCAACGGTAAAAACATAGCTCAAACCAAAGTAACTATATGAGTTTTAACTTAGGATGCTTGTTTTTCACACTTCCATTCACACGTGTTTCGAAAGAACAAAAGAGACTTTATAGGACACAAATGAATAGATTATGAATACTCACTTTTTAAAACTCAGTTTACAAGGGAGTGGTAATTATATTAATATAATCTTTGAGATCTGTTGCACTTGTGGTGACTTGAGAAGATAATTACTTTCTAGTAGTTAATTTTTGTCCAACATGTTATTGGAAAAATGGCTCCTAGCTCAGTTTCTTTTTATTTTTATTTTCAATAAGTATTCCTAGCTCAGATTGTTATTAGCACTTGTGTGGGTTCTCTCATCCACTAAGGTCGTAAAGTGATAGTTTAGTTGAGTCTTTAACTATTTCTTTTAAACCAAAAAAGGAAAATTTCTTTATGCACAATCACTTAATATAGATGGGACTACATCTGGTACTGAAGAAAATTGAATCAAGAAGGAAACTTCTACCACTCTTGCATATAGTGCACAAGAAGTGGCTAGGAGTATACTAAATTTCCATTGCAGCAGAATTGGACTTTGGTGGTACTTTGTTATGAACTTCTGGAGTCTACTTTCTTTTCTCACTAGTGGTTACTACTCATTCCCCTTTCCATCCCAATTAATATACCAACCCATAGACATGCAAACCTCATTAAATTAGATATTATTTTCTACTTTTACTTAATATTTTTGATGTATCTAAGACCACTATAAAGAAGGATGTGAAATGACCAAGGAAATGTGCAGTTGTAGCTTATTTCTATCATTGATGGATTAAGTGCATGTTGTATTGTCTACAATCTCCCCTGCTTACATGTGCAAATACTTGTAGAAGCTTGATCAGTAATAGTGGTTGCCCGTGTTTGGGCTAGTTGTTGAAAGAATGACATCTTGTTCAATTACTCAACTCAACTTGATTGACCTGGGAAAGCTTATTAATGACTATTTGGTTGGCTAGATAGCATCTTGTTTATGTCTATATATAATTTGCTAGTTTGAGATTAAGCTTTTCTTTTTCCTTTTTATTTTTTTAATAGAAAATAATAGCTAATTAATTTGACTATCTTATATGGCATATAGCATGCATAACTGTCCCCTTGTAATCATTGATTCTATTTTTTCCAAGTGTATTCTTTGACACTTATGGGGAGTATTATGAAGATATGAGACAGTTCCACCAACATCTTCCTTCATTGTTGAAACCTGGTGGGATCTACTCATTTTTTAATAGCCTTTGTGGAGGTAATGCCTTTTTTCATGTTGTTTACTGTCAGTTGTTTTTTCTAGTTTTCCTTGATCTTCAACATGTTTAATCAGTGGACAAGCTAGTACGTTTTACTGATCATATTTCAAGTTTAGATGGTTAGGAAAGTTATGGGAAATTATCCTTGAGAGATCTTGTGCTCTCTTATGGCTGTTTTGTAGTGTATGACCTTGTGAGTGTATGCTCTGGAGGTAACTGAAACCTGGTTTTGTTATATTCACTTTATTAGATCAAGACCCAAGAATGAGTTTAGCATTTATTGTTTGTTTGTGTATCAATTCTTGCGCATTCTATATACATGCTCTGAAGTTTTCTAGCTTCTGAGCGGTGGAATAAGATTTAACAAAGTGTGTGCTTTGGTTTATTTGGATACAATTCCATGGAAGAATAATGAGTTATAAACTTGACGTATTTGGTTGATTCATTTATTCTTAAACAGAGGATTTATTTACAACTTGACGTACTTTACCACTCATGATTCTGAGCTATACCACTTAAATGTTATCCACTGTTTTTATACAAGCTAATAGTGCATGTTTTGGTAAATTTGTCTGATAGATGCTAGATCGTTTGCATAAGCTTCTGGATCTCATTGTAGGCTATATAATATATGATGGTTTGATCTTGCAAGATTAAATTTTTGTGGGTTGTTGGTTGAGGCTAATTTTGTTTCTTGAGAATGTAAGGGATGAAATTCTGATTAAATAACAATGGAATGGGAATTTGGGAAATTGCCTCATGCCATATAACTTGCGATGACATAAAGAAATAATGATATAAAGAAATTGGCATGGCATGGCATGAGAATCATGGAATCTGTAACATAATATTGATTCAAAAAAAAATTATTTTTTGAAAGAGAATTGAACTGACAGAATGTAATTCAGACCCGTAGCTTGGAAGTTGTTCGAAAGAATAAAAAAAAAAACTTTTATCAAGCTTGAACAAAAATCATCATCAACTTTTATAATATATTTTATTTTTTAACTCTTTGCAATGTAAGTTATGACTTGATTTGATGCAGCATTGGACTGCAATCCAAGAATCAAAACTTTTCGTGGGGGTTGAGGACTCTATTTTACTTTATCTTCACATGCACATCTCTTTCAATTTGTTTACCTTTGCCCTGTGCCGATGATTCTTCTAGCTGATGGGGTTGGAGGGTGGGAAAAGAAAATATTCGGTTGATCCAAGATCACCATTATGGTTGGCCAACTCGATTAAAGTAGAACCCGAAATATCACATTTTCCCTTTGCAAGAAGGGAGTCCTGACCAAGTGAGATCTCGAGTCATACTTTAAGTTAGTTGACCAATCTTAATTACTCAAAACCATTAATAACATGTTGGTCTCGAACCACTGAAACCCGATTAAATTTAAATCTATTGTATTCAGTTGCATGACGTTGGTATTAAGATAATTTAGGCACATAATCAACCAAAATCTAAGTTGCCCAAGAGCCCTTACACTTTAATAGGAAGTTGAGGGTTTAATTTCCTATCCTTGTATCTTTTGGAGTTTTTCCCTCTATTTTCATATTTGTACGGAGTTAAAATATTGGATAAATTATACTAATTTCTATTGAATAACGAAAAAATTGTAGTTAGTATCACAATTTTAGCAATTTTTATACTATACTCTTTTGAAATATAAATGTAACATTATTTTTACTCGTATTATTAGGCATTCGCTAGTCAAATGAATTGTTTATCATTTATTAGAATTAACGTTTATTTGACCTTTTACTATCCAAACACTCATATTTCATATTTTAATAATCACAGTTAAAAGAATAAAGATATAATATTACACCTTTTTGTGTGGTAAAATTACACATTTTTTTTAATAAAATATTTTTGAATCACGTCGTAACCACAAAAATTTGTGATAATGTTATACTTTCTTCATTTATGAATCAGATTTTATTGTACCTCTTTCAGAAAATTACATAACATTTATCAAAAAAATTTGTATAACATGTAACATGGTACATATGGTACACAACCCTTGAGTTATCGAAGAGATTTCCATTGAAATTACATGCTTTTCGATTGAAAATATGTATAACATTTATGAATCAGATTTTATTGTAACTCTATCAGAAAATTATATAATATTTATCAAAAAAATATGTATAACATGTAACATGGTACACAACCCTTGTTTTATTGAAGAGATTTCCATTGAAATTACACGCTTTGCATCCAGATTTGCTTTCCCAAGTTCAAACTAGAAGTATTTTCTCCTTTACATATACATAGAGGAACAATACTGCTGTAATAATCATTTTTTTTTTATACCGTATATAGTTGACATGTGTGGTTTTTACTTAGTACAATCACATTGGTTTAATAGGTCTCACAATTTACACGGTAACATGATAAACTAAATATGGTATAAAATTATAATCATTTTAACAATATTGATGGAGGAAACTGATGAGTTCTATCAAGCTTGAACAAGAGGACATCATCAACTTTAATATTTGATCTTTTAAACTCTTTGCATGAAAGAAAGCAAATGTAAGTAATTGCCTAGATTTGATTTAATTCAAGAATCAGAACTTTGTTTGAGGTTGGCGGTGAGAACTCTATTTTGCTTTAGATACGCAATAAAAGGTTTTCCAAACAAATGGAATAATCTTTCACAGCCCTTTCAATTCGCATAACTTTGGTGTGTTCCAATGATTCTAGCTGATGCTGGTGCGGGTGTGGGTGGAGGAGAAATATTCGGTGATCAATTATGATTGACCAACTCAATCAAAGCAAAACCCGAGATCCCACCTGTTTACACCACATTTTATTTTTCTATCGATTGTGACCTATAAATTATGGCCAAGTTTGATTATCATTTGTCGATTCAAATTATAAACTAGTGAATTCATCGACTGAAATTAATACATAGTAGTTAACATGATGCTCTGTCATCATTTGTCATCGACAAAAATTATCTGAGTTAACATGTCATCATTTGTCATGAATTTCTAAAGCCTTCTTCCCTGCTATCATGCCATTCAACAAGGTGGCATGACAGATGTAATTAATTCCAAGTTATAGCCTTCACCATATTTGTTTTTATTATTATTATTTCTTTAGATAGACATACTAACGTGGTATGACAGATATGTTAAGGACATGGCATGATGACATGTTAAATGGAGGGCCAGAAAGTTAGCCATTGCAGCAATTTAAAAGTTAGTTGCTGAGATCAAGGAGCCAAGATCAAATCAAGCACCAAATCTGCCAAATGGTTCCTATCAAACATGGAATATAGATGATGCTGAGGAAATCATGGGCTTGTTAAGGAAATCGCGAGCTTAGGTTATCTCTTTCTCTCATGTGACTAAGCCTATAAATAGGCCAAGAGAGATACAAAGAGGACATCAATCAATCATCTACCACAAACGCAGAGAGTTTATCTAGGAGTAGTTTAACTTAGCATTGTTAGGAGTAGATTAGTGATAGCTTTTTCCAACCCCCCACTTCTCTTCTTTCTGTCGATTGCTGTATTTCTCGTTTCTTTATTCTTGTTTAAGTTCGTGTAACTAATAGCAAGTGACAATTTAATCGAATAAATATATATATATTTTGTTCTGTTCCATTTCTTCTTCATTTAATTATCTCCAGGGAAGTCCTTAATTTGTTTAAGACATAGAACCCAACCACAAAGCCTGATTTTTATTTGTGTTTATTAAAATCTGTTTAGGCCTGTCAATCAATCATTGTCGATTGGGCTTGAACTAAATTTTTACCAACACCACCATACACAGATGATAATTGTAACTTCTTTGTCATTTCAAAAATCACAAGGAAAATATATGTAATTATCAAATACCTTAAGAAGGTCCATGTAATTAGCTCTATTTATATTTATCTTGCTTAGATCAATGGGGGGTGGAAAGAGGTGGTATGGTGGCAAGTAGTGAATGGAGGTGGCGGTGGAGGTGGAGAAAGGGTTGGTGGGTTGAGAAATTAGAGTTTTGAAAGTTTAGGATGAGTTCTTATTGATGACAATTTTATGTAGGGACAAAATTATAAATAAAAAAAAGAAGATATAAATGAAATGATAAATCCTAAGTTATTCTTTTATGCTTATCGTAATGTCACTATGCCTCACAAGATTGGTAATTAATTTAACCTCATGCGACAAATCTACATTACATGGGTTGGTGGGTTGAGAAATTAGTGTTTTGCAATTATCTTTAGTGAGACCAGCACATGCACATGATCATCTAGCCACTAAGCTAACAAAATTCTGATAGGAAAAATCTTTAATTTTTCAAAATAGAGGGAAGGTAGTTTCATTTTAAAAACTTCCTAAGGCCTCTGCAATTGCTATAAACCTGAAACTCTAAAATATTTATATGACTTCAAAGGGTAAAAATGGTATTTTCAAAAATATGAATGGATGACCTCAACATTTAACTGTGAATCTCACTAACAAAAATAGTATGGAGGGGGGTATATGTCATGTGAATCAACCAGATAGGAGATCAGTGTCATTTTCAAAACCTCAAGACAGGTTTTTATAATTAAAAAAAATATAAGGTGAGGTCAATATAGTTTACCCTACTTTCTACCATACTATCATGAATAATAGAATTTGATGTCTCCAATCATGGAAACATGTAGAAGGCTAAAGCCTGGAACATGAATTTGATCAGAAAAATTGCAGTTAGCTTTGATACATCGAAAAAGAAAATTGTCAGAGCATATATATTCACAACAATATATACTTACCGTCTTGTCCAAATTCAAAGATTATGTATAGTCAGCAAGGTTGTGCATGGATTCCCCACCTAGGACAGTTTTCTTGCAAGCTCCTCTACCAGATCAAATGAAAAGAAAATGCAATCTGCAATACCATATCTGCCTTTTAGAGTTTGTCTTGCATATTTTATCCTTCTAAAATGGTTAGTCAAACTGATTAGAATTTGTAGAATGGAAATTTTAAAAATCAAGTTGTTACTGGACATACAAAAGAAATATAATTTGGACTAATTTAGTTTCCTTATATTAAAAAAAGTGAAGGAAAAGAAAAACAAAGAATACAACAAAAGCAAATAGAACAACATAATCAATAATTCATGGCTTTTACAATAAGATATAAGATGTTAAAAAGGGCTATGGCTCCCTGAAGTGTAAGACACAAACTAATTTATAAATGTCTACAAACTTTGATGCTTCTTGCATGAAGTACCCTAGACCAGGAACTTTAAACTAACAACCCAATAGTAAGCTCCACAGATTTCAAAATTAACATCAATTATGAAATTTCATATGTATTGTTGGATCCCAATTGAAATGGGAAAATCTGAATAATTTGGTAATAACAATTAGATTCTGAAACAGACTGAATTATAGGGGAAAATTAAAATAACTTAATACCTTCCAACAAAGTTTAAACCTCTCCTCCACATTGTAATGGAATTTTCTTTTCTTTTGATTTTTCTTTTCTCCTGATTTCTTGTAAATTGAATGAGATGCCAGTTATGAACATTAGGTTATCAGCCTGCATTTTGTCAGGCAAGTAAACAGATCAAACAGATTTGCACAAATAATATCTGCTAGCATTTGCTGGGGATATGGTCCTCGCTTCAGCATATGCCCATGAGCTGCCTTGCTATGGGCTCGAAGTAGGTCTCACAAATTATGCTGCAGGTATCGTAACTACTCTTTGCCCTCCTTTCGTTTCCTCTTTATCTTTCCCCATGTCTTTCGGTTGATGGCTGCTTGCTTCTATCTGCGGTTTTGATTTCTGTAACTGATGTCGGCAGCTTACTGTACCGGATTGCTCTTGGCCCCCCGTGTCTTGAAAATGCTCGAGATGGATGATGAGTATGAGGGCAATGTGGAGGTATGCCTGATTCATGTTTAGCATTTATAGTATCCTTTTCCTCTTTTGCATTGTTAGATTTAATGTACATATGGACTTCTATATTGTTAGGCAACTGGAGAGGATTTCTCAGTTGAGCCAGCAGAGAGTAGGAGGCCATTCCATGCTCTCCTTGATGTTGGCCTTATTAGAACTACCACTGGGAACCATGTCTTTGGTGCTCTGAAGGTATTTCCATGCACACATCATACAATAAACAACCATACTATTTGAACTTATTACTAGAATGAGGTGCTCCATATGTTCTTATTGACATGCAGATAATTTGATGATTGGTATATATATATTTTTTGTGATATTTTACCAATTTTGTTTGTTTGTGATATGTGATATGAATACTGTATAACTGTAGTATCATTTTTTTTGACACGGAGTCTGTTATGCAAGTGGGAGATATCATTTCATAACACACCTTGTTTTGACATGTGTTTTCCTATTTTATTGGGCCATATTTTATTTGTTTCTCTGGGTCAGTTATGGCTTCAAGTGTTAGACTTCCTAGCCATATACAAGAGCCTCTCTCTTATCAATGCTGTTAGGCTGAAAGCTAAAATATTTATAGTTGGATGAGCTTTTCTTACCATAAATGCACAGTGTTTTATTGTTGATGAAATGTTCTAATTGATCAGTTTGTGTTTTAGTCTGTTGCTATATCTCTGAAGTTATGTTTGCTTATGAGAATTATTAATCTTAATTTTATCAAAATGAAATTTGGTTCCAGATAATATTCAGAGCACTCCTTGTCAATTTTGTGTTTGTTATTTATTCCTAAATTGTTAATATAATCCAACAGTTCAAAGAAGGCGTTTTTCTTGTCAATTTGAACATCCTTTTCCAACCAGCAAGTTATACTGTGGTATAATGGGAGCATCCATTCTACTAATGGAACTAAAATGGTTCATGGCACCATAAAATGCTGTTCACAATAGTAGCCATCTGCCAGTTTTTTAACTATTCCTATTTAGTTAGGGATGTGAATCTAGCATCACAGCAAAGCAGTCATGCAAGTTTTTGGCTTTTCTCAAAAAAAAATGATTTTATGAGATGTCCCAGGACTCAGGGTTCCTCAACTGCATGTATGTTTCAAGTCATGAATGAATTAAGGGATGTTGAACTTCACAACTTTGTCTGGTCTCTTTTTTTTTAATTTGTCATGCCTAGTTGTCTTTGATCTTTTGGCAATATTCATGCTATTGCATCGCTGTCAATATGTTCCCTGCTTTGCTATAATTATTTGTCCCTGTATGAAATTTCATGTCTGTGCTATACTTTCATTGCAGGTAGCATTGGATGGCGGGTTGGATATCCCTCACAGTGATAAGAGATTTTCTGGTTTCTTGAAGGAATCTAAGCACCTGGATGCTGAGGTTCACCGCAAGTATATTTATGGTGGGCATGTCGTTGCGTATATGAAGGTAAGGGTTAAGATGTGAATTTATGCCTCTTGTAACACTTATTTTTCAGCCATGAACTTGATTTTATTGGTTGTTACTTAGATTTTGATGGCAGATGAACCAGAGAAGTATCAGTCTCATTTTGTTGAGTATATCAAGAGAGGAATTGAGCCTGATGGCATTGAGGAGCTGTACAAGAAAGTTCATGCTGCCATCCACGCAGATTCCATTCAAAAGAAGTCTGAGAAGGAGCCACCTAAGCAGCACAAGAGGTAAGCACCAAAAATAACTTGAAATTATGTTATCATATATATATATATATATTTTCAAGGACAGTCCGGTTTAACTCAACTTCTAAGTTTGGATCTTTAACTCAACTTCTAAGTTGCAAGAGACTTAGTGGTCATTTGGTTGCATGTTTTTTTGTTTTGTAGAGAACAGGAAACATATTATTGTTTTTCCCAAGAGAATTTAAAGTGGTAATGAGCTTTTGTTTAAATGTTCCTTGGTGTGGTTGCACTTGTTTTGGAAACCATTGAATACACTGCTTGTGTTACATTTTGGAGCCTTGTCTATAAAATAGTTTTCAAAAAACTGAAAGCAAAAGCAAAAGCAAAAACATGTGCTGAATGAGTTGTTATTGTGTTATAAACCATTACATACTCATGATTTGGCTAAGCGTACACTAGAGACCAAATAAAATGTATAATACATATCAAAAAGCTAGATTAATAAAACTGATGAATTTTAGAGAGAGAGAGAGAGAGAGAGAAGTTAACAAGGAAATTACATAATTGGCAGTAGACTATCTAATGGTTCATCTTGAAGAAGAATATTCATCATTTGTAGGGGAAGATTCATCATTCATCTCGTGATCTGAAACCCAAAAGGGGTTGTGAGATAAATGGAAACAATCAAACACCATTGGGAAGGTGGGGGATGGGATGGGGGTGAGAAGAGAGGAGAAGAAATCATGAATATGGATAACAATTGGAGAAATATATAAGTTACCTTTAATAGGGCCTGATGTGGATGGATGGAATATGGGCAATCTTGTGCCATTCTTGGCCACTTCCCCTTGCGCATCTTTCCTCTAGAAGGGGACAATTATATATTTTCAAAGATTGTAAATTGGTGAGGCGTTGCATTGCTTCCTGGGTGGGAAGATTTGCATCGCATCTGTGAAGTTCTAATGAATGAAGAGATGAAATGTTACCCAGCCACTCCGGCAGAGCTTCGAGTCCATGAAACTGTGAAATTGACAAGTCTCTCAAGGTAGTGAGGTGCTGAAGTTGATCAGGCAGATACTTGAGCCTTTTCCAGCCAAGTAGAGTCAGAGACACCAAGGAGATGAAGGGGTAGTGTTTGGGGTTTGGGTGATATTTGGAAGCAGATGCAGATGCAGCACTTACGGTGGTGGAAGGCCAGGGGAAATATTCGAGCTCTTCTGAGAAGAAACCTATCTTCAATGTTTGAAGGCTAGTCAGGCAAAATAGCCTCTCCTCCCAACAACCCGCCAATCTTGGACATTGTATAATCGTCAAGCTCTGAAGGGATGGGAGGCTGCATAATTCATCTGGATCAGCAATTATTAAATTCGGACAATATTCTATCTCTAATGTTACAAGGGTTTGTTGAAACAGCCCCTTTGGTAAATAACATAGCTCTTTCAAAGAAATTACTGTCATCTTTCTTAGGGTTTTGCTGCTTTTTTCCAGGAAATCTACCAGTAAAACACCCATCTTCAAACCCCTAGATGCTATTCTCTAGTAAGGGCGCTGTGTAGGGCGATGCGTTTCTGGGTGATCACCGCAAATCAATTCCTGTAAGGATAACAAGTGACCTGGAATTGTAGTCAACTCAGGGCAATCCCTAATGCGTACAAACTCAAGCAGAGGAAAGAACATTATGGTGTCCGACGACGATGATGATACCCAAAGCCCACACCATTCTTCTAGGTTTTCCATATCATCTAGATAGAGTTCTCTTAGTGCTGGAAATACAACGGCCATAGCTTTTGCTGTTGCTGTTGTTACTGCCCCACTATAGCTACCAGTGATGATGCCATCATTACATTGATCATGATTAACAACACTGTGACAACCATAGAATTCAGGACCAATACATTTCAGATTACTTAATCTATACATTCTAATGACCTCAAGATGCGGAAGGTGTCCGAGAGGTGGGACTTGTTCACATCTCGTGCACTCGGATAATTCTATCTTAACCAAATTTTGAAGCAACTGTGCATCCCTACCACTCATCATCCATGATGCAAAATTTTGTCCTTCAAATTTCTCAAGTTTTAAAACCTTAAGGCTCCCATGAGGTTTAAGTCCTTCCAGCACGTCTTTGTGGTTAATGCTAGCAGTGTCTTCTGCTGTTGAACGACCCTCCCACATATCCCAACGAAATCTCAATTCATGAATGTTTAGCTTTCCTGATATATTTGCCTTTTCTGCTTCTTTCTTGCCTTTCACCTGTTTGAGATTGTAAATCATTAATTTACCTCTTAGTTTGCTTAAGCTACCCAGCTCTTCAATCTTATGGCCCTTATCCTCACCCACAACAAAGAATGGTAATGTCTGCAAAGAAGTCAACTTCCCTATCATCATTGGCATGAATTCCCTGTCCCATGTTTTGTAATCAATACAAAAATGTCTCAAGCTAACCAACTTATAGAACTTTTTTGAAAGCTTTTTCAACTGGGTTAAATGTGAAAGTCTCAGTGTTTGTAAATTGTAGAGCTTGGTGATAAAATTTGGTAGTGTTTCAATATGTGACCTTGAGATATCAAGATATCTCAAATGTATGAACTTACATATGGAATCTGGCAACTCTTCCACTCCGTACCCTTCCAACTTCAGGGCACGTATACATTTGACTTCATAAATGTTTTTAGGGAGACCTTCTTTTAAAAGTAGTGTCCTCAATTTCCCAACATTTTCTTTTGGAATTTCAAAACTTACATTTCGCATTAAATCAAATGACAGATGTTGAACCTCGGGATGGTAATTCGCCTCACTAGCAATCGAAGTCAAAGCCAAACAGTTACCCTCTGAGACATCTAGTGCCAAATCATGCACAAGATCGTGCATTTTGCAACTGGTAATATTATTGTACTCATCCAATTCAATATATTGAAATAAAGAATTGTGCAACAAAATATTAAAATAATCGTTACCAACATCTTCCATTTCCAAATTGCTTGCCGAAGAAGGCTGGAGATATCCTTGAGCCATCCAAAGCTGAATCAACTTATCCTTTTGAATGTCGAAATCTTTTGGAAAAATAGAACAATACGCAAAACAATGTTTCAAATACGGTGATGGTAAGTGATCAAAACTTAACCTTAATATCGGTTGAATTCCTTCTTTGATTTCAGTTGACCTCCATATTTCACTGTTTTCAATCGACACCCATTCGTAATTGTATTGCTTAGAGTACATTAAACCTCCTAGTGACTTTATTGCCAATGGTACACCCTTACACTTTTCCACCATTTTTCTGCCAATAGCCACCAAATTTGGGGTCTCTGTTGGTCCTCCATTTGCAAATGCTCTTTTCCGAAACATGGTCCAACTTTCATGTTCTGATAGTTGGTTCAAATGATGAGTGAGAGATGGAGATGTCCTCATGGTAGATACCACGTGCATACTCCTGGTTGTAGCTATAATTTTGCTTCCCTTAGATCCACCTATCCCTAGCAAAGAATTTCTCATGCACTCCCATTTGTCTGAATTTTCATTCCAAACATCGTCGAGTACAAGCAAATATTTTTTTCCATTTAGTTTTTCTCCAAGCTTTCTCACTATTCCTTCAATATTTTCTATCTCAGACTTATCTCGTGTAAGAGATTGTACCATCTGATTCAATAACCTTTCAACTATGAAATCATCAGATACACAAATCCACATCCTTTGATCACCAAAATGCTTCACCACCTTCTCATTGTTGTAAACTAGCTGAGCAAGGGTTGTCTTGCCCATCCCACCCATTCCTACAATGGCAATGACAGGTAAATCATCTAGAGTGTTGTCAGAGCTAAGTAACATGTCTATCACTGTTGACACATCACCATCCCTTCCCACAACTTGTTTATCATCTACAAAGGGGTGAGTCAGCCTGAAATTGACTTCTCTAGGTTCAACACTAGTACTAGCAGCATTTAAGATCTGATCAGCTAGTCTAAGACCGATGTCATTTGCTCCTTTACAAAGATCATCTAACAACAAATTGATATTCTTGACCTTATTAGCCATCTTGAAACGAAATGGCAGAGGATTTGAAAGGCAGAAGAAGAAGAACTTGCGTACCTTGTTGTTCTTGACCTTATTAGCCATCTTGAATCGGTTTTGTACCTCCATCTTTCGTCGAAGGACTTCAAAGGCAAGTTCATCCATCACGTCATCAGCACTGCATGCAACAGAGTTGAGTTTCTTCAGCCAAAGTTGCAGGACTTCTAGATTTACTCGCCGGTGGTTCTCAGCATCATGTAACAGAGCTTGTGTCAATTCCAACCTATCTTTAAGCCTTCGAAGGTCATCCTTGAAACCCCAGGCCAGTTTGATCTGTTCAGTTGCTTGTGGAATCAAAGGATTCAGGATCACCTGAGCAGCAGAGATGAGAACAGAGACAGACATCTTTGAACTTTCTTTTTCCTTACGATTCCGAAAGAAAACTTGGATTGGATTGGATTGGAAACAATTACTAGAGAATACAAAACAGATTTTTGTGTTGTGAAGCTGGATGGTGTTGGGAAGCTTCAAGCTACCATTTCTCTATATTCTATTCACAAGTCTTTTATTATTGGGAAAAATAAACGGGACAGGGCTGTTTGGGGTGGTAATTTACCGGGGTGAGGCAGATCACTGGTTAACTGTCCGAAATTTCAATTGACAAAAAAAAATTTAAAAAAAAAAAAAGTAACGAAAATTTCAGTTTAAATTATTATTTTTTCCAACTCCAATTTTTCAATAGAGCATTTCCAATCTGTCAATTTTTAATTTTGATTAAAAAAAAATGTTAAAAAACTTAAGTCAAATATTCATCAAATTAAAAAAGAGCCATTTTTTCATCAAATTAAATATATATAAATAAAAATATTTCTTCAGGGCCGGCCTATCACTTGACGGGGTTAAAGTGAAATGTTGTTGGAAGGCTTTTAAATTTAATATATAAATATAAATTCATATAATATTATTCAATTTATTTGGTTGTAGTTTTTAAAAAAATTTATTTTCTTATTTTTCATATTTATTTTTATTTTTACTGATTTTTTAATATTTTAAGTAATTTTTTTAAATTTTTAGACACACCTAACATAAATACACTTAAAAAACATAATTTTTGTGAAAAAACTATTTAAAAAATTCACTAAATACCAAAATTACAAAAAAAAAAAAAAAACAAAATTTAATATATTTTTTCATATTTTTTGTTTATTTATTAATTTTTTAAAATATTTTTTCACAAATATTTTACTTTCTAGATACATCTAAGTAAGGTGCATCTAAAATAGTAAAAAAAAAAGTATGATAAACAAAAAACTTAATTTTCAAAAAACTAAATTCAGAAAACTGAAATCAAACACACTGATTAATTTTGTAATTTTTGTTTTTTTAATTTTTTTGTGAGGGTTATTAGAGGAAAAGAAATGAAAATTGATATAAATGATCCGGTAGTTAGGGGTAATTCTATTTCCACACAATAATTCCCCTCAATACACACACTTAATGAATACTTTCTCAATACATACATTATAAAAATATAAATTCTCAGTACAAATCTCTATATTCCAATACCCTCATTTTCAATTTTAAAACCCTAAGGCTTTGTTTGGTTTCAATTTTTGAATCAATTTTTTGAAATTTTTATGAGAAAAATATAAACTAATTTAACAAAAATAAATACCAAAAAAATATTTTTAATTTTTTTTGCCCCTAAAAAGATGAAACCATATTGAAATAATAAGGTTTTTTTTATTATTTATTTTTGAAAACGTATTCTAAAACTGTACTAAATAGATAAGGGTAAAAAAAGTGGCCCGAAGCCCGCCCGCGGCCCGAAATGGGCCCGACCCGTTTAGACCCGCTTGGGCCCAGGCCCGAGCCCCTATGTTAGGGCTTGGGCCATGGTTTTGAAGCCCGGCCTGCCCCGTGGGCCCAGCCTGCTTGGCCCCGCCTATCGGCCCGCTTAAGGCCTATTTAAGGCCTAGCCGGAAGCCTGGTCTGCTCGAGGCCAGTATATTTTTTAATAAAAAATAATAAAATTTTAGTAGAAAAAATTTTCAAAAAAAAAAAAAAAGGTCAGGACTGCCTAAGTCCGAGGCCAGGCCCGAGCCCATTTGGCCGGCCCACCCAAGGCCCGAATACCCCTAGACTTAGACTTGGACCTGGGCTTAATTTTTTGGTCCGTGGACTGGCCCAATAGATGAGAGAAGTGGCGTTGGTGATAAAGAATAATGGTGGCGTTTTAGAAATAGGGTTTGAGTAAAAGAAGATGAATGTATTATGATATTTTTATTCTAAGACAAAATTATACTAACGAAAATTTCCATTAAGTGAGTGAACTGAATAGAATTAGTTTGTGAAAATAAAGTTACAAGGTAATTAGCTCTTACACATTTAAAATGAAGTCTAGGTAGAAAATAAATTGAAGACTTTCTAAGTTGGTGGAATTTTTTTATATAATAAAGTCAGTATTTTTATAATTATAGACAGAGATATTTTTCAATAAATTTCTTTTTAATAATGTGAACCTTTTAAAAATCGAATAGATACTTTTTATTTATAAACTAAATTGAAAGGGACGTTTGCTAAATTATGACAAATTAAAAATTAATATATAAATTACAATAAAATTGTAAAACTTAAATTGTAAATTTAATATATATATATATATATATTTTTTCATAATTTGCATATAAAAATATAATTATTTATATTATTTTATATAAATATATTTTATTAATTTTTTTACATTCGGTACCTAGCACGGTTTTCATTAATTTAAAATAAAGGAAAATGTCTCGTAACTCAAATTTTGTGGCTTAAAAGTGGTTCAAATGGCCAAAACGACATCGTTTTGGCTATTTTTATGTTGTTCTGTACTCAAAACGACGTCGTTTTGGCCATTTGAGCTACTTTTGAGTTACAAAATTTGAGATACGTAGCATTGTCGTAAAATAAAAGTTATGGAGAAAATAATAAATTGAGGACTAAAAGAGACGAAAGCAGCTGCTATAAGTTATCCGGTAATTAGACATTTAAAAAATGTTTTCCGACGACGACGGATCAATTGGAAGTACACAAAAAAAAAAAAAAAAAAAAAAAAAAGAAAGATGACAGAGAGCAGCAAGGAGAAAGTAGTTATACAGTGGAGCTGGAAGGTGTCGGGAAGCTTCAAGAGTGACATCTGTATCGAGATGAGCGTAGGCAAATGTCCAAACTTGGCATGATCTGAGCTTTGGCCGCAAATGTCCCGAGATAATGGAATATTTGACAAATTAAAATTTAGAAAAATGTTTGGTAGCCATAATATTCGCGGCTCAAATGGCTCGAATTGACCAAAACGACATCGTTTTGTGTTGTTTTGTGTCCAGAACGACGTCGTTTTGTTCAATTCGAGCCATTCAAGCCTGGGAAATTCGGACCCTCTATCATTGCTGTAAAATTTAATACTTATCAAATATTTTATTAGAGTGGTTTTAAAAATAATAAATTAGGTCCCTTAAAAAGTTTTTAGAGAGATGTTAATACTTAATTCTAACAAACTGTAAATATCATTTTGACCCTTCATTTATAAGTTTATGTATTTTGATTTCTTCAATTATAAAAATATATTATTTTCATCCTCTCACACCATCTTCAAAACGGATCTATTTGTATGACTTTTATAATTAAAAGGATCAATATATATAGATTTATCGATGAGGGGATCAAAGTGATATTTGTTAATAATTGAGAAGAAATTACTTGATGGTCTAAGAATATTGCTCCATACCATTTATCATTTGACATTTATCAAGTTATCTCCCAAAATCTTAATGAAATTCCACAACTTCAACCAATAAACGTCAAGTTATGAACGCACTTTGTCAAACCCCAAACCCAAGTATGACTGGCGGTGGCCCACAAGGCCTTAGCCCAAGGCATACATAAGCCTAAACACGAATCCATAAACACATTGAATAACTATACAATAGTCCAGTACTAAATAATCAAAACTCAATCCAGTGACATGTCACAATTATAAACGGTAAAACCAACCGTAAACAATACCATCTAAATTTATGGGATATAAACGGCCCACATATCAAAATAATCTTAAATGAACCCCAATAAAAAAATAAAAATAAATATGCACAAACTTGACATAACAATCTAAAACAAAATAAATAAATGTCATAGAGGTCCATGCAATTGAGTCCCCGCTACGGCATGAGTCCACTCTAAGTCCTTCTAACACCTGGAAATGATAAACAACTAAGTCAGCTAATAGCTCAGTGAGTAGCAACATGGATAGTAAATACAGTTTTGAAAACAGGGTTCAATGGCAAAATAAAATATATATCACAGAAATTAGATTGGCATACAGTTTGGTAAAGAGAATCTGTTTTAAAAACAATGTTCCACAGTTTAACAGTTAAAATACTCATGTCTCTCAAGAACATGATAAATGACATTTTCCACTTAAAACAGATTACAACATGAATACCAATAATTTTCTGGGTACCAAGAAATAATAAGAAACATGTCACACAATTCTCAAGACTATAAGCCCTGTTGGATCCAATACTGAACTAAGAGTCATCCTCAGGGTGGCAACCTGGGCCTTTTCTCTAAGACGATCCGATTGAAGGTCACCTAGCCTAACCTAGGTCTTTTCCTTACTATCGTTGAGCACTAGAGTCATCATGGCCCAACTCGGATCTGTTCCCTAGTGGCTAGAGTCACCACACACAATGGAATTGCTTTCCTGGACTAAAATATACAGATGGTCCCAATAATCAATACATATCAGTTTCGCAAAACATGGTAGTGTACCATTATAAACATAAGACCAAAACAAATAGTTTACAATATGCCAAGTTCACAAATATTTCAGAAATAATTTGATTCCATTGATAATATAATAATTTATCAAAACAGTTTAGTCTAGAAACAACAATTAAATTTTCCATCAGTTCAGGGTAGGGGAACATTTATAAAAATATGTAGCATGAACTACTCACCTGAAAACGAAATAATATAATCCTTGAATAGAGTATGAAAGTCCAACTAGTACCCTGAACTAAGTATGAAGACTACACATCACTACTAATTTAAAAATACTGAAGATAATAATAAACTAAGTACCCCACACTAAAGCGCACTAATACAGCTCAACCCCACTCATCGTTACTCTTAAATAATACCTAAATTCATGTTCTTCAATGTCTAAAATTACCCAAGACATGGGTTCCAACCGAAATTTAACTAAAAGTAACTTTAAGATAAAACAAAATTTTAAACAAGTTTTCCTAATCTATTCGTTAATTTTGAAAATTACAAAATCCACTCCACGTTGTTCGAAAAATTTCAAAACCCTCCAGATATCAACTAATATATCCTAAGTTTCAAACCCAAATGGTTTTACTTGATTTGCTTATCAAAATAATTATTTATAATTAATTATATTCAAACAGGTCACTTTCAGTAGAACTTTAAAGAAATAAATGGTTTTCTTAGTACACACAAGAAATCAACGCAAGGCCAAAAATGTACAAAACTAGACTCGTAACCGGTTCTAATGAAACTAATTTGATAATTTTCGGATTTATACTCAAAGAGAACGACACTCCTGAACTTACTATTTTAAACCAGTTTTCTGGACAGATTTGAACGCATCAGTTAATATAGATTTTGACTCTAAAAAATTATGAAAAAATTCAGATATACAATTCAATATGTAATTAATCTACTGTAAAAATTTCAGTTCAAAATTCATTCGTTTGATATGGTTTCTAGATTTTTAAAGTTTGTGATTCTGTGTAGAATTCTTATCTAACGACTTTAGCCCCTTAATTCGCTTTAAAATTTTGCATGATAATAATATACACAGAATACTATCCAAATCAGTCAAATCCGTTCCTTTTTCTTCCAACAACTCACAACACCCACATGTGTAGACACCCCAATTTTGACCGTCCTCAAGACTTGGACGTCACCGCTTGAACACTCGGTGATCATCCATGTTTGTGTTCATCTTGAGTTCCCGGAGGTCTCGGCTACGCGCCTTGCCTTAGGATCTATCGACTCGACTGTTTTTTGTCTGGTTTTGCACCAAACACTTGTGCTTTGCCTTGGAGGGGCAGGGAATGGCTTGTAGGTCATCTCCACACTCCACTGGCCATGGCTTGAGGTCACTGGCTGTATTTTGTTGCCACCGGCCAAATTCTTGGCCGGCCGGCACTATAGATGGCCGGCCGGCTATCTTTTTTTGGTCAATTGCATTTTTGGCCGGCTGACTACTGTGCATCTGTTTTTGCAGATATTTTTGTGCAGCTGGCGTACACTGTTACCCCCTCCATACACGTGTATGGAGGGATTGCCCTCTTGTTAGCTTCCTTTGGAAGCTTTACAAGACTAATTGTCTATAAAAGAGAACCTCTTCTTTCTTGTTCAGGGGTTAGACAACTTAGACAACATTTTCAGAGCTTGATATTTAGGGTTAGGGTTTACATATATCCTCTATCTCTATATATATCTCTCTCTCTCTCTTGTGTTTAGTGTGTGTTTAGTCTCATTTTTGTGCACAAAGACCCACCATCACACCTTTTCTTAGTTGCTGAGGTACCAGAGGTCTTTCCTTGAAGCTTTTGGACTGGTTTGGAACCAAAAGAGCTGCTGGAACATTGTTTGTGAAGAGGGTCTACAAGGGTAAGACTTTTGTCCATTTTTACCCCATTTTTACAAAGCTTTTTAGCCTATCTTGCATCTATTTTTGAGCTTAGCATATAACATATAAAAGTCTTGTTTTTGTCTGCTCTAAATAGTTTGTTAAGGGTGTTTTAAGCTTTGGGGTTGTTTGACTCCTCTTAAGGCTTGTTTGGCCTTTGTTTTATGCCATTTTGGTTGAGCTCCGGGACCATTGTGTTTGGGCCTCCTCACCACTGAAATCTTGAGGGATTTCATAGGTGAGGATGGTGCCTTGAGGTCCTAGGAAGGAGAGGGTCACCCCCTCTCCTTGTTGTCCTTGAAAAGGGCTATTTTTGCCTCTTGAGGGAGCATATAGTTTAAGTGTGTGTTGACCATGCCTTGACTGATATTTATGCTTATTTTTCCATGAAATAGCATTGTGTTGAGTTGGTTTGGACACACCTTGCATGCTTTGCATACATGTCTTGTAATGCCATCATTTAGCCTTAACATGCATCTAGGCTTTGACCCTTGTTCAAGCATGTTTTAGGCCCTGCTTTGTGAAGCTTTTGTACTTGTTTTCCCATGCTTAAGGTCTGCCTTTAGTTGTTTTGGTCGACCATGGCATGCATTGCATAGCCCCTTTACATTGTTTAGCTTGTAGGCTTTAAATGTGTGAAGTGTTAAGCATGCATTGTTTGATTTATTTCAGTGGTTTGACACCACTTATAGCATCATTTCAGTCCTCATGACATGCTTGCATGCTTGCCTTTGATGCCTCTTTGATGCCTTATGAGGTTGTGCCTTATGCTCCATGTTTGGTCATTGTGCATGCCCTTGAATTTAAGTCATTTAGATGCCATCTAAGTGGTATTTAGGCTTTGTTTTAATATGCTAAAACTTCGTTTTTGGTCATTTAATTCATACCATGTTTGGTTTTGCTAAGGGTAGTTCAATACCTCCTTAGCTTGCCTTGAGTTTTGGACCTCTAATTGCATGCTTATGCTTGTCTTGTTGGCTTGGTTTGGCACCATTTTAACATGATTTTCAGAGCTTATGTTGCATGTCATTAGTCCATGTTTTTGTGCTTACAAGTTGTCTTCATATGCTTAAGTGTTGGACCATATTTGCATGCATGCGTGTGTGTGTGTTGGACCTCACTTCCATAGTATTGGCCACTGATTTTGGCAAGCTTGCAAGCTACCCATGTTAGTTTAAGCCCACCCCTTTGCATGTTGTTGTATGTCCACCTTGTATGTTGTTGCATATTTATGTGTTGTTGTATGATTGGAGTTGCATGATTGAATGAAGTCACATGCTTGCTTGCATGCTCGAACACCAACATTGTGCCTTGCATACTTGTTAGTTGCATTGTCTCATGTCCTATGTCTTGCATGACCATTGTATGCCTTGTATGCTTCTTAGCATTGTCCATGTTGCATACTAGTTGACATGCTTAGGATTGCATTGCATTGGCATGCATGCTTCGCCTCTTGAATTGCTTGTGATAGAGGTTGAGTTCAATTTGCTTGATTATGTGCATTGCATTCCATATCAACATGCACACTTGATTCTTTGGGCCATCATGCATGGAAATGCGTGATTGGTGGCCCGAGAATCGAGGCCCATCCTCCTTTGAGTCATAAATATGATAAGGAATGTGGTTGGTGCATACATTGCTTGAAATGCATGCCATGCCAAGTTCTGTCCTCTGCTGCTATCAAACCAGTTTTTTGCAAGAAGTTTTGGCCGGCCGGCCATCGTAAGTGCCGACCGGCCATCCATTGTTGGCCGATGGATTATTTTGTGGCCGGTGACCATCATACATGGCCGGTGACTATTCCTCACGACCGGTGGTGCTCCACAGCACTCAGAGAAGCAACCTTGAGACTTGTGCAGTCTTCAAAGAAGCAGAATAGTCAAAGCAGAGGTAGCTTGTGCATGACAGTGACATCCGAGCGGAATCGAGCACACATCGCATTGGACCCTCTTCCCGAGGCTGTTTATTGCTTAAATTAGATTAATTAATTTGCTTAATTAATTAGGTGGTCTGTAATATTTAATTAGCTTGTTAGTTAGTTAAATTGTATTATTCTTTTGGTCCCTCCGAGTGAGGGCTAACTTGTAATAAGTGTCGGTGCGTGTGTGCATGTCTTCCAACCCCCACTTCGTTCTCCCTTTACTTATCTACTTTTGATGGTTAGTATTAGGTCATATTTGATTTAGCATACCTTATGCTACGCATGCATGCATCCATACATTTGTCTTGCATGCACCGGGCTCGGCGCATCATACTAACTGCATTGTATTTCAATTCCAAGTTGAATACGTGTTAGTTGTAGCATCATCATATGTCATCCATAGATTAGCCGAGCCTATTGTAGCTGCATCTTGCATGTGTTGCATTAGCCATCTTAACATGAACTAGGATCATGTATATGATTACTAACTAGTTTCTGTTTTGGCTTGGAGTACTCGGTAAGCATTTATGTTTTAGCATCCTTGCATGCGTGTGAGTGTTGCCATGACAGCATGCTTACCATGAGGCTTCTTGCTTATGTGATATAACTGCTTGAATGCCTGTAGGTAGAGGTTGAATTACCTAAATTGGAATAATGTATTAAAACTGTGAGTTTTAAGCCCACTAGATAGTGGCAAAACCATCTTTTCTAAAGCCCACTTGAGGGTGGCAAAACTTGCATTTTAGCCTACTTGCGAGTAGCAAACCATTTTCAAAACAAACATACAATGTTTTGTTCCAATTTAGGCGATTTGGTCTATACTTGCTTGCTGTGCGCATAACATAGTAAATCTAGGCTAATAACCGGAATAAGAACACATAACGTTTTCAAAAATGGATATCACGGTTAGTAGAGGCCGATCTTCGGATCGGGCGAGAGGGGGTGCTCATAGCTGACCTTCCCCAATCGTACCCAAGCTCCCGAGCCGAGGCAACTTTGGTGATGACGAACACGTGGCCTTTGGCACCGAGTCAAGGTTTCCTAAATTTTCCTATAAAAAATATCTAGGTGGCGACTCTGTATCTGGCAAAGCAGTCCATGTTTGGCACTTCTTTCAAAATCTGTTTTTCTCAAAACAATTTGCCGGATTTGGACTCTTTGGTTCAGATTTAGAACCGTGACAATTTGAGAGTCCGAACTGTAGTGAACCCAAAACGAACAGAACGAGACTCGTCCTCCCGGGGCGTTCGGGGACGTCTACAGTTTCTGGCGACTCTGTTGGGGATTTTAGAGAGCTTGACTCGAACTCATGATATCCTGTTTTGATTTCATTTATGTGTCTCTTTGCATTGCATGTGCATTGGTGCGCCTAGGACACCGTGTTTGCCATCTGCCATTCCTGAACGGTTTGCCGGAGGCTTGACTTTGTCAAAGCATGCCATAAGGCTGACCGGTTGTAGGCTCTAACAGTATGGGAACACAAACCCCGGTTTTACCGGGGCACCCTTTTCGACCATTCGACCTAGTGCATATCGAAATCCATAGTGACTATTCCAAACTAGGACAAGTTGCTTACCCGATGTTAAGTTATTTGAAAACTGCTGCATGCATAGTGAAACCCTAGCTCCTGACAAAATAGGACAGGGAAACCCTACCCCCAACTTAAGGGTGTTTTGGCTCTCTTTTACTTGCTATGTGCTTTTAGAGTGTATCTATGCAGGGAACACACATATCAGTTTGCAAGTTTGAGTATCAGGCTTGAGGGCACCAGTATCAGTTTATGAGAATCAGTTATATCTATGGGTATCCGATTCAGTATTTTGGGGGCAGTGATTTCGGGCAACAATGGTCAGCAGTAGAGTACAGTTGTTCGGCTACATCTGTGTTTGATCCATTTGGGCTGAAACGCTGCTTGTTTTTCCTTTTAGTTCAGAGAGTTGAAACAGAATATCTAGTGTTCCCTCTTGCTGAGGCAAGACAAATATCTAATCCGTCAGTCACCGTTCAGTACAGCGAACTTATCATGACGCAGAATTCAGAGGAGATTGTGGTTATGACGGCCGCATTAGATTAAGGAATCACTCTGCAAAGCGAGACCAATGTCGATGTACCGCATCCACCCAGGTCGCCTGTCGCGCACCCGGTCTGGACCCCCCAATTGTATCAGGCTTGTGAGCCCACCACATTCGAATTGATGGGAATGATAGGTGACCTCCAGAGGTCCGTGGCGGATCTCGCTTACGGAATGTCAGCTTCGCCACTAGCCGCACCGTATGCCGGGAATTTTGTACCACAGGAGCCCCCACTGTTGGGACGGATTGCGATCGAACTTAGCCAACCCAAGGTGGCCTCCAACTATAACAATGACGTATCAACATCAACCCAAACCCTCGATCAGGATGAGGCAAGAGGCAAGAACAAAATGAAGGCAGATGCCGATCCCATTGAACAACTGCTATGGGCAGTCGAGGCTTTGAAAGTCGAGGGGATGAGTAAACAATAGGTATTCGCAGTCGTAGCTAAGGCTGTGGATGATGTTTTCCCCACTCTAACCGAAGGCAGTACAAGCCAGTTAGAAAATCGGGATAGGCCCCGTCATGCCAGAAGAGTTCCTTCCACTCCCAACCCTGCCCCCAGTTATTGGATTTTGAGGATACTGATACTGCGAATATGTAATCAGGAAGTGAACCACCTGCGGGCGGCGCTCGGCGTATTTTGGATGTGGCGTCTGGCACGCATTTTTGGAGCATCTGCGAATGCTAGTTTTGTAAATTCTAGTTTGGGTGTCGAGTCAGTCTTTTGTTTTGTTTTGAGTCTGTCTCATTGTCTTGAATCAGTCCTTTTGCTTATGGGTTTGTCTTGTTGTAGCGAGTCAGTCCCCTTTGTATAGAATGTTAGGTGATTCCGGAGCTGTTGCCTCGAACACCGTTTTGTTTTGTAATTACCCTTTTGCTTTCTTTTGAGTCTGTCTCTATCGTGGAGCCAGTTACAACCAGGGAATCTGAATGAAACAGCTGCGGCTATCATGTTTCCATGCTTACTGCTATTCTGAATTAGTTGTGCCAGGGGACTTGAATGGAACAGCAGTACATTCCACCTGTTCTCTTGTGCCCTGAAAATCATTGCATTGACCTAAGTTTTTCAAAACTTTTTGAACACTGCGGTGAAAACAAAGAGGAAGGAATTCCTTGGGTTTTGCAAACTTTGATCAAATTGAGAGAAAGAGAGGCGTGCTAAGCCCTTAATGATTGAAATCATGCTTGTCAGCGTGAGTACTGAGAAGGACCCTGGCTTGATCCAGATTGGTTCCACACTATCTTCCGCGCGAGCGATTTGTCGCTTCTTTAAAAACTTTCAAAAACAAAATGTTTTGCGCGGTCCTGCGAAAACCTGTGTGGGATCACTCTTGAGATTGTGCAACTTAGGGTCGCTCTCAGCCTCAAGACTCGAGCCCTTGTTTTAAAGCCTTGAACCATAATTCGGAGTGTTCAACGATCGACCATCAAGAGAGGCCTGTGTGGCCAGATTAGAAACAACCCTCGAACAAGAGGCACCAAAGTCAGATCAAGAAGATCAGATCTCATCAGAAGAAGCCTGTAAAGCTAGAACAGAAGCACCCCTCCAAACTAGGGGCAAAAATGTCCGATTTGCTCGAAGAGCCGAAGATGGGTCCTTCAGTAAGTCAATGCAATAGCCACTCTCCTGGATACGGATGGCTTCAAAACCCTAAAACCATTTGGCATGGACTTGTTACACTTTTACCCTTTGAGCGGCTCGCTGGGCCGAAAACTCGGAAGGGCGATCCAGGCAAAAGTTAGAGCAAAAGAAAATATATACAAAAAAAAAAGGAAAAAATATACAAAAGAGAGAAAAAAGAGAAAAAATATACAAAAGAGAGAAAAATACAAAAAAATAAAAATAATAAAATATACAAAAGAGAGAAAAAAAAGAAAGGGAATAAAGAAAAAGGAAAGAAAAGCTCGCAAGGTCGAAAACCCGCATCGGGCGCCTTAGCAAAAGTTAGAGCCTAAAAGGTGAAGGTTAAAATACCCGAGTGTACCTTAACCGGAACTACGTAAGGCTTGATTCCCATGTTTGGGATATGTAGGCAACTTCGTCCTGAAGTCCAGCCCCCAACGCTCTCATAGCGCCTCAGTCCATGTAATGGTTTTGATTATTCTTGCCCTCCCCGAATCCGATAGTTCGGTTGTGACAACCAGATACGTAGGCAACTTCATCCCGAAGTCCAGCCCCCAACACCTTCAAAGTGGCTGTGTCCATATATTAGTTTTGACTATCTTCGTCTTCTCTGTATCCGAGAAAGTTCGGTCATGATCATCACTAGTGAGGACTATTTACAATATGCTACGGCATCATCCAGACAAGGGGCAACTTTCCGTTGCCATGAGTCGCCGTTCAAACCAGGGGCAACTTTCCGTTGCCGTGCAGCGTCCTTCAAACAAGGGGCAATTTTCCATTGCCTCTGATCCGAGGTTGTGCATCTCGAGAGTGAGCTCCGCGCTCGTTGGGCGGCGGTCGTTTGCCAAAAAAAAATAGTTTTTGAGAATTTTTACTGAGGATGACTAGTTTTTCTCGAAAATTGTTTTATTTTTCAAAACTGGACCATTTTCTAGGACCCAAAAAAGGAAAATTTTCAGTGCTCATAGCCTGACTTGCATGGTTTTCAAATCAAAAATCGAACAAGTGTGTTAATCTAACTCTCATATTAGTCAAAATTGTTTTAGTAGAAAACCAAAACAAAAATGGTCATAATGATGAACTAGGGGCACAGTTGAGTTGGGCTTCCTGTCTTTCCCCCATCGCCAACATACTTGCCAAGAAGGGCACAACTGAAGCTGACCGCAATAGGGGAGAAAGCTCTCACATCCTCCAAGCAACGAGGTATCAAACCAAGTGCGAAGCACGAATTGGAATGGATCAAGATACTTCATTCCCCATCCAGAACCTCGACTGGACGTCACCAGAAGGAATAGCAGCGAGCTGATACTGTTGGGCGTGAGCCCACAACTTTTTGTTTATCCATCAACCACCCTGGGGAGGGATGAAAAATGAGAGATTAAAGAATAGAGAGATGTGCGCTAAGAGGAAAAGCGAGAAAAGGGTTTTGAGAGAAAAACCGAGCTTGAGGGCCGAGTGATGTGAGAATCACAAATGAGAAAGGGTGGGAAATAATACCCAGAGAAATAGGCTCCCTGTGCACGTCTGAGTGTCGTGTCTTTTTGTTTTATCTCGATACTTGTCTTGAGTCATTTTTGTGTGTCTCGTTGTGTTCAGGTCGTGTACCCTTTTGTTGAATCTTTTTCGCTGTGTTCAATCGTAGGCTCAATACCCGGTTGAAATCCCTTTTCTCGATTCGTCTGTGCTCAGAGTGCTGTGTCATTCTCCACATTTATGCGAAGCAAAAAAGAGAAGGGGACAATTTGGGCCATCTGAGTGTGCTTCAACTTCAGCAGATTTAACCTTCATAGTTCATCTTGTCAGATTGGGCTGTTTGTTCAGGGTTTGCCGTGTGCAGAATGAACTGAATGCTGTGTTACGGGCTGTATGTAGTCTGATCCCTAGCAGAGCATGGGCTGTGTGTTCAGAATATAGCAATGGGTTGCTGGGGTGTGTTTTTGCTATCGGCTAGTTAGTCATCTGATTATTGCAATACAAGTGCTCAATTTTTAGACAGCAGATCAATTTCATTGAGATGTAACATGATGCAATGCGACGCAATATATAGAAATGTATAAGTGTAACACCTTTTCTTTTAGTTTGTTTCATTTCACCGTCTGTTTCAAGTACATAGCTTTGAAAACAAAATCTGTCTGCGACAGTACAAGGTACACTAGCCACCAACAAAAAAGTACAAAAAGAAGAAGAAAAAAAAAAAAAAAAGAAGCAAAAATCTGGATCAATGACAAAGGATCTCAGGCCTGGGAGTCCGTCCTAGTCCTCTTCCTGGACGAAGGTCCAGGAGTATCATCAGCGCTGTCATCTGAGCCCGAGTCCGAGCCGTCTCCGGTCTCCTCCGACGACGACTCTGCCTCCGCCTCTGCCTCCGACTCCTCGTCATCGTCATCAGGGACTGGAGCCCGCGAGCTACTCCCGACGTGAGTGCGCCCCGCCTTGGTGCGGAGGAATGCTCTGCCCTCTCCATCTCCTCCGGCAGGAACAGAAGGCCTGGCTGGAACACCTCCCACAGTGGGAATCTGGAGAGGCTGAAAAGTATAAGAGGCAAACACATCAGTATGCCATGAGCAGTTTATTAGTGCAGAATGCAGTGTATGAGTACAGTGTGCAAATGCCGTGAGCAGTTTATCAGTGTAGAATGCAGTGTATGAGTACAGTATATGAATGCCGTGAGCAGCTTATCAAGTATTGTGTTGTGCACCAGATTATGTGAAGCAGCTTATGTGTATGGTTTGAGACCGTGATCAGAAGAACATACCGGAATGCTATAGAGGGCCAGGAGGTCGAAAGTTCGCTGCAACATCTCCATCATGGAGGCATTCAGCTCCAAGGACTGCCGGGTATACTCGGAAGAAGCCTGCAAAAGTATCAAATGCATCAGTATTCTGCGGAATATCAAATAAACTGAAATGAAATGCCAATACAAGATGCATAAAATGTAGTAATACATACCGGAGACAAGTCATGGAAACCGACCAACTCGTGGTCAGTTGGAGGAGGAGTAAAGGGGATCTGGTAGGTCGCCCCACCCTGCCCTCTGTATGTCAGTGAAGTTGGCAGTGCAGGCCAGCCACCCCCCCTCGCTCTCTCTGAACTCCACCCCTGCCGCGGACCCAAGCTCTCCTCGATGTTCCTGCTCCAGTCCCCGCTCCTACCCTAGCTGCCAGCGCCGCGGGTCTCTCTCCCTCAACTCGATGGCGGCCGCTCAGAGGCCGCATAACATACGTCTGCACGTACTTTCTGTAGTCACCTATGCCTCTGAAGCGGGTCGCATCCCAGCCGATCATGTAGTCGGCCATCTGCTCGGCAATGAATCTCTCGGTATCCCTCATATGCTCAGGAGGGTGAACCGGGACTATCTGCTCTGGTAACCCTAGGGTCTGGCATAGGAAACGCTCGCCCAGGTACCAAGCCCGACAGACCTGGCCCTCTAGCAAAATCTGGAAACGCGAGGTCTCTTCAGCACCGGCAAACCGATCCCGAATCACGGCTGGCAATGGAGCCCAAGGCTGCCAAGTGATCTGAAAATAAAATACAGATTGTTATCTACTATTATTGACAATACAGTGTAAAGCGAAGCTTAAATGAACTGCAAGTAAAACATACCTCTGCGGGAGTGATGGTGTCAAAATAGCGGCGGAAGAAGCTAAACGTCTCCCGAGGCCTCCGCACGCACCTCCCGTCGAAACGGCGCGAAAATAGAATGACGAGAGGGGTCTCAGCATCTGGCACGGGGGCGAGTCTCGGAAAGTAGGCGTAGACCCACAACTGCAGAATAAATACCAGTATGCTTATCAGATAAAGCAGAATACGGAATAAAACAGAGATAGCAGAGCCGTGTGCAGTGTATTGAGCAGAGTGTACAGTATGAACAGTGTACAGTCAGTGTAAAGCAGAATATGTGTGTGCCGTGTGTACAGTATACAGTCAGTGTAAAGCAGACCACAGTGTGTGCAGTGTACAGAGTACAGTACAGAGTACAGATAATAGAAAGCAGAAATGAAATGTTAAGAAGAAAAATGAAACGTACCTCCCAAGCGCGCCAATAACCCCCGAGCAACTGTCCGCTGCCACGGGAAGCTGAGCTCATGTAGCCGTAAAGTGTTGCCAGAGCGGCGCCACCCCAGTCATAGCGCAGGATCTGTGTGACATTCACTAAAGGGCTGAGCAAGCAAAGGGGCACGGTATTCGCCCGGTCGGCGAAAATAGTCGTCCCCAGTAGAAACATCAGAAAGCCGCGAGCGTACTGCTCCACCGCCTCCTGGGTCATCAGAGCCTCCTCGGTCAAAGCTGACTAGACCCTGAACTGGACCTCGAACCAGGAATATCAGACGAAGCCGGGACGTGCAAGGGGTGGCACCTTGCCAAGCAAATATGTCTGAGCGGTCTCCCACTTGTCCATGTCGGTATCGAAGGGGATCGGATCACCCCCTATCCCGATGCCGGTGAGCATCGAGAAGTCGTAGGGAGTCATCGTCATGTCTCCCGTGGCAGAGAAGTGGAAGGAATCGGTGGTGTCCCACCACCTCTCTGCTAAAGCGGCAAGGAGAGGCCTGCTCGAGGTAAGTCTGGATAGTCCTCTGCAGAATGCGCCGAAGCTGGCCTGATCTACGATGTGGCAAACCACATCGGGTAGCTCAGTGTACCAGTCTCGAGCGGCGATGTTCCCATACCCCCGGACGGTATGGGAATCTCCCTGTTTTCAAACAAACAATTGCGAAGTGATGCTAAATATACCAGTTTTGAAAGGCATTCAGAATTCAGGCAAATATAACATGTGTGCGTATTTTCAGATTCAAACAACTATCGGTTGCCGGTGTGCTTACAGTGAACTACAACGTGTGATGTGTCAGCGTGTTTGAGTGGTTCAGTACAGATATAGCGTGTGTGCACGTGTTCAAATTCAAATAGGTACCGAATGCCGGTGTGCTCGCAGTGAACTACAATATGTGATGTGCCAGCGTGTTTGAGTGGTTCAGGGCAAATGCAGTGTGTGTGCACATGTCAGTTTCAAACAGATATCAGTTGCATGTGTGTTCACAGTTAACTACAGTATACAGTGCATCAGTGTATCTGAGCTAAGCAGTTAAAGAATATAATCAGCTATGGCAGTTGGCGGTTAAGTGTTCTACGTCGCGGAAAGTAAAACAGAGGAAGGAATGTTACCTCGGAAACGTCGAAGGACAGATGAGATGTAAGCTCACACAAGAGAAGCTCTGGAGGCATCGCCCTATCAAAGCTCCGAAACTGGCGAAGTCCGTCGGGAGGCAAGACGTGGATCGCCGGCCAGTAAGTCGCCGGGTCGAACGGGCAGACGCTTAAGGGGAGGAGCTCGGCCTCTGGGTTCGTCTCGTGATCCGGGGGAGTCCCGCCCCGTGGAATATCGTCTGCCATCTCAGAGAAAATGAGGAAATGGCCCGAAAAGTGTAAACAAGGATAGAATGCGAAAGGTCAACAAAAAGTCAACCCCGGGAGGGTAGAACATGGCCGGAAAAGCCGAAATATGGAAAATGTGATGAAATCAAGAAAAACTTGGGAGAAACAAACTCCAAGAGGTGGAAATCGAAAAAAACTACACCAAAACAAAGTTTCGATCGGATGAAAGTGTTCGAAACGCGATGAACTTCGCGAATCAAACGATGAAACGGGCGTGAAACGCAAGAAAACGGAGAAGGGAAGAGGGGAAAATGCTCTAGAGGGAGAGGGGATGAAATTTCGGCTAGAGGGAAGTAAGAAAATAGGGTTTGAAACCCTATTTTAAAAGACCCAAGGCGAAAAGTCAAAACTGCCCCGATTCAGCAACATTTGTCCGGTCGGCTACATTTTTTGCCGGTCGGCCAAATATTTGGCCGGTGAGATGTTTTGATGGCCGGTGGATGGCCGGTGACCTCCCCTGATGGCCGGTGAGCCTCCTATAACCTTGTTTGGGTCAGATGTATAGTTGGGGCATTTATTTCTCAAGATAGTGCAAGACAGTGCCTTTCCGAAGCTCAACCGGCCTCCGTTTTGACCTTGGACCGTGTCTTCTGTGCATGGCACTCGAATATGTGCAAGGTGTATCCTTTTTGTATCCTTTTGTCTCTTTTAAGATTCGAAAGTTGCCCCACATACGTTGTTTTGCAAACACGTGTTGAGTTATACGTCATTATGCTTGCATTGTTATGCATTCGCCATGGTCTGGCGAGACCTTAAATACGCTCGGTCTAGGAGACCTTAAATCCTCTAAAGGTGCAAGTCCTTCGGTGTTTGTCGTGCCCGAACGACTTTTGGTAAGTTGCATTGTACATGTATTTCAAGCGACTCGCGTCGTCGCATATTCAAGTTTACATGCATTATCATGCATTTCAAGCGATGCACGTCGTCGCGCATTCGAGTTCATAAGCATTTCGAGCGACACACGTGGTCGCACATTCAAGATCATTTGCATTGTCATGCATATCACAAGACGTGCGTTGTCACGCGTTTACATCAGCATGCATCAACATGCATTTCAAACAAAACCAAAAAAACAAAAAACAACAACATGCATATGTCATGCATCCCACTATATCCATTCCATTGCATATTTTAGATGTTGCATTGTAGCTTGCATGCATTCATTGCATCACCTCCATCAAGGGTTTGCACCTTTCCTTGTTGAGCTTGGTCTGGTATGTGCCCATACTTTTCACGTCTATACACTCATAGTTCTGTATGACCGTTCTATGTTAGACGTGGCTTGTTTGTGTCCATGCCTTTCCTAGGCAAGATACAGTTTGGCTGTAGGCCTTAATCCACTATATCCATTCCATTGCATATTGTAGATGTTGCATTGTAGCTTGCATGCATTCATTGCATCACCTCCATCTAGGGTTTGCGCCTTTCCTTGTTGAGCTTGGACTGGTATGTGCCCATACTTTTCACGTCTATACACTCATAGTTCTGTATGACCGTTCTATGTTAGACGTGGTTTGTTTGTGTCCATGCCTTTCCTAGGCAAGATTTGGTTTGGCCCGTACGCCATATCCATCATACATATTACATTGTAGTGTAATTTTTGCATCCTGCATTAGGATCATGTTCTTTCGTTAGCGGATCATTCCCCACTTATGTCATTCCACCCAATTACTTGTTCTTGCGTTCGTCTACATCACTCATAGTTCTGCATGTGTACGCGCTTTGAGGGTTGCGACACCTTTTCTATGGTAGACGGACTTGTTACCTCCATCAATCTATTTAACATTCGTGTGGTTTTGAACCACTCATGATTGGATCATGATTTAATTACATTGCATTTTCTTTTGCATTATTGTACATAGTTTTGTATATATTGCATATCATTTTGCATTCATTTTGCATGTTATGCATGGTGCTAACGACATCATACCTGTTAAGTTTTCTTTCTCTTTCAGGCACGATATTGTATGCACGGTTCATTTGAGGCTGGTGCAACCAGACGAGCCGGACAGGTATTGTATTCTCCGCGTGAAACGTAGTTGAGAATTGCATAATTCTCTTACATCCTTTCTGCATTGTAGTGTAGTTTGGTCTATGCTAGCTTAAAACTGTTGCATTATTATGCTTCGTTACAGCTTTCTTTGCATGATCATAAGCTATGTTCGGCTTTGTGCATTATCTTACATTTTGCCCCTGCCTTCGGGCGCATATCTTGTTTGTCTTGCATGTTTGTCCAAGTCTTCAGCTTAGTCAAAAATGGATCGTCTCTGGGCTTTGACATTCACTCCCATCATTGTTATGACTTTCGAGTTCTGTCAAAGAGGGGCAACTGTAGACACCCCATTTTTGACCGTCCTCAAGACTTGGACGTCACCGCTTGAACACTCGGTGATCATCCATGTTTGTGTTCGTCTTGAGTTCCCGGAGGTCTCGGCTACGCACCTTGCCTCGAGATCTCTCGACTCGACTGTTTTGTGTCTGGTTTTGCACCAAACACTTGTGCGTTGCCTTGGAGGGGCAGGGAATGGCTTGTGGGCCATCCCCACACTCCACTGGCCATGGCTTGAGGCCACCGGCTGTGTTTTGTTGCCACCGGCCAAATTCTTGGCCGACCGGCACTATAGATGGCCGGCCAGCTATCTTTTTCTGGTCAATTGCATTTTTGGCCGGCCGACTACTGTGCATCTGCTTTTGCAGATATTTTTGTGCAGCTGGCATACACTGTCACCCCCTCCATACACGTGTATGGAGGGATTGCCCTCTTGTTAGCTTCCTTTGGAAGCTTTACAAGACTAATTGTCTATAAAAGAGAACCTCTTCTCTCTTGTTCAGGGGTTAGACAACTTAGACAACATTTTCAGAGCTTGAGATTTAGGGTTAGGGTTTACATATATCCTCTATCTCTATATATCTCTCTCTCTTGTGTTTAGTGTGTGTTTAGTCTCATTTTTGTGCACAAAGACCCACCATCACACCTTTTCTTAGTTGCTGAGGTACCAGAGGTCTTTCCTTGAAGCTTTTGGACTGGTTTGGAACCAAAAGAGCTGCTGGAACATTGTTTGTGAAGAGGGTCTACAAGGGTAAGACTTTTGTCCCTTTTTACCCCATTTTTACAAAGCTTTTTAGCCTATCTTGCATCTGTTTTTGAGCTTAGCATATAACATATAAAAGTCTTGTTTTTGTCTACTCTAAATAGTTTGTTAAGGGTGTTTTAAGCTTTGGGGTTGTTTGACTCCTCTTAAGGCTTGTTTGGCCTTTGTTTTGTGCCATTTTGGTTGAGCTCTGGGACCATTGTGTTTGGGCCTCCTCACCACTGAAATCTTGAGGGATTTCAGAGGTGAGGATGGTGCCTTGAGGTCCTAGGAAGGAGAGGGTCACCCCCTCTCCTTGTTGTCCTTGAAAAGGGCTATTTTTGCCTCTTGAGGGAGCATCTAGTTTAAGTGTGTGTTGACCATGCCTTGATTGATATTTATGCTTATTTTGCCATGAAATAGCATTGTGTTGAGTTGGTTTGGACACACCTTGCATGCTTTGCATACATGTCTTGTAATGCCATCATTTAGCCTTAACATGCATCTAGGCTTTGACCGTTGTTCAAGCATGTTTTAGGCCCTGCTTTGTGAAGCTTTTGTACTTGTTTTCCCATGCTTAAGGTCTGCCTTTAGTTGTTTTGGTCGACCATGGCATGCATTGCATAGCCCCTTTACATTGTTTAGCTTGTAGGCTTTAAATGTGTGAAGTGTTAAGCATGCATTGTTTGATTTATTTCAGTGGTTTGACACCACTTATAGCATCATTTCAGTCCTCATGACATGCTTGCATGCTTGCTTTTGATGCCTCTTTGATGCCTTATGAGGTTGTGTCTTATGCTCCATGTTTGGTCATTGTGCATGCCCTTGAATTTAAGTCATTTAGATGCCATCTAAGTGGTCTTTAGGCTTTGTTTTAATATGCTAAAACTCCGTTTTTGGTCATTTAATTCATGCCATGTTTGGTTTTGCTAAGGGTAGTTCAATACCTCCTTAGCTTGCCTTGAGTTTTGGACCTCTAATTGCATGCTTATGCTTGTCTTGTTGGCTTGGTTTGGCACCATTTTAACATGATTTTCAGAGCTTATGTTGCATGTCATTAGTCCATGTTTTTGTGCTTACAAGTTGTCTTCATATGCTTAAGTGTTGGACCATATTTGCATGCATGCGTGTGTGTGTGTTGGACCTCACTTCCATAGTATCGGCCACTGGTTTTGGCAAGCTTGCAAGCTACCCATGTTAGTTTAAGCCCACCCCTTTGCATGTTGTTGTATGTCCACCTTGTATGTTGTTGCATATTTGTGTGTTGTTGTATGATTGGAGTTGCATGATTGAATGAAGTCACATGCTTGCTTGCATGCTCGAACACCCACATTGTGCCTTGCATACTTGTTAGTTGCATTGTCTCATGTCCTATGTCTTGCACGACCATTGTATGCCTTGTATGCTTCTTAGCATTGTCCATGTTGCATACTAGTCGACATGCTTAGGATTGCATTGCATTTGCATGCATGTTCTTGAATTGCTTGTGATAGAGGTTGAGTTCAATTTGCTTGATTATGTGCATTGCATTCCATATCAACATGCACACTTGATTCTTTGGGCCATCATGCATGGAAATACGTGATTGGTGGCCCGAGAATCGAGGCCCATCCTCCTTTGAGTCATAAATATGATAAGGAATATGGTTGGTGCATACATTGCTTGAAATGCATTGCCATGCCAAGTTCTGTCCTCTGCTGCTGTCAAACCAGTTTTTTGCAAGAAGTTTTGGCCGACCGGCCATCCATTGTTGGCCGATGGATTATTTTGTGGCCAGTGACCATCATACATGGCCGGTGACTATTCCTCACGGCCGGTGGTGCTCCACAGCACTCAGAGAAGCAACCCTGGGACTTGTGCAGTCTTCAGAGAAGCAGAACAGTCAAAGCAGAGGCAGCTTGTACATGGCAGTGACATCCGAGCGGAATCGAGCACGCATCGCATTGGACCCTCTTCCCGAGGCTGTTTATTACTTAAATTAGATTAATTAATTTGCTTAATTAATTAGGTGGTCTGTAATATTTAATTAGCTTGTTAGTTAGTTAAATTGTATTATTCTTTCGGTCCCTCCGAGTGAGGGCTAACTTGTAATAAGTGTGGGTGCGTGTGTGCATGTCTTCCAACCCCCACTTCTTTCTCCCTTTTACTTATCTGCTTTTGATGGTTAGTATTAGGTCATATTTGATTTAGCATACCTTATGCTACGCATGTGTGCATCCATACATTTGTCTTGCATGCACCGGGCTCGGCGCATCATACTAACTGCATTGTATTTCAATTCCAAGTTGAATACGTGTTAGCTGTAGCATCATCATATGTCATCCATAGATTAGCCGAGCCTATTGTAGCTACATCTTGCATGTGTTGCATTAGCCATCTTAACATAAACTAGGATCATGCATATGATTACTAACTAGTTTCTGTTTTGGCTTGGAGTACTCGGTGAGCATTTATGTTTTAGCATCCTTGCATGCGTGTGAGTGTTGCCATGACAGCATGCTTACCATGAGGCTACTTGCTTATGTGATATAACTGTTTGAATGCCTGTGGTTGGAGGTTGAATTACCTAAATTGGAATAATGTATTAAAACTGTGAGTTTTAAGCCCACTAGATAGTGGCAAAACCATCTTTTCTAAAGCCCACTTGAGGGTGGCAAAACTTGCATTTTAGCCTACTTGCGAGTAGCAAACCATTTTCAAAACAAACATGCAATGTTTTGTTCCAATTTAGGCGATTTGGTCTATATTTGTTTGCTGTGCGCATAACATAGTAAATCTAGGCTAATAACCGGAATAAGAACACATAACGTTTTCAAAAATGGACATCACGGTTAGTAGAGGCCGATCTTCGGATCGGGCGAGAGGGGGTGCTCATAGCTGACCTTCCCCAATCGTACCCAAGCTCCCGAGCCGAGGCAACTTTGGTGATGACGGACACGTGGCCTTTGGTACTGAGTCAGGGTTTCCTAAATTCCCCATAAAAAATATTTAGGTGGCGACTCTGTATCTAGCAAAACAGTCCATGTTTGGCACTTCTTTCAAAATCTGTTTTTCTCAAAACAATTTGTCGAATTTGGACTCTTTGGTTCAGATTTAGAACCGTGACAATTTGAGAGTCCGAACTGTAGTGAACCCAAAACGAACAGAACGGGACTCGTCCTCCTGGGGCGTTCGGGGACATCTACAACATGCACCATAATTATGTATACAACATACTATAATAGAACAAGAATAGATTTATTGTTACTTTAGAGTTGTTGAGCCACAAGGTGCTTTCTCTCCCTCTCTCTTTTCTATCTCTTGCTCTCTCTTCCTCTCTCACGTTTCTACTGCTGCTGCTGCTATAGTGTTGTTCGGAACCCTAGGGTTGTTATATATATATATATATATATATCTAAACGAAACTCTAAATAAGTATCGTTTGTTTATATTATTTTTTTTCCTCTCACCATTAATTTAAATAAAATATAACTATTATTATATCAAAATATACTTACTAACTTGTCCCTATTTTTTTCTTTTAAATAAAAAAATCTTACCTCCAAATTAAAGACTTTTATCATAAATTTATTTTAGGTTTAAAATTACTTAAAAGACCCTCCAGATATTTAATTTGCACTTTAGGATTCACCATCAAAATATTTGAGATTGTAAAATTATTATTATTTAATTATTTACTTGATTTGTATATTCGGGTTCTCACACACTCCAAGACCACCACATAATTTTTCCATGGGCATGTTAGTAAGGTTGTTAAAATCAAAATATTATGTGAGATATTGTTGGGAGGACTCATAGATCGGATTGTAAAATTGAATTGAACATTATAAGATTTTCCTTTCAATATAATAATGTTTGTTACATTAAGACATTGGCTAATTATTTTTTCACATTCAACATCAAATGGCCGAGGAAAATGTTATTGATTATAATGTAGGAGAGGCCACCCTTTGCACTATTCTATATACAATCTATTAAAAGATTTATGCATATACACTATTCTATATACAATCTATTAAAAGATTTAGGCATATACATTTGTAATTATGTATTAACTAGTGAAGGACCACCCCTCTCTTCAGATGATGCATTAGCACTTAACCACTATGATTTCAATTTGGTTATGTAATTTCGTAATATGAATGTCAAAATCAATTTTTATTTTTTTAGAAAAAAAAATGAAAAACATTCCCTAACATTGCTACAATCAGGAGGTCCTGCACATATTACTAAATATTTTACAATCCTGAGGTGAGGGCTACTTCATACTGAGTGGTAAAATTGTCTGATAAAACAAACAGGACCTCTAACATATGAAATCGTACACAAAAATAGAGGAAAAATAAAGAATATGTGAGGAATCCATCAAATCCAGATTGAATAACAAAGCAGTTGATTCTAATCTCTTTGTGAGTGGAATATGGACTCTAGGCTTAAAGGAAAGAGTTTGTAGTACTATTTATTCAGAGGATTGAAAACTTTGACGAACCAGCATGCAAGTCTCAGTAGTCTTTATTTAGGTGATTTGAACGGGGTTCTTCTTGAGCAGTTTTGGGGAAATAATTACATTTGTTAGTTACCAACAAAGCTCATACATTTACATTTCTCAGTAATCCTCCAAACAAAGCCTGCTGGTTTTAACCAATATATGATAGGAGTGTAGTAGTGTGTCTGTTTTTCATTAACCATGCAAAAAGTTATAAGACTAAAAACACACATGATCAATTGAATATTTATATTAATCTGTCTCAGGTTGTGCTGTGGTTTAGCAACCAACAAAGCATAAGAAGGAGAAATAACATTATTGTATGTTACAATAAATATGCAAAATGGAATTTGCAATACAAAACCAAAAGATCGAATTAACCTAAATTTGATAATAGAAAGCGAATGCACTAGTCCTTTTGTATCGACTTCTGTTTAATAAATTACAAGTTGCCAAAGAACCCAGAATCGAATTCACAATACAATCAAGAGCCCTACACCTGATGATGACTTGCACTCTTAATATAAATATTAAGAAATGCAAAACAAGTAAAATCCGACAATAAATTAAAGAGAAACCAGAGTCTTTGAGTGATGAGTTTGCATCTGTTGATGAGCATAGCTAGAGCCTGGAACATTAATTTGATCAGAAAAATATGCATTTAGCTCTGATATATTGAAAAAGAAAAATTGTCAGAGCATATTCACTGCAATATATACTTACTGTCATTGTCCAAATTCAAAGATTATGTACAGCCAACAAGTAGGGTTGTGCAAGGTTTCCCTGCCTAGGACGGGTTTCTAGCAAGCTCCTCTACCAAATCAAATGAAAAGAAAATGCAATATGCAATACCGTATCTGGCTTTCAAAGTTCGTCTTGCCTGTTTTATCCTCCTAAATGGTTAGTGAAACTGATTAGAAATGCTTTGTAGAATGGAATTTAAGAATCAACTTATTGCTGGACCTACAAAAGAAATATGGTTTGGCCTAGTTTAGTTTTCTTATACTAAAAAAAGTGGAGGAAAAAAAAATCACCACAAAAGCAAATAGAACAAAATATTCAATAATCTCAGATTTTTAACATAAGATATCAGATGTTAAAAGGGCTATGGCTATGGCTTGCTTAAGTGTAAGGCAAACTTTGAGACACTTCCTAAAGAGACAAACTGATTTCTCAAATGTGTACAAACTTTAATGCTTCTTGTGTGAAGTAGGCAAGACCAAGCACTTCAAACTAAGACCCAAGACTAAGCTCCACAGATTTCAGAATTGAAGCCATCAATTATGCAATTTTCATATGTTTTGTCGGCTCCCAATTGAAATGGGAAGATAAGAATAATTTGGTAACACAAATATTAGATTCCGAAACAAACTGAATTGGGGAGAGGGGGGACATTAAACCTGTTGTCTATATTGTAATAGAATTTTCAGCTTTTAATATTTCTCTTCGCCTGATTTCTTGTAATTTGGATGAGATGCCAGTTATGAACATTAGATTATCAGCCTGCTTTTTGTCAAAAGGAGATAAGAAGATCAAATGTGTGTGGGAGCAAGCGCGCGCGTGCGTGTGTGTGTGTGTGTGTGTGTGTGTGTGAGAGAGAGAGAGAGAGAGAGAGAGCAAGAGTGAGGAGAATATCACCTGCAAATCTTTGGCCACACTTGATCTATGTAACCGTAAACTAGACACAATTATTCTTTGACTTCACATGTAAGATAATCTGTACATGAATACACGTTTCTAGATGAGTTAGAGATGACTTGATGGGGTTATTTAACTCGTACATGAACCAAACTTGATTTGGAGATGAAAGAAGAAAAGGCAACAAAATGTTATATATAATTTGTTAGATGCTCCAAGTAACAGATCACATATTTAAGAAACTAACATATATATCCAATTTGTAGAAAAATGCAAGCATTAACAGACAATTTGAAATTGAATCATACGATCTGAACTCCAAACAAGAACTACATACATGATTCAATCATCCAAGTGAACTGTTGTTGCAACTTCATCTTAGATTAATTGGCTCCTGCTCAAACAACCTCAGCTGCATATGCAACAAATCAAATATAACTGACCAAAGTGTTATAATCGGAAATATCAGTTATGAACATTAGGTTATCAACCTGCTTTTTATCTTCTCTTGTCTATATTGTAATAGAATTTTCAGCTTTTAATATTTCTCTTCGCCTGATTTCTTGTAATTTAGATGAGATGCCAGTTATGAACATTAGGTTATTAGCCTGCTTTTTGTCAAAAGGAGATAAAAAGATCAAATGTGTGTAGGAGTAAGCATGTGTGTGTGTGTGTGTGTGTGTGCACGTGAGTGTGTGTGTGTGTGTGTGAGTGAGTGTGTGTGTGTGTGTGTGAGTGAGAGAGAGAGAGAGAAAGGAGAATACCACCTACAAATCTTTGGCTGCACTTGATCTTTGTAACCCTAAACTAGACAGAATTATTCTTTGACTTCACATGCAAAATAATCTGTACATGAATACACGTTTCCAGATGAGTTAGAGATGACTTGATGGGGTTATTTAACTCGTACACCAAACTTGATTTGGAGATGAGAAAAAAAGAAGAAAAGGCAACAAAATGCTATATGTAATTTTTTAGATGCTCCAAATAATGGATCACATATTGAAGAAACTAACATATATAGCCAATTTGCAGAAAAAGGCAGGCATTAACAGATAAATTGAAATTGAATCATACGATATGGACTCCAAACAAGAACTACATACATGATTCAATCATCCAAGTGGACTGTTGTTGCAACCTCATCTTAGATTAATTGGCTCATGCTCAAACTACCTCTGCTGCACATGCAACAAATCAATATGACTGACCAAAGTGTTATAATCGGAAATGTCAACTCAACTCAGGTGACTTTTGCATACTCTAAGTTACGTCAAGCACTATGGCTTTTAGAATCAGTGATATACAAAATAGCATGGAAACCCCGTGTTTAAGGACATGCTATGTAAAGCTATATGCAACTTTTAGTGGCTTAATTGGACATAGCTCAGTTAAAAGCAATACTCCCAGGAACCCACAGTTGGGGCACCATCTTCATTGTGAGTTTTAGATCATTTAGCTTCATAACCTGAAATGAGATTATTTAAAATTGGAACATCACAAAAGCATTAGTTCAAAATGGAAACATGTCATTTCATCAAAGCCCATGGATGATTTTTTAGGATGGATACAAAATTCTCAAATTTCAGGAATATTCTAATCAAACCTATGTATGTTTTTTTAGGATGGATACAAAATCCATAAAATTAAATTTTGATTAACACTAAAAATTGGCCTTTTGAATTGGAAGCAGGTAACATCATAATTCCCATGTTCTGATAACAAAGTTGACTAAAATATAAATAGGAAGTCATTTTTCATATCCCATTTTCGGAAAATTAGCTCATTCAATTCATGTCTTTGTAAATAACAACATAAAACCAACATTTACGTAATGAAGATGGAGGCAATGCATCGCATGCCTTCCTAGTTTTTTTTTTTTTTTTTTTTATTTGTTTTTTTGTTAGCTATAGAAAATCAAAATTTGACTCAAAGCTAAGCAGGAAAGCATTTTGAAGACCGGTTGATCATTGAAATTATTTAGTTTTTCACTTGACGAGAATCTGCAACTGACAAGTGGAACTATTAAGCTTGAAAATTACAAAAAAAATAACTCAAATGACTAACAACATTCAAGGAACAACCTACAAAGTTTGCATAAGATTGCTCTGATTCTTCAAAATCATGTGCATTAACGATTACCTCTTCTCCCTACATTGATTATTAACGGACTGCACTTATTGATTGTACTGCTGGCAGGCAATAAATCCAGCATTTACACTTGAAGAAAAACTGGAACTCCTCCTTGTAGAAGAGATCCGGTAACATAGCAATTTGTGGGAGCACAGAAAGATTAATAAACCTGGAAATATTTATATATATATATATATATATATAAAAGTTTCAAAGAAAAAAAAAACCTTACAAACTATTACATACTCATGATTTGGCAAAGTGTACCCTAGAGAGACTAGATAAAAATGTATAATAATACATATAAAAAAGCTAGATTAAAACTGATGGACTTTAGAGAGAGAGAGAGAGAGAGAGAGAGAGAGAGAGAGAGAGAAAGAGAAAGAGAGAAATTACATAATTAGCAGTAGACTATTTGATGCTTCATCTTGAAGAAGAAGATTCATCATTTGTAGAGTAAGGTTCATCATTCAAGAAATGCTTCGTGACCTGAAACCCAAAAAGGGGTAGTAAGATAAAGGAAGCGAGCAAACAATATTGGGAAGGTGGGGGATGGGATGGGGGTGAGATGAGAAGGTAAAAGAAGAAATCATGAATATGGATCACAATTGGAGAAATATATAAGTTACCTTTAAATCTTCACCATGCGGATTTTTGGAATATGGGCAATCTTGTGCCGTTCTTGGCCACTGTCCCATGCACATCTTTCATAGAGAAGGGGACAATTATATATTGTCAAATAGTGTAAATTGGTGAGGCGTTGCATTGCTTCCATGGTGGGAAGATTCATTAGATCCATGCAGCACTCGAGCTCCAAAGAATAAAGAGATGAAAGGCTACCCAGCCACTCCGGCAGAGCTTCCATTCCATGAATATTAGACATTGACAAGTGTCTCAAGGTAGTGAGGTGCTGAAGTTGATCAGGCAGATACCTGAGCTTTTTCCAGCCATGTAAGAGTCAGAGACACCAAGGAGATGAAGGGGTAGTGTTTGGGGTTTGGGTGATATTTGGTATCCTCATCATCAACCTTTTCAGATGCTGCACTTACGGTGGTGGAAGGCCAGGGGAAATATTCGAGCTCTTCTGAGAAGCAACCTATGTGCAATGTTTGAAGGCTGGTCAGGCAAATAGCCTCTTATCCTACCAACCCACTAATCTTGGACATTCGCAAATCTGCAATTCCAGAAGGGATAGGAGGCTGCATAATTCATCTGGATCGGCAATTATTAAATTCGGACACCATTTTATCACTAATGTTATAAGGGTTTGTTGTAACAGCCTCTTTGGTAAACATGTCAAATTTGTGCACGATAAAATACAAAGCCGCTGAAGGGATGTTAAGCCGCTGCAATTGGACGTTTCTTCTTCTGTTTCTTCAATTATTAATTTCCGACATTCTTCTATCTCTAATGTGACAAGGGTTTGTTGTAGCAGCCCCTTTGGTAAACATGTCAATTCTTCGCAATGTGAAATCCGAAGCCGCTGAAGAGATGTTAAGCCGCTGCAATTGGACGCTTCTTCTTCTTCTTCTATTTCTTCAATTATACATCTTAGATTTGGGCAATTAGCTATCGTTAAGTCCCCAAGAGACACAAGGTTTTGGAAGTTATTTGGCAAATAACATAGCTCTTCCAAGTTACATAATGTCAGCTTTGTTAGGATTTTGCCACTTTTTTCCAACAAATCTACCAGTAAAACTTCAGTCTCCAATTTGAAACAATCGTACACCTCTATTCTCCTATCCTAAGAGCAACGCTCATCCAGATGAAATCTATATGGAACTTGACCAATAATCAATTCCTGTGAGGATAACAAACGACTTGGAATTTTGGTCAACTCAGGGCAATTTCTAATAAATAGCCACTCAAGCAGAGGAAAGAAAATAATGGTGTCCGAGGACGATGATGATACCCTAAGCCCAGACCATTCTTCTATGTCTGGCATATCATCTAGATAAAGTTCTCTTAGTGCTGGAAATACAATGATTGGTGCTTTTGTTGCTGTTGCCGTTGTTGCTGTCCCACTGCAGCTACCAGAGATGAAGCCATGATTATCATGATCATGATTGACAACACTGTGACAACCATAGAACTGAGGACCAATACGTTTCAGATTTCTTAATCCAAACATTCTAATAACCTCAAGATGTGGAAGATTTCCGAGTGGCGGGACTTGTTCACATCTTGTGCACTCGGATATTTCTATCTTAACCAAATTTTGAAGCAATTGTGCATCTCTACCACTCATCATCCATGATGCAAAACTTTGTCCTTCAAATTTCTTAAGTTTGAAAACCTTAAGGTTCCCATGAGGTTTAAGTCCTTCCAACACATCCTGGTGGTTAATTCTATTAGTGTCTTCTGCTGTTGAAGGACTATCCCAACAAAATCCCAATTCATGAATGTTTGGCTTTCCTGATATATTTGCCTTTTCTGCTTCTTCCCTGCCTTTCACCCGTTCAAGATTGTAAATCATTAACTTACCTCTTAGTTTACTTAAGCTACCCAGCTCTTCAATTTTATGGCCCTTATCCTCACCCACAACAAAATATGGTAATGTTTGCAAAGCAGTCAACGTCCCTATCATCATTGGCATCAATTTCCTATTCTCTTCTACATCATAATCATCAATATAAAAATGTCTCAAGCTAACCAACTTACAGAATTTTTCTGGAAGCATTTGCAAATGTTTGAAAGATGGAAGTCTCAAGGTTTGCAAATTGTAAAGCTTGGTGATAAAACTAGGTAGGGTTCTAATTTTTGACCTTGAGAGGTCAAGATACCTCAAATGTATGAACATACGGATGGAACTTCGCAACTCTTTCATATCATATCGTTCCAAACTCAGGGCACGTATACACTTAACTTTTGCAATGTTTATAGGAAGATTTTCAGTTAAAAATAGTGTCCTTAGTTTTCCAACATTTTCTTTTGGAATTTCGAAACTTGTTCTTCCCATTAAATCCAATGACAAATGTTGAAGCTCAGAATTATAATTCACCTCACTAGCAATAGAAGTCGAAGTCGAAGTAGAACAGCTACCCTCTGAGACATTTATTGCCAGATCATGCACAAGATCGTGCATTTTGCAACAGGTAATATTATTGTACTCATCCAATTTAACATCTTGAAACAAAGAATTGTGCAACAAAATATTAAAATAATCATTACCAACATCTTCCATTTCCAAATTGGTTCCCGAAGAAGGCTGAAGATATCCTTGACCCATCCAAAGTTGAATCAACTCATTCCTTTGAATGTTAAAATCTTTTGGAAAAATAGAACAATATGCAAAACAGTGTTTCAATGATGATGGTAAGTGATCAAAACTTAGCCTTATATTGGTTGGATTCCATTTTTTATTTCAGGTGAACTCCATATTTCACTATTTTCGATTGACACCCATTCATCTTCATTTTTCTTACATTAAACCTCCTAGTGTCTTTATTGCCAATGGCACACCCTTACACTTTTTCACCATTTTTCCACCAATGTCCACCAACTTCTGAGTCTCTGTTGGTCCTCCATTAGCAAATGCTCTTTTCCTAAACATGGTCCAACTATCATTTTCTGATAGTTGGTTCAAATGATGAGTGAGAGAGGGAGACGTCCTCATGGTTGATACCACATCCATACTACGGGTTGTAGCCATAATTTTACTTCCCTTGGAACCACCTATCCCTAGCAAAGAATCTCTCATGCGCACCCATTTGTCTTGATTTTCATTCCACACATCGTCTAGCACGAGCAAATACTTTTTTCCATTTAGTTTTTCTCCAAGCTTTTTCACTATTCCTTGAACATTTTGTGTTTCACACTTATTCCCAGTGAGACACTCAACCATCTCATTCAATAGCCCTTCAACTTTGAAATCATCAGAGACACAAATCCACATTCTCTGCTCACCAAAAGTCTTCACCACCTCATCATGTTTGTAAACTAGTTGAGCAAGGGTTGTCTTACCCGCCCCACCCATTCCTACAATGGCAATGACAGGTAAATCATCTACAGTGTTGTCAGAGCCAAGCATCATGTCTATCACTGTTGACACATCACCATCCCTTCCCACAACTTGTTTATCATCTACAAAGGGGATAGTCAGCCTGAAATTGACTTCTCTAGGTTCAACACTAGTACTAGCATTTAAGATCTGATCAGCTGGTCTAAGACCGATGCCTTCTGCATCTTTCTTAAGATTGTCTAATAACAAATTGATATTCTTGACCTTATTAGCCATCTTGAAACGAAATGGCAGTGGATTTGAGAGGCAGAAGAAGAAGAACTTGCATACCTTGTTGTTCCTCATGAATCGGTTTTGTACCTCTAACTTTCGTCGAAGGACTTCAAAGGCAAGTTCATCCAGCACGTCATCAGCACTGCACGCAACAGAGTTGAGTTTCTTCAGCCAAACTTGCATTGTTTTTAGATTTACTCGTCCTCGGTGGTTCTCAGCATCACATAACAGAGCTTGTGTCAATTTCAACCTGTCTTCAAGCCTTTGAAGGTCATCCTTGAAACCCCAAGCCAGTTTGATCTGTTCAGTTGCTAGTGGAATCAAGGGATTCAGGATCCCCTGAGCAGCAGAGATGAGAACAGACGCTGACATCTTTGATCTTTCTTTTCCTTGTGATTCCAAAAGAAACTTGAATGGATGGTGATGGATTGAACAGAGAGAAAATGCTTAATTGGAAACAATTAGAGAATACAAACACAAATACAAAGAGAGATATTTGTCTGCTGTTGGGGCTGTGCCTTTACTGGAGAGGAGGGAGAAAGTATTATATAGTAGTGGAATTGGAAGGTGTATTATATGGGAAAGCATCAAGCTTGGCATTTGTCTCTTGCTTTTTAGTCAAGGATTAAATGTTTCCTTCCAACTCTTTTATTCTTTTGAGGTTGGAGTATTTGTCAAGTAGCTGCAACCTGCAGGGGTTGGGTTTCTTGCCCAAAATAAGGATTGATACTTTTTGTTCATGGGGCTGTTTCCCTACTGCGTGTGCATGGTAAGGGTTCATTCCTTGTGAATGTATATTTACAAATGATGACTTGCGAAATATTATTAGATCACACAGGCAATGCGACATAATATTTCTGGAGTATTTATTAAATTTGTGTACTGGACTGATGAGACTGCTGACAAAAATTCACACCATTTAAGAATTTTTTTTTTTTTTTTTGTTACACATAAAGAGGAAATTAATGAGTTCTAGATTATCAAGCTTGAAGTGACAAAAAAAAAAAAAAAAAAAAAAGACCTTATCAAGCTTGAACAAAAAGACATCATCAACTTTAATATTATCTTTGAACTCTTTGCAATGTAAGTTATGACTAGATTTGATGCAGCATTGAACTGCAATCCAAGAATCAAAACTTTTCGTGGGGCTGAGGATTGTATTTTGCTTTATCTTCACAGGCACATCTCTTTCAATTCGTTTACCTTCGCCCTGTGCCAATGATTCTTCTAGCTGATGGGGGTGAAGGGTGGGAAAAGAAAATAATTGGTGATCCGAGATCACCATTATGGTTGGCCAACTCAGTTAAAGTAGAGCCCAAAATCTCACATTCTCCCTTTGTGAGAATGGAGTTCTGACCAAGTGAGATCTCGAGTCATACTTTAAGTGAGTCAACCAATCTTAATTACTCAAAACCATTAATAACATGGCAGTCTCAAACCACCAAAAACCGATTGAATTTCAGTCTATCGTATTCAGTTGAATGAAGCTGGTATTAAGATAGATTAGGCACATAATCAACCAAATCTAAGTTGCCTAAGAGCCCTTACACTTTAATAGGAAGTTGAGGGGTTTAATTTCCTATCCCTGTATGTTTTGGAGTCTTTCCCTCTTTTTCATATTTGTACAGAGTTAAAATATTGCATAAATTATACTAATTTCTATTAAATAATGAAAAAAACTGTAGAATGTCACACTACTAGCATTTTTATATAAAAATACTCTTTTGAAATATGAACGTAACAATATGTTGACTCATACTGGTAGGCATTTTTTAGTCAAATGAATTGAAAATGATGTTATTATTATTTAGGAAAATGATATATAAGTTTATTTTTTAAATTTAGTGATGTGTCAAAAAGATAATTAATTGATACCAATCATCTTTTTGCCACGTTACTAAGTCTAAAAAGCGAGTCTAACTTTTATACCTGAATAGTGATACCTTATCATTTATTAGACTTAAACGTTTATTTGACCTTTTATATCCAAACACTCATATTTCATATTTTAATAATACACAGTTGAAAGAATAAAGATAATGTTACACCTTTTTGTGGTAACATTACGCATGATTTTTATCGAAATATTTTTGATTCACAAATTATTGTGACCACAAATTTTATGATAATGTTACACATTTTCATTATGAGTCACAATTACTCTATTATAAGATTACATAACATGGAACATATAGTACACACCCCTTAAAGTATAAAAGAGATTTCCATTGAAATTACATGCTTTTGAATTGCATCCTGAATTGCTTTCCCAAATTCAAACTAAAAGTATTTTCTCCTTTATACACACATGGAGAAACAATACTGCAACAATAATCATATTTTTATACCATATTAGCTGACATGTGTGGTAATTACTTATTATAATTACATTGGTTTAATAGGTCTCACAATTTACACGGTAACATGATAAATTAAATATGGTATAAAATTATAATCAATATAACAACATTCAAGGAAACTGATGAGTTCTAAAAAGCTTGGACAAGAAGACATCATCAACTTTAATATTTGATCTTTTAAACTCTTTGCACGAAAGAAAGTTAATGTAAGTAATTGCCTTGATTTGATTTAATTCAACAATCAGAACTTTGCGTGAGGTTGGGGGTGAGAACTCTATTTTGCTTTAGATTTAAGAGCCATAAAAGGTTTTTTAAGCAAATGGAATAATCTTTCACAACCCTTTCAATTCGCATAACTTTGGCGTGTTCTAATGATTCTAGCTGATGCTGATGTGGGTGCAGGTGGAGGAGAAATTTTCGGTAATCAATTATGATCATATGTCATTCTTTTCTCTTATCAGGGCATTATGGTTGAGTCCAAATTCTCTGTATCTGGTTCTTCTCTCTGTTCTTTTTCCTTCTTTTTTTTTTTTCAAGTCTGCCCCCAAAACGCCCCCAAAACAACGTCGTTTTGGAGGCACTACAGAAGCCCCACAAGAAACCACTACAAAGATCTGGACTCGTATATGTCATGTGAGTGAACCAAACGAGAGATCAGTGTCATTTTCAAAACCTTAAGGGAGGATTTTATAATTATGAAAAATATAAGTGGAGGTCAATATAGTTTGCCCCACTTTCTAGCCTACTATTGCAATTGCATAGAATATTGCTGATTCCAGTGTGCTCATTCATTTAAGACGCGAAATTGGAATCTGTTTCATTTTATTTGTTCAATCAACGATTGAACAAATAAAATGAATTTCAAAATACCACCACCAAAAGAATTATACATAATTTGACAATAGAAAGCAAATGCACAATTACATTCAAGAGCCCTCCACCAGATGACACTCTAATATAAATATTTACAAATGTACAATGCATAAAAGCCAGCCATAGCCGAAAGAGAAACCTCAAAATTCAAATCTTTGAAATTTGAATGATGGATTTGCTCCAGCCTCCTGTTGATGGTGCACTACAATGAATAATAGAATTTGATGTCTCAAATCACAGCAACAAGCAGATATCTAAAGCCTGTAACAAGAATTTGATCAGAAAAAATGCAGTTAGCTTTGATACATCGAAAAGGAAAATGGTCAGCGCATATATGTTCACAACAATTTATACTTACTGTCTTGTCCAAATTCAAAGATTACGTATAGTCAGCAAGGTTGTGCATGGATTCCCCACATAGGATGGGTTTTCTTGCAAGCTCCTTTAGCAGATCAAATGAAAAGAAAATGCAATCTGCAATACCATGTCTGCCTTCTTGGAGTTTGTCTTGCATATTTTATCCTTCTAAATAGTTAGTCCAACTGATTAGGATTTGTAGAATGGAAATTTTAAAAATCAACCTATTGCTGGACCTACAAAAAAATATATAATTTGGACTAATAGTTTTCTTATATTAAAAAAATTAAAGGAAAAGAAAAACAAAAAATCACAACAAAAGCAAATAATACAACATAATCAATAATTCATGGCTTTTAAAATAAGATGTAAGATGTTAAAAAGGGCTATGGCTCCCTGAAGTGTAAGACACAAGCTGATTTATAAATGTCTGCAAACTTTGATGCATCTGGCATGAAGTACCCTAGACCAGGAACTTTAAACTAACAACCTGTAGTGGCCCAGGTCAAGAACCAACCCTTTTTGCCTTTTCAGCTGGAACACGGGGTTGTCCCGGTTGACTTTGACCTTACCTTGTTGAGTTTGGACCTTGGAATGCTTTGGGCTAGCTTCGGAGCAGCAACTCAGCAATTATGACCTTGCCTGCTCGTGTCCATGATTGTTGAGAGTCACGCCCGCTATGGCCACGATCAGGCCACGAGCAAAAACCACCTTTAGGTCTGTTGGCCTGGAGGAGTTGCGTTGCCCGTGTTGGCTCGCGATGGATGGCTACGACCAGCATGGTCGTGCCCGTGAATGTGTGGACCACAGCCACGATTGTGTGATTCGCGCCCGCGAAGCGTAAGACCGTGCCCGCGATGGTGTTTCTATATAAGACTGTGTGCGTCAAAAAGTCACTTTTCAGATATTTTCTCTCCTTTCTCTCTCTTGTTCGCCATAACCGAGCTTTCAAGCGGTTCTATCTTGGGTTTCATCTTTTCCTAACCATTTTTTACCCTAGTTTCTTATACCAAAACTTAGAGCTCGGCGAAGGCTTTCATTTAATCTAAGCGGATCGTGTTTTCGTCGCCATTGGATTTTCGGCTTTCATCCTCTTCACTTCAAGAGGTAGGGATTTCTTTACTCCTTTTCAATTATAGATAGATGTGGTAATTTTTATTACATTAAAAGCATGATTTTGATGTGTGATTTTATAAAGCATGAAATGGGGTTAGGGTTTTGAGCTTTGGGAGTTTTAATCACCTGTCATTGATGATTTGGGGAAACATGAGTTAGTTAATCATGGGTATGAGTAATGTGATGACAATCCCTAATTTATACCGGATGTTTGGGTAAGTGAAAAATGTTAAAGGTTGTGTAATGGTTGAGCTAAGTGTTTGCCTTAATGAATTAGAGCTTTGATTGTTAAAAATGGATAAATAGAGGATTGTGATCCTTTGGCCTACGTGATGTAAGTGTTTCTGAGGATATTGTAGAATGGGTTTCATATGTTGAATGTGGTAAATTTCTTAATTACTAAGAATGATTGGAAGGTTAGGGACTGGATTAATTCTTAAGTAACCAAAGATGACTTTGAGGCTTTACCTTTGTGTGTGTATGTCCATACAGATATTTATTGAGGAATATATGCATTTGGGTAGTTGAGGTTGTGTTATGAAATATGATTTAGATTTGAAAATATGTTGGATTGGGAGCAATGTATTGAACCGAAAAGATACAAATGAGTTTTCTTAAATTGAAAAAGAAGGATTTTCAGGAAAATATACTTTTGTATGTATACTTCGGAATATAAAAAGTCATGTTACTTATATCTTATAATGTGGAGCAACCATGATCATAGCTATCTGTACGTTATTATTGTTTAGGATAATTTGGGATCTCTACTGGACCATTGCGTTCATCCCATGTTGTTAATAATTTTTCAGGTACACAGCTTGAGGAGTTATTCTGGATTTGAGATCATCCTTATCTGTAGGCCTCAGAGCCATTATCTGTTTGGTAGAATGCCAATGTCATGTATAGAGGGTTAAACCCTTTTGTTTCATTTATTTTTGTAAGCGTCAGGGCAAAACTTCATTTATTTGTAATTCATTTGCATTGTACGTATGAACAAGAGGGAACTTTTATTATTTCATCACATTAATGGTTATAGTTTCCGCATGTTTCTTCATGGAATTGAATTATAATGATGGTGATGGTAATGCTAATTGGGTAATAAAAGTTAGGGCGTTACACAACCCAATAGTAACTCCACAGATTTCAAAATTAACAGCGTCAATTATGAAATTTTCATATGTATTGTTGGACTCCAATTGAAATGGTAAAATCAGAATAATTTGGTAATAACAATTAGATTCTGAAACAGACTAAATTATAGAGAAAAACGAAAATAACTTAATACCTTCGAACAAAGATTAAACCTCTCCTCTATATTGTAATGGAATTTTCTTTTCTTTTAATTTTTCTTTTCTCCTGATTTCTTGTAAGTTGGATGAGATGCCAGTTATGAACATTAGGTTATCAGCCTGCATTAGGTTATAAGCTAAAACCTGGAAATGAAAAAATGAAACATTTATGCAAAAGTTTCAAAGCACAAGAAAAATATGATAAAATTGTGTCAGTAAAAGAAAAGAAACAATTGCATGCTCATGGTTAGAGTACAAGATTCCATAAATTGTGTACTTGGAAGTTCATTGAGTGCTAATTTTCCTTCATGCTTCTGACCAAATAAAAATGTATAATATATAAAATACTGATAGACCTTAGAGAGAAAGAGAGAGGAAACAATCACCATTAATTTGTGCGAGCAGAAAGATATAATTAGACCTTGAAATAGAATAAGAAAATATATGTAAAAGAGAGAGGAAACAATCACCATTAATTTGCATGCTTGTGGTTAAGATACCACAAATAGTATACTTGAGACCATATAAAAATGCTGTATATATATATATAAAGCAGAACTAAAACTGATGGACTTTGAGGGGAGAGAGAGAGAGAGAGAACAATCACCGTAATGAGACTGTGATTTGACTGCAGAGATTCCAATTTTTGACATGGGATATAGAGGCATCAACCACCTTTATTAATTTCTATCTACTTCCAACTACAAAGAATGAACAAAGAGTAAAAAGGGGTAATTAAAAATTATTGATTGGTTGATCTAAAGGATAAAATGACTTACTAAAAATATAATGTCTTTGTCCAGATTCTTGGACTGATTCTTTAAATTATTTTCCTTGACTCGTTAGTGCAAGATTAGGCATTGGAGTCCTTGACCAAAAGCTACACTTATACAAAATATGATTCCAATCAACAAATTTACATCGGAAGCTTATTAATTGTGGACAATTTTCAGCATGACCTGCAAAACATAAATTCTTATACAATTTGACTGAAGATGGAAAGAATTCATGGCTAAGGAACAAGATTTATTCAGAAAAATGCTAGCAAAAAATGAATGTAATGCTTTCCCAAGAATAATACCTTTGAGAACCAAAGCCTTGCCTAGAATTCCTCGTGGATTTAACATACCGTCAGAGCCTCAAAGCATCTGGAAACAGAGAGAAAGCTTAGAAAATGGTCCAAAGGCACACCAAGAAGTCAACAAATATATATGTATATATATTTTCTAAAAAAGGAGCACAGGTAATTTGAAATATAGTCTTAGACATTAAAGAAAAGAGGTATTATAGTGATTTAATTTGATACTTAGGATGCTGTCATCAATTCAACCTAGGCAATTGTGTGTTTTAGTTTGTATACTGAGTGCTGTGTGAATCGAAGTATATATTATTGAGTCCATTTCAATTCAAGTATATTCATTTAGAAGATTATACCTGAAGGCTGAAGTTCAATTAGAAAGAAAGAAAGAAAGAAAAAAAGACAATGTAAATAAGAAACTTCATGGAGATGAAACAAACAAAAAGGGTTGTGGAGGAAAGAGAAGAAATCATGAATATGGGCCCTTGGAGAAATAAGTTACCGATCTCGTGCACAGGGATAATCTCAATCTAGAACATGTGGATGGATGGAATATGGGCAATCTTGTGCCATTCTTGACCACTTTCCCTTGCACATCTGTCCTATAGATGGGGACAACCACTAATTCTCAAAGATCGTAAATTGGTGAGGCGTTGCATTGCTTCCAGGGTGGGAAGATTCATCAGATTCTCACAATCCCAAAGCTCCAAAGAATGAAGAGATGAAAGCCTACCCAGCCATTCTGGTAGAGCTTCCAGTCCATTGAAATGTTCAATTAACAACTCTCTCAAGGCAGTGAGGTGCTGAAGTTGATCGGGCAGATACTTGACCCCTTCCCACCCCCATAAATTTAGAGATTCCAGGGAGATGAAGGGAGCAGCCTCTCGTCCCAACAACTCGCCAACCTTGGACATTCTAGAATGCTCAATGTCTGAAGGGATGTGAGGCTCAGCAATTCATCTGGGTTGGCCATTATTAAATTCTGACACAGTTCTAACTCTAATGTTACAAGAGTTTGTTGTACCAGCCCCATAGGCAAACATGTCAAATTTTCGCAGTGCAAAATAGAAAGCCGCTGAAGAGATGTCAAGCCGCAGGATGCTTCTGTTTCTTTAGTTAAAGACATTATATCAGCACAATTCTCTATTTTTAAGACCTTCAGAGACGCAAAGTTTTGTAGGTTATTTGCCAAATAACATCGCTGATAAAATGTCCTTATCGTCAGCATTTTTAGGGTTTTGCTGCTTTTTTCCAGCGAATCTACCATTAAAATGTCACTTTTCCAACCACTAACACTAAATATCTCTATACTTGAGAAAGGGTGATATGTTTTCCAATTTCCCAAAACTGATTCCGCCTATTTCCATCAAAAAACAATTCTTGCAAGGATAACAAATGACCTGGAATTGTAGTCAAGTGAAGGCAAAGCCCAATATATAACCCCACAAGCCGAGGACAGAACATCACAGTGGCAGGTGATGAATATGATGACAGTGACACCCCAGGCCCAGACCATTCTTCTAGGTTTGGCATATCTCCTAGAACGAGTTCTCTCAGTGCTGGAAATGCAACTGTTGGTGCTCGTGCTGCTGCTCCATTACAGCTACTGGAGACAATGCCTTCATTATCTTGATTAACAACAATACTGTGACCATAGAATTCAGGACCATTTCAGATTATTCAATCCAACCAATTCAACAACCTCAAGATGTGGAAGGTGTCCAAGTGGTGGGATTTCTTCACATCTTGTGCAATTTGATAATTTAATCTTCACCAAATTTTGAAGCAACTATGCATCTCTACTCATCATCTACAATGCAAAACTTCGTCCTTTAAAATTGTCGAGTATTAAACCCTTGAGATTTGAGAAAGGTTTAAGTCCTTCCAACACACTTTCGTGGTTAATGTCAGCTGTTGAAAGATGCAACTCATCAATGTTGGATTCTCTCCTGTCCTCATCCCAGTGAAATCCCAACTCACAAATGTTTGGTTTTCCTAAAATATTTGCCTTTTCTGCTTGTTTCATATCTTTCACATGTTGGAGATTGTAGATCATTAATTTGCCTCTTAGATTGCTTAAGCCTCCCAACTCTTCAATTTTATGCCCCCTATTTTCACCCACAACAAAGTATGGTAATGTCTGCAAAGAAGTCAACTGCCCCAACTTCATTGGCATAAATTTATCTTTTGTATAATCAATATCGAAATGCCTCAAGCTAACCAACTTATAGAAATTTTTTGAAAGCTTTTTCAAATGGTTAACAGATGGAAGTCTCAATGTTTGCAAATTATAGAGCTTTGTGATAAAATTTGGCAGTTTTTCAAAATATGACCTTGAGAGATCAAGATATCTCAAATGTGTGAACTTACTATTGGAATTTGGCAACTCCTTCACATGGTATAGTTCCAAACTCAAGGCACGCATCCACTCAACTTCTGCAATGTTTTTAGGGAGATTTACATTTAAAAATAGTGTCCTTAGTTTTCCAACATTTTCTTTTGGAATTTCAAAACTGGTTTAATGGTTTCTCCCATTAAACCCAATGGTAGATGTTGAACCTCAGAATGACAATTCACCTCACCAGCAATCAAAGTCAAAGTCAAACAGTTACCCTTTGAGATATCTAGTGCCAGATCAAGCACAAGATCGTGCATTTTGCAACTGATAATATTATTTTACACGTCCAATTTAATGTCTTGAAATACAGAATTGTGCAACAAAATATTAAAACAATCATTACCAACATCTTCCATTTCCAAATTGCTTTCCAAAGAAGGCTGAAGATATCCTTGACCCATCCAAAGCTGAATCAACTTATCCTTTTTAATGTCAAAGTCTTTTGGGAAAATAGAACAATATGCAAAGCACTGTTTCAAATATGGTGACGGTAAGTGATCAAAACTTAACCTTAATATCGGTTGAATTCCACTTTTGACTTCAGTTGAGCTCCATATTTTGCTGTTTTCGATTGACACCCATTCATGATCATACTGCTTAGAGTACATTAATCCTCCTATAGTGACTTTATTGCCAATGGTGTTTTCACCATTTTTCTACCAATAGCCACCAAATACGAGGTCTCTATTGGTCCTCCATTTGCAAATGCTCTTTTCCGAAACATGGTCCAACTATCATTTTCTGATAGTTGGTTCAAATGATGAGTGAGAGACAGAGATGTTCTCATGGTAGATACCACATCCATACTAAGGGTTGTAGCTATAATTTTGCTTCCCTTAGAGCCACCTATCCCTAGCAAAGAATTTCTCATGCACTCCCATTTGTCTGGATATTCATTCCAAACATCGTCTAGTACAAGCAAATACCTTTTTCCATTTAGCTTTTCTCGAAGCTTCCTCACTATTCCTTGAACATTTCGTGTCTCGTATTTATGTCCAGTGAGAGACTCGACCATCTCGTTCAATAGCCTTTCAACTTTGAAATCATCAGAGACACAAATCCACATTCTCTGCTCACCAAAATTCTTCACAACTTTCTCATTGTTGTAAACTAGCTGAGCTAGGGTTGTCTTACCCATCCCACCCATTCATACAATGGCAATGACAGACAAATCATCTACAGTGTTTCAGAACCATCTACAATGGCAATGTCTATCACAGTTGATACATCACCATCCCTTCCAACAACTTGTGAATCATCATCTACAAAGGGGTGAGTGATCCTGAAATTGACTTCTCTAGGTTCAACACTAGTACTAGCAGCATTTGAGTCCGATCAGCTGGTCTAAGACCGATGTCATTTGCTTCTTTACAAAGATTGTCTAACAACAAATTGATAATCTTGACTTTATGAGCCATCTTGAGACGAAATGGGAGTGGATTTGAGAGGGAAAACAAGTTGCGTACCTTGTTCTTCTTTGATCGATTTTGTAACTCAATCTTACGACGAAGGGCTTCGAACTTGAATTCATCCAAGACATCGGAGAAGCCACAGAATTGATTTTGTAAAAAAAAAAAAATTGCTTCACAATGGAGGGAAACAAACAGAAATGCGTAATTGGAAACAATCAGCAGATCAAAGATAAGTAAAGAAGATAATTGAAAGAGCGTTTGGAAGGTGGTGAGAAAATGGTGAAAGAATTGACTGTAGTCTCCGTTAACCGGAAAAAAAAAAAATAATAATAATAATAAAATAAAATAAATTGGTTTTTTTTTTTTTTTGGTTTTTATTGAGTTTTTTTAATATTTTAAGTAGTTTTTAAAAATTTTAGATATACTTAAAATATATAATATTTGTAAAAAAAAATTTAAAAATTCACTAAATATTAAAAATATAAAAATTCAGTACATTTTTCTATTTTTATGTATTTATTAATGTTTAAAATATTTTTTTATAAATATTTTATATGTTAGATACATTTAAGTAATCTAAAAAAGTTAAAACAATTATTTAAAATTTTAAAATATTCAATAAAAATTTAAAAAAAAAAAAACAATTTTTAAAAAATTAAGTCCAAAAAATTAAAACCAAACACGGTAAATAATTTTACGGAGAATCACCAAAAAGTGGTGTTTAGGTGCAAGTAAAAATAAAAAATAAAAAATAATTTGCGAGTAAAATATAATAAAATAAATAAAAAGTCATCATTTTCGATTGGTTGATTCTACTCTTTTTCTTATAATGTAAGTAATTTTTAAAAATTTCAAATTAACTTTTTTTATTGGGGCATTTATTTATAAATCACTCTTCACCTACTTATATTTTATTTCGTTTGTTTTGATGTATAATATTTTATAAAACAAAATATCTTTTCTTATAAATTGATTTGTACCACTTGAAACAAAAATATTTTATTGCCTAAAAGAAAAATTTTGATTCAATAAAGTGTCATTTATAGCGTTTTAGTAAACTAGACACTTATTTAAAAATGCTAAATATGTTGAAAAAATAGTAGATGAGAGTCAACTTAATAAAAATTAACTTACGGAATTTTTAAAGGTTATTCATTTTTTTAAGGGTAAATTACATTTACCTCCCCTGAGGTTTCTGACAAATACAGGGACCTCCCCTGTGGTTTGAATAATTACAGTAACCTCCCCTACTTTACCTGATAATGTCAAGATTCCCTCATTCTGTCTATTTTACACAAATGACGTTAGTATTTTATACAAAATGACCATATTACCCTTGCTTTTGCCTGAAAAAAGACAAAAAAAACCCTTTCTTCAAGACTAACATCCAAAAGACAAAAAAACCCTTTGCTTTGACCAACACAACCATAAAATAAAATAATTTAAAAATATTTATAATAAAAATGATACATTTAAAATAAAAAATAATTTTTTTAAAATTTTTAATATTTAAAAAATATATTTAAAATATTAAAAAACACAACACATAAATGTATGAAATATAATGCACATTAAAATAAATATAAAATATTAAAAATATAAAATATTTAACCTAAAAAAATAAATTTGAAATTTTTTTTTTCTTTTAAAATAGAGTTTTGGAAAAAAGTTTGGTTTTGAGTTTTGAATTGAGTTTTAAATTTGTGTTTGGTTATGAGTTTTTGAATTGAGTTTTGAGTACAAACATATTCCGAAAAAATATTTTTTTTACAAACATGTTTGGTTTTCTTTTAGAATCACAATTTCAATTAGAAATTTTCAAAAATCTTTTCAAAACTCATAGAGTTTTAACCAAATATAGAGTTTTGAAAATAGTGTGGAGTTTCGAGTTATGTATTTGAAAATAATTTTTGAATTGAGTTTTATGGTTGTGTCGGACAATTCAAAAATTATTTTCAAAACTCATAACCAAACACAAACTTAAAAAAAATACAAACTTATGTTAAATATATTTTAAAAATATTTAAAAAATTTATTTTTTATTTTAAATATATAGTTTTTATTTTAAATATTTTATTTTATTTTATAAATATATTTTTAAATTTTTAAATTTTTTTTATGCATTTTGTTATGATTTGAGTGTATAGTTTTGAAAATAGTGTGGAGTTTCGAGTTATGTGTTTGGTTATGAGATTTGAAAATAATTTTTAAATTGAGTTTTGAGTTATGTGTTTGGTTACGATTTGAGTGTGAAATTGTGCTTTGAGTTTAAAATATTAAAATTAAAATATTAAAATATTTACAAAATAAAATAAAATATTTAAATAAAAAATATATATTTAAAATAAAAAAAATAAAATTTAGTGTTTACATTGGGCACTTTAGTGTTTACATTATAGGCACTTGAGGGCATTATAGGTATTTTAGTGTTTACATTTGATGACATCAGCAGAGTCGGTTAGGTGTATAAACGGCGGTCAAATTTTGGGGGAATCTTAACATTGTCAGATAAAGTAAGGGTGGTTACTGTAATTATTCAAACCACGCGGGAGGTCCCTGTATTTGTCAGAAATCTCAGGGGAGGTAAATGTAATTTATCCTTTTTTTAAAAAGGGGAAATTACCTACACCTCCCTTGAGATTTAGCTAAATTATAGATTCTCCTATGAGATTTCAAAAATTATATCCCGTCCTCCGAAGTTTATATTCACATAATATCACAACTCAAACCCGCCCTATAGGTTTAGCATCGTAATCAGCCAGTAATCCGTGATTACCAATGGTCTGCTTAACAATAATGACAATAACATAATAAAAAGGGCTGGCGGAAGCTAATCAATAATAGAATATATTGTCCAATGAGCTGTGAGGACTTAAATGAACAAAACAAACTTTCTTATACTTGTATATGCACAATCACTTACATCCAAAAAACACTTATGTACAAGATAAAACATAAATCAGGGAATTAAATCTCATTACCAAAACAGTAGTAATGAAAGTCATAAAACATTCTTGACACTTGACCAATTTCAAAAGGGTGAATCTCACCCAATAAGCCTTAACAAGTGTTGGTTTAGAACCTCGCAGTGAGGCACAGTAGTTGGCTTGACAAAAACAGGTTTCGGGTCGACGCCGCTAACTCTGATCTGGTGCTAGATCACTTACATATATATAATAAATAATGAGTTAGAGCCCAGTGAATAACAACTGTGTAAAGGGGTTATGAATAATGTCCTTAAAATAATTGAAACAATCAATTCATCAATAGATCAATTTTTCAATCAATGTTGCATATCGTATCAATCATTTCGATTCATTCCGATTCATAATAGTCATACGTGGTACATCCAATAGCAGAACAATCGATAAGTCTTAAAGACCAAACAATCATTTGATGGCCATCAATGCAATAACAATAGTTTTGACAATCTTCACTGTATTTCATGAAATAAATTCTGTTTATGTACTAAACAACAAACGGAATACAAAAGTAATAAAAGAAATGAGAGAGATTGTTTGATTATAAAAATCAAACCAATGAATAAAAATAAATAAATAAAAACAGATTTTTATTTTGTTACAAAAATAAAATCAAAATCTGATTTAAATAAATAATAAAACAGAAAATAAATTAACAACTTACTTGATTAATTTCTTGAACAAATTTTCTGATCAAGTTCAGTGTTTGACACTGTGTCCTTAAGACAGATTCGTCCTCTCCATTGTACTTTCAGAATATGGATGTCTATCTCCCAAGATAAAATGATCAATCAACGAAAAATTGCAGCACTAAAATTTTTTCGTACACCGAACACGCTTAGTGTATACACTCTTTCTCATACAAAAATAATGGAATTAACGCAGCAAAATGCAGAGATGAATTGCAGCAGAGAAAAACGAAATTAGGAGTGAAAAACCAATTGAGGGACTGCCTATTTATATAAGTGAAGTGGTGGATGCTAGTTTTGAATTAAACAGGTACAATACCTGTTCAATTTAAGTTAAACAGATACAAATCTGTAGGCACTGTTTGGTTTGAATTTCAAATAGTTAAAAAACCTGTTTTGGGTGGATTTGAATTTGAACAAATTCGGTTTGGACAGATATAAAACTATACAGAATTTCTGAAGAGGTGCAAACCAAAATTTGAATTTTATTTCCAACCAGAATTTGAAATAAAAAACGGACAGATTTTATTTCTAAATAAATAAAATAAAATTCAAATGTTTTTGGCCGAAAAAGATAAGTATTGGGTCAGACAAGCCCAACCCAACCACACATCACGCACCCGCGCCCAGCCCAGCCTGCCCACGTCGACCAACGACGGCGGTGCGCACGTGGATGGGTGTTTATTTTGGGTCCAATGGGTCTAGCCCACTTTGCTCATAATCTCTCTCTCTACAAAACTTGGGTGCCCTTGGGGCCTTCTCCAAGTTCCAACTCCAAGCCTTATAAACCCACTCAAAGTTTTCCACCAAATTAATGTGAAACAAGCCTTTATTCAAACTTTTAGGAAATTTCACCAAAAACACCATTTCCATGGAGCTCTCTTTGGCTTCAATTTCCCATTCACTCGATAATGGTTTTGAGTAACCAAATATGCCACGTGAATCACAACGTGGCATAGAGCGCGTTACCACTTAGACCCGTCAACTTTGGCGTATGGGTCCCACTTAAAATTTAGACCAAAGTTAAGGAAAAATCTGATTTTTCCAAAACTTCCAAACTATTTCTAACAATCCCCCACATGAATGGAATTTGATGACAACGGAAATACAACAATATGCAGAATTTGTCAAAAAAGTATAAATCAAAATATCTTGCATCAGAATATGTAGCTTTCGGCCTTGAATCTTCCCTAGTGATAACCTATCGGACTTACTAGCTAACCAATGGACGCGATGCCTTGAATTGTTCAGCCGTTTGTGTAAACCAAGACAATAGATTTCATACAAAATATCTTCTGACACACCGTGGTTCTCACGGTTGTGTTCATTTTGGCTTTGAACGCTCCTGATTGTTCATGAGTACTTCTAGAGAATTTAGCCTCTTCATTATCATAGAATCGACCCCAGTTCGACACGCATATAGATGATTCTTATTGTGAGTATCTCTTATACTCGTCCTGATTTTTATGCCTAAATCAAGATATAAGTAATCATTAAAAACAAAGCTTATCCTTAGACCACTGCATACAACACATGTTGCAGATATTACTCTCACCATAGGAATGGGTAGGGAAATTTAATCCCTTGGTGATTTCTAGTGAGTCACACATAACTTAGTTGTCCCTTTGAACTTAGTTCTTGGGATCTTCAGTCATATAAGTAGGGTTACCATTATGATGACTCTTATGTAATAGGCTTTAATCTCATCCTCTTTGATGAACTATACACTTGTTTTTTTGTCAAACCTTTTGTTAACGGATCCGCAATATTCTCTTTAGATTTTATATAATCTATTGAGATGATTCCATTTGAGAGAAATTACCCTACGGTATTATGTTGACGACGAATATGTCATGACTTACCATTATATATATGATTCTGTGCCCTGCCTATTGCAGATTGATTATCACAATAAATGCAGATAGCTAGCACAGGTTTTGGCCACATTGGAATGTCTTCTAAGAAGTGATGAAGCCATTCTACTTCTTTTACTGTTTTGTCTAAAGCAATGAACTCAGATTCCATTGTGGATCGTGCGATACATGTTTATTTCGTGGATTTCCAAGAAGCAGCAGCACCTCCTAGAGTAAAGACATATCCACTAATGGATTTTGAATCTTTAGTATCCGATATCCAATTGGCATCACAATAACCTTCAAGTACTGTTGGATATCGAGTAAAGTTCAAACCATGATCACAAGTAATCTTATATATCTAAGAACCTGAATGATCGCTTTCCAATGGTCTTCTCCAGGGTTACTAGTGTACCTACTCAATTTACTGACTGCATAGGCTATATCAGGACAAGTACAATTCATTAGGTACATTAGGCTTCCAATGATTTTGGAGTATTTTAACTAAGACACCGCATCAACTTTATTTTTTTTGATACATAAAGACTGATATCTACAGGTGTTCTAATTACATTCACATCATCCTTGATAAATTTACCAAGAATTTTCTCAATATAATGTGATTGAGATAATGCATATCTGTTAGATGTTTTAGTAATTTTCATTCCAAATATAACATCTGCGACCCCCATATCTTTCATATCAAATCTTCTATTCAACATTTTCTTAGTTGATTTGATCATGTTTTGACTGCTTCCAATGATAAGCATGTCATCCAAATAAAGACAAACGATGACATAACCTTCGTCAGTGTTTTTAACATAGACATGCTTGTCACATTCATTTATCTTAAACCCATTAGTAAGCATAGCATGATCAAATTTTTCATGCCATTGCTTAGGTACTTGTTTTAATCCATAAAGAGATTTTACAAGTCGACAGACTTTCTTTTCTTGCCCTGGCACTACAAACCCTTTGGGTTGCTCCATATAGATCTCTTTATTTAGATCACCGTTTAAGAAAGCTGTCTTAACATTCATTTCATGTGTTTCTAAATTATACAACGCTGCTATAGCAATAAGCATACGAATGGATTTTATTTTTGTCGCAGGGGAATATGTGTCAAAATAGTCCAGACCTTTCTTTTGTCTGCAACCTTTTACTACAAGTCTTGCTTTATACTTGTCTATTGAACCATCTACTTTCATTTTTCTCTTGAATATCCATTTATATACAAGAGGTTTAGAACCAGTTGGAAGATCCACCAATTTCCAAGTATGATTTTTCATAATGGATTCAATTTCATTATTAATAGCCTCTTTCCACAAAGGTGCTTCAGGACCTGTCATTGCTTCCTTGAAGCTTTGAGGTTCATTTTCTAACAGGTATGTCAGAAAATTTGGACCAAAGGATTTTGATGTTCTTGCTCTCTTACTTCGTCTTGGTTCATCATCAGTTAAATCCTATTGGTCGAGACCATTACTAGTCTCTTATGTTTGATTGTCATTAGTCTCTTGACTTTGTATACAATCATAAATTCTTTTTTGTGAACTTAATTCATGTCATTTCTTGTAAGGAAAGAAATGTTCAAAAAACACAACATTCCTTGACTCTATAATAGTATTCACATTTATATTAGGTGTTTCTAATTTATAAGTCAGAAACCGATATGCACTATTATTCTAAGCATAACTAATAAACACATAATCCACTGTTTTTGGTCTTATCTTTGTCTTTTTCAGAACAAGAACGTCAACTTTTGCCAAACACCCCCACACTTTTAAGTATTTATAGAAAGGTGGTCGACTTTTCCATAATTCATAAGGAGTGTTGTTGGATTTCTTGTGGGGTATTCTATTAAGAACATAATTAGCAGACAATATTGCTTCCCCCCACAAGTTCTGCGGTAAGCCCGAACTTAGTAACATGGCATTTATCATTTCTTTAAGGGTTCTATTCTTCCTTTCAGTAATTCCATTTTGCTGTGGAAAATAAGGTGTTGTAGTTTGGTGAATAATACCATGTTGTGCACAAAATTCATTTGATGGTGCATCATGTTCACCACCCCTATCACTTCTAACAATTTTAATGGTTTTTCCAAGTTGATTTTCAACTTCAGTTTTGTAGAGTTTAAACATTTCTCAGGTTTTATTTTTACTTCTAAGTAAGTATACATAACAATACCTTGTGGAATCATCGATAAATGTGATGAAATACTTTTTGCCTCCTCTAGTTTGAATAAATTTAAGATCACATACATTTGTATGAATTAATTCTAGAGGTTCGATTTTTCTTTCAACCGATTTAAATGAAGCTTTAATTAGTTTCGCTTCTACACAAATCTCACATTTGTGATTAGGATCAATTTCAAACTTTGGTATATAATCCAAACCAATTAATATACGCAAAGCATCAAAATTCACATGTCCTAATCTACCATGCCATAAATTCGACTCAAGAATATAAGCAAAAGATATGTTATTCTTATTCATAGCAAGTTTTGGTACAACCTTACATTTAATTTGAAGAGACTATCACTCATGTATCCCTTACCAACATACATACCACTCTTTGTTAATACAAATTTATCAGACTCAAATACAAGCCTAAAATCATTTTTACTTAACAAATAATCAGAAACTAAATTATTCCGGATGTCTAGTACATGCAGTACGTTGTTGAGAGTAAGTTCTTTCCCTGATGTCATCTTCAAGATCACTTTTCCTTGTCCAGCCACAGTAGAAGTAGAAGAATTTCCCATGAAAAGTTGTTCACCATTTACAACCTCATTGTAAGTTGTGAACATCTTCTTGTCCGCACATATGTGATGAGTTGTCCCAGTGTCAACCCACCATTCCTTGGGATTTCCAACCAAATTAGCCTCAGACATCACAGCAGAGAGGTTGATGTCATTTACCCTGTCAAAGATGTAATCTAATTCTGTCATATTGGCTTGATTAGTTGTCTTCTTGTTTGTACTTTCGCGATCCTTCTTAGGGCGACGGCAGTTAGAAGCTCGATATCTAATCTTGCCACAGTTATAGCATTTTCCTTTGAATTTCTTATTGCCATTGTTGTCGCCTGGTTTAGGACCATCTCCAATAAACTTCCTCTTTTTGTTATGTGGTTTGTGCACTTGTTCAACCACATTAGCCTTAGACTCAATAGGATTTTTACCATTCCTCTTTTCAGCTTTTCGGTTATCTTCCTCAATTCTCAATCTTACAATCAATTCATCCATGGTTATCTCCTTGCGTTTATGTTTTAAATAATTTTTGAAATCTTTCCAAGCCGGTGGTATTTTCCACTAAAGCAACGACTTGGAAAGATTCGCTAAGAGACATACCTTCAGAATGAATATCATGCAAAATTATTTGAAAATTTTGAACTTGAGAAATTACCGTTTGGGAGTCTACCATAACGAAGTCTAGAAATTTACCGACAACAAATTTCTTTGTGCCAGCATCCTCTGTCTTGTATTTTTTCTCCAAAGAATCCCACAATTCTTTTGCTATTTTCAGAGGGTTGTAAACATTATACAGCATGTTGTCAAGGCCACTGAGGATGTAGTTTCTGCACAGGAAATCAGAATGTTTTCAAGCGTCTACAGCGGCAACAACTTATTGATCACTTTCATCCTCTCTAAGTACTGGAGCCTCTTCACAGAGAAACCAGGCCAAATTTAGAGTTATAAGATAAAACAGCATTTTCTGCTGCCATCTCTTAAACTCAGTACCGTTAAATTTTTCCAATTTTTCTCCATCATTTATTAGAACTTAAACATGGTTTTAGATAGGGACCGGAGTCAGTGTAACAATTGGAGTACCACTTCCAATTGCAGTAGCCATAATATCTGATTACAAAAATAAAATAAAAAAACAAAACACAAATTAATTTTTTAGCTACTAAAACCAGAAAATAAATTATAACACAAATTAATTTTATTTTCCTTATTACTAAAACTAGAAAAATAAAATACCACAATAATTTTCTATAACACAAATTAATATTCTATAATTGTTAATGACACCAGTATATTACTACTAGTTGTCAAAGAAAATAAATAGTATATTACTACTATTTGTATTTTCCAACCAGAATATCACTTTGTGAAAACAAAGAAAATTAAATACAATGAAGATACCAAAAAAATATTATGTCTTAAGATTGTTGGACAATATTCACTGTATTTTATGAAATAAATTTTGTTTGTGTACTAAACAACAAACAGAATATAAAAGAAATAAAGGAAAAGGAGAGATATTGTTTGATTCAAAAATCAAACCAATAAATAAAAATAAATAAATAAAAACAATTTTTTCTCTTGTTACAAAAACAAAATCAAAATCTGATTTAAATAAATAATAATAAAACAAAAAATAAATTAACAACTTACTTGATTAATTTCATGAACAAATTTTCTGATCAAGTCCAATGTTTGACACTGTATCCTTAAGACAGATTCGTCCTCTCCACGGTGCTTTCAGAATGTGGACATCTGTCTCCTAGGATAAAATGATCAATCAATGAAAAATTACAGCACTAAAAATTTTTCGTACAACGAACACATTTAGTGTATACACTCTTTCTCACAGAAAAATAATGAAATTAATGCAGCAAAATACAGAGAAGAATTGCAGCAGAGAAGAACGAAATTAGGAGTGAAAAGCCAATTGAGGGACTGCCTATTTATATAAGTGAAGTGGTGGCTGTTAGTTTTGAATTAAACAGGTATAGTACCTGTTCAATTTAAATTAAACAAATACAAATCTGTAGGCACTGTTTGGTTTGAATTTCAAACAGTTAAAAAACCTGTTTTTGGTGGATTTAAATTTGAACAAATTCGGATTGGACAGATACGAAACTGTACAGAATTTCTGAAGAGGTGCAAACCAAAATTTGAATTTTATTTCCAACTAGAATTTGAAATAAAAAACGGACAGATTTTATTTCTAAATAAATAAAATAAAATTCAAATATTTTTAGCCGAAAAAGATAAGTATTTGGTCAGACAAGCCCAACCCAGCCCACCCGGCAGTGGCGGTGCGCGCGTGTGTGTTTATTTTGGATCCATTGGGTCTAGCTCACTTTGCACATAACTTCCCTCTCTACAAAACTTGGGTGCCCCTTGGAGCCTACCCCAAGTTCCAACTCCAAGCCTTATAAACCCACTCAAAGTTTCCCATAAAATCAATGTGAGAAAAGCCTTTATTCAAACTTTTAAGAAATTTCACCAAAAATACCATTTTCATGGAACTCTCTTTGGCTTCAATTTCCCATTCACCCGATAATGGTTTTGAGCAACTAAATATACCACGTGAATCACAACGTGGCATAGAACGCGTTACCACTTAGACCCGCCAACTTTGGTGTAACGGTCCCATCTAAAAATTAGACCAAAGTTAAGGAAAAATCTGATTTTTTCAAAACTTCCAAAACCATTTCTAACAAATAGTTCCAAGAATTGGAACTGACAGAGATCTCTATAACAATAACAATAACAATAGCAATAACAATATGCTATGGATGCCACGAATACAGTTCAAAAAATAGGACAATCATTCATCAGTAAACATTATCAATTAAGTAAAACAATACATTTTTATCAATTAGAAAATAATTATAATGGAACATAACTTTACAACAGTGTTACTCATAGTGGGCGCCCTAAACACAAGTTAACAATGCGCTAAAGATGCGGCGTCCGACCTAAACAAATAATTCAAGCACAACTCAATACAAAATTTATTGTTCAATCGATTCTAACTTTCATTCTTTATTTCTTTTATGCCTATAATATGCATATGAATGCATCTGCACATGATAAGCACTTTAAAATTATGCAAACAGTGACCCGGAAGGTAGAAAAATTGAGCAAAAATAAATTTGGGACCTGACCAAAAGCACACGTGCGGGATGTCGATTCCGCACATGCAAATCCAAGTAGCCTGCACACCAATTTTCAACCTTGTTTTCCGCATTTGCGTGACCCCAGGCCGCACATGCGGTTCTAGATCTATTTGGTTCAAAAATCTGCCTCTTTTTTAAATTCTCAATTTTTCAATTCCAACTCCATTTTCATGCAATTCAAGACCCAAAACCTTTTATGAACATATTGAACTTCACATATTTAGCTTTAAACAAAGTTATAACTTCAAATCAAAGCTAAATTTTTTATGCAAAAGCTACAAGTTTTATATTGTTATAAAAGTTCATAGAACTTGTATATTTTGAGCTTCAAATCTTCAAGGCCTATGGCATTTCCTCTCAATTTTGGACACTCATATAGCGATCCCGGTTGTCCCTTTACTGTTTTGTTGTATTCCGGACTTGGTTCCGTGATGATGGTAGTTGTATCTATCCTGTTGTCGTCCTTTAATTCTGCTTGATTGAGTGTTGGGATGTTTTGGACAGGGTTGTTACAGGTTGGTTAGGTCTTGATTTCAATTCCTTGTTACCCAGTTTTTAAGAGGTCCGCTCGAACGGGTCTTCTTGCGCTCGAGCGGAGATTGCACACTCCCAGTTTTTCGTATCCCTGCAAAACTTCTGCAGGTGTGTTTTTCATGCTTGAGCGGGTTTCTCTACGCTCGAACGGTGGCACTCGAGCGGGTACTTGGGCACTTGAGTGGGTGGTACCTTTGGGTGTAAGTTCTGGGAGGGGGAAATCTACGCTCGAGCGGACTGGTTTTCGCGCTCGAGCGGATTTACTTTATTCTTGTGTCTTGGAGCTTGAGCAGACCTTTTTGCGCTCGAGCGAACCTAGTTTTTTGTTCTTGACGCTCGAGCGTTGTGTTTTCCGCTCGAGCGGGAATGTCGTATATCAGTTGACTGTGGGGCAGTTTTAAATCACTTTTTCTCACCCTTTCTCTCTCTTACTTTTCCGAAAAGGCCATTTGAGAGCCTCTCTCTCTAAAACCTTGCCTTCTCTCTAGATATTGATCTAGCTAGGGTGTTTTCCTCACCTTTGGCCTTTACAAAAAGGTTGATCATTGAGGACTATCTTTTGATCCGAGAAACTCATGGTTTGGAGCGATTTCGTTTTCACCATCTTCCTCGTTGGGTCTCATCTTTTGAGGTAGGGATTCCTACTCACTCTTATGGGTTTTAACTTAGACTTTGAGCCTATTGTTTAAATGGTTGATTTTGGGACTTAGGGTTTCAAAATGTGTTAAAGATGGTTTTATGATTTTGGGCTCATAATATGTATTTTGGGTTTCAAAATGATGATATTGTTGTTGGTTGGTGATATTAGAACTTTTGGGTTAATATCGAGAGTTGGGGGTAAAAGCCCTAATTTGTTGTTTAAAATTAATTAGTATAATTAATTTGGGAAAATTGTGAACTTATAGAATTGAGTTGGAAATAATGAAATTGGCTCATTATGTTGTGAAATGATGGAGTTGGATTTATAAATCGCTCACTTTTGAAAACATTGATATTTTATCTGTTGGAGCTTTTATTATTTGTTTAGAAATAATTGCTTGGGCTACCGGTGAAGGGTAGTTTTGATTGTTGTAAACAATGCATGACGATTAGGCAAACAAAAACTAATCAATTGGATATGTCATAGAGTATAACGGTTGACATAATACATTAACGTTATGTATTAATTGATTATTTATATGACCTTTGTGTATATATGCATTGCGTGTGTGGGAGGAGATAGGGGATGTACTCCACGGTTTAGGGGAAGATAGGGGATGGACCTCTAAACCGGATGTTGTTTGGGAGGAGATAGGGGATGGACTCTACTGATACAGCTCATATGCTTGTCAGATATTGTGTTGATACAGCTCATATGCTTGTCATTGGAAGTATTGATACAGCTCATATGCTTGTCATTGGAAGTGTTGATATAGCTAATATGCATATCTGTTGAAATGTGGGTACAGCTTGTATGCTTACCTGTTGAGATGTTGATACAACTAGTATGTTTATCTATTGTGATAATGAGAAATGTTTAATATGAGTCACTGTCTCATATAAGTAGTTGGCCAGGTTCTGAGCCATTGATGTAAATTGTGAAATTGATAAGAAATGGAAACTGAAATGAAACATGAACGTAGTGGTCATGAGATGGAAATGGGTTATGAATTGGTTTATGAAAATTGAACATTTATCAATTACTAATGTCTTAGTTATTGCTCATGCTGTGTTTAGCATATCTCTACTGGGCGTTGGCTCACCCTTTATAGGACATTATTTTTAGGTACAGGTAGTATGCCACCTCCAAGGACGTAGCTTGGATGATAATGAAAGTTGAAGACTCTTTCTTTTGTTTATTTTGATGTATTACATGTAAATTCCAGCCAAGGGCTTAATATGTATTGAGTTAGTACTCTTCTTTTTTGTAACCAAGTGTTAACTTGGAAAGCTGTAAGCCCATAGGCCATTTGCTTTTGTTGTTAACATGTAATACAGTTGTAAGAATTACTCTGATAAATAGAAATGGTTGATTTCTTTTATATCAATGCATGTCTGATATGTTGGGTATTATCTATTTTTTTGAGGGCGTTACACACATGTAAGAAAACAAATGTATGATCATGAATTTCATGAAATCTATGCCATGCAAGGATCCAACTTTTGGGTTTAAAGTAGAAAATTATGAAATCATACATATATGAGTTCTAAGTCCAACACTTTGAAGATTTCTTATAAAACCATGCAAGAAATGATGTTCTTCAACCTCATAGTTCAAGAAATCTTTCTGAAAATTTTAGAATCCATGAAGTTCATGCAAGAAATTACATGATATAACAAGAATGTCATGAGCTCATGCCATGTATGTAGGAATTCAACTATGTCTTGTCTTTCTATGACAAAATATATGCAAAAAACCGAATTACTTCCATGAATTCAACACTAGAACACATTATATTCAAGAATTGAGAGTCAAAGCTTACCTAGAGTCTTGAATTACTCTTATTCTAACTTATTCTTGATGAACTCAAGCAAAACCTTGAAAGTCTTCTTCAATCTCTACACTTTCTATCTCTCTAATGGAGTTTCTCTCTCTCTAAAATGACGTATGCAGATTTTATTTCTAAAGGATGAAGTTGAGCTCAAAAGATGAGCTTAAAGCTCGTATATATATCTATTCTCAAGCTTATTACAATAATGAGAGCCAAACACAATTTAACGAATCAGACGAAATCAATTTTTAATCAAACTTCCCAAATGACTCTAAAAATTCCCATTAGCATATCCATGTACTCAATTTCGGTTTCCAAACCCATTAAGGTTGTCAATTTCAGTTTCAAAGCCGAGCTCACAACAGATAGTTTCTCAATTGGGACAGGTATGGACCAATTAAATCACATGGCACATATCTCATTTAGAATTCAACACATAATTAATTAATTAAATTCACGATTAGCAAGTCTGGGTCGTTACACCTAACAGTTTAACTCCTACCGTTAACTAAATGTTAAGAATGGTTAGCTGACATCACAAAAATACAAATTGATTAACGATATTGCCCCTGTTGAAATTCCTTTAATAAATCAACAAAATTTACAAAAGAATTACGTTAGATGGAAAACAAAATTAAGGTTTCAGAACCATGTTTGATTTGTTGTTTAGAAAAAAATTTTAGAATTTTAAAAAAATAAAAACTAATTTAATAAAAATAAATATGAAAAAATATATTTAATTGGTAAAAATTATTTCTAACCACTCAAAAGATAAAATTATATAAAAATAATATTTATTTTTTTTTATTTCTTAACCAAATTAATTTTAAATTTTTTAAAAAAAATTAAAATAAATTTCTAAAAAACAAATCAAACATATTCTAAGAATTTTATAACAAGCCATTTCTTATATTTTTAACTTATTTAATTATTTGTTAATTTTATGATATTTTCAACATTTGACACTACAACATATAAGCGTTTTAGAGACCAATTTTTTTGATCTTTAAAAGTGAAAATTTTGTTACAAAAGACATTTAGAAACTAATTTCTATCGTCGTGAGGATAGTCGCCAAAAAGTTGCCCTGGAAAGTCAAAAATAAGGCTTTTAGCGATAAAATTTCAAAAATGTCAATAATAAATAGTCTTTTAGGGACAAAATAATTTGGTCTGAAAATGATTTATTTTTTGAGATAAAAAATTTGATACCAAAAAGATAATGATTAATATAATAACGACACTTTTCGCAATAAAAATATTTGGTCCCCTAAAAATAATTTTTTTCCTAAATTTTGGTCTCTATAACATTAATTTTTTGTAGTGTGATAAGTGTTTTTCCATTTTAATTTTGCATTTCATAACTTATTTAAAATGATAATTTAGCTAAATCTTAAGAAGGAATCTGTAATTTAACCAAACCTTAAGGGGGAATCTGTAATTTAGCTAAACCTTAAGGGGGTGTAGGTAATTTACCCTTATTTGTCAAAAGGGCATTTTAGTCAATTTATAATATTCGTTGACAGCGTTAATCGCAATGGGGCGGGATGTAATTTTTGAAATCTCAGGGGAGAATCTGTAATTTCGTTAAACCTCAAGGAAGGTGTAGGTAATTTGCCCTTTAAAAATGATGTAAAACTATTTTATTTACTTTTTAGTCAATCAAACAATGGGACCCATTTGTGGAAAATGCTTGTATTTAATTTGCTGGTTTTGGCTTCCCTTGCGGGTTGTGCAAGGGAAATCTATTTATTCTCTTGACAGGTATATTTTTGTTTAGATCTTGAGTTACTTCTCAAGCTTTTGGGGATTTCTTTAGCGGGTTGTATAGGGTTATTTGTTCTCTTTTCTTTAGGCTTCTATCTGCTTATGTGTATGTTCATGGTCCTCATGTTCTCCATGGGGCCTATGAACATATCTTTTGGTTGCCTTATTTTGTCCTATATGTTTTGCTCTGTTTATCAAGTGGGCCCCTTTCCTTTTGTTCTTTTTGGTTGGTGTGCTGTGGTCCTGCCCGTTTGTCTTTTGTTTTCTGTTTCATTGTTGTATAGCATTTGGTAGGGCCTGGGGTATGCCCCTTGTATTTGTATTCATTTGTCTTTAATTTATGACTTACTTACCCAAAAAAAAAAATAGTGGAAAATAAGTAAAATATTTGACAATAACATTTTACGTTAAAGCAAACAAAACCTTAGTCGAAATTATTTATTATATTTCAATAAATCATATGTGAATATTTATACTGTCAAATATGAATGTTCATATCACCAAATTACTAAGTGTTCAAAAAGTATTTGTAAGATTACAATTGTTTATAAAATGCCTCAAATATGATAATTACGATTTGGTGGATCAAATATCTAAATAATATGACTTATTGTAATATAAGAATATATTATGAATTAATTAAGACACTACAACATTTTCTTAGTTTAGTGACATTTGAAAGTGCTACAAAACTATTCTTCTAATGACATTTTTTGGTCTTGTGGCATTTCGAACAAGTGCCACTTTTATCGGTGCCACGGTAGATACGAGTGCCACGGTAGATACTTGCAAGTGCCACTACACCATCATAACTGAAAACTTTTAATAACATTTTAATGTCATGGTAGATATTATTTGTGGCACTATCAAGCGCCATTAAAAAAGAGTTAGTGACACTTGTAAGTGTCATTACACCATCAAGACTAAAACCTTTTAGTGACACTTTAATGTCATGGTAGGCACTATTCGTGACGCTATCAAGTGCCATTCATGACAATAATTCGTTGTAGAACAATGTGATCCGCTTTTGCGGAGACTCGAACCGCCAACCTTCCGCACCATAAACCTTATACACCACACTCTTTCCACTACACCTCTATACCACCACATGATTATATATGCAACATATATTATTTATATAGTACATACATCCATATTAATATAAAAGTATATGTATAAACATAATTATTTTATTGAACATAATTTATGTAAAATAAACTATTTACTACCAAAAAAAAAAAAAAAGACCACTTTTATACTTTTAGCTACTAATTGTTTTTTAGTTGCTAAAAAACTTAACTTTTGTCAACCAAAATCAGATTTGGTCGCCGAAGATGCACTCTCAGTTACCAAAATTTTGGTCATCAAAAAATTTTATTCCCGCCTTAGGATTTTAGTTCTCCCGCGCTAAAAATGACCACTTTTGGCGACTAAACTTATTTTTCAGTCGCCAATTATAGACTTTTGGCTACTAAAATTTTTTTTTGCACCAAAAAACTTTACTTTTGGCTACTAAAATTTTTTTAGTCAGTAAAACCCATATAATCAGCGACCAAACTTATTTTTAGTCGCCAATTGTAGACTTTTGGCTACTAAATTTTTTTAGTCGCCAAAAAGCTTTACTTTGGGCTACTAAAAATTTTTTAGTCACTAAAACCCATATAATCAGCGACTAAACTTAGTTTTAGTCGCCAATTGTAGACTTTTGGCTACTAAAATTGTTTAGTCACCAAAAAAGCATTACTTTTGGCAACTAATGTTGTTTTGGTCGCTAAAAGTTATACTTTCAGCGACCAAATTTTTTTGGTCAGGAAATTTAGTCGCTGAATATGCTTTTTCCTGTAGTGTGTATTGAGTTTAATTCATTTATTTTTAATCATTTACTGCATTTTAAAATTTAGAAAATATATTGGCATTTTTTTGTTTTTTCAAAAATGTCATTATAAGCTTAGAAAGTTTTTGCCTTAGTGGCATTTCTCAAAATGCTATGAAATATTTTTTTATGACACTTTTCACCTAAGTGCTATAGAAAGTAATTTGCACCTACCTAGTGTCCTGACATTTTTTAAAAAATGCCATTGTAGCTAAAGTTTAGTGGCATCTGTTGGTAAATGTTACGAATATAATTTTGTGTCATTATTTTATAAAATGTCATAAAATTGATGTGACATTTCTTTATTGAAATGTTACTAGAGCCTTATATGTTTTGTGGTTCTATGGCATTTTTCTAAAACATTTAATGCCAATTTTTATTTTTGTGGCATTTTCTAAAAACATGCTACTAGTGTAGTGTCACTAAAGTGTAAATTTGTTGTAGTGACATTTTTGTTGTAGTGAAGTGACACTTTTTTTAATTGAAATGCCAATAGAGCCTTGTATGTTTGTGGCTCTATGACATTTTTCTAAAAAATGCCACCAAATAGTCTTTTGTGACATTTTTTAAGAACATGCCACTAGTATGGTGTCACTAAAATATATTTTTGTTGTAGTGTTGTGACACTTGTTCATTGAAATGTCACTAGAGCTTTTTATGTTTGTCGTTTTGTGGCATTTTTAAAAAACGTGCCACTAAATATCATTTTTGGGGCATTTTCTAAAAATATGCCACTAGTGTAGTGTTACTAAAGTATGTTTTTGTTGTAGTTTTGTGACACTTGTTTATCGAAATGTCACTAGAGCCTTTTATGTTTGTCGTTTTGTGGCATTTTTAAAAAACGTGCCACTAAATATCATTTTTTGTGACAATTTCTAAAAATATGCCATTAGTGTAGTGCCACTAAAGTATGTTTTTGTTGTAGTGAGATACAAATATTTAAAAAAGAATTTCTTAATAAATTCTATTTTTTTTGTTTAAAATTGTCTTTGGGTTGTTTTGGAAAATACCAAATAAGTTGATTTTTTTTTTATTTGTTATAAAAATACGTATAAAATAAAGAGGTAATATGATCTAAATAAATAAAAAAAAAAAATCATTAAACTAGTTTTTTTTTTTTTTAACACTTCAAAAATGAGACCTTTGTATATTTTGCAGTCCTCCCAAGTTTCTTCGCTCTTTGCCACTCACTCCTTCATCTTGCCACCTCCACCACCCTCCACTGACCGTTCCATTCACCTTAGACAACCTAAACCCTAACTACTAACACCACCCAAAACATGCCAGTTCTTTCCCACTTCCACCTAGCACCTTTTCTCCTCTACCAATTCCTGTCACTCCCTTTTGTACACATAAAACAAATTAGAATTATCAAATGTATAAACTTAATAATAATAATTATTATAAAAAAATAAAAATAATAAAAAACTACTAAAACAATAGTTGTCAAACTCCTACCTAGCATTTTAGCGCAATCCCAAAATCCTTGACGGTGAGGGAAAGTCCTGCTTCTCACCTTTCATCTGTCACTGTTTGCTTTTAAAATGGACAGTGGACAGTCATCTGCTCTCATCTGTTCACTGTTTTCTTTTCTCAAAGTTGTTGTCTTGATCTTGATATTTTGAAAGAATTACACCAAAATAAAAATTATAAAAATATATAGGGTGCAAGTAATTTCATGATTGTGATGTAAGTGAAATAGTATGGGGTGGGAGTGTGCAAGTGTGGCTTGCACCCCTTTATATTTGTGTAAAAAAAAAAAAAAATCTTGAGATATAATTCCCCCTAATATTTTAGTCTATTATTTTACATCATTACTAGCAGTACACGGCATGAGGATTTAAAATAATAAAGAAAAACAATAGTCTAAGAACATAGCTTTTGAATTTAAATATTTCACACACTTTCTCTTCTTTTTTTTTTTAAAAAAAAAATCTAATTCATGTATGGTATAAATAACTTAAAAGAGTTATGTGCATGTTATATTTGGTGATATAAGTTATTTGAAATAGGACCGGGAACCCTTCCAGTCCTTTATCTAAACTGAAAGGTATTGTTCGGGTTCGTGAGGCTTATTATGGGTTCTGTTTTAATAATTTGAACTATTCATTTTATCTGTCACTTTATGTATTTTATTCACACAAAAAATTAAGTCAATTAAATAGTCAAAATCTATTCAATTTATTGTGTTTGTCATAAAAAAATAGACGGAAATCATATTTTTAAAAATACATCATTTTTTTTTTAAACAAACGCAATGAATTGAATAGGTTACGATTATGGGTTGACCTAATTTTTTGTGTGAGTAAAATACACAAAATATCCAACAAAATAAACGGTTCAAATCATCAAAACGATACTAATGAAAGGCCCCGCGGACCTGAGCAACGTCCACCAGTCCGGATTAAAGACGGGAGGGGAACCACTTCCTTTAAAGTATATGAATATACGATTTTTAACAAATAAAATTATAATTAAAAACAATATTTATACATTTTATTTTGTTGAATTTAAATTTTTTGTCAATATAAATTAAAAAATAGTGATATTATTAATCAATATTAATCCATCCAATAAACATTCAAACCAATTGATAGTTAAGGAATTTTTTTTTTTTGGATAATTAAAGTTCATTGCAATAAGAAATTAACAATACAAAGTTCTGGGTACAAAGTCCCCATAGCATCATCTAACAGAGATTTAGTAACACCACTAGGGGAAGAAAGGGAATACGTGAAAATCTTTCACCCTCAACAATCCGAGGTTTGTAAGGGCATCCGCACATGTATTAGCTTCTCTACATATATGCTTAAATATTGTTGATCTGAGCTTACATGTATTTGCTTTTCTATAGATATGTTTAAAAATTGTTGATCCAAGTTTATCTAAGAGTTACCTGCAATCAAGTATAAGATTATTGAGTTGGTGCTGATCATTGATTTTGTCCAAAAGCATATTCTTCAGAACCAAGGCATCAGTTCCAATTTTTGATTGGTTGAGTTTTCGATCTAAAGCCAGTTTGAGACCATCTTTTAGAGCCCAAATTTCAGCAATTAGACTGAGCACTCTTCCTATGTTATGATAGAAACCAACAATCTACTTACCATGATTTCTATAAATGTAATGAGCGATGACACCCCGGACAAGAAAAAAGTGCACCTTATCAAGTGGGATAAGGTATGCAGGAAAAAAGAATATGGTGGTCTCGGCATTCAGAGAGCTAGGGACCATAACCTAGCCCTCATTGCTACGCTTGGGTGGAAATTGGTGAGCGATGACAATGGGTTTTGGACTGAGGTTTTAAAAGCAAGTATCTCAAACACCACACTGTCCAAAGCTGGTCAAGGAAAGGCCAAGCTTCTCCTATTTGGAGAGGCATTATGAAGTCCAGAAGTCTGTTGAAAAAAGGTGTGAAATGGACTACTGGAAATGGTGCTAAAGTTCGGATCTGACATGATTGGTGGTGTGGGGATAGGCCTTGGGTAGAAGCTGTCCCCAACCACAGTCTTACCAATTCCAATACTGTGGATACTTTGATTGATCTGGAGGGTCAATGGGACATGCATGCTATCAATACTCTTGTTCCTCCAGAGTTGGTTCACGAAATTCTCAAAATACATCTCCCTCGTTGGGTAAATCTCACGGATACACCTAGTTGGCAGGGCTCCACTGATGGAGGTTTCTCCTCCGCAGCTGCTTATGATCTCTTGCAAGCTCACTCACCCAATGTGACTCATTGGAAGTGGGTGTGGAAACTTAAGATCCCTAAAAAATTTAAAGGATTCTTATGGCTTGTGTTGCATGGGAAACTCCTCACTAACTGCATGCGTCTAAAACGCGGTATCACTGTGGATTCAAGTTGCCCTTCTTGTGGGGGCATAGAGGATCTGAACCATGTGCTAAGGGCTTGTCCCGTAGCAATGGAAGTATGGAGTACCATTTTTGGTCGAAGGTGGTATGTGAATGGCCTGAGTATTTCACTACAGGACTGGATTACCATCAATTCGACTAATAAAAAACGATTTACGTATGGAATTCCTTGGGCAACAATTTTTATAACCACTCTTTGGCATACTTGGAAAAATAGAAACAAAAAGATTTTTGAAAACAAGGCTGCCAATGTGTTTGATAGTGTGAAACTTATTTTGGAAACTTCTTTAGAATGTTTAAATGCATTTGCTAGATCCATAACAGCCCCAAAATCAGTTTGTAGACTAATTAAGTGGCATCCTCCTCCTGCAGGTGTCATCAAGCTAAATGCCGATGGTTGCACTGGAACTGGAACTGGACCGGGGGGCTTTGGTGGATTGTTTCGGGATGAACAGGGCACATGGATTAGTGGCTACTATGGGCGCTTGGAAACTTGCACAAGCTTGGAAGCTGAATTGTGGGCTGTCTACAAAGGCCTCACTATCATCCTCCAAAGGGGCCTTACTAATGTAATTGTTGAAACGGATGCGGAACAAGTTGTCAAGATGTTGACAGAGAGTTCGGGAGATAATTTCCCATTCCGGGGTTTAGTAGAAGATGCAAGAATCATCATGCAAGACTGTGCATGCGAAATCAAACATATTCTGAGAGAAGGGAACACATGTGCGGATGCTCTCGCGAAATTTGGAGCGGAGCAACCAGAGGATTTACTTGTTGTAAATGAACCCCCGATGGAGATACGGGGCCTTTTGGTAACCGATATATTAGGTGTTTCGAGGGAGAGGGCCTAGCCTCATTTCACTCTTTTATTTTCCGATGTACCTAAAAAAAAAAAAAATGAGTTTTTTTACACACGTCTATGTTGTATCACTAAGGACACACACACATATAGAAGTATTTTGAAAAGATGGTTAAGGCCTCGTTTGGCAACTGAACTTTTTAGCTAAAAAGTCAAAAAGTTACTAAATTAGCCAAAAAGTCAACAACTCATACAAAAAAGTCAAAGATTCTCTTTTCTGTCTACTTTTTACACATCTTTTCATAAAAAGTCAAAAAGTCATTCCAAACATACTAGTTTTTTTTTAGCTCATATTTTAGCCAAATAGCCAAAAAGTTACTAAATTAGCTTGTTCCCTAACGGGATTACTTTTTTTGGTTTTTTTTGAAAAAATATATATATAATGTGAGAGATGATGTGAATTGGGGTGGTTTGGGATGATCTAAATAAGTGCACTTTTGACTTTTTATGAAATATGAGTTGAGTATTGGTTAGGTTTGAAGTGATGGGTTAAAGATGTGATGTGACTTAAATAGGATAGTGACTTTTTGACTTTTTTAGATTATGCCAAACAAGGCCTAAAATGGGTTAAAAGTTGAGAAGTAACTTTTAACCCACTTCCCAAAAGAGGTGATAAGGACAACAAATTTGAAATAAGCATTGGGAATGATAAAACAATTAATATGAGAAAATTTAAGGATGTTTACTCTTACCATAGTGGTAGAAACTGGCCCCGTTTGGTGTACCTGTTAAAACAGATTATAGATTATAACTTAACAGATTATAGATTATGATTTTAATCAGAAGTTATTAATCTGTTTGGTATAGTTGTTGGATTATAAATTTAAGTTGATGATTAGTGTTTGTTAAATAAGCTGCGAAGTAACTTTTTCAATTAATTTTTATTTTTTGTTATTCACTTGTCTACATTTCTCATAAATAATAATAATAATAATAATAATAATAATAATCATCTATAGTCCATTTGAGTCTTTTTCTATTTTTTAAAAAATAAAAATATAAAAATCTCAGATTATAATCGTAAATTAACATGTTCACGACAGAAACTAATAATCAGAAGTAATGGGTGAGTAGTTTCTCAGAATTAATTTTTTTGAATTAAAATAAGTTATTAGAATTAGAAACTGTTCGAAATAAGTTTAACTAAACAGTCTAAAATAACTCTTTCAAAATTAGAAGTTATCCAAATAAACACCCCACTATTTTATAAGGAGAGAGATATAGAGAAGACATTGAAAACATCATCCATCTTTTAGACTCAACACATTGGATGTATTTATTTATTGTTGTATCTTATGCAACACATCCCAATAATTAGAGTTTGGTATAAAATTATGATTTTTTTTTTTATCTGTAGTGATTTTTTCTTAAAGTTATGTTAATTTTTTGTTTTTCAAGTCTGTTTGTATAGAAAAATCTAAATAAAAAAAAAATTAAAAATAGTCAACTATTCTTTACTCTTTTTTTAAAAAAAAATTAAAAATAGTCAACTATTCTTTGCTCTTTTTTTTTTTTTTTTCTTTTTGAACATTTTTCATTTTTTTTTTAATCTTTTTGTCCGTCTAATTGAGTAGGGCTTCTTTTTTTTTTTTTAAATTACAAAAAAAAAATTACAAATATCCAAATAAGTCATGAACAGTAACAAAATAACGATTGTGTCGAATAATCTAATTCCCCAAACAAGTCAAACCAACTCTTTTCACAGTTTCGGGGTGGGTTTGTTAGGTAGCGTCCATCCAGCGGCAATAATAACATACCGACAATAAATCAACGTTTGTTGCTTAAGTTTTCAGATTTAAAATCATCTTTGCGAAACATCGTACATTGAGATTTCAATTTCGTATCAACGTTCTCCTCTTACATTAAAAACAAAATAATAACTAAAGTGTACGGGGAGGAAATAATTCTCCTCGTATAATCCTGTTGACTAAGTCCACGCTCCTCCGTACGACGTCGCTTTACCTGAAAATACAAACGTGAGCTAACCGGCGGGTGTGTGCCGGAAACCTCTCCGATGCCTAAGTCAGTAAGCTTGACAAATAGACAAAGCTCTGAGTATTCTGAAAGCAAAGTTATGTTACCTCCTCCAAGGGTGATGTTGTGAGCTTTTTATAAGTTTCGAATGGCACAATCCTAGTAGGACTTTTATTTCTCCATGCAGAATCCTTCTAGGATTCATACTCCTAAAGGATAATGCTTATCCTTTTACACCCCCACTGCTTAAACCAAGTGGGATGGTTTTCACTATAGCCGAACTACCTCTTGACCGAAGTAAAACTGGCTATGCTGAGCCACAGAGTAGGCCGAACTATCCTTAGCTCGGTTTTCTCCTCCTACTCCTTATCTCAGCTTTCTCCTGTTCAACCAATAGCACGGGCTTAGACCGAACCAACGACCTTCGGCCGGTATAACTCCAAGACCGGCATAACTCTAAATCGTTCCCAGACCGAAGTATCTTTATAATTCCTGAGCCGAAGTAATTTTACCTCCCTGGCCGGCGTAACTTTGTTTCTCCTAGGCCGGAGTAACCTTGCCTCTCCTGGGCCGGAGTAATCTTGCCTCTCCTGGGCCGGAGTAATCATTACGGCCTTTTTACTTAGTCCTTCGCACTTTGGGCCACAAAGCCCAACTCGCAGCTCGGCCCAATTTTTCCCAAAAATTACCCTTTCAATTGCCCCTTAATTCCATCTGTGCAACATGATTGGGATTACCAGTCTACTGGCCGAGCTAGAGTTTATTAAGCCTTTCCAGCCGAGCTAAAAATCCTTCAGCCTCTCCAGCCAAGCAAAAAACTCTCGGGCTCTTAAGCCGAGCTAATTTTACTTCGGGCTTTACTTTGTCCGGTTAAAACGTCTCTTCAATCACGACTGTAACGCTTCCCTTTCCGTATACACGTGGCACGCTCCCATTCGTAGAAGGCAGCTGTCAACGCCATCTTCGTGTTTCGCAATTTTTGAACAGTTCCCGCCCTCTCTCTCTTTCCACAAAACAATCATTCTGCCTTTGAACCATTCATCTTTACTATTCTTCGTCTTCTCTCTCTGTGTTCTTGCTGTTCGTGTTCTTCCTTTACTGCAACAGTTTTCATCTTCAGTCCCTTCTTCTTTAATCTGGTAAGCAAATCTACTTTCCTTCTTGCTCTGTTTTGTTTTCGCATCTGTATATCTTGTTTTGTATGTTTTTTGCAAAACACATTTGTATAGTTTTGCTTTGCAACTGTACTTTCACGAAAAAATAATAGCAGAGCTCTTACGCGCATGAACTTCTGTAAAAAACTAGCCTTAGATCCAAAATTAGGTAGCAACCGAACTAGGATCCTGTTTGCCCTATATAGGTAGATCACTGTAGTCAATAACCGAACTAGAACTTGAAAGTCTCAAAGAGTCACCAACGCCTGACTCATTTTAGCCGAAATAAGATCACCGAGTTTTGAACATAACAAACTAGGAACCTCGGTTTTCAACCGAACTCAGCTTTTGGGGCTAAGCCAGCTTTCTTAGTTTCTAAACCGAACTCAGAAAGCTGCCCCTAGAGGCTTAACCGAAGTAACTTTATACTACAACCGATTTAGGCATTGGGGGCTAAACCAGCTTTCTTAGTTTTTTAGACCGAACTCAGAAAGATGCCCCTTGATGACAAACCGGTCTAACGAGCAACCTGCTCAAACCGAGCTACCAAACCTTTTGATGAACCGAGGTAGAACCAGTTTATGAGGCCGAAGTAGGGCTCTTATACCTTGCTTTTAAATTGTAGCACGGTCCAATGATCAGTGCTTTAACCCCCTCTGTTTTCTACTTTGCAGACTTAGGTTACCCATGCACTCCTGCGTGCGCTCAACCGAGCTACTGAGCACGATTTTTGCACCGATATAAATTATAAGTAAATTATACATCAGATGGGTAAGTATAGGTATCTAGTTGAGACCCCTGGTGGCATGGCCGAATTTAGGAAAGATTACCATATTCCTGATGACGTCCATCTGATGTTGGCCGACAAAGATGTTATTCCTTGGGAAAAAGAAGGCTTCGTCCCTTTTACCCTTCAATCCATAATAGAAACCGGACTACGGTTTCCCGTCCAACCATTGATCTGTGAATTTCTTAGGCAGACTAGATTATGCCCCACCCAACTGTCCACCAATACATACCGCATTATTATGGGAATAGCCGCACTGAACCACCAAACCGGACTAAACCTTGGCCTGGCCGAAATTTTCCATCAATACTCCATCGGCTCAAAAGATGATGGGTGGGTCTATTACCTTAGGATTCGCCGCCGCCGAGAGAAGATAGTTAAATACACACCGGACAAAGACCTTAATGACGACGATTTTTTCTGGGTCTCTGGGAACTTTGAGGATTTTCAAGCCCAAATTCCTGGTCGACCTATAAATTGGAAAAAGGGAAAGCCCGATAATTTGACTTCGGTCTTCTTCCTTGTATTTTTATTTCGGTTTTTTAGTCTATTAACCGAACTAACAGTTCTCCTTTTTACAGATTTCGCCCACCTCCGTTCCCTATACAGCTATCCCAACCTTGCAATTTTGCGAGCCGCACTACGGTGTAAAGAAAGGAGTTGGGCCAAGCTTCTAAACTTTGAGCCGACCTACCGGTATAGCGGTCGCTGAAAAGCAAGAGTAACTGACTTTCTTCTCGAAGACGCTCCAGAGCCGGACCCAAATTTGCCACAAATAAGATTAATTCCTTTGACTGCTGAAGAGGAAATGGCCAAGAAGAACAGACTAAGGGCGCTTCTGACCGAGACAAGCAGGCCCGAAGTACCGTCACCCAGCCAAGCACAGCCTGCCGTTGTAGCCCTCCCCTCTCAACAGCCGTCTTCATCGCGCCGAAACAAGCGCGCACGAACCGTCGAGTCTTAACCAAGTTTGGTTGACGAAGATGAGACTGCAGTTCCACCGGTCCTGCCACCGAGCCCCCAACCGGAGCCCAACGACCGAACTACCACCAGTTGGGCACCAAAACTTACATTCAACAACCGAGATGTCTCAGATGCTGATTCGGTTGTCGCCGAAAAAGATCACCTGTTGGCCTTTAGTCTGGCCAAGAGTGTGTGCCTCCCCAAGGATATGGAGCACCACAAAAAGTAGCTAAACATCGAATTAAAGTCCATTCGGTCTGCAACTAAGTCCATGATCCTGGTAAGTAGCTCTGTCCGTTTTTCTGTCTAGTTTTTTTTTTTTTTTTTTTTTTTTTTTTTTTTTTACTTCGGCTCATAAGAAGTCCTTGTTTTGTCAGGCCATTCAAAAAAACTACAACACTCACAAGAAAGTGCTGGAACTTAGACAAACTACGAGGGACGCAGTGGCCGAAGCCGAACTGAAGTCGGCCGAGGTAGAAGACATCAAGAAGCAAATGGCCGAGCTGCAGGCTGAGAACAACAGGCTGACCGGACTAGTTAGTTCGGCAGAGGCAGAAAGGCAGAAAACTGCCATAGCTCTGAAGGACAAGTATTTGCGTGAGCTGGTGAAGCTCCAAAGAAAGAAAGATGCCGAAATAAAGGAGAGCGCAAAGGAAGCTGGCAAACAAGGTTTCAAGAAGGCAGAAGATGCTTATGCCAAGCAATGCAATGCTGCTAAGGAGCTGTTCTTCAAGTGTGGCTGGAGGGCGGCTGTTGAGAAGCTCGGTCATGATCAACAGACCGAGGTCTTCAACCCTCCAGATTACTTTATACCGAAGTCCCTTGCTGAGTATGCGGATGCCATGCAGCAGCAGTTCCTTGAAGGCTCAGATGCCGATGAAGATTCCTCTTCTGAGGATACTCCGGTTGTTAGTGTGGACCAGGTAGTTCGGTCGGAGCCCCCGATTGAAGATCTAACTAATGATTAATCAAATGAAACCGTGGTTCCAACCGAAACCACTCTTGTAACTGAAAACGTCCTTCCTCCTGAAACCGGTCTTCAAGTTGATGCTGATGCTGCGTTTGACGCCGAGATTGAAGATCTTTTTTCTTGATTTTTTCTCTTTTTGTTACTTTTGTTTGCCTTTGTCTTTGTAATCGGGCTGCGGCCCCTCCATTGTACCTATTTTGATCTTTAATGAAATGAAGACTTGTTTGAACTCTTACTTCGGTTGATGTGTATGCTTACACTTGAAATGTCTTCTATAAATTCCAACTGTTATTTCGGTTTTAGATGGTTTAGCCTGACCATGCTTACCAGCCAACCACTCCTTAGCCGATGTAATTACTTCGGCTGAGGAGTATAAAGAGTAGAGATAATCCGGCCAACCATTCCTCAGCCATGCCCATACTTCGGCTGAAGAGTACAAAGAGTTGGTTTAATCCAGCCAACCACTCTTCAGCCATACCCATACTTCGGCTGAAGAGTACAGAGAGTTAGTTTAATCCAGCCAACCACTCTTCAGCCATACCCATACTTCGGCTGAAGAGTACAGAGAGTTGGTTTAATCCAGCCAACCACTCTTCAGCCATACCCATACTTCGGCTGAAGAGTACAGAGAGTTGGTTTAATCCAGCCAACCACTCTTCAGCCACACCCATACTTCGGCTAAAGAGTATAGAGAGTTGGTTTATTCCAGCCAACCTCTCTTCAGCCATACCCATACTTCGGCTGAAGAGTATAGAGAGTTGGTTTATTCCAGCCAACCTCTCTTCAGCCATACCTATACTTCGGCTGAAGAGTACAGAGAGTTAGTTTATTCCAGCCAACCTCTCTTCAGCCATACCCATACTTCGGCTGAAGAGTACAGAGAGTTGGTTTAATCCAGCTAACCATTCTTCAGCCATACCCATACTTCGGCTGAAGAGTATAGAGAGTTGGTTTATTCCAGCCAACCTCTCTTCAGCCATACCCATACTTCGGCTGAAGAGTACAGAGAGTTGGTTTAATCCAGCCAACTAACTTAGAATAATGTTTGGTTATTCCGACCAAACGTTCTGCAGTCTGGATCTCTATCCTGGGCTTTAGGAAGGGTGTTGGTTTATTCCAGCCAACCTCTAAGTTAGTTTTTCCAGCTAACTTAGAATAATGGGTTTGCGATATTTCTATCTATACTAAAGCTAATTTTTACAGAGAACAATTTATGTGGAAAAAGAATTTATAGTCTTTATTGAGGAAAAGGAAAATTACATATGCTCTGAAAGAAAAAAAGGCTAAAAATAAAACAACTTGAGATTGGCCGTGTTCCATGGCCTAGGGATTGCTTTGTCGTCCTTGTCTTCTAGGTGGTATGCCCCTTTGCCTGCTAACCCAACCACCTTGTAAGGACCTTCCCAGTTTGGCCCCAACTTGCCATCTCCTGGTACCAAGGTGTTTCCCATTACTTTACGTTGTACACAATCGCCGATCTTGAATTGTCTTGGATGTACATTTTTGTTGTGTTTTCTGATTAACTCTCGTTGGTATGAAACAATGTGAACTAGCGCTCTTTCTCTTCTTTCTTCTGCAAGGTCGAGTTCCAATGTTATGGCTTCGCCATTTAAGTCTGGATCAAAATTTTCGCTTCGAATCGTGGGGAGGCCAACTTCCAGTGGGATTACTGCTTCCATTCCATAGGCTAAGGAGAATGGTGTCTCTCCTGTTGATCGTCGGGGTGTGGTACGGTAAGCCCATAAAACATGAGGAAGTTCGTCTGCCCATTTGCCTTTTGCCTTCTCTAGTCTTTTCTTAAGTCCATCCAAGACGACTTTATTTGATGCTTCTGCTTGGCCATTTGCTTGAGGATATGCCGGTGTAGAATTGTAGAACTCTATCTTGTATTCTTCACAAAAGCTTCTGAAGATTCTGCCGTCGAACTGAGTGCCATTGTCTGAGATTAGGGCTTTTGGTATGCCAAACCGAGTGATGATATTCTGCCAAACGAACTTCTTCACATCTTTTTCTTTGATTGATGCCAATGCTTCTGCTTCCACCCATTTGGTGAAGTAGTCAGTTGCTGCGAGAAAGAACTTCCTGCCGCCGGGTGCTGTTGAAAGTGGTCCCACAATGTCTAAGCCCCACATTGCGAAAGGCCATGGGCTAGTTAATGGTAGGAGTTCTCTTGCTGGTTGGTGAATTTGATGTGCGAATTTTTGGCATTTCTCACACTTCTTGACATATTTTTCTGAGTTTGCCTGCATGTATGGCCACCAGTAACCTTGTGAGATGGCCCTGTAAGCTAGCGACCTTCCCCCTTGATGGCTTCCGCATACTCCTTCGTGTATTTCGAACAAAAATGCTTCTACTTTGCTGGGATGAACACATTTTAGGTAAGGCCCTGAGAATGACTTCTTGTAAAGTGCCAAAGATGGAGATAACCAAAATCGCTGCGACTTTGCTCTTATTCTGTTGGCTTCTTTTTTCTCTTCTGGTAGGATGCCGTCTTTTAGGAATAGGATGATGGGATCCATCCAAGAGGGGCCTAATTCTGCGCAACATACCTCTTCTGCTTCGGGGTCTTCTATGCTTGGTCTTGGTAAGAAGTTGATGAGTAATGGATGAGGGATGGATGTATCTGCCATTGAGGCGAGGCCTGCTAGTTCGTCCGCTCGGCTGTTTTCCTCCCTGCCTATTTGTTCTATCCTTACTACATCGAACTTCTTGATCTCTGTTCTTACCAGCTCTTGGTACTTGACCATTCTGTCATCCTTTGCTTCGTATTCGCCAGAGATTTGGTTTACTACCAGCAGAGAGTCACTGTACACCATTAGTTCGGTGGCCTTCAGGTGGTATGCTGACTTGAGCCCTGCGAGAAGCGCCTCATACTCCGCTTCATTGTTAGATGCTGGAAAGCCAATGTTGATTGCTTGTTCTACAACCAGGCCGTCTGGAGAGATGAGGACTATGCCAAGTCCTGCACCATGCCGGTTGGATGCTCCATCCACAAAGAGTTTCCACATTTCTCCAACGAATAACTTCCAGCAAGTGGAGGGGTCGGATGATGTCGTGGGGTCAAGAATGGTGTTTTCTTCAAGGTCCATGCCTGTTGTTGGTTCCTCGCCATCTAGTTGGGCTTTTGGTGAGTCTTGGTTTGCTTCTTCCTTGCTGTCTTTAGTCTGGTCTGCCTTGGAGTCTGACTGAGTGCTAACTACTAGGGGTTGCGCTATTCCGGCGTCAACTTTCATCCCTAGTTCGGTCGTGTCAGTTAGGTCGACTGGGCAGATGTGATGACTTCCAGGAGTAAACTCTGCGACGAAGTCTGCCAAAGACTGGGCCTTTACTGCGGTTCTGGGTTGGAACTTGATGTCGAATTGTCCCAACTCTACTGCCCACTTCAAGATGCGCCCAGAAAAGTTAGCCCTCTCAAACAAAGCTTTTAGTGGAAAAGCTGTGAGGACGACTATGGTGTGGGCATGAAAGTAGTGTGCCAATTTTCTGGAGGCCATCATCAATGCCAATGCTAGTTTCTCCAAGGGTAAGTACCTTGTTTCGGCTCCCAACAATGTCTTGCTGACATAAAAGATGGGCAAATGTTGTATTCCTTCTGTACGAACCAACACTGCGCTAACTGCGTGCTGAGAGACTGCTAGGTACAAAAAGAGTTCTTCACCAGGTACTGGAGTAACAAGCAGTGGTGGGGAAGACATGTACTCTTTTAAGCTTTCTAGGGCTTGGTCGCATTCTTCATCCCACTCAAATTTGGCTTTTAAAACTTGAAAGAATGGTCGTAATCTGTCTGATGACTTGCTTATGAACCGATTGAGTGCAGCCGCCATGCCGGTGAGATGCTGTACTTCTTTGACTGAGTTTGGTCTTTCCAACTCCTGAATTGCCTTGATTTGAGAGGGGTCTGCCTCTATACCTTGGTTGGTCACGAGGAAGCCTAGGAATTTGCCAGATCCTACTCCGAATGCACACTTGGACGCATTGAGGCGTAACTTGTGCTTCTTCAGGATCTCAAACATCTCGCCCAGGTCCTTAAGATGGTTATTCTCATCCTTGCTCTTGACCACCATGTCGTCGATGTAAGCTTCCATTGTTCTGCCTAACAGTGGTTCAAACATCTTGGTGACCATCCGTTGGAATGTTGCCCCTGCGTTCTTCAGGCCAAAGGGCATGACCTTGTAACAGTATAGTCCTCTTGGGGTTGTAAAAGATGTGACCTCCTGGTCAGGCTCATGCATGGCGATTTGGTGATAGCCTCTGTATGCATCCAGAAAGCTAAGTCGGTTGTGCCCTGCCGTCAGGTCCACCAGTTGATCTATCCGTGGTAGAGGAAAGCTATCTTTTGGGCAGGCCTTGTTGACTGTTTTGTAGTCGACACAGACTCGCCATTTGCCGTTTTTCTTCGGCACTACAACTGTGTTGGAGATCTATCTTGGATAGTGCACTTCTCTAATTGCTCCTGCCTCCAGCAGGTTGCCTGCTTCTTCCGCCACTATTTCGGCGTGGTGGAGTGCCGATCTGCGTGTGCGTTGAATGACAAGTCTGGCGGATGGGTGGACATTGAGTTGGTGACTGATGAAGTTTGGATCAATGCCTGGCATGTCGTAAGGTGTCCAGGCAAACACTTCGATGTTAGAGGTCAAGAACTCCAAGACCTCTAATCTCTCAGTGCTGGATAATGACGAGCCAAGCAAGAAGAACTTATCCGGATTCTTCTCATCTATCTTTACCTCCACCAAGTCTTCCACTGCTTTTTGATCAGCCTCTTTGCCGACGTCTGCGAATAGCTTATTACTTTCTGGTTCTTCCACTGAATGAACGTACCCTTTGGCGGCGCGGCTGCCATTCACCGTGGCGAAACATTGTTTTGACATGATTTGGTCTCCATATACCTCTTCAATTATACCGGAGTCGTTGGGGAACCGCATCACTTGATGGTATGATGATGCCACCGAACGCATGGCGTGCAGCCATGTTCTGCCCAAGATGATGTTGTAAGTGGAGGGGACCTTCAATACCCAGAACTCCACTTGTTTTGTGACACTTCCTGCTCTGACTGGAAGAATTATTTTGCCGACGGGCCACTCTGGTATGGAGTTGAATCCAATTAGAGGAGATACTGCAGGCGCCAAATCTTTGTCTTGTAACTTTAGTTGTTTGAATGTGTCGTAATACATGATCTCACACGAACTACCCTGGTCGATCAGAATCCGCTTGACGTCAAAATCTTTGACTCGGAGAGTGACAACCAGAGCATCATTGTGAGGACAGTATATTCGATCCAGGTCTTTATCCGAAAAAGACATTACGTTTGCTGCCTCCGTTTTTCCCTTCTTGATGGCAAGTTGGGTACTTAGCACTTCTCTAAAGTGTTCGGCTTTTTTTATTGATCCTCTGAGCTCGCATACACGCTCAGGTTCAAAAACTCCATGAATTACATTGATAACGCCTTGTGGTGGGGCCTCGAGCGGCATTCCATTGGGGTTGTTATGGTTCTGGGGGGCTGGCTGCGTCCCTCCTTCAATGTATTTGTCCAAGTGTCCTGCTGCTACCAATTCTTCCAAGTGTTGTCTCAATGGTGTGCAATTCTCAGTTCGGTGCCCCTTTTCTTTGTGGAAGGTGCACCGTGATCTGTCGTCGTAGTCTTTCTGAGCTTTTCCTAGCTTGGCTGGCCACTTGACGAAAGGCTCATCTTTTATTTCGCTCAGAATTCGATATATCGGTTTTTTGAACACCGTTGTTATGGCAGTGCGGATTCTCAACCATCTTTTATCTGGGTCTTCTCCGTTATCTCGTTTGCCACGTCCGTTTCTGTTACTCCGGTCTACCGTATTGACCTTTGCTGAGGTCTTCTTTTCTGGTACTGTAGTCGCACTAGATTTTGCTTTGGCACGTGCGCCATCCTCTTCTACCCTGATGTGCTGATGCACTCTCTCCATGAGGGCTTCCATAGTAAGGAGTGGCGTCATGGTGATAGAGTCCCTTAGTCTGTTTCCAACTGGTAGGCCTCTTTTATACTGCGCAATGGCTAGATTGGTGGGGCAGTCCCCAATCTGATTGAATGTTTCCCAGTAGCGACTGTTGTAGGATCTAAGGGTCTCTTTATCCCCCATGTCGATGGAGAGTAGCTGGTCTATCTCCACCGGCGTTTTAGTGTTTGTTCGAAACCTTGTTACAAATGGTTCTGCCAATTGAGCCCAAGAGGCTATGCTGCCTTCTGGGAGCTTCTTGAACCAAGTCAAACCTAGGTCGCCAAGGCTTGATGGGAAGAGTATGCACATTAAGGCCTCGTTTTCGCCTGTAAACAGCCATGACTTGGCGAAAGTGGCTCAAGTGTGAATACGGGTCCGTCTTCCCTTCATATGTAGTGAATTTCGGCTGAAGGAAGCCTGATGGTAGGGGAGCGTTCTCGATTGCTGGAACAAACGACGAAGTCTGTAGTCTTGCTAAGGCTTTGTCCGTTGGTTCGTAGGCAGGGCGCGGTATTGGCATTCCAATCTCGACGCTTCCATGCGTCCGAGGAGCCAACCGCTGTAAGGCAGAAACTCGGTGTGGATCCCTTGCCCTGGCATCCTCCTTGCATCGTGCTTTTTCTTCGAGCACGGTTCGTAAGTCGGATGACCTGGGCAGCTCTGTCTGTCTAGATCTGGTTTGGTGTGAATGCGAAGGCCAATACGTGCTTCCTTCAGTGTATGATCTCTCAGATCTCGTCCTCTCAGACCTAGAGTGACGAGTTCTGGAAGACAAGGATTGAGTGTCGCCTGTCCTGAGGCTTCTACTCTCTCCTTGTGAGGATGTAGTATTCCTACTACGATTTTCTGAGTGGCGAGGGGGCGTCTTGTTTTTGCGCCCCTCTCCTGTCGCCACTTCTTTTTTCTTCATCTGGCGTTTCAAGGCCTCCATGTCCGCCGCCATCTTCTTTATCAATTCATCTTGTTCTTTCACGCATTCTTCCAGAGTTTGGGGGTCAATCCTCCGTCTTTGTCTGCCGGGACTTTGAGAATGGGATTGACGGGGGCTGTGAGTCCGTCTTCCCCTAGCCTCCCTCCTGGAGGTATGTCTTTGCGGTTCCAAGTCCGCCATGGGAGGGACAGCAGGTAATCCTTCACGCCTTGCGCCCCCTTCTGGAGTTAGTCCATCGACGGCGGACTGCGGCAAGTCTTCAATGTGTGCCATTGAATGAGAAAAGGAGAAGCTTAGTCAAGAGGTTTCGTTCTGTCTGATTTTCCCACAGACGGCGCCAATTGTACGGGGAGGAAATAATTCTCCTCGTATAATCCTGTTGACTAAGTCCACGCTCTTCCGTACGACGTCGCTTTACCTAAAAACACAAACGTGAGCTAGCCGGCGGGTGTGTGCCGGAAACCTCTCCGATGGCTAAGTCAGTAAGCTTGACAAATAGACAAAGCTCTGAGTATTCTGAAAACAAAGTTATGTTACCTCCTCCAAGGGTGATGTTGTGAGCTTTTTATAAGTTTCGAATGGCACAATCCTAGTAGGACTTTTATTTCTCCATGCAGAATCCTCCTAGGATTCATACTCCTAAAGGATAATGCTTATCCTTTTACACCCCCCCACTGCTTAAACCAAGTAGGATGGTTTTCACTATGGCCGAACTACCTCTTGACCGAAGTAAAACTGGCTATGCTGAGCCACAGAATAGGCCGAACTATCCTTAGCTCGGTTTTCTCCTCCTACTCCTTATCTCGGCTTTCTCCTGTTCTACCAATAGCACGGGCTTAGATCGAACCAACGACCTTCGGCCGGTATAACTCCAAGACCGGCATAACTCTAAATCGTTCCCAGATCGAAGTATCTTTATAATTCCTGAGCCGAAGTAATTTTACCTCCCTGGCCGGCGTAACTTTGTTTCTCCTAGGCCGGAGTAACCTTGCCTCTCCTGGGCCGGAGTAATCTTGCCTCTCCTGGGCCGGCGTAATCATTACGGCCTTTTTACTTAGTCCTTCGCACTTTGGGCCACAAAGCCCAACTCGCAGCTCGGCCCAATTTTTCCCAAAAATTACCCTCTCATAAAGTAAACAACTATTGTTAGTATTATTTATCGTGCATACATGCGTAATGTTATTTCTTAGATACTACAAATTAAAAATATATTATTTGTCATCTACCCTTCCTTTAAAATTTAATACAGAATTGTGCTCTAATTTGTGTAACTAATTGTTGTTGAACCTCATGAACTAAAAGATAAGTTGAGCTAATTTTGAAGCCAGTTCTCAAATTAATTTGAGGAATTTAGATTGTGAGTTATTAAATTATAAGCTAAAATTATTTTTATTATTTATATTATATTCTCAACGTGTTTCTTCATGTGTAATTGAGTCTCTTTGTAGCGGGCCAAACAAGCGCAAATATTTTTTTAAAATTATTGGGTGGGCTGCAAGGTTTGAATCTTTTGCCCGCTCTGATACCGTATTGAATTATTGATCACCAATTCATCTAAAAGTTTAAACTATTAGAGAGGAATAACTTTATTATTTATATTATATTCTCAACAAAATATAACAAGATCAGAAATGAATTGTGTTTCAAGAGTTGAGAATAATTTGGGATTGTTTGTTAATTTTGTCAGTTTTTTGTTTAAAAAAAAGTAAACAAGTTACCGGTTGATTGTCAAAGAGTCGTCAAAAACTGCCGAAGCTTACTAGCAACCACCTGATTGCTGAATGTGGGCGGTAGGCAGAGGTGGTGACTTAGATAAGTGAAAGTAAAAAATTATTTCGAAAACAACTAAAAATATCTTCTTCTTTTTTTAGTTTCCAAAATATTTTAAAATGTTGAAATCAATTCCATTTCTTTTTAAAACAAAAATAATATACCAAACAATTTTTCGTTTTTAAATTAGAAAGAGAGAGAGAGAGAATAAAAACAAAAAAAGTTATGCTAAGGATCCTAAATAATTTATCAATTTTTCTACCAAACCTCTCACTTGATGTGTGACACACAAACATATGGGTTTTGTGTAGATTGCACGCTCATGTGAGAGGTTTGATAAATTATTTAAAATCTATAACATTTTCCAAACAAAAAAGAAGAAATGAAATCCTTGACAAATGATTAATGAGTTTCAAATCCATTATAACTTTCTAGATATGATTAACAGAGTTGGGGATGTTGTTGTGCAGTTTGCGCAGCTGTAACTGCTGTGCGGCAAAATGGGCCCATTTTAAGATCTATTTTGATATTGCGAACCATTCATATTTTAAAATACATTAAGCAGAACATGCCTGCAAAAAATTAAGTTAATCGGATATCGTTTACCTATTCATCCACTCACATTTGTATTCATTTTAATACTTTAAATCACAATTATTATTTATTTTTGTAGATACAAATGTGAATGGATGAATAAGTAAACGATATCCGATTAATTTGATTTTTTACAGTCATGTTCTACTTGATATATTCTAAAATATGAACAGTTTAAATTATCAAAATAGACTTCGAAATGAGCCCATTTCACTGCACAACAATCACTACTACATGGGCTAGGCAGCAACATCCCAATCTCATGATTAACATATCCGTTTCAAGAATTAATTGGTTACTATAATCAAGATCCATTATGGTTACAAGTTTCAATAATATTGTCAAGGGGATTCATAAAATTGAAAATTAGATATAATTTATATGCATTGATAAAGAAAATGTGTACAATCAAATTTGGCACAAATAGTCATTATTAGCCATATATTGTCCAAATCTTTGTTACATGCGCAAACCATATACATGAAATTATAGGAGTCAATGCACCATGTAAAATTTTTTTTTAAAAAAAATTGAACTCAATAAAATATTTACTATTGGAAATATTAGTATTTTTATTTAGGGTTGGTAATGAAGAATAAAATTAGTATTTTATTTTCAAATTGTCTGATGAGATCATAAAATTCCATATTGTTTGACTAATGACAAATATCATGCAATTTAGCCTAATGGGGGAGATTGATGCAATTTCTCCACACAAACAGGAGTCATTTTTAATCTTTGTCAAATTCCGGGGAGGCCATTATAATTTGTTTGTAAAAAACTAATAAAATAACAGAAAACTAAAAGCACACTCGTGTTGCTTCCAATTCTGCAGAATTTTGTGATCTATTGACCCAAAAGCCAAAGAATAGCCATCATCGAGCGAGAGAGAGAGAGAGAGTGAGAAGGAAACATTTCTAGGGCTCACAAATGGACGCTTCAGCTCAGCCCTACGACACCGTCATGTCAGAGGCGGCGCCGCCTCCCCCTCAATCTGATCCACCGCCGCAGCCTCCTCCGGCCGCTGGGATTGAGCACATCCCCGCCACGCTCAGCCACGGCGGCCGATTCATCCAATACAACATCTTCGGCAACATCTTCGAAGTCACTGCCAAGTACAAACCCCCAATCATGCCCATCGGCAAAGGCGCCTATGGCATCGTCTGGTAATCCTCCTCCTCCCTCCCTCCCTCTCTCTCTCCCTCTCTCTCTGTCTCTGTCTCTCTCTCTCTGGTAAAGTTTGCGTTTTTATGTGGTTTCTGTTGGTTTGATTTTGTTTTGGATCAGCTCGGCTTTGAATTCTGAGACGAACGAGCATGTTGCGATTAAGAAGATTGCGAATGCCTTTGATAATAAAATTGACGCGAAGAGAACTCTGCGCGAGATCAAGCTTCTTCGCCACATGGATCATGAAAACGTCAGTGAGTGATAGTTATAATTTGGAATTTTTTTCCGTATCAAATGAGATTTTTGTTTTGATCTGGTGTATTGAATAGCAATTTCAATTTCACTTCCATTATGACCTTAATTTCAGTAAATCAACTGAACAAGAATTGGAAGAGAAAGATGCCATTTTTTTTAATAATCTTGTGACCTCACATCCCACTTTTCTGCATTTATGCATCCCATTGTGTTATGGATGGACTAGATATTGATGTAGGTTGGGTTGGCTTTTTGGCTAAATTAGCCACAAGCTAAAAAGCCAATAACATAAAATGTCACGTCCAAACCAAAATCATTTTACTTTTCCTCTCACAAAAGTTAAAAAAGCCAACCCAAACAAACTTTTTAGCCGGGGCTAAAATAGCCAAAAGGCCAAAAAGCCAACCCAACTTCCCAAAGGAAGCCATTTACTAATTTGATTCTGCTTTGTTCTCTTTTGAACTTGGTTTAATTTATTTTTCTTCTTGAGGAGAGCTATACTTGTACGTGGATGGTGTCATTATTTTGAGTAAGGCATGTGTAGCTGGAACGTGAATGCACAAAAAAGTGCTGGAATTTTATCCATTTCAGCTGGCTTTTGCCCAATTTCCTTATGTTATGACAATAAGTGCTTCTATATTCTCACTTTTTTTTTAATTTTTTATTTTGAACAAGGCATATTCTCACTTCTTAAAAGCAAATTAATTTATGGCAAACTGAATTAAATTTTAATCCCCTTAGTTTGCCAGAGATATGTACGCAATGTTATCTTGTTGTCCAACCAAGTTTTGATGATAAACGTTACACGCTATACTCCCTTTGTCACATACCGATGATTTTATTTAGAAAAGAACGTATTTTATTCTCAACTAATGAATTCACGCGTTACCCTTTTAGACTAGTTCTTAAATATCACTCGCATTATTTTGACCTAATTTTTTTTTCCTACTTGTCAAAAAAAAGTTCACTTAATTCTTTTTCCATGATTATGAGAGAGAGAGAGAGAGAGAGAGAGAGCGAGGGGGGGGGACAAACTTCATGGGATTTATGAAAAAAAGAAAGGGTCAACCTTTGTGTAATGGAGGAACTAATGTGGAGTAAATGAATTAGATTGGATTTTGAAAACCTACTCAAGTGAACTTGTTGACAAACTTCATGGGATTTATGAAAAAAAGAAAGGTTGAGGACAAACATCATGGGATTTATGAAAAAAAGAAAGGGTCAACCTTTGTGTAATGGAGGAACTAATGTGTCGTAAATGAGTTAGATTGGATTTTGAAAACCTACTCAAGTGAACTAAACAAGTTTAGTTCAAGCACATGTAGTTGGCTGCATGAGGGTTTTGTTTTTATTTTAAAGCTGTATCCATTCAAACCAATCTTTCTGTTGAGTCCAAGGTCATCATGCCTTCATCACAACCTCAACTCACATCCTTTTGGCCTACCTCTCGTTCTAGTACCTTCAAGTTGAATCTCATCACTATTTCATAGCAGGAGTGCTGGTTGGTCTATGCTGCTCATCTATTCATTTTGTCTTCAATCAATGCCAATTCTAACTTTCCACAAATGTATATGGTTTCATTCAAATATATATTGGTTATGTCAAATTATTTGGAATGCGCCCTCACATTATAGGCAATAGAAGTTGGAGGAGTTAATACTAGTATTGGAGGGTAATTTGTGGACAAGATATGTTATATTCAGGAAGTTGTTCAAACTTAAGACACGGTGAACTTTGTCTGGTTCGGGCTAAGATTGTGTCATGTTAAACATTTGACCAGGAAAAAAAGGGAAAACAAAAAATAAAAAAGGCAACTTAACTCCACTCAGCTACTTGGGATTGGTTGCATGGATCAGTTTTTGTCATTCCGCTCTCATAATCTTAGTTAAACAGCAAGATAACATCTTTCTTTATTTTCTTAACTCAAGTTAACTTTGGATCCTCATTCCCTAAAATGACACTCAATGTCAATAGTTTCACCCAATGTTGTGAATGGCGCAGCGAGGTGCAAGCAGTGCACCTGAAGGGACCCAAGGCGAGGTGCATTTAATGAGTCGCTCACCTTGGACGCGACTTGGCCAGGCACTGAAAGGCGCAAGGCGCGAGCCTAAGAGGGCTTTTCTTTTTTTTTTAATAATTCTGATCTAACGGCTTTGATTTGTGTTCAAAAGGCTCCAACCACATAGTATTACAACTTATATAATACAACCCAACCCAAATCAGTCGACTCAAATCCCTAATCCATCGAAGAAATTTGTGTCGTCTCTTCCTTTGGGCTCATCTCTCTCGATTTCGACTTCGATTTTGATTGAGGTAAGTTCTTCTTCTTCTTCTCCTCCTCCTCCTTCTCTTCTTCTTCGTTGGTTGTTGGTTGCTTGGCATTCGATTCGACTTTTTTTTTCCCCCCCTTCCTCTTCGTCCTCCTTCGTTGGTTGTTAGGTATTTTTTTTCTCCTTCCCCTTCTTCTTCGTTGCATCTCCAAGTTGCTACATATATATATATATATATATTTTCTTCTTCGTCTTCTTTGCTGTTGCTCTCTGTTTTTTTTTTTTTTTGCTTCTTCAACTCTCTTCTTCTACTTCTTCTTTGCTCTTTGTTTTTTTCTTTTTCTTGCTTCTTTGACTCAATTTCTAGCTCTCTGTTTTTGTTTTTTTTTTTTTTTTCTTGCTTCTTCTTCTTTGCTCTCTGATCTTCTTCTTCTTCTTCTTCTTCTTCTTCTTCTTCTTCTTCTTTGTTACATGGAATAATGCAAAAATGAGATTCTTCTTCTCCTTCTTCTCTATTTTTTTTTTTTTTTTGCCTTCTCTTCCATGCTTGTCTCGGTGTTTTTTTTTTTGCAATTATGTCTTTGTTCTTTTTTATTTTATTATTATTATTATTTTAAAATTGTCTTAGTACTAGTATGAATCATTAGTCTATGTTAATTTGTTTATTTTTATTAAGATTGTGCGCCTTCCTTCAATAAAACCCGCGCCTTGCCTTGCGCCTAGGCCCCAAGAGACCTTCAACGCCTTGGTGCGCCTTGAGCCTTTAAAAACATTGGTTTCACCCTTCCAAACTCCACCTGTGCATGTTTTTTTTTTTTCTTCTTTAAATATATATCTTTATATGGTTTCAATTCCAGTAAAAAATAAAAAAAATAAAAAAGAGAGAGTTGCTTTTGGTAGCTGACAGCTAGTGTAACACTTTGTTAGAGCATTTATGAAAAAAGAAAAAAAGGTATCATGCTAAAATAAATTTGTGACCAACAAAGGTAGAGGTTTATATTTGGCCATGTGATAAATAGGACATTAAGGTTCTGTTTGGTTTTGGCTAAAAAAGACATTTTTTGTTTTCAGCTAAAAAAAGCTGACAATTGGAAAAGAAGAAAAAAGAAAAAATGCTTGAGGATCCAATCAACTCTCCCAATAACAAAAAGCAATTTTTTTAGCATTTACCAAACACATCAATAATTTTATCTTAAAAAAGCAAAAAAAAACTAAAAAAGCAATTGCCAAACCAAGCCTATGTAACAATATTTTAGAATGAATAAGAGATGTGGTTCAATTGGTAACAGCAGTATTTCTCTTGGCTTAGAATTAATTTGCTGTGCACAAACTAGCTCAAATACATGTGTCAAGTTCCCAAACTTGAAGAACATAAAAATCTGTTACCATTGTCTACACCACGCACTGTTCCCAATTACATGTGTTAAAATTTATCACCTACTTCACCCACTTGAACCTACTCCACTAAACCTACCCCACTACACCCACTTAAACCTACTCCACTAAACCTAACCCACTACACCACTACCACCTCACCTACTCCACTAAACCTAACCCACTACACCACTACCACCTCCTCTCCACCTACTACTCCACCTACTACATACCTACCTCCTTTAAATCTTCTATATATAGGACTCATTGTAAACACAAAATACAACAATCAATAATACAATCAATATCTATACAATTCTCTATTTCTCTTTATACATTAAATTTTTCTACATGGTATCAGAGCAGGTTTAGAACCTAGTATTTTCGCTTCCCCGGCGGGCGGCAACCTCACCTTAGCCGCCCGCCGGACCTCAACCTATTCCGCTGTCATCTCTATCAATACATATAGCTTCCAGTTCGCCGCCACCAGAGGCGACTTCTCTACATACAAAGATCAACCACCTTCTCAACCTTTTAGTTCTACTACTGTGACCCTCTCTATGATGGTTTTGGTGTCTCTGCAATGTGGGCTGTTCTTACTATTGTTGTTGTCTTTGACTTCTCTGTGGGTGCAACACTTGGAAGGGGTGTAAATAGGGGTTTTGCAACACTGCTTGCTAGTACTCTTGGCGTTGGAGCTCATCGAATTGCTAGTTTTTCTGGAGAAATATGTGAGCCCATACTACTTGGGCTTTTTCGTCTTCATACTAGCTGCAGTAGTGACATTCATAAGATTTTTTCCAAGAATGAAAGCAAGATACGATTATGGGCTGCTGATATTTATATTAACATTCTGTTTAATATCAGTATCTGGTTATAGAGATGATGAGGTGTTAGAGATGGCCCACAGGAGACTATCCACCATACTCATCGGTGGTGCCAGCGCTGTGATTGTGTGTGTATGCATTTGTCCATATGTGGTGCTGGTGTTGTCAAGGGCTTCCAGCCATCTATCTATCAGGCAAATAATGGTGGGGCCAATTTTGTGGCACATGGTTAGAACCTTTTCAGAGGACTACAATGATTTGAATGTTGAGCCTTCGTTTGGAGAGACCAATCTCGACTTTGAAGGCAGAGAGAGGAGCACTAAGGAAAGCACACCCATTCTTCTTTTATTTATTTAATCACACTCACCAAGTTTGTTTCACTCTCATTATCACATCCATACACACCGGTATCATGTTGTCTTCAACTTTCTTTTATTTATCATTTTAAAATACACCCTTATCATGTTGTTCCCCACCTTCTTTACTTTATATATATATATATATATATATATCTCTTTTTATTATATTCTATTACTCAAACTCTCCTCCATTTGATTTTAAAATCACTTATTTTTTATTTATTTTTTCCAAATCACTTTTCCTCCTTTTTACATACCCCCACTTTATTTTTGAAACAATCACCCTGATATTTTTCATATAATCCATCTATACATATTTTTTTTATCTATTTTCTTTCTCCCTTGTTTTCTTTCCTTTTATTTTTATTTTTTCAACACAACACTCCCAAAAAAAAAAAAAAAAAAAAAAAAAAAAAAAAAAACATTTTACAAACTTGTCATTTCTTCATGCCGGGGATCAACCCCGATCAGCATTTTACACCCAAAAAAAAAAAAAACAAAACAAAAAAAAACAAAACAAAAAAAAAAAAAAAAAAAAACACACACACACACAAAACAACCACATCCACAGGCGGGATTTTGCTTCTCTACTCTGCTGCGGGTCGCTTTTTCTTGCCTCCGTCCTGGGCGGCCCTTGCCGGTGCTGCCTCTGTGTTTCCCGCACCCACTCCACTGGGCACGGTCACTACTCCCTGCTCCTCCACTGCAGCATATGGCGGACCTCCAAATCGGAACATAACGGTGGCCTTCCGCTTCAGTTCCTTATTTTCCGCCTTTAGCACACTTATCTCTGCTCGCGCATCCTTATACATGCGTTGGAGCAGAGCCAGTTGGGCGTTTAACTGCTGCACCTCATTTGTCCTACTCTGCAGCCGGTGCGACAAGTTTGTGACCGCAGTCATGGTTTCCACACATGACTTCAAAGTATACTGATTCGCCTCAATATCTGATTGCGCTGCCATTCTTTGCTCCACAGACCGCATAGGAAAGGTCAACGGAGCAAACTCAGGGGCGTTTGGTTGAGGTTCAAGGGCAACCGCACTGGTTATCTCTCTTGTGGACTCGTTGAGGTCGGGAAAGAGAGTAAGCAGACCACGGGAAGAAGAGGTCATGTTCTGGGTAGCTGGACGAGAAGAAGAGGCCATGTTTTTGGGTTGCTAAGTGTTTCAGAGAAGCAGCGATTACCGATTGGTACTGTCAGACAAGGTTGGTTACAGAGTGTTTCAAGATTTGCAGCTCTTCGAAACAAGCTCTCTGAGAATGCAGAGGTTTCAACTGGTTTGTTATGCTTCCAAGCCTCAGCCTCCGCTTCGGTTTATAAAGACCCTGACGAAGAGGCCGACACGCGTTCTGTCGGTCACGTGCATCGCCGCGTGTCTGGCGCGCCTTTTGATGGCTCGCCGCTCGATGATTTCTGTCGGGCACATCTTTTGATAAAGTGGGCGCGCCTTTTGAGGGCGCGACTTTTGCGGGCTCGATATATATATCTACATGTATATCTTTTGGGCAGCCTATATACACACTCATACAGTGTCTTCTACATCGGTCCGACATGACCCTATAAACTGTCCCGACATTAATTCCGGTTAGCTCCTTTATGGGTCCGACAAGACTTTGTAAACTGTCCCGACATAGATTCCGGTTAGTTTCTACAAGGGTCTGACAAGACTCTGTAAACTGTCCCGACATAGATTCCGGTTAGTTTCTACAAGGGTCCGACAAGACTCTGTAAACTGTCCCGACATTGATTCCGGTTAGTTTCTACAAGGGTCCGACAAGACTCTGTAAACTGTCCCGACATTGATTCCGGTTAGTTTCTACAAGGGTCCAGCAAGACTCCGTAAACTGTCACAACAACTGTCACCACATTGTCTGCTACAACGGTCCGACATGACCCCATAAACTGTCTTCTACAACGGTCCGACATGACCCCATAAACTGTCTTCTACAGCGGTCTGACACCGCCATCCAGTGTCCTCTACACCATTATGACACCACCATACAGTGTCCTCTACAACGTTATGACACCACCATCCAGTGTCTTCACCAATGGTCTGACACGACCATACAGTGTCACCTATCCTCTTTTATTTTTATGTATTTTCTTGTTTTGTAACTCTCTCCAAACTCAAGTTGGCTAGTTCCTATCCCCCTTGAGTTTGCGGGGGGCTGTTAAAATTTATCACCTACTTCACCCACTTGAACCTACTCCACTAAACCTACCCCACTACACCCACTTAAACCTACTCCACTAAACCTAACCCACTACACCACTACCACCTCACCTACTCCACTAAACCTAACCCACTACACCACTACCACCTCCTCTCCACCTACTACTCCACCTACTACATACCTACCTCCTTTAAATCTTCTATATATAGGACTCATTGTAAACACAAAATACAACAATCAATAATACAATCAATATCTATACAATTCTCTATTTCTCTTTATACATTAAATTTTTCTACAACATGCTTCTTGGCCATAGTCAATTACCACATAGAATCTTGCTTGAATGTCTCCCTTTGTTACTTTCTATGAGGCCTTTTCTAAGTTGTAATACTTAACATTTCAGAATTTTCCACTTAATAAGCATGATGGTTCCTACTTGTTCAACAAGATTTATTAAGATCTTAATTTTCCTATTATAAAAAAAGCACTTAAAAGTTAGCAGGAGACTCATGGTAGCCTGAAGGTGAGTCAAAAGCATGTAGTTACCTGCACCCTCTAAAACAAGTTTGATATTTAGCCAAGAAAACTTGGTTGTTGGAGGGGTGGAAGCATTTCCGAGTCAAGTTAGAAGTTGAATGTACAGTTCCAAAATTCAAACTTTGGTGGGTTGCTCTCAGTCCAACAATCTGTGAAATATCTACTCCCTTTTTTAATTAGGTTAAGCATCTTTACTTTTGACTCTTGGATTTTTGAGATAATTTAAGAAAGCAAGCTTCAATGTGTATGACCTTTATGCAAAGTTATCATTAATAAGAACATATATTTCCTCTCTGGCAGTTAAGGAGAAGAGAGCAAAAGTGAGGGAAGACATGACAAAGAAGAGAAAGAATGAGAAGTGTATTCTATATGCAAAGGAAGATGACCAAAGACAAGAGAAATGAACAAACGAATGAAGATAGTGGAGATGGGGGGGAAAATTACACCAAAGGCCAATTTATACATTTCATTGAAACCCATTCTACCCTCTTATCACAACATCGATTTCATTTCTGGAACAACTAAACATAAACACGGACACGTAACACAACACGGACACGCCGACACAAAAAATTTCAAAAATTATAGGACATTATATGCTGGGGACACACAAAATATATAGTTCTATATATTTATGATATGGTATATATAAGGATAAACAATTATTATATATTATAATTTAAAAGATAAAAGTTTTAAAAGTCTACAGAAGGGGAATAAATATAAATTTACATTGTTTTTCTTTTATTTTTGGATTTCAAGTTAATTTATTCGAACTTGTATTGTGTTTCATGTGCTTTTAAGCGATAGACATGTGTGTTCCTCAAGTCCTTGAAGCGTATTTGAGTCCATACAATTTTTAAAATATAGGACATGTTTGGCTGTATGTTTGACAAGTGTTGAGAAGTATCCGGTGAGTGTCGTGTTGGTGTCCGACACTAGATGTCATATCTTAGAAGTGTTTGTGCTTCTTAGCTCATAAAGAAAATCCAAATACAACATAACTAATTTAAAAACTTTTAATAGGTCTAATTTCTAGCATTAATTGTCATATCAACATCTCTTTGGTCACAATGTTATCAAGGTGCATAATTTCCTCCTATTATGGAGGATTTGACCTATAAAATTCAACAAAATCTACAATAAGCTTTAGCATCTTATGGTTCTTTTGTTACTTGTCATCTCAAGATCAATACTCTTATTATTGATTTATAACCTAAATCAAGAGGAGGAGACCAATCATGATTGGAACTATCTTTAGCTCTTTCTGAGAAATTATTTTTAGCAGTTTTGGAAGTTCATGGATTATGAGAAAGACTTGCTCTAATTTCTAAATTGATGCAACTTGCATAAAGGTTCTTAAGAAAAAGATATTGAACTATGCACCATCTCCCCCAAATCCAAGAGGAGAGGGGGAGGGTGGAAGAAGGCAAGGAACACTTGAGCCAGACGAGAGCAGTTTAGCCAAGGACTAGAGGTGGATTCAAACCAATTAAGTTTTTCTTAACCTTCCCTTTTCTATATCCCCACCCCTCTTCCATCTGCTATGATTATCTTCTCTTAGATTTTCTTTTTGCCCTGTAGTCTATTCAAATAAACTGTGTTGTCGCAATTTAGATTTCCTGCACCTATATGGATTCTTCATCTCTTAATTCATCACTATTAGTTTCTATATAGAGGTCATGACTTGGTGCCGTGACGAGTTCTATCCACCCCCAGCCTTGTGGTATGGGTTTGAGTTGCACGAATCAACCACTCCGCAAAAAAAATGTGGGGAAGGCTGCCTACATACTAGCTCTTCCAAACCTTGCTATAACCGGAAACCAACCGGAATCCTTGTGCACTGGATACGATTTTTTTTGCAGTTTCCATGTGCATATATACCTTTGTTGTAATTACTTGTAAGGTTCATCATCATGATATGATTATTTTGTGTGATCTTTGGGCTTGTAGGAAGAAACAGATGCTATAACTTGATGCAAGTCTCTTTGTATTTTATCACCAAGAAGAAGAGGAAGAAGCAAGCTTCTTGTTTACTAATGCCACTAGCCTTTGCCATGCAGGTTGTTGCAATTAGAGATATAATACCACCACCTCAAAGGGAGTCATTTAATGACGTCTACATTGCATATGAGCTTATGGACACTGATCTCCATCAAATTATTCGTTCCAATCAAGCATTGTCAGAGGAGCATTGCCAGGTTCTATTTTCAACATATAGTTCCTTCAGAAGCACTATCTTAGTCCATAAAACACTATTGTTATTTGTTCAATGTCTTGCTCGAGGCTTGATGTGGTTTGAATTGTGAATTTCTATATGAAATAAACAATTGACCGAGGTTAACCTCAACTATCAGCAGTTTTGTATGCAAATCTTGTTTTGCTAATGTGTTCTCTCCAAGGCCATATTTCTGTAAAGGAGATGACATAATGCTTGATGTACTGCATCACCATCTCTTATGACCTTTCTGTTTCTACAGCAACTTCAGTTTAAACAATATATAAGTCCAAAAAAGTGTAGTCAGTCTTCTTGAATGCACACGACAAATAATTGTATATGGGAAAGCAGTTTGGTCTCATCACTCTCAAGCTATTTTGTGTATATTCTTCCTTCAACTGCTGTAACATTCAGTTTCTCAAGAGAACATCATGTCTTTTCTTACTATACTTCTGTCTTTTTATTTATTTATTTTTTAACCTGGCCTTTTTAGTGACATGATATCACTTTGAACTGGTGCAGTCATTCCTTTATATAGTGCAAGACAAGCCATTGTACTTGTGAAATCAAACGGGCTTGTCTTGCCCTGAAAAAACGTCATAGTTCTTTTGCAACTGCTCAAATATTTTGTTATTGCTGCAACAGAAGGTGGAGGAGAAATTGGACTGCCTTGACACATCTCTTGAACTATTATAGAAACCACTGCTAACTCAACAGTTAGTCAAAATTTATAATAAGTGAAGTAGAATAGTTTTTTTTCTTCCCGAGAAAGGTTTTATGTTTTTATCTGTCTAGCATCATTTGCAGGCAAACTTTTATCATATAATGAGTTGGGAAACAGGATCTAGGTAATACTCATATTGTTTTATTTATAACACCTTAAAAGGTTTTTAATGAATTCATTTTACTAAAAATCTTGTGTGAGAGTAATCCTCTTAAATCTTGTCTGAGAGTAATAATCTTATTTGTATTATTCATATTGGATTGACTAGCTAAATTTCATGCATGATAGACCTTTGACTTCAGTAAGATCAAATTTATGATAAACAATTAACTTGTCAATCACTATGAGCCTACATCAGGGATCAACATTTATCTTTTTGCCTTAGTTATAGTTGGAATGACTGAGCACATTCAGGGTAAGTTTCCATAGTACACGCAACTTGATGATATTGTTTTGACTGACAAAACGGAAGTAGGAGTAAATCTAAGCTGTAAGTTTGGAGAGAAACTATGGAATCAAGAAAGTTAAGGTTAGGATTATGGCTGAATACATGGAATGTAAATTCTCTAAAATGATTGAGGAAACGGAAGTAGGAGTAAATCTAGGCTGTAAGTTTGGAGAGAAACTATGGAATCAAGAAAGTTAAGGTTCGGATTATGGCTGAATACATGGAATGTAAATTGTCTAAAATGATTGAGAGCAAATGAGAGTCTTAAGACATGATCCCATGTGGTTTTAACTGAAGTGATGGGCCTTGGGTAAGTCGGAATGGTGAAGAAGATTTGTCTAGCATCTTGCAAATGTTTAGGACAAAGCTTTGTTGAGTTGACCATTCTCATGAGTCCTAAAGGTAACATAATTTTATTTCTTTGTCCTGTGTAATTGGATGTTTAACCCTTCTCCTCCTCCTCCTCCTCCTTCTCCTTTCTTGCATATGATATTTTTGTGGTCGATACTTTAAAAGTCATTATATTAGTAAACCTGAATAGCTATTGACCTCTTCAATCTTTTATGCAGTATTTCCTATATCAGATCCTCCGAGGATTGAAATACATACATTCTGCAAATGTTCTGCATAGAGACTTGAAGCCTAGCAATCTTCTCTTGAATGCCAATTGTGATTTGAAAATATGTGATTTTGGACTAGCTCGTGTCACCTCTGAAACTGATTTCATGACTGAATATGTTGTTACTAGATGGTACAGGGCACCAGAATTGTTGTTAAACTCTTCAGATTATACTGCAGCAATTGACGTGTGGTCAGTGGGTTGCATATTCATGGAATTAATGGATCGGAAACCTTTATTTCCTGGTAGAGATCATGCGCACCAGTTACGTTTGCTTATGGAGGTAATTTTATCCTCAGTTTGTTATTGTTATTCTTTTCAAGTGTCTTTTGAGATTCTAAGCTTTTATTAGCTTTTATATTTGTCAGAATTTTCCACCTGTACTAATTTTTTGAACTTGAAACAATTTAGAAGTACACATATTCTTTCCTAAAGCATGTACATGATATTTAGGAAACAGTTAACATTTTTACCCAAAAAAAAAAAAAAAATCACTATATTGTCTGCATTCAAATTTTCTTCTGGAGGCTTTGGAGACTGGTTGTTCTATTTTAAATTGTGTGCTCATAACAAGTGAATCTGTAGGCATGTCAAGTATACCCAATTCATTCTGCCGTCAAAAGAGTTTGCACATATTCATTTTTATGCCTTCTATGCTGAGGTAAAATACCCATAAGAAAGAATCTTTCAAGATCTTGAGTTTACGCTCGTGACATGTGCTGAAGGTTGTGTAACTAACTATTGTGAAGAATAGACCTAAACAACACAAGTTTGTTTTTGAATTTTCTTGTCTTTCCGTGCATTGTTCACTTTACTTTCTTAAGTAACTATTCCAATCATGTGCACTTGTTTTCTTCTTGTTCCGTGTGTTATTTTTTTGGTTTAGATTGAATGATACTTTTGACATCTTTAGAAAGCAAGTAGAAATCCATGCTTGCATCTGATTGTTGGCATTTTAAAGTCACTGAAATATTTGTGGCAGTAGAAAGCCTTAAACTTCATTTTGCATGCCAATTCAAAGCTATTTTCTTCATAACAGTTCCCGCCCCAACCCACCCCCCCCTGCGGGTGTTTGGTAAAGTCTATTTATTTTTGGATTTAATCATCTTTGCATGGAAAGAATGGGAGATCAAGCCTATCTTCTATCCAAACCAGTTTTTTTCTCTCTGAATTAAAATGAGCTGGATCCTGGACTGCAACACTTTTGATTTCCAAACAGACAAGCGTCATATGCTTACTAAATCTTACTATATTCTTAAGTCTTACCAACATATTTTGAGTATGTTTTCATGGATGGTTATTCATGATTCCGTATGATTGGGAAGCACCAATGTTGCAGCTGGTTTATAGCTTTAAAACACATCTTTTAATTTTGACGACCATATTTTAATGTTTATGCATGGTCACCTATATGCAAGTATGATTAACAAGTGTCACACCTTGCAGCTGATTGGCACCCCATCAGAGGCTGAATTTGGGTTTTTGAATGAAAATGCAAAGAGATACATTAGGCAACTTCCACCTTTCCATCGGCAGTCATTGACTGAAAAGTTTCCACATGTCCACCCTGCAGCTATTGACCTTGTTGAGAAGATGTTAACATTTGATCCTAGACAGAGGATTACAGGTGAGTTTTTCAAGCCCCCACCAAATGGTCTAATTCTAATAGTCATTGCCTGCTACGAAACACGGACATGGACACTGGTTCAGACACATGACACAACAATTTTCAAAAAATCTATATTTACATATTATTATTTTTCTATTTATATGAATATAACTTTAGGCACAAAGATATGAAAGTCATTGATGTATATTTAGAGGTATATTTGTTTTTTTCCACTTTCCACTTTTTATTTTCATATATTTTAATTTGATCCCGAATTAACTTACTAAAAAATATAATAAAAAAACCCACAAAGGTGTCTTAAAGCACTCTGATACATGACATGCATGTTTGTAAAGTGTTCCCAATGTGCCCAGCAAAAAAAATGACATGGCACGACATGTCTGACACGTGAACATACATATCTGCTCTATGTCAGTCTTTCCAATCTCTAGGCAACGGAACCAAAGACATGAAGTAGGAAGATTAGCTGAAGTACTTTTTTATAACCGTGACTTTCCCTCCTTTGGATAAATATTGACGCTTCCATCCTGCAATCCTCTTTCCAAACCGCTCCATAATACAATCCCATACTGGTATCGCCTTATAATCTGAACCAAGCTGGAGACCCAAATCCACCATGGGTAAAGAACCCACTCTAAAACCCAAAGAATTAGCCAAGCCTTGGATATTCTGGACCTCCCCCCACTAAGATAAAGCATGCTCTTCCCGATATATAATTTTGATTCTGACACTGCCTCAAAACAAATGAAAAACATTGTAAATTTCTCAGCTGCTCTTAAAAGAAGACAATTGTATCATCATCAAACAAAATGTGAGATCGCTGTCACTACTCTTTCCCTACTTCTGAGCCCAAAACATGAGATCATCCCCCCTTGCACTGCCCTGCTAATCATCCTACTCAAAGCTTCCATGACCAAGATGTGTAGGGCGATAGAACTGATGGAGAGCCATTCATCTTATGCTCAGAGACCTTGACAATGTCCAACTTACATATGACCACAGATCCGGATAGAACTGCCGGATATGCTTTACGCATTTTTCCAAATTGAAACTCTAAACCACTTGTCCTTCAACCATTACTGATTCGGGTTCTGTTCACAGCACCCACACCCAGGGCATTCCTCCTGTATTGTTCTTTTAATCTAAATGACTTGCCAAACACTACCTTCTTGTTACCCCTATAGAAACCTTGACAAAAGCCAAAATTTAACCAACCCTCCAGCCCTAAAACCCTGCAGTGCTGCTCCTGCAATCATTTTGGGCTCATCACTAGTAGTTGTGTATTCCCCACATTCATTCTACACTAAGATGTGCAAAATGCAATCCCTAAGTTCAGAGTACCAACTGTTTTTAGTAGTTTCTGACCTCCTAATTCAACTGTTTTTAGCTTCACTGTTTTTCTTTATCCTGGTAAGTATTTCCTAATTTAACATTTTAAAGTTGTTAAGTTCATGCATTTTCATTATCCTGTCATCCAGTTTTCACTTCTCAATTTCTGTTTCGGATCCATAAATTATTTTTAATCCATTCCTGTGGCTTTGGCTTTGGTTTTGGTTTCAGTGGAGGGTGCACTCGCACATCCCTACTTGACATCACTACATGACATCAGTGATGAGCCTATCTGCTTGACTCCTTTCAGCTTTGACTTTGAGAATCATGCCCTGTCTGAGGAACAGATGAAGGAGCTGATTTACAGAGAGGCACTTGCATTTAACCCGGAGTATCAGCAGATCATGTGAAAGAGCCATAATATGCTACTTTTGCTTATTGTGATTTTAACCAGTGTGGGTGTCCCATGTTTTTATATAATTTAGCGAGTTACATCTTCATGTATATATATTGTTCCATCCAAAACATGGATAGCTCTCGAACTGAAATTTGTGATTATGGGCTTACTGCATACTGTCTGTCAGTTCTGGAAGCCTGAAACAACTGATATGCTATTTGTATGGGGTATTTTTATTTGTATTAGCTGAACCGCTGATGATTGGATCTTGCCCTCTTTGGGGTGCGGGTGTGTCTGACTTGTGGGGATATTATTTTTGCTTCCAGTTAATAATAGTGTTTGTAAGTTCTATTTAATTATTTTGCATATGCAGATTTTGGCAGTAGAAGCTCTATATTGAACACTCAGAAAAACAGAGTCTGAAGTGTTTTAGGGACGATAAAAAGATATTATAATGAAGCTCAGTACAATCCTATATAGAGGCTCCACGAAATCTGATTCCAAAATGACTCTGTCGAAGCCTTTCCTGATGGCCAGTAGTAGCTCTAAAACTAATGTTTTACAGCAACCAATCATATAGCCTCAAAATGTTGATCTTGAACGAAAAAATTGAAGATTTTTACTGGCTAAGACTGGCCCCATCCAAAGGGGTCGTCAGTTTTGATGTACTGTTCTTTGCATATATAATTTTTTGAAGTAAGGGATTTCATGATTAGGTAATAGAATATGGTGTGGACATAGCAAACCTCCTAAGTCGATTTGTTTGACACTGTCCCTTCTCCACTAGAAGAAAGTAAGCAATCACGTACGGCAAATGAATCAAAAGAAAGGGGAACTTTTTCTTCTCAAAAAGTGAAGTGTGATTTCTTGAAATTATACCATCAGTCCATTGCTTCAATAGAAGCAGAGAAAGGCCCATCACTATTTAACGAGGATTTGTCACAACTAAACAGTCCTATCTAGCCAACCATAATAAAATCTTCCATCTAGGCAAGCACCCATTTTTTCTGAATCTCACATTATCAACACTAGCACCCACTTGCCACCGACACCTTTATTAAGCAAATCTCAACCTCTCGCAACAACTGTGCTATGTGCACAAAAATGTACACCAAAAGGCGCAATGAGCATCGTTTCTGTATTACGCTCCAAGATATTAGAGATGCTTCAGCGGCACTCAATGATATATCCCACATCGGGGAGGGGAGCATTACAGATGATACTAATGGCTCCTTCGCAAATTTAGGAGCCATAAAAATAATTTGTAGATTTTCTGAAATTCAACTCTGCCATACACCGAACAAAATCGCTCCATTGAAAGAGAGAGAGAGAGAGAGAGATTCTCCAGTGAGATAATCTACCAATTTAGTCTACAAGCTGCCAGATATCAGTCTTTACACTGAAGGACTTCTTCCATGCTATTCTAAGATACAGTACAGAAAAATATTCTTTTTAGGGGGGAAAAAATAACTGTAACATAATCAGAGCTTATCAATGTTAGAGCGAAGAAACTGCAAGAACAAATGCCAAAGGTGATTTAAGAAAAAAACCACCACTTCATCTTGCATTTTTGGGAGGAGGGAGGACTGAAAAGTACAACTGCCATCAAGAAAACATCAACTCTTGAGGTTCCCAAAGAATCTAGAAAGTGGCAAAGGCCCTTCAGTTTCTTCTTCATCATCACTTCTAGAGTGCTTGGATCTTGACCTATGCTTCTTTTCCTTCTTCCTTTTCTTAGACCTTGATTTTGATTTTCTCGATTCCCTGTCCTTATCATCACTGCTTGAAGATTCTGAGGAGGAACTTGATGAACTAGAATCAGAAGATCGCCTTGAACGCTGCAAAGGGAAAGTTACAATGCAAGTCCAGATTACATTCTTAATTCTATTAACAAAAAGAACAAAGAAAAGAAAGAGGGCAGTTAAAAACTGGCATTTCTTAATTTTTGTCAAGTAACTCAAAAGAACTGGACAGCTACTACATAACCACGTAAAAAAAAGAGCATATTTTCTAAAAACCAACTAAAATGTTCAAAAGAAAACCACTTCAACTTGTGCTCAACTGCTAACAAATATAATTGAATTCCAATGAACTGCTGCTAAACACAATTGAATTCCAAATATGTCATTTTTAGTTCATTAAGTCATAGTAACAAATACAATTAATTCCAAAACATTTGTTGTATTTATAGTGATAAATCCAAAATGGTACACCAAAATGCACCTGTACCTGTGTGTATGTTCCATTCCAATAGTAGAAACGGCACACTAGCTGGTAAGGGATTGACAACATTGCCTGTGATAGAACAGCCTAAATCTTATCTCACCTAAAAAACAATTGCATCTCAGTCCTAGTAGGGACACACTGTCTTGCCCAAACTGTGGGTTCATTGCATCCCCTAGTCTACTGACGATGAGATTACTTCATTTCAACTGGAGGTTCACAAAACCATTCACAACAAAGATACTAATTAATTTTGGGTGGCATTCCTTAGGTTACTGGGTGCCCTTTTTTATATGTTTCCCTAGAATAGAAAAGGCTAGGAAAACAAATCTAAATAGCACAAGGATTTGAATGCACCTTTCTCTTTTTGCTGCTGCGTTTCTTCAAATCCTTGTCCTTATCTGCAAGAATACATTTTATCATCAGAAGAGTAGTAATGTACAACATTTGGAAAGGAGGGGGAAAAAATCAACTTTTTCCATGAAGATTTTTCTATAAATACCCTTTTTGCGATTAGATTTACTACTCGAGTGATTTCGTCCTTTGGCAAGCTTGATAGCCCTTTCAGCATCTAGCTGAGCCCTGTACTGTCTCATCATTCTGTCTTTATCAGCTTCTAACTCCCCCTTTCTCATTTCATCTTCCTAACAAACGAAGTCCACGACCAATTGTAATAAATACCGTAAGATTGAAGCTTCGTTGAAGTACACACCAAAATTAAAGCAGAAAAACGTAGTGTGTTGTCCAAAGCAATGTGTAGAAACTTGCAGCGAGAGAAATATAAATGCCACTGCCACAAAGTTACTCAAGAAAGTATAAGACAAACTAACATTCAAGAAAAAGAGAACATGAGAAATTGTTTTCAGATACTACTTGTTTGGATGAGGTTGGCAACATTGATGGTTAATTACACTCATGAAATAAAAAGAAAAATGATTACTATAAGTCACATCAAGTACAGACAGCCAAACTGTTCATGGAGTTTCACATCAAGCACTGCTAGAATATTTAATTGGGTGGACAGAAGAACCTGGTATTGGTTGAACACAGAAACTTTCATGGATCAAACCTCATCTTCAGATTGGGTGCATGTCAAGGCTAAATAGCATAACAGAGACCAATCATCTCCACATGCATCTAGTAGTAATAACACAGTTCATTCCATCACATAACTCATGATTATAGTTTGATCTCATTCCAATAAAAGATTTTGAAAAAGACATTGTCAGCCAAAGTTTATCAGACATGGGGCATGACATCACTTTATCAGAATGCCGGTGCCAGTGGGTCACAGGTTCAACTATTGGGTCTTGCACATGAAGGAGAAAACTATGGCTGTATATTACTAATAAAATATAAATAAATTAATGAAAAACTTGAGAAGATGCTATTGCTTTGCTTAATTCTCTTTAAGATTGATAGATTCAACAATTTGAGCTAATCATGCACGTGCATATGTATTCCTGACCAATTAGATGAAAATATAAATATATTAAATCATTTTTTGTTAACAATTAACTCCTCTAAAAGTGTAAGCCATTAAAGAAAGGTGTATTATATGGTTCTAAATTGTATTATCGGGATCCGAAGTGGTACAGTTAAAATCATTAATAATCCAATGACATGTATTTTTTACTCTTTTAAGCTTAATTGTCACATTTTTTTTACTCATTTTGATGCATTAATCAGTTCTATGGCTGATCAAATAATTCCACTCCATGAAACATCTTAAGGGAGACTTACGTATAGATCCTAATAGGTGAACTTATTTACCAATAAGTCCTATGATAATTAATGGCGTTTTTCATCAGGCACTATTAAAAAAGTCACTAATTGTTAATTTCCAGCGATAGTTTGAAAATTGTCACAAAAAATGTCACTAATTATAATTTTTAACGACGGTTTAAAAATTGTCATAAACAAAGTCATTAGTTTTCAACTTTCAGCGACAATTTAAAAATTCGTTCCAAAAAAAAGGTCACTAATTGTAAGTTTTTGTTTTAGTGACAATTTATAAAAATCGTGACCAAAAAAAAATCACTAATTGTCAATTTTTAGCGACATTGATATATATAAAAAATCGTCACAAAAAATTATTTTTAGTGACAATTTGATTAGAACTTATTTTCAATAGAACTTGATGAGAATTAAGTCCAACTATGTTTACCCACATCTTCTCTTCTTTTAATGTCACTAATGTTTTTCTTATCTCCTGTTAAGATAAGTACCTCACCAAGGGAATCTGGAGACACCAATACAGTTGGTTGATGATGTTTATATAGCAAGAATCTTCAATGAGTAAAGTGGGACTAAAATAACCGCCAATAATATAAATGTTTTTCACATGAAAGGAATGGGTATTTTTTATGCATTTCAAGAGCCTATCCCAAAGCCCCAATAAATGGAACTTCCAAAGCTAAAAAAAAAGTGCCTGCATTGGTTGTATAAACTTTCCTTATCAATTTCCATTTTCTATATTAACTCACAAGTAGCCTCATCGTGTAAATCTTTTTTTGGAAAGTAGCATCATGTAAATCTGCTAATAGAATTTTGAGATTCCCTTTCATTCTTTTCCCCTTCTTTTCTTTTCTTTTTTTTTTTGGTAAGTAACTCTCATTCTTTTTCAAATCATTCACGTTCCTTTGCAAAATGGCCAAATAATATCTCCAAAACTATTAAGAATCCAATAATCCAGATCCCGACAAGTTGCAAACTAAAATGTCAAATTTCAATTTACAACTACCATGACATAAGCTTGCTAGAAAGGAGTTAGAGAAAAGAAAAGGAAATTAAAAAAATTGTGTACATTTTTCCATGAATAGTTCAGAGATTAGGCAACAGCATTAATGCTGAAGAAGAAGAAGAAGAAGAAGAAGAAGAAGAAGTGCATAGATATCAGCATAACAGTTTACCTTTTGCTTCTTTTTATACTCTTCCCAAGTAATTGTGTGAGAAGTGTTGAGGCTGGCCAAACGAGCAGCGTGCCACTCTGGTGAATGAAAAGAACCATCCACCTGTGACAGTCCTCATCAGAAAAAGTACAGCAAACAAAGCATCTAGGCTATGACTGTATTAGTTATCCAATTAAATTACCTGATGCTGTAGAACTAGCAGTTATGAGGAGATGGCAACAAAATAGGAGCATCAAACATAACTTAAATGCTTGACAAGATAAGATATTGCTCTAAAACAGAGAGACACATTTTTTAGGAAGAAAACACTAGCTCCAATCACAAAGGGCAAAAGATGGCAAGAAATAATTAACCAATAATGGAAGTCACCAGTACAATACCTATATTTAAATTAGCGAGGTAACCCAAAAATAAAAATAATTATAAAAATAAACCAAGAAAGATAGTGTTGAGGTTTGTAGTACTCTACAGATCTTGTCTCAGATTAAAAAAGTAAACAAACAGCTAACAGCAATTAACTAGTTTTTTCTCTTATTGTAGCAATGCTACAAGTAGCCATGGTTTATAGTGAAGCTTTGAATAATCAGCTTAGGGTATGATGAGATATCACCCCTTATTTATACATGAAGATTAGGGTTTACAAACAAAGTCAATTACAAGATGATCCCTGAGGGCATCACAATGATTACAGACCCAAGCCTTTCGGCTAATAAAATACTAAGACTTTCGGTGATTATAATATGCCAACACTCCCCCTCAAGCTGGTGCGAAGATATCTCTCATGCCCAGCTTGCCTAATATGTCATGAAACGGTTTATTCCCAATTCCCTTGGTGAGAATGTCAGCAAGTTGTTCACCAGACTGAACAAAAGGAGTACAAATGGTACCACTAGTGAGTTTTTCCTTAATGAAGTGGCGATCAATCTCAACATGTTTTGTCCTGTCATGTTGAACGGGATTGTGAGCAATGTTGATGGCGGCCTTATTATCACAATATAACCGCATGGAGTCCGTCTGAGCAATACCTAGATCACTCAACAATAATTTGATCCATAAAAGTTCACACACACCTTGTGCCATAGCTCTAAACTCAGCTTCTGCACTTGACCTGGCAACCACATTTTGTTTCTTACTTCTCCAAGTAACTAGGTTGCCGCCGACAAATGTGCAATACCCTGACGTTGATCTCCGATCAGTTACTGACCCGGCCCAGTCAGCATCTGTATAGGCTTCTACACGAAGATGGTCATACTTTGAAAAATACAGACCCTTACCAGGAGCAGACTTCAGATACCTCAAGATTCTCATGACAGCCTCAAAGTGAATCTGATGAGGAGCATGCATAAACTGACTAACTACACTGACAGCAACAGCAATATCAGGACGGGAGTGAGATAGGTAAATGAGCTTACCCACTAATCGTTGATAGCTCCCCCTATCCACAACTTCTCCTCCTGCATCATCTCCCAATTTTTGATTGGGTTCCAGTGGGGTGGCACATGCCTTGCAGCCAAGCATCCCAGTTTCCTTCAACAGGTCAAGCACATATTTTCTCTGTGAGATAAATATCCCATCCTTAGAGCGAGCAACTTCAATTCCCAGAAAATACTTCAAGCTTCCCAAGTCTTTGATTTCAAATTCTTTGGCTAAGTATTTCTTCAACAGAGGTATTTCCTCACTATCATTGCCTGTAAGAACTATGTCATCTACATAAACAATAAGCGCTGTAGTCTGACCGCATGAGGAATGTTTCACAAACAATGTGTGATCTGCTTGACTTTGTTTGAAACCATATTTAAACATAGCCTGAGTGAATCTTTCAAACCAAGCCCTTGGAGATTGTTTGAGACCATATAATGACTTCCGAAGTTTGCATACTTTCCCTTCTGTTTGATGATCCTCAAAACCCGGAGGAATGTCCATATATACTTCTTCTTCGAGGTCACCATGGAGAAAAGCATTCTTGACATCAAACTGATAAAGCGGCCAATCTAGATTAGCTGCGAGAGAGAGAAGTACTCTGACTGAATTCATTTTAGCCACGGGTGCGAAGGTCTCCTGATAATCAATGCCATATGTCTGAGTAAACCCTTTTGCCACAAGTCTTGCCTTGTAACGCTCAATAGACCCATCTGCTTTGTGTTTTACAGTATATACCCATTTACAGCCCACAGGTCGTTTGCCCGTAGGTAACTCAGTCAATTCCCAAGTGCCATTCTTTCTAAGTGCTTTCATTTCCTCAATCATGGCGAGTTTCCACTCAGAGATAGCAAGAGCATCCTGAAAATGGTTAGGAATGCTAACAGAGGAAATATTGGACACAAACGCTCTATATGAGGATGACAAATGAGAGTATGATACAAACTGTGAGATAGGATGTTGAGTACAAGATCTCACACCCTTCCTTTTGGCAATAGGAACATCAAGATCAATGGACTCACGAGATTCAAAGTTACCTAGACTCTCATCAGAAGCAGGAGATGGCAGTGGAGTAGCAGAAACAGTCCCTTGTACCCAGTTAACTTGTTTTCTGTCGATGTCCCGGACATAAACATGCCCATCCTTATTCTTGGTGACAGTGGGTTCTATAGTTCCAGTAGAAGAGGGGGGTGCAAGAATAACTGGTTCTACTATAGGAGGCACAGGACTCACTTCTACCAGAGGAGACACAGGACTCACTTCACACCAAGGCTCCCCCGGAAATGAGGACGGGGATACCGGAGAGGACAAGAAATAGGACTGGGATTCAAAGAAAGTGACATCCATGGACACAAACCACTTACGGGAGGAAGGGTGGTAACATTTATACCCCTTTTGAGTAGGAGAATAACCAAGGAAAACACACTTGAGGGAGCGAGGGTCCAACTTACCACGAGAGGGAGAGTGATTATGGACAAAACAGACACAACCAAATATTTTGGGAGGAATAGAAAACAAGGACTGAGAACCGAGGAGGACGTGAAGCGGAGCCTGTTTGTCCAAGACCTGGGTAGGGAGACGATTAATAAGATGGGCAGCGGTGAGAACAGCGTCGCCCCAATAGGATTGAGGCACGTTCATAAAAAAAACACATGCACCGAGCCATGTCAAGAAGATGCCGATTCTTGCGTTCGGCCACCCCATTTTGTTGAGGGGTATTGGTGCAAGAGGTCTGATGGATAATGCCATGAGTAGAGAAATAGTTTCCTAACCCAGAATCTATGTATTCCCCGCCATTATCAGAACGAAATATTTTGATAGTGGCCCCAAACTGAGTACAAATCATCTTATGAAAAGTGCGAAACACAGAGAAAACTTCACTCTTATCTTTCATGAGATACACCCAAGTAGCACGAGAAAAATCATCAATAAATGTAACAAACCAGCGATGACCTTTCACAGACAGAACACGAGAGGGACCCCAAACATCAGAATGTATTAATGAAAAAGGAACTAAGCTTTTATTCAAACTGGGAGCAAAAGAAGCTCTATGTTGTTTTCCAAGTTGACAAGACTCACAAAGAAAGTCAGACACATGATGATTTGCGAAACTAGAAGGAAATAAATGCTTAAGTAAATGAAATGAGGGATGCCCAAGACGCCGATGCCACAACCATACATCAGCGGGGGTAGTAGAAGACGCGGTGGAAGAATAAGCAAGTTTGTCCGGTTGATCTAGGAAGTAGAGACCATTTTCTGCACTACCACTGCCAATCGTCCTCCCCGTGACAAGGTCCTGAAAAAGACAATGATCAGGAAAAAACGTCACACAACAATTCAAATCCTGGGTAAGACGACTTAAGGATAACAGATTAACAGAAAACTTGGGAACATGGAGAACAGAAGATAGATGCATGGTGGGAGTGACTTGGACTAAACCTTTTCTAGAAATGGAAGAAACAGTTCCATCGGCAATCCTAACTTTGTCCTGACCTGAAGAGGGCTTATAGGCAGAAAAAAGATCAGGGGAGCCAGACATATGATCTGAGGCACCAGAATCAATAATCCAAGGCAAAGATGTATGACACAGGAAAGCACAAGGAACATATGCTAAGTTACCTGAGCGGGCAAAGGACGAGGAAGCGGTACTGAGAGCAGTAGAAGATCGGCGGTCCAACAATTGGCGCAAAGCATCCTCCAACTCAGTATCAGAAGCTTGGGTAACAGAAGTGGAATTAGAATCAAGGGTATCCACGGCACTAGACTGATGAGCCCGGGAATAGGAACCACGTCCTCGAGAGTGGCCTGACCGACCTCCTCGAGAACCTGACCGATCACCTCGACCCCCAGATGGAGTCCCATGAAGCTTCCAACATGTCTCACGAGTATGCCGCGGCTTCTTTCCTAACCCAGAATCTATGTATTCCCCGCCATTATCAGAACGAAATATTTTGATAGTGGCCCCAAACTGAGTACAAATCATCTTATGAAAAGTGCGAAACACAGAGAAAACTTCACTCTTATCTTTCATGAGATACACCCAAGTAGCACGAGAAAAATCATCAATAAATGTAACAAACCAGCGATGACCTTTCACAGACAGAACACGAGAGGGACCCCAAACATCAGAATGTATTAATGAAAAAGGAACTAAGCTTTTATTCAAACTGGGAGCAAAAGAAGCTCTATGTTGTTTTCCAAGTTGACAAGACTCACAAAGAAAGTCAGACACATGATGATTTGCGAAACTAGAAGGAAATAAATGCTTAAGTAAATGAAATGAGGGATGCCCAAGACGCCGATGCCACAACCATACATCAGCGGGGGTAGTAGAAGACGCGGTGGAAGAATAAGCAAGTTTGTCCGGTTGATCTAGGAAGTAGAGACCATTTTCTGCACTACCACTGCCAATCGTCCTCCCCGTGACAAGGTCCTGAAAAAGACAATGATCAGGAAAAAACGTCACACAACAATTCAAATCCTGGGTAAGACGACTTAAGGATAACAGATTAACAGAAAACTTGGGAACATGGAGAACAGAAGATAGATGCATGGTGGGAGTGACTTGGACTAAACCTTTTCTAGAAATGGAAGAAACAGTTCCATCGGCAATCCTAACTTTGTCCTGACCTGAAGAGGGCTTATAGGCAGAAAAAAGATCAGGGGAGCCAGACATATGATCTGAGGCACCAGAATCAATAATCCAAGGCAAAGATGTATGACACAGGAAAGCACAAGGAACATATGCTAAGTTACCTGAGCGGGCAAAGGACGAGGAAGCGGTACTGAGAGCAGTAGAAGATCGGCGGTCCAACAATTGGCGCAAAGCATCCTCCAACTCAGTATCAGAAGCTTGGGTAACAGAAGTGGAATTAGAATCAAGGGTATCCACGGCACTAGACTGATGAGCCCGGGAATAGGAACCACGTCCTCGAGAGTGGCCTGACCGACCTCCTCGAGAACCTGACCGATCACCTCGACCCCCAGATGGAGTCCCATGAAGCTTCCAACATGTCTCACGAGTATGCCGCGGCTTCTTTCCTAACCCAGAATCTATGTATTCCCCGCCATTATCAGAACGAAATATTTTGATAGTGGCCCCAAACTGAGTACAAATCATCTTATGAAAAGTGCGAAACACAGAGAAAACTTCACTCTTATCTTTCATGAGATACACCCAAGTAGCACGAGAAAAATCATCAATAAATGTAACAAACCAGCGATGACCTTTCACAGACAGAACACGAGAGGGACCCCAAACATCAGAATGTATTAATGAAAAAGGAACTAAGCTTTTATTCAAACTGGGAGCAAAAGAAGCTCTATGTTGTTTTCCAAGTTGACAAGACTCACAAAGAAAGTCAGACACATGATGATTTGCGAAACTAGAAGGAAATAAATGCTTAAGTAAATGAAATGAGGGATGCCCAAGACGCCGATGCCACAACCATACATCAGCGGGGGTAGTAGAAGACGCGGTGGAAGAATAAGCAAGTTTGTCCGGTTGATCTAGGAAGTAGAGACCATTTTCTGCACTACCACTGCCAATCGTCCTCCCCGTGACAAGGTCCTGAAAAAGACAATGATCAGGAAAAAACGTCACACAACAATTCAAATCCTGGGTAAGACGACTTAAGGATAACAGATTAACAGAAAACTTGGGAACATGGAGAACAGAAGATAGATGCATGGTGGGAGTGACTTGGACTAAACCTTTTCTAGAAATGGAAGAAACAGTTCCATCGGCAATCCTAACTTTGTCCTGACCTGAAGAGGGCTTATAGGCAGAAAAAAGATCAGGGGAGCCAGACATATGATCTGAGGCACCAGAATCAATAATCCAAGGCAAAGATGTATGACACAGGAAAGCACAAGGAACATATGCTAAGTTACCTGAGCGGGCAAAGGACGAGGAAGCGGTACTGAGAGCAGTAGAAGATCGGCGGTCCAACAATTGGCGCAAAGCATCCTCCAACTCAGTATCAGAAGCTTGGGTAACAGAAGTGGAATTAGAATCAAGGGTATCCACGGCACTAGACTGATGAGCCCGGGAATAGGAACCACGTCCTCGAGAGTGGCCTGACCGACCTCCTCGAGAACCTGACCGATCACCTCGACCCCCAGATGGAGTCCCATGAAGCTTCCAACATGTCTCACGAGTATGCCGCGGCTTCTTGCAATAATCACAGAATACAGACTCCTTAGCAGCAGACGGAGGAGGCAGGCTGAGGCCATCTCGAGGAGTAGACAGTAATGCGGAACGGTCAGTAGAGACAGGGGACATCATAGCTGACCGACGACTTTCCTCATTTTGTACATAGGCAAATGCCTCCTGTAGTGAAGGAAGGGTGTCCATACTCAGAACTCGACCCCTAACTGGATCATACTCCATATTTAGGCCGGCCAAAAATTTAAAGACCCGTTCCCGAGCAATGAACTTCTTGTACCCGACAGAATCAGTAGGGCAAACGGGCTTATAGTCTTCCAGGTGGTCAAGGCGTTTCCAGCCGTTGGTGAGGAAAGTGAAGTACTGAAGAACAGTCTGCTCCCCCTGAAGTGTGCTTTCAATAGAGCGACGCAACTCAAAGGCCTGTGAAAAATTTCCTTTGCGGGAATAGGTAACAGCCACAGCCTCCCAAATGTCCTGGGCAGTCTCCATAGATAAGTACCCCTCACCAAGTTCTGGAACCATCGAATGGATAAGCCAACTCATAATCAAAGAGTTAGTAATCTCCCATTGGTCATAACCTGAGTCAGTGGTACTAGGTGCCTGTATCCTGCCATCAACATACCCCATCTTTCCTCTGCTTTTCAAAAACAAAGTCAAACTTTGAGACCATGCTAGGTAGTTCTGACCATTAAATAGAGAGGTGGTGATTTTCAGACTAGGGTTGGTCACTCTTTGGTGTTTGAGACGAAGAGGACACACTAGTGGAATCTGTCATGGATACAATACAATACTACCAAACCCACAACAAACTAGTAGAAATCACAAACCCGGAAGGTGGTAGTGAGATAACAGGCACAATGACCACTATAAAGTCATAACAAAAAAATTAAGAAATGATGATTTTTTTTTTTTTTTTTTTTTTTAATCTATATATATATTTTTTTATTTCATTTTAATTTATTTTATTTATTTATTTATTTATTTATTTATTTTCCTTTTTTTTTTTTTTTTTTTTTTTTTTTGTAAATTGATTTATTTATACATGTCTTTATATATATATATAACTATATATCCTGATATATATAAACAGAGCCGGATATATATATATAGTTATAGATATATATATATATATTTATAGACCACAGTGATCAGAGGCTGAGGACGAACAGAGAAGACGAGCGACGAAATGGCTGGAGGAGGTCGCCAAGCTGCTGTGCTGTCGGTCGAGTGACGATCGACAGAGGAGGTCGACGAGGAAGACGGCTGAGGAAGACGAGCTGAGGACGAACAGAGAGAGAGAGTTGACGGCCGACGATGGTGACGATGAGCTGGCGACGGGGACGATGAGCTAGCGATGGTCGATGATGGGCGACGATGGCGACAGAGAGAGAGAGAGCTGAGGAGATGAGGAGATTGACTGAGGAAGACGATTGAGGAGATCGACGGAGGAAGAGCGACTGAGGAAGACGGCTAAGGCAGATCACCCAGGTAAGCTTCGAACCCTAGAGTGTTGTTGGTGAATAGGTCTGCCAACGAGGGTGAGCCGAAACCCTATAGGTTTAGCTCTGATACCATGAAGCTTTGAATAATCAGCTTAGGGTATGATGAGATATCACCCCTTATTTATACATGAAGATTAGGGTTTACAAACAAAGTCAATTACAAGATGATCCCTGAGGGCATCACAATGATTACAGACCCAAGCCTTTCGGCTAATAAAATACTAAGACTTTCGGTGATTATAATATGCCAACATATAGGACCCTATAACAACTGATTTGTTTGTCAATGAATTGTGAGGTCGATTTCTTGGGCAGTGTTATTAAAGGCGACAGGTGTACTACGGCGCCAAGGTCTCCTGGGGCCTAGGCCAAAGGCACAAGGTGAGGTGTAGGCTTCATCGAAATGAGGCGCACCTTGTACAAAAAAATATATATAATTTTAAATGCGTAAACAATTTAGGGTCAACAAAAACAAATTGAAATGTTAAACATTTAGTGTTTTTTGGAGTTTATGAATTAGGGCTAATTTTTCTTCTATCATTGGTTTGGGGTTGAATGTCCAATGTATTGACATCTATAATAAGAGTAGAGATCTTCTGTAACCACACCATATAAAATCAATGGTCAGATTTTAAACAAAACTAATTAAAGTAATAATAAAAAAAACCCTCAAGACGTAAGCCTTGGGCCAGTCAGGCGCCTTATCAAAGTCGTCTGGGTTGGAACACTACAAGGCGCAAACCTTGAGCCTGGACAGGACTTGGGCCTAGGCGCATGCCTAGCCGCGCCTTATTGAAATCACTTGGCTTGGAACACTACAAGGCGCAAACGTTGGGCCTGGATGGGCCTAGGCGCACACCTAGGCGCGCCTTTAATAACACTATTCTTGGGAATGCTATCAATAAGCTCCAATATTCAATTAATAAAAATACAGGGATATGGGTCCCCTACCAGGTAAATTTGATTACGAGTACAAAATTATAGTGGCACTATCCTATGGTTTTGTATTCAGCCCCCTGAATTTCTTCATTGGCTTCGTTTGGGAAGTTACTATTTTAGTAGGCTATTTTAGTTTTTGGCTATTTTAGTAGGCTAAAATTTTTGTGTTTGGGAAGATGATTGGATTTTTTTATGGTTGGATGTGATGTTTGTGAGAGAAAAAGTGAAATGATTATGGATTTGATGTGATATTTTGTCTTATTAGCTATTTTAGCCTATTTTGTCTTTTTGTGAATTTTAGCCTAAATTAGGCTATTTTTTTTCTTCCCAAACACCCCCATAGAAGCAAGATATAAAATAAACTCAAGGCATACATGGATGTAGTGTGAATATGATTACGTGTACACGTTGATGATAATTTAAGAAGTTGTGGACACAAAAGTTCTAAGACTACAATATCCGGACGGTGACATGGAAAATTGTCAAGATTGGGATGCAGCACAATGGAAATACAAACACAAGTGAGCACAATTAGACTCGTGCACACGTTTTCCTCCTCCCTTCATTGTCTGATCCTCCACACTACTATATATGATACTTGAACCAAATATCCATGCCCAGCTTGTCAGCTAAAGGTTGACTGGTATGGGTATCTTGAAAACCAAATGCAAATTATTATTATAAAAATTAAAAATTAAAAATAAATGATGAAATTCAAGACACAGCTAGGATATGTCCAACATATACATGTCTAAAGCATCTCTTGAACAAAGCAAGACCGTAATGGACTTGATAACTGAAAAAAAAAATGCATCCATTGATGATAAGGGGTGTGTGTGTGTGTAGGGGAGGAGGATCTAGCATTAAGAGATCCAAATTCTAAAAATTATTGATAGGGGCTCTGGTAATGTAGAAGAGTTCAGCTCAGTCAATGATAAAGAAGGGTGTCTGAGTAAAGAACAGTTTGAAGATTTAAGTAGAAAGATAATAAACGGCTTACAAGGATAAAATGGTAAACAAGAAAAGAGTTTGTAGTTATAAGGGTAATATGAAAAAGGGAAGGAGAAAAACATCCTCTAGAAAGGAAAGGAAATTGAAAAAGCCTTCAATGCTCAGACAATTACAATAACTACAAGAAGAGTAAGCTTTCTTTGCAGCAAATCGATTAGAAGGAAAATGATAGGTGTTCAATATGGATAGTAGGGAGTTGTCTCATCTATAGGGCTTTAACAGTCCCATTTTGGAGGACATACCAAAAAAAAATCCTGTTTACCATTTTCTTTATTTACATGGATGAGTTCAGGTAATTCAAGAAAAAATACCTGAAAATCAAATCTACTGTTGTTATTGGTAAAGCCGGTGGTGACTAGTTAATGACAAATGAAAATTGATGACAAATGTTGAAAAAACACATTTTGTAAAGTTGGTGCGTTATTGTGTTTCAATTGTTGGGTGTGGTGGGTTTTTCTGGATAGTGGGAGTTGGGTTTATCTTTGTTCTTTCATTTTTTCTTTTCTTTATATTTGACAGTATATAAGGGTTGTGCCCCGTGGACACATTCTCTAAGACAATTTCTTTGTGATAACATTCCTTGTATAAATTTTGACCACCACACAACTTGAAATCAAAGTAAAACGAGTATGGTACACTTATCAGAGCTAGCAAAATGACCAATTATACTGACAGCAACAACTACAATAAACCATTCCTCATCACATGTACTTCAAAAATCGCTTCTTCAAAGATCTTTAAGGTGAAATTGGATCCATCAAGATATTTGAGCCAACAAACTCAAGATTTGCAAAGATTTTATTTTTATTTTTTAAGGGTTTACAAATTTGAAAGAATCAATCAGATCTTGAATAGCTTCTAACTATGACACCTGCCTTGAAGTACACACATAGAAGACTAACATTACATGGCTCACCCATCAACAACAAGAAATTCACTGAGCACCAACAAATAAGAAAATACAACACAAAACAATTACCAATAATCAAGATAATGAAAGAAGATTAAGAGCGTAAGAAATTGAAATGGAAAGAAATGGTAGTATGAAAGGGTACAAACCATGCCGTCCTCGATCTCCTCATGGCCAGTTGAGCTCGCACCCAGCCTCGCTTTCTGCATAGCTTTGTATTGTTGGTTTTTCCCCATGTTTGGGAGGAAAGAAGAGTCGCCGAGAAAGTTAGGGAAAGATGGAAAATCAGAGCGAAAAAGAGAGAATTTTTTTCAAATTGGATTTTCGGATTAGCGAGCGACGACTCGATGGAGAGAGAGAGAGAGAGAGAGAGAGAGAGAGAGGGTGAGGATTTATAGGTTGGGATTTCGGGGGCAATGAAGAGCTAATTGTTGAGAGAGAGAGAGAGAGAGAGAGAGAGAGAGATCGGGAAGTCAAAATAGGCAAAGGTTGAAGTCGTGCGGTTGGCTTTATTGGAGCTTTTATGTGTTCTATTTCCATGTTTTTATTAGTTTTTTCTGCAAAAATTAAATTATTTTGATAATTATAATAACCTTGTTTGGTTTATTCATTTTTTAAAAAAATAAATTTTTTATTTTTTACTTTCAATAATTTTTTTTATTATTCTAAGCAATTTATTTAAATTTTTAGATACCCTCAATATAAATATAATTAAAAAGTATAATATTTGTAAAAAAAAAAATTTACTAAATATCAAAAATATAAAAATCGGCACATTTCCGTATTTTTATATATTTATTATTATTTTTAAATATTTTTTATAAATATTTTACATTTTAGATCTATTTAGGTTAGATATATTTAAAAAGTAAAAAAATTATTTAAAATGTTAAAAAAAATTGCTAAAAACAAAAAATAATAATAATAATAATTTTTAAAAAATAAATCAAATCAAACAAGGTGATTCATATTATTTTTTTTGGGGGGTTTATTTTTTTTAAAATAGATAAATATGATTTGAAAATAAATTATTCAAGATAAATTTGATAATTATATGATTATGTGATTGGGTGTTCAACAAAAAGACTCACAATGATTTACTTAGATCACTTGATATATGGTCGTCACGACTTGATGATTGGATCGTTCAATTAATAATTGTTTAGAATTTGATTTGTTTTAATAATTTTTTTATTTTTTATAAAAAGACATATAAAATATATAATTAAAAAAAAAAGAAAAATTACTTGATAAATCTCATACACAAAATTCAAAACTCCCCTAATTCTAAAATAAAATACTTGCACTAATTAGTTTTACATATTTTTAATGGACAAATTACTCCCAAGTCCTTTTTGCAAAGTGTGTATTTTATTTAATCCCAAAATCTTTTAGATGAACCTAAAAGTTATATGTCCATTTATCTTCTCCTCTTTTTCTATACCTTACTTCTTCTATTTATCTCTCTTTCTCTTATATCGACGATGATCACGACTATGCATTCCTTCTTTTCTTTCTCATTCTACTCTACAGTCATCGGCGATCATCATTGATTGGGATTTATCAACAACCACCGAGCACCAACTCCTTACTTCGTGCTCACTGACAGTAAAAAAGATGAGTTTTCGACGAAAAAAATGAGTAGATCTACTTTTATCTGATATAGATCTACTCAGATCTACATCAAATCTGAGTAGATCTACGTTAGAGCTGGTTAGATTTAAACTAAAAAATAATTGCCAGAGTACAAGCATCTCTCTATATCTGTCTCTTTCCTTCGATCTCTCAGTTTTTTTAGTTTTTCTATACTACACATTTCTATTTTTCTGTTATAATGGAGAAAATTTTCAAATTCTAAACAAATTATTTTCGAGTTTTAGTTACAGACGGTAAAAATTACAAAATTTTACAGCTTCAGTTTTTTTTTATACTAAAATAAATCATTCTTTAGAATTGTAAAATTTTGTAATTTCATAACTTTCTTTAATAACATGTTTTTTCAATTTTATTAATAAGGATAAATACTTAATAGAATCATACTTTGAACAGTAACATTGTAACAACAAGCATAATGCAGCGAAAAAATATTATCAGATCATACCTTAGGTGATAAAATCGTAAGCGAAGAATTTCGTGGGTAAATCACGTGCTTCAAGAATGGGAACAACGAACCCAGTAGTGGAGTGATACTACAATATGAGTATTACCCACACAAGTCACCAGAGACTGGATCGTTCTCATATGGGAGAGAGTTAGAGAGAGAGTCTAGGAAAAAAGGTTATGGGTAAAAAATCATATAACGTATATGATATCAATATATAGCTTAACCATATAATCTGATATATAACCATATATATTAATCTATCCATATCAGTTGATATGATAGATATAGATATCATCAGTGGTTATCCAAATAAGTTTTGAATTCAAATTCAAACTTACTTGGATAAGGTTCAAAGGGTCATGCCACATGAGCGCCCAATTTCTAACATCTCCCACTCGCACATGAGTTGGCATGACACTGCCACATCTCTATCTCAAGCTACCCAAAAATGAACAATCTCATACTAGCCAATGTACTGTGCGACCGCTGAGAAACACCTGCATATGGGAGCTCTATACTAGAAACTCAAAATGAGCCAGCATAGAGACATCAACCCAAAAAGAATAGAAATAGTATCTCATATACCCCAGACCCATCTAATTACACCGGTCCAAAAAATATTTCTAATCCCTCAAAAGAGCATGTTTGACCCTCTCAATTCTTGCAATATATTCACACTCAATCCGCCTTTCATACAGAGCGATGTGAGTTGTCGGCAATGAATATACAGCAGTGGTGTAATACTAGATGGTCTTTCCTTTGCCCTCATGCCATTTAGTTTAGGATTGACCGCTTTCCCAGTGATGTCCCTTAAGGCCGAATCATACGTGACCACAGGCAACATACCAAAGTAGCAGAACATCAACCCCCTTACCTTATGACATAGTCAAAAGTCACAAAAGGGTACATAAATGAAAGTCATATCAATAATGACGCGTAAAACTCACACAGTGAGGAAACAGGGATCCATTCTCTCACCTCATTACTCGGTCGCCAAGCATATGTAGTATGAATACATGTTACGGTGGAGTAACTCTTCCAAAAGAGTGACATCATACTCGATACACTGTACAGATCTTAGTCTAGTCGCTTTCTAGCGCCTAACCCGAATTCTCTATTTGCTCGCCTTCCAGACGCCAATAAGATCCCGCATTTGCCTAATCATAACATGCACAACATGGAAAGTGGGTACTAATATCCATGTTTGGTCCTTAACACGACCTCATCTTGGTTGTAACCAAGGCAACATACATAGTGGATAATTTAAGCCTTTCTTGGCTCTAAATAAAAAATAAACCAGTAGTCTCATCGTTGCTCTCTCCCAAGGGCCAAAGACGATTGCTCGTGTGAGTGAGCCAATCATGCCTGTTGACATCGTCATTTGTTAATCATTATGACACAAACCATAATAGTGTCAACATTCTATCATCTCATAACAAATAAGTGATCGATTTTTAAAAAAATGACCACAGCTTGTACAATTCTATATTCCGAACATAAGCCTTATCAGCACCTCTTGCGATAAGTATATACAACGGAATTCACCATGTGCGCCTTACATGAAGTGATTCAAGATCACTACCTCTTGCGCAATAACCTCTCTAAAGATATTTTGTTGACTAATTTGCATTCATTCTGGATGCGCCCAACTAGCGCAGATGCGCCAAACTAGCGCATTGAATCTTACAAGGGGCAAATTTATATACTACTAGTAAAGCATTCTATCCACAGTCTAATGAGCAAGGTCAATGTCTAAACAACTTAGTTGACCATTTACCAAAGATAACACTTATCATGCCGAATACGCCCACATAGCGTACTTTAGGTTCCCAAAACAAAAAAAATAAGGAATATAGGTCATCTGTTTCTCCCAAAGACAATCCAAGGATTCACTCAATAGCTAAGGCTCTGACTTTTACCGATAGGTAAGTCAATGGGTTTGCAATTTTGCATCTAGAATCATTCTAGGATATTCCTTATGTAAGTCATCAAAGACAAACCAGGAATTCTCCCAAAATAATCCCATAAGGATCGTACATCCGAGCATATAAATTACATCACCCATGTCCATCATATCTAAAATAGAGAACTGCCCACCCTAGGTGGCGACAACCTTATAAATTCCTGGCTCATAATGACTAAGTAAGGAAAAACTTCTTTTGGACCATTGATCATGCCTTAGTGGTCTTCATTGATCATCGTTGGCCTATCATGGCTTAATGAAATCTAAGAACCACTATTTGGATAACTATTTTAGGCTGTAAAAGATTTATTGGAACTAGCAACCTTTTGCGCTCCCAACTTTTCACCATAAAAGCAGAAGGTAAATCCCTACGGATCTACTTATCCAATTCTCCAATGAGAAGTTGGGTCACAATGTCCACAAATCAATGTTCCGAACTTATGTCAATCATAGCCTAAGTTGAAATAACCTCACTCCCCCGGAGAAAGTCTTCTCTTGGTCTACACCTTCCTCAATAATGTGACTTTTAAGTATCTAGCGAGCCTTATGCCTCAACAATGACTATTAAATTACGCATAACTTTAGAATAGTTTTGCGTCATAATGGAAAGTCAACCAAATTATAGAAATGGTTAATCCTCAAAGACTTTGTCTTAAATTACGCAACATTGATCCACTTTCTAAAAACAGGGGACTAGAGCCTTTGGCATTATCTTAGACTCTTTATCACCTTGCGGAGCAATCATGAATGTTTCCTTCTCAATCACCCAGTGATGACGTGGGAAATTTTCACATTTGCTACTACGTAACAAAGAATGTAGAGTATTTTTCTCTAATGGAGTAATCCACTAGTAGGCACATCGCTCCCACTGTCCCTAGGATATTGGAAATTTCTCTCCATTCTTAACTAGGTTACATAAAGCGCTATGCTTAGAATTCTCTATCTTATAGAGTTCCAAAACTCTATTCACGTCACCTTTACTAAAAAAACTTTATGTGACTTAATTACACTACCACAAAGCTGCTTACCTATATGCACATGACCCGGAGGGTTTACATGACAGCATACAATAATACGCCACATGACCCTATGTGTTTACAAGACAGCATACAATAATGCGCTATAGAACCCTAGGTCTTAACTTCGCAACCTTATGAGAAGTAAAATAAAGATAAGCTGCTTAACGGTTACAGATCGCCCATAGATGGCTCTCCGCTAACCCATTACTCAAATGGAGTGTAAAATCTGATATGGAGAGCACTTAGTCAGGGATATAGGCAACAAACTAAAGTGCAATTCCCAATTGGGAAACATTTTGCGCCATCATCCACCTAGCATTAACAATACTTTTCCTAATCTCTACTACACCATTGTATTGTTGAGTACTAGGAATAATCAATTTTCTAAGCATCCATTTCTCTTCATAGAGTTTTCTAAAATAACTCAAATAGATACTTGCCACCTTGGTCAAAACTAAAAGCACTAAAGCTGTTATCTAATTGATCTCAATCTCATATGTTCAATGTCAAAAATCATCTCAAAACTTTTGACTTATGGGAGATCAAATAGTTTTAACTCAGATGCGTATCATAATCTATAAATGTGTCGAGATTAAAGCTTAGCTATCATACCCTTACACATATTTAGTCACAACTATCATAGTGAACTAAATGCACCAATACAAATGACCTTCTACGGCTTTCCTACTTACTTGTGCGCAACCATTGCGAACAAAGTTACACATTCAAATGAGGGCAGGATGTCACAAGCGAGTGGACCCAAGAGGGCCTACTCAAAACATCCATGCATCTTCTCATTAATGTGATTAAGCATAGTAAGCCACCGGTTCATGACCAATGTCATAAACTAATTCCAATCATCCTAATGTGTGAGTTCTTGAAAACAAGTTTTAAAGGTTTAGGCCCAACTAGGTAATGACTCACGACTAATTCATATTCACTAGATTATAAAAGGATGTCATGGAGATATCAAGTGCGCCTAAGTCGCAAATTTAACTAGTAAGTGCTAATCCTCTGCACCTTCAAGTCAATTTTATTCTCCATACACTTTAATGCATCTAGTTGAAAGATGACGATACTCCTCTTGCCATATCTATTTCTCGCTTCATAGTTACTTGCAATTAATTCTACTATCCACAAGAAGGAGAGAATAAGCTATCAACTATGACAGCTCCTGAAGTAACTTAAGCGCGAATTAAGCTAAATAGTCTAATTCAACACAATGCTCTCACGAGCCATGCGTTAAATTCTTAGAGTCATAACAACCTTGTCGGCCTTGACCTTTTCATTACTATGCTGCAACATTTGCGCTTAATGGTAAACATTATTCAAAAAATGTTAGCCTAGCTAAGGAATCATACAAAGAAGCACCTCCTCATGTCTCTAGGGATGGCAATTTGAAACCGGCCCGACGGGGACTCGACCCCCCGACCCCGAATGAGACGGTTTTTCCCCGAAAAAAATTTCCCACGGGCCGGGGATGGTATTAAAAAATAAACCCCCGATCATTTTCGAGCCGAGGACGGGGATAGATTTCCCAACCCCGGCTCCGCCCCGGCGTCGGCCCGACTACTCCCCGTATATATCCCCGAATATATATACCACATATATATGTGTTTAGGTTATTTTAAGACTCATTTCACTCCTCTCTACCACTCACATTCTCTCTTCTCTAGGCCTCTATCTCCTTCTCTCTGCTGCGAATCTGCGATGCTCAAGGCGATGGCGTCGGTGTCGGCGTCGGCCGCTCCTCCTCTCTCCCTCACGGCGTCACTCATTCCTCTCTTCTCTCGGTCTCTCTCTCTCTCTCTGCTGCGATGCTTACGGCGATGGCATCGGCGGCTCCTCCTCTCTCCCTCACGGCGTCACTCATCGCTCACGGGGTGTGTTGTTGATCAGATCTGGATGTGTTGTTGAATCTGAGTTTGTTGAATCTGTTATTAAATCAGATCTGTTATTAATCTGTTATTAAATCAGATCTGTTATTAAATCAGTTTGTTGAATCAGATCCGTTGTTGAATTTGTTGAATCTGTTATTAAATCTGAGTGTTGTGTTGTTAAATCCGTTGTTGTTCTGTTGTGTTGTTGAATCTGTTGTTGAATTTGTTATTGAAGCTCTTTTTTTTTTTTGGCCGGGGACTCTTCGGGGTCGGGGAAACCCGATCCCCGTTAGGGGGAGGGGGCGGGGGTGGTGACAAGTTCCCCGTCGGGGATCGGGGTCGGGGATCAGGGAAATTTCACTGTCGGGGATCGGGGACGGGGAGGGCGATCCCCGGCCCCGCCCCGCCCCGTTGCCATTCCTACATGTCTCACACATAACTGTGGAAACAGTAAGTGTTCAGACTTGGACAAGTTGGCAAAGCTAATAGATTTTCTAGCCACTTTGCGCTAATCTTTTCACTTAGTGTTAATAGATTTTGCTGCTACCAAGCGCTAATCTTTTAACTTCAAGTGATACTTCAATGTACACTATTATAGTGCATGAAATTTTGCTCCATCCACTCCCAATAATTGGGTAGAAAGCAAAAACACTGCTCATACTGGCTACTCGTTTTACACTTAATGACTAATTCATTTAACCTCGCATTTCTTGGATGACGTGACTCTTGAATGTTACTTTATCCAATGATGCAACATGATTACAAGTCAAATTACAAAGTCAATCCGCGCAGCTCAATAGTCAAGATCATATACAGATCTATTAAGGGCTTACAAATTTCATAACTCCAAAACTCGCCAATCAAAACTACGTAGTGTCCTGCTAACCATAGCGCACACATCAAATTTTGTTGTGCCAAACAAGGCAACAAAACCAGGGCGACTTTGAGTCATGTTTCCTTACTTTGGCTCAATTAAGGTCTGATCTAAAGTCTACAAGACTTTTGCTCATCTAAAGAATAGGATTATATTGTTCACATTTGAACATCTCTACTAAGTCTAGGTCAACCAAATTAACTTCCATAAGCTAAGTCAATTTAGAGAGAAATTCGTATTGGGATTAATTTTGATTAGCATAATATAATTTTGCTGCAAAAATCTAAATTAAATAGTGACAATATTACACAAGTTGCAAGATCGAAAATCCACTATGCTCGTAATCATCTCTTGCGCCATAGGTGACAATTATCCAAAATTTAATTTAATTTATGTGCAAAATATTGGTTTTCAGGAGTAAATCTACAAAGATTTCTTTCAACCGGACAACCTTCCACTGACTATGGCATGTCTAAAAGTATGATAAAATATTCTAATTCCATACAATAGCATCATAATGTAGGTTCACAATCAACTCATGTTATGTTACAATTAATAATGGAATTTAAATAAAAAATAATTAATCATGCTATTCTAATTCCAACATATTAGAAACTCTAGGCAAAAAATAACAATATGTTGTATTTTAATATTCAAATTATGCCATAACAGTACATCATTATGAAATTTTCTAGAATTTTAAATAACTAATCAACACACATAAAATTAGAAATAAATATTCCAGAATCTGGTAAAATGCAACAACCATATCAGTAAATATTAAACCATTACAGTGGTCTATAATAAAAATTTCAACTCTTGAAACTTAATCATGTAACACCTGAAGCATTTTAAAGCATAAATAATGAATTATTATTTCAAAAAAAATATTTTTTATTTTCATAAAATTTCTAAAATTTTACAAAAGATAGAAAATTTAATTATGAGTCTAGCAGTACCAACCACGCTTAAAACAAATCTATAATGAATTACTTATGACCATTTAAAGCAATTATGGATTTAAAAAAAAAAAAAACAAATCCATAATGAATTACTTAACAGCTAAGCCAGCTAAGCCGGCGGAGAAAAAACGGCGCGGCTCAGCGCGCAGCTCAGCAGACGACTCAGCAGGCGGCTCGAAGCGGCGCGGCACGACTGACGCGTGCATGATGGTGCGAACAGTGCGCGCGTGGAAACGCGTGCCCGCTGTCATCTGGCGCGTGAGGCACACGTGCTGCCTTCTGGGGTGTTTTCTGGTCCAATTTCGGTACTGTCGGACTCTATTTTTCACAATAAAAACATTTATGGTCTCAAAAATGACATTTAATGAACATAAAAATGAGGTGTATCACACTCTCAATCTAATGAGAGTTGAAGTGCAAAAACCTTGCACTTCATCTTCCTCCCTCATTAATTTTCATACATATAATGTGTATATATTCATATAAAAATTATAGACATGATTTTAATGCATAAAAATAAGCACGAAAATACTCATATTTGCTCTGATACCAATATAACAACAAGCATAACGCAGCAGAAAAATATTATCAGATCATACCTTAGGTGACAGAACCTGAAGCGAAGAATCTTGTGGGTAAATCACGTGCTTCAAGAATGCGAACAACGAACCTAGCAGTGGAGTGATACTACAATATGAGTATTACCCACGCAAGTCACAGTGCAGAGACTGGATCGTTGTCATATGGGAGAGAGTTAGAGAGAGAGTCTGGGAAAAAAGGTTATGGGTAAAAAACCACATAACGTATATGATATCAATATATAACTTAACCATATAATCTGATATATAACCATATGTATCAATCTATTCATATCAGTTGATATGATAGATATAGATATCATGAGTGGTTATTGTAGACCGCCCGGAGAACTCCCGAGAAAATCTCGTTTGTTCTCTAGCATACTACAGTTCGGACTCAATGTCACGATTCTGAATCTAATCTTGCAAAGTGCAATGCAAGACTGATAAATCACCAAAGAGTCCAAATCCGGCAAATCGTTTTGGAAAACTAGTTTTTGTAAAGAAGTGCCAAACATGGACTACTTTGCCAGATACAGAGTCGCCACCTAAATGTTTTATTTTGGGGGAATTTAGGAAACCCTGACTCGTGCCTAAGGCCACGTGTCCGTCATCACCAAAGTTGCCTCGGCTCAGGAACTTGGGTACAAGAGGGGAAGGTCATGCAATGAGCACCCCCCGCTCGCCCGATCAAAGATCGGCCTGTACTAAGCATGATATCTTGTTTTTGAAAATACTTGTGTTCTTATTTCGATTAATTAGCTAATCTTACTATGTAATGCGCACAACAAATAAGTATAGACTAGATCGCCTAATTTGGAACAAAACATTGCATATTCTTTTGAAAATGATTTGAAGTTTGCTGCTCGCAAGTAGGCCAAAATGCGGGTTTCAATGAATTGTTCCAATTCAAGTAATCCAACCTTCACCCACAGGCATTTAGGCAGTTATATCACATAAGCAAATAGCCTCATGGAAAGCATGCTTTCATGACAATCAATAACACACATGCAGTATGCTAAAGCGTAAACACTCACAGTGTACTCCGAGCCAAAATAAAGAACTAGTTAGTGAGCAATACATGATCCTAGTTCAATACATGATCCTAGTTCAAGTTAATATGGCTAATTCCACACATGCAAAATGCAACTAGAAATAGGCTCGGCTATTCTAAGATGGCATTTGAGATGCGACAACTCGACACATGTATTTAAGTAGGAATTGAAATACAATGTAGTTAGTCTGATGCACCGAGCCCGGTGCATGCAGTGCATATGAATGATGCAAACATGCATAGCATAAGGATGCTAAATGAAATATGCCCTAAAACTAACCATCGTAAGCGGTTAAGTAAAAGAGAGAAAGACGTGGGGTTAGAAAACATGCATCGCACGCACGCACGCTTATTACAACCATTGACCCTCTCGACGGAGGGTCCAAAAAAATAATACAAATCAACTAATTAATTGGCTAACAAGCTAATTAATTATTACACAACTCTTAACTAATTAAACAAATTAATTAAGCTATGAAAACAGTAAAACAGCCTCGGGAAGAGGAACAAATGCGTGCTTGGTCAACTTCGCTCGAAAATCCATTGCCATGCCTTATGTTGCCTCTGTTTGCACTGCTCTGTGCCTCTGCATAGTGTGAAAATTCCCAACACACTTCTGATTCACCCCATGGACACTGTGGGAGGCCATCGCCAAAAAATAAGGCCATCGTCTAAGGGAAACTGGTCATCGACCAAAAATAATTCTCTCGGCCAGACATTTGTAGCCAATCGGCACTGAAGATAGCCGATCGGCCATCTCTTCCTGTAAAATGCTCATTTTGCTGCAGCAGAGGACAAACAGAGCATGGCAATACATTTACAAGACAATGTTTGCAACTACACCCCTTATCATGTTTAAGACTTAAAGGAGTGTAGTTCTCGACCCTCAGGCCACCAGTCACGCATTCCAATGCATGATGGCCAAAGAAGCCAAGTGTGCAATTCAATATTAAATGAAATGTACAAAACATATAAGGGGCCCCAACCTCTATCATGCTTGATCAAGAGGCAAGGGATGGATAAATAATGCAATGCAAACATGCAAGCATGATGCGAACAACTCAAGCATGCAACAAGTATGCAACAAGTATGCAACAAGATCATGCAATGCATCTAATATGTAATAGGCATACAACCTAAACGTGTGAACATGCATGGCATTCAACAATCATGCAAAATGAAACAAGCATGCAACAACATGCTAGACAAGCATGCAATAACATGCAAAGATGGACTTAAACTAAAGTGGATAGCTCTTAAATATGCCCAAATCAGTGGCCAAAACACTAAGAAATGATAGACAAAAACCTATACAAACATGTACATGTGATGGCCTATCACCTAGGCATGGGAGGGCAACTTTCAAGAACACTTAAAAGGGGACAAATATGGACATGTGACAAACATGGTAAGCTCTGAAATCACACATGGAAAGGTGTCAAACCAACTAAACAAAGCACGCAAAGCATATAAGAAAGCCCAAAGCTTAAGGCTAGCGAAAGGACTCAAACCATGGCCACAAGAATCAAGCCCCAAAGGGCCAAGGGCATCCAAAACAGTCCCAAGGTAGGTCAAGACAAGACCAAAAACATGTTCGAAACTAGCCAACACAAGCTAGAATACAACTCCAAAAGGCATGAGGCATGCAAGGCTACAAATGAGTGCTACACTACACCTATCAAAACCAAACATGGCATGAATTAAACCAATAAAATCAGAGTTATGGTATGTCAAAATAAACCCAAAAACTCACCTAGATGGCATCCCAAAGGCCTAAGCATGGAGGCATACACAATGGTCCATTCATGAGGCATAAAACATCAACTCTTTAAAGCATTAAAGGAGTGATAAGTGCAAGCATTTGAGCGTGAAACATGGGCTGAAAACACATATGAAATGATGCCAAATCATGAAAATGGTCCTAGCAAGAGGACTCAATACTCAAAGCCAATAAGCTAGGTTGAATCATGGCTATGCAAAACAATGCAAGCATGGCCAAAACAACACCAAACAGACCTTAAGCATGATAAAACAAGGCTAAAAGCTTCTTTGGGTTAAGCCAAAACATGCAAGAATGATAGTCTAAACGCAAGATGCATGTTAAAGCAAATGAGATGATTGCAAGACAAGTACATGAAGCATGTAAGAGCCAACTAAACCCACCCAAAACAGAGTCATGGCATGCTAAAACAACACCAAAAACCCACTGAAATGGAGTCAACATAAGCTAGAAAGATATGCTCAAACATGAAGCATATAAGACTACTTTGTGTGATTTACACTACAAGTGTATTAGGCATGCATGAAGTGACAAAATCAAGCGAAAACAGTGTTATATCATGGTAAAACAAATCCTAATACATACTGAAATGAAGCTAAAACAAGCTAAGCCAACATGCTACCAATATAAGCCACTTATGCAAGCATACAAAACAACAAGGAGAGGGGATGACCCTCTCCTATTTAGGACTCCAAAACCACCTTTCCACCACTAAAAATTCTCTGAATTTCAGAGGTAGAAAGGTCATGCAAAACCTAAAACAAGGGCCAAAAGGGATGGCCTAAAACAAGGCCTAACAAGGCCTTGGAGGGAGGAGATGACCCCCAACCAAAAAGTGACCTTAACCAAAGATCTTAAGGATAAAAAATCAGAACTTTTATCAGCTAAGAGTTAAGCTTAAAACAATAAGCAAGTAAGTCTAAAAGCTAAAACAAGAATGGGGGTTTAAAAGCAAGGAACTCACCCTTGAAGACCACCTTCAAGAACACTGCTCCAGCAGCCTCCTCTGATCAAAATCAGCCCAAGAACTCTGAAATCAACCTCAAGGGACCTCAGCTCCAAGGGGATGGTGTTCTAGTGTGTGTTTGTGTACAATAGTAAGACAAAACAACACTTTAGAGCACAAAACAAGGTCAAACAAGAAAATATAGATACAAAACTATATGTATCACTCAACCCTCAATTTTCTGAACCTCTGAGAAGGGAGGAGGAGCTCCCTTCTTATAGAAGTTCAATTCCTAAGCTTGTTGAACAAGCTAAGCAAAGGGGCAAATCCCTCCATACACGTGTATGGAGGGGGTGAATTGTGCATTCCAGCTGTGACAGCTGGTATAAAATATCTGCAAAACGCAGATGAACAGGGTTCGGCCAGAAAATATGGCCGATCGACCAACACAAGGGCCGACCGACCAAAAAAAGTGCCGATCGGCCAACACTTTTGGTCGATGGCAAGAAAACAAGGCCGATGGCCAACAAGCCACCCTTTTCCCTCAGAAGCAAAAACACAAGTCCTTGGTCCACAACCAAGCACAAAACAAACAAGTTGAGAGATCTTGAGGCAAGGCGCGCGGCCGAGACCTCCAGGAACTCAAAACGAACACGAACATGGATGATCATCGAGTGTTCAAACGATGACGTCCAAGTCTTGAGGACGGTCAAAAATGGGGTGTCTACAGTTATCCAAATAAGTTTTGAATTCAAATTCAAATTTACTTGGATAAGGTTCAAAGGGTTCAAAGGGTTATGCCACATGGGTGCCCAATTTCTAACATACATTTTATAGTTCAAAGCTTGCTTTTCAGTTTAATCAACATCAGAGATTATTTGCTTAAACCCTACAAAAATTAAAAATAATATATGTTTTTCCCCCATTGTTGTTGTTTGTTGTTCTTAGTTTTTTTCTTCTTCTTTTAATTTATTAATATTTAGCACACTTTACTATGTTTTTTCGCTTTAAACTTTTTAGTTTATTCTCTATCATTTTTGGCAATATTCTGGACATTCTGGTGAATCTCCGGCAATATTATTGACGTCCAGCAAACATTCTAGCGACTTCCAGTGACATTCAGAACATTCCGACGATATTCTGACGACTTCCCAGTGATGTTGAACATTCTGGTGAGTCTTCGATGACCGTCTAACGGAAGTCCGGTGGTGATAGGATGTAGCACTGTCTTCAAATTTTTTTTAGAAAAAAAAAAAGAGTTTTTGGTAACAATTAAAAATGGGGAACCTACTGATAAATCTCATACACAAAGTTCAAAATTCATCTAGTCCCAAAACAAAAAGCTTGCATCAATTAGTCCTATATTTTTTTAATTATTACTAAAAAAATAGATTTTAAAAAAATAAAATTTAAAAACGTTGTCAGACGATCATCGGAAACTCGCTGGAATGTTCAATATCACTAGGAAGTCATCGAAATATCACCAGACATTTGTCGAAGTATCGCTGGAATGTTTTGAACGCCACCGAAAGTCATCGGAATATTTAGAATGTTTGTTGAACGTCAAAAATATTGCTGGAGACTGATCAAAATGTCTAAAATATTGCTAGGAAAAAAAAAAGAATAAATTGAGAAATTAAAGTGAAAAAATAACAAAATGTGCTAAATATTGATAAATTGAAATATAAAAAACAAAACAAAACAAAATAAAACAAAAAAAAAAAAAAAAACAACAACAATGGAAAAGACATATATTATTTTCAATTTTTGTAGGGTTTAAGTAAATAATTTTCAATATTGATCAAACTGAAAAGCAAGTTTTGAAACTGTAAAATGTTACGGTTTGAAAGTATGATTCTATTAAATATTTATCCTTATTAATCAAAATGAAAAACATTTTATAAAATTGTAAAATTTTATAATTTTAAAGAATGATTTATTTCAACACCGAAGAAAACTAAAACTATAAAATTTTACAGTTTTCACCGTCTGTAATTGTTGGCTTATTTTTTCTACGAAGGAAAATATCATGAATGCGAGCGTGCCAGCAAGGATGAAAAAATCCTTACAGATTAAATTCAAGCCAATTATCAAGCAATTGTGTTGACGGTTCTTTTGCCTCAACGAAGAGGACTTCAAAATTGTCAAGTGTAGAGAAAAGAAAAAGTAAAAGAAGAAAGAGGGACGGAGAAAGATGATTGAATGAACAATCAAAGTAATAATTACTTACCTCTACTCCTATGCTTCGAAAAGAAAGTGCATAAAATGCTTTGAAAAGAAAATGCTGAAAATAAATACTTCGAAATATAAATCTATGTTAAACTACTCCTAAGATAAGGAAAATGACAAGAAATATTGAAATCAATTGTCTTTGATTTGAATTCTGGATCCTTACAATGTAGCCATGAATGACTATTTATAGACAAATATTTGTAGGAAAAAACTTCCAGCAATAACTACCCAATAACCACCTAAAACTACCCACTCTTCCATCTTCATTCCCATAATGCCACATAACCCTCTATGCCTTCATAACTTTTCATAACCTCCAAAACGAGTAGGAGGATGCCACGTGTCCTGCAATTATATAAATAATAAATAATAATAATAATTGCAAATTTATGGTGCTAACATTACCCCCCGCGACCCTTAAAAATGATGTTTATTTGAATTTTTGAAGGGCCGAACCAAGCACGTGACTAATGTAAGAAATAAAGTGCTTCGAATGATATAATAGCACCAATAAACTACTTCGAATGAGGATGGAATTATGACTAGATGTTGCGAATTATATATATACGCATTGAAGGGATATTATTGCAGAAAAGTTTCGAAGGATAACCACATATTTTCAAGACAAAGCCAATGATTCACATTAGCAAACTGTTACACATGCTAAATAACCAACTTCGAAGGTGGTATAGAGGACTAAAATTATCATTCGAAGGTCGAAAATGCCGACAAATGACGAATTACATCCTTGGAAATACTCGGCAAAGCTTCAAAGGTTCACAACTATCACTATTTTTTCTTCGAAGCTGTTGTTGATGCAAGATGGAGTGCTTCGAAACTTACAAAATTATGGCAAAAGGGCTTTCGAAGCAACTTTTGGCCAACATTGTGGTTATTCAAATTTTGTATGTTTTGGTTCACACATAATTAATGAAAATATTAATTTTATGCTTTAAACCAATTATTAATTCTCTGAAGACACCAAAATCATTGTTCTTCGAACCAACTTTTATAGAATACTAGTTACATTTTCATGTAACAAATGGCTATAAAAATGGTTATCAGTAAAGCCACTAATTATCATGCCAAAAATAGACATTATTCGATAATTAATTAATTGCCATTTTACATATATTTGAAGGGAGGTACACATTTCGAAAGTTTTCTCGTCTCATGTTACATTTTGAAGGTGTTTATTGATGACAAAACCACCCTTCGAAAGTCACATATGTTACTAAAGGACCAAAGTCGTCATTCGAAAGTGCTCACGACATCTCTTCGAACTAAATCCAAAGAGTTGGATTATTATGAAATTAGTTTGGCATTTTAACTAGCCATTAATGGCTATAAAATGATATTTCAATGAATAATCTACTTCGAAGTGTCTTGAGACATGCTTCGAAAAATTGTGATGGTTTTATGGATCAACTAATAACAAAATTTTTGGCTCAATCTATTGCAATAACGAAATATTATTTGTTAGCCATTCCATCAAAGTCAACGTTTGATGTGATTCACAAATCCAAAATGGATTTCGAACAACAAAAGTCATGGTATAGTGTGACCATAAAAATTCATACTTTTTGATATTTTGAAAAATGTCAAAAACTTTGAATTCATGAATAGTGGCTTGTTCATTATTTTTGACTATGTTTGTTTTAAAAACATGACTTTTGCCGAATAGATTTTCATAATTATTTGGCAAAGTGGGTTGTTTTTTCCATGTTAGCCATTAATGGCTTATGAAAATCACCCATAGATATGTTATTTTCATGACTTGACTCTCTAAAAATTGGTTTTGAGACCCCCCGAGCCATGCATGGAACATCATTCTTAGCCAAATTTGGCTTAAGAGCATGCTCTTTTGTCATGTTAATTTCATAATTTGGCTCTTTAAAAACGGACTCTTGAACCCCCCGAGCCATTGATGAAATCAACTCTTTGCTTTTGTTATTTTTAACCATGGAAAAATTTTGAAAAAATTCACCAATTCCGGCCATTAAGGCCTCAGTTACAGACTTGGTAGTGAGAGTTGATAACTCATCATTCCATTGGCGAATTTCCAAATCAAGTTGATGAATTTCTCCAATTAAATAGTGTCTTTTTTCTTCCACCAAATAATATTGTAAGGGATGAAAATTTATTTCATCAAGAAAATGGATCTCTTCTTGAAGATCCAAAATTTCTTGTTTACGCCAATAAATTTCATCTAGGCTATTTGAAATGAATAAATCTAATTCATTTTTCATTTATTACACTTGACGTCCCACTGGGCGTGCCAAAAATTATTGACTTATTTTTCCTACGAAGAAAAATATCATAAATGTGAGCGTGCCAGCAAGGATTGAAAAATCCTTACAGATTAAATTCAAGCCAATTATCAAGCGATTGTGTTGACAGTTCTTTTGCCTCAACGAAGAGGTCTTCAAAATTGTCAAGTGTAGGGGGAAAAAAAAGTAAAAGAAGAAAGAGGGACGGAGAAACATGATTGAGTGAACAATCAAAGTAATAATTACTTACCTCTACTCCTACGCTTCGAAAAGAAAGTACATAAAATGCTTTGAAAAGAAAATGCTGAAAATAAATACTTCGAAATATAAATCTATGTTAAACTACTCCTAAGATAAGGAAAATGACAAGAAATATTGAAATCAATTGTCTTTGATTTGAATTCTGGATCCTTACAATGTAGCCATGAATGGCTATTTATAGACAAATATTTGTAGGAAAAAACTTCCAGCAATAACTACCAAATAACAACCTAAAACTATCAACTCTTCCATCTTCATTTCCCATAATGCCACATAACCCTCCATGCCTTCATAACTTCTCATAATCTCCAAATGAGTAGGAGGATGCCACATGTCCTGCAATTATATAAATAATAAATAATAATAAAAATTGCAAATTTATGGTGCTAACAGTAATTAAAACTCGAAAGTAACTTGTTCAGAACTTAAAATTTTTCTCTATTATGACAGGAAAATAGGAGTGTGCAATACAGAAAAAGTATTAAAACTGAGAAATTGAAAGAAAGAGACAAATATAGAGAGATACTTGTACTCCGACAACTTTTTTTTGTTTAGATTTAGCCGGTTCTAACGTAGATCTACTCTACATCAGATCTGAGTAGATCTACTTATCTTATTCGTCAAAAACTTTTCTCTTTCGTTGTCGGTTGTGGGCACGAAGTAAGGAGTTGATGCTCGGTAGCTGTCTGTTAACCCCAATCAATGTTGGCTGCTAGTTGCTGGTTACTGTAGATTAGAAAGAGAAAGAAAAAGCAAGAAGGCATAGGTGCGGTCATGGTCGTCATTGATATCAAAGAAAGAGAGATAAAGAGAAGAAGTGAGGTATAAGAAAAAAAAAAGATAAATAAATGGATATAGGACTTTTAGGTCTATCTAAAAGATTTTAAAATTAAATTAAATTAAAATATACACTTTACAAAAAAGATTTATAAATAATTTGTCCAAAATTTAGCTACTAAGCTAGTTGAGCCTTCCTTGGGCTTAGCTTTCACCTATACTGATCGGGTTTGGACCGTGGTCATTCATTTTATTTCTTAATAATAACTTGTAGAAGATATATATTTACAAATATCATAAAAGTTAGGACATTTTATTATGTAAGAAAATCTAACTATTATCGTTTTATTTCTTAATAATAATCTGTAGAAGATATATATTTACAAATATCACAAAAGTTAGAACATTATATAGTGTAAGAAAATCTAACTATTATCGTAAGCATACAATAACCCGAATCTCAAACAAGTACAAAATTGAAAAAGACTCGCACAGAGATGAAAACATTTACACATGAAAAATCTAGAAATCCCCTAGATGTTGATTTGTGATTATGTATCAATTTTAAGCAATATATAACAATCCCAATCAAATAATCAAGACAAAACAACACAACAATTTTACGTGGAAAAACCACAATTGGACACCTCCAATTGTGATAAAAAAATCATGGGCAACAGCCACAAAACAATCCACTAAGAAGATATAAATGAATTACACAGGTATACTCTCAATTACCTAGCGAATCCACGCCTAATTGAACCAACCTCTATGTGCCTCTTCCGTGGAAAAACCACAATTGGCCACTTCCAATTGTGATAAAAAAACCACGGGCAACAACCACAAAACAATCCACTAAGAAGATATAAAGGAATTACACAGGTATACTCTCAATTACCTAGCGAATCCACGCCTAATTGAACCAACCTCTATGTGCCTCTTCCAACCCCGTCTTCACCTCGGAATTGTCTTTACGATGAGCCACTCCAGAATCCACCGAAGCTTCAGGCTCGAATTCTTCAGAATCCACCGAAGAACAACTCTCTCTCTCTCTCTTGTGTATAACAAACAAAACCTTTGATGTACTCTCTTTAAAGCATGAGTTGAATACTCAATAAAATATCAAAGAAAACTAACAAAATATCTACAGATATAAGCCTTAGAATCCAAAAAGAAGATCTGGAGGAATTCAGGAGTAGTCTAGTTTTGGGAGAAAACCAATTACTTATAGAAAACCAAAAGTAATCCTAGATTTGGAAGAAAACTCAATCCTTATTGAAATCTGGAAAACTGTGTTCGCGCGGTCCGCTTGAGCGCCCAACAGCCCGCTCGAGCGGCTTCAGCAAAATATGCATGCGATATAACAGAGGTCCGCTTGAGCACTAGAGAACCTGCTCGAGCGCGAAATCACACAGCTCAGTACTTTTACAGGCGACCAAAACTTCTGGAACCAGGGATTCTCCGCTCGAGCAGGGTAATGTCCGCTCGAGCGGACAGGCAACTTGGAATGCATTTTTGCAATTTGCTTCGGGGGCGCTGCCTCTCGACCCCGTCGTGGTGTTGCTCCAAACCCGCCAAAGGGCGCTGCCCCCTGGACCCCCGCGAGCTGATCGGGCAACTCGATCCCTGTCATAATCGGCGAAGTGGCAATCTTGAAGTGTTAGCATCACAAACTTCTCTGAAAGACACAATTCAAGTTGGATTCGCTTCTAAACACTCATAGCCTCACTGAAATAAAAGTGCAAAAATAAATACAACTGAAAGGAGTTTTGTCAAACGGGGTTGCCAAGAATAAAACCTAACAACATTTTCATAAAGAAATTTTGACTGACTAGGAGAAATTTTGGCCCTAACACAGAGAAAAATTTCTCTGATATGATCATAGAGAAATTTTGAAATTTCTCTAATATGATTACAGAAAAATTTTATTGAGGAATCTTTTGCTAACAAAAAAAACATTTTAGACTTCTCGTAAAGTTGGAGAGGGATGTTTCTCTAATTTTTTCTTACATAAATGTTTTGTTAACATGTACCTTTAAAATTATATGTATTTTTGTTATATTTACTTTCATGCAGAATGTACTATTCTTTTAAGCTCTTTAACATTAACAAAACTTTATCCATATATTGATCAAATCATAATTTCTCAAATTTGAACATGTAAGGTGATGGATAATTATTTAATAATTGATTAATGCTTGAGGCCTCGAAATTTAGGGCTGAGTAAGGAATCCGTGAAATTCTTAATTCGATTCAATCCAGTCCAATCCGATAGGTTTGAATTAATTTTTTGAATCCGTGGTTTGGTTCCGAATTGAAGAATTAAAAGTCCGTAGTCCACGGATTGGTTCCGGATTGAACCCCACGGTTCCGGATTGGAACCGATCCGAACCGTATACAAATAGTCTATATTTTTATTATACATCCTCCCCCATAGTATCTTCTCTTATTCCATATAAAACCTAAACTCAAACTTAAACCCGTATAATATCTTCTTTTATTACTTTTGTTTGTTAGTTTTTTATTTTAATTTATAATGGTCTAAATACAGTTTTTAATTTTAATTTGTAATGGTCTAAATACTTATGGTGAAACCAATTTTCTTATGGTTGTTTAAGTTCTAAAGCAGTATGTCGCTATTATAGAAAGACATGTTGCTATTGTGGAACTAATATAGTGCTATGTTTATGTTTTTATGAAATTAAAGTGTTATATATATATATATATATATTTTTGTTATTTAATTATGTGAATCCGTGATTCTAAATCGATCCAATCCGTGTTTAAATGGATTGGTTCAGATAAATTCCATGATTTAAACGGATTGGATTGGTTCTAATTTTTCAGGAACCGTAAATAACGGACTGGTCTAGGTTTTACCTCAATCCGGACCATGCTCACCCCTATCGAAATTGCCTCGAAATTTAAATTTTTTTTTTTGCTGTGTGTTTGGTTTTTTTTTTTGTTTTTTTTATTTTCCTTTCTTTTTTGCAAGGATGGTTATGTGTATTAGACATCTCACACTAACTCAGATAAAGTCCAACCTAATTCACTTACCTTATCAAACTATACAGGTTGAGTTTTTTTTTTCTTCTATTTGTTGGGCTATGTTGGTTTGGTTTTTTTTTTTTAAAGGTGGTTATGTGTAGAAGTGTGCTAAAAAACTAAACATTCCGTACTAACTCATCGTATAAAATTATATAAAATTAACAAAATTTAACCAGCAACTTAACTGATCAATCAATTAGATTGGACTGGTTGAGTGATAAAATTGACTGACTAGTTAGGTTGTTGGTTAAATTTTATTAATTTAATATAATTTTATATGATGAGTTAGTGTGAAATGTCTAATTTTTTGACACATTTCTCCACATAAACCACCCTTTAAAAAAAACCAAATAAAAAAAAAAACTAACACACACAACCACCACCCAAAAAAAAAAATAAAAAAATTTGTTGTCGAGGCAAATTCGAGGCCTCTGGCACCGCTGTTAATAATTTTACAATATCATTTGATATTGTCAATATGATACTTCAAATCAATCATGTAATACAAAATTTACAAGTGAAATATGCTAATTAAAGTTAAAAATAAATAATAACTTACGATCTTTTATTTATTAAAGATTATCATTAATATTGATACGTGGTATATATATAATAATTTTCCAATCATACGGCACTAGTGATTGTGCACTTTTCATTCATAATGAGCCCTAATAAACAAATGATTTATTTCAAAATTTGAAGACACAAGTAATAAAACATTATGGTGAATTATTGAAGGGATGAATCTTGATTTGAATTCGAGGACCCACGTTTGTGTTTGTTGAAAAGTAATGTCTAACCTAATAGCTTAATTTGATATTAAGTCTGTGTTTGGCAAGGGCTTTTTCAGACTTTTTTGGCTATTTTAGCCACAAAAAATAAAATAAGCTATTTTAGCCATAACAAACAAAACATCACATCCAACCTATAATCATTACATTCTTCTCTCACAAAAAAAGTCAAAAAAGCTAAAAAGCCAAAAAGCCCTTCCCAAACCAAGTTTTTTAGCCCAGGCTAAAATAGCCAAAAAAGCCAAAAAGCCAAAAAGCCAACCCACTTTCCAAACGGAGGCTAAGTTGTTGTTTGGCCCAAAAAAAAAGCTTAATTTGATATTAAGTTATCAGTTGGCAAAAAAAAAAAAAATTAGTTGTATTTTTTTTTTTTTTTTTGAGTTGAGAATTTTTTAGTTTGAAACTAAAAAATTCATTTGGGTGATTTTTATAATTTTTTTAACTTTTGTAAGAGAAATGTGAAATAATTATAATTTAAATGTGATTTTTTTATATTTTTAATTTATTTAATCTATTTTTATCTTTTATACCTTTTAATCTAAAAAGTCCTGGTCAAATGAAGCCTAATAGATCTCAACTTCATTACTTCACTATAGTACAATCATTCTATTATCTTTTTCATTTCATATCATACCATAAATCCATCTTATAGTTGTATGAAAGTTGCTACAAGATGCTAGCCAATAAGATGGTAAAACAAATTAATTTATTTGAATTTGATTCGTGATGATAAATTAAGTATAAACATATTTTGAAATTATTTTGTTTGATTTTAAAAAATCAAAAAATAGCTATTTGAGTTTTTAAATTTTCTTTCTTTCTTTCTTTATTTTTTTATTTTGTAGTTTTAAATCTACTTAATCTGTACTTAAAAACTAAAATTTTAGTGAAGAAATATTTAAAAAATAATAATAAATACAAAAAAATGAAAATATACTGAATTTTCATAATTTTTTTTATATTTAGTGAATTTTTATAATATTCTTTTCACAATTTTTTTACTTTTAAAGTGTATCTAAATTAGCTGAATCTAAAAAGTAAAAAACTATTAAAATATTAAAAAATTACCCAAAAAATAAGAATTAAAAACTCAAAAAAATATTTTTAAAAATTACAAATCAAACCGATATTATTTTCAAGTTCGACTTAACTCTAGTTTAATAAGGTTGATGGGGAAATTACAAATCAGTTGTAGTTTTCCAAAATAATTACACATTTATGAAAAAGCTTATGGCCATAATAATAAAGTTTATAAAATTTTCCTTTAATTTAAAAATAAAATTCCCCAAACATACACTGGTTTATTATTACCCCGTTTGTATCACTGCAAAACTACATATAAACCAAGCTAGTAGAGCTTCTATTTTTCATTTCAATGGGATGCCTACATTTCACCTAAACGTTATGCACAAAGCTTTATTAATCAATTAATTATTATTATAATTACGAATGATTCATGTTGTCTTTTTATGTATGCCAGTTATTGGAAAGTATTTTGACCAACTAGTGTACTGAATATTTTAAATAAAGTTTAATTGATGACGTTTATCCATGAAGATTTGTCTCCATTACTATCAGCTTTGGTTTGAAATGGGAGTTGCCTTTAACTACGTCCCGTTTTGGAAAGAAGTCAAAAACGCAAGCGTTTTGTTAATTTAAAGAAAAAATTGGGCAGTCGAAAACACAATTTATTGTATTTGGAATGTGACAAAAGCGCTGTCTTATGAAATTGCCTAAATACCCTCTATGTTAACAAATTACCTAAAATTTCAAAGTTTGGCAAGGGTTTTCTGGCCATTTTATTTTGATTTGATGCCATAAATAAATATTAACCTAAAAAGTAAAAAGCCAAAAGTCAGTTTTTTACTAACTTTCCAAATCACTTTTTAAAAAAGCCAAAAAGCTTGGTAAAAAGTCAAAAGTCAACTTTTTACCAACTTCCCAAAACACTCATATTTTTAGTTTGAAATTAAAAGCCTCGTTTTAAATGAATTTTTTTAATTTTTAATTTTTTATGAGAGAAAAAATATAATAATTATGATTTAAATATAATATTTTATTTTATTAACCTTTTAATCTATTTTGTATTTTTTTAATTATTTTAGCCCAAATTCTTTATGCCAAACCAAGCCTTAAATAGGTGTGTACAGTGTATACTTTATAACTAAAAAAATGATATAATTTTAATTTTCTAAATCATAACTAAAAAATGAATGTCATAATTTAACACAATATGAGACATAACTAAAATAATATCATAATTAAAGAAAAAAATAAACACAATTAAAAAAAATGACATAACTAAAAATAAATATACATTTTTGAAAAGGATGTATATTAAAATTTCTCTAGTAAGTAATGACGCTAATGATAGATTTTGGAAGTCATTATCCAAGTGACAAAAGTACAAGGCCTAATTTGGAAACCTCATTAAAAGTTAATTTTTGACTTTTTGACCTATTTTAAGTTATATTATCACTCTATTTTTTTAAATATATTTAAAAAAAATAAAAAAATTGACTTTTAACTAACTTTCTAAAATAACTCTAATATAAATAAGACATGCTTAGCCTTCGTTTGAGATATAGGTTGACTTTTTGACTATTTTAGTCTGAGGTTAAAAAGTCTCGTTTGAGATATACTTTTTGGCTTTTTAAACTTTTGTAAGAGAAAAAAATGAAATGATTATGATTTGAATGTGACATTTTGTCTTATTAATTTTTTAGTATATTTTTTCTTTTTGTGACTTAGGGGCAATTTGGGAACTTGCTAAAAAAGTTAGTTTTTTTTTACACAAAAAAGCTACAAAAAGTCATAAAAAGTCAGCTTTTTTTACACAAAAAGCCAAAAAACTAAAAAAGTTAACTTTTTATCAATTTTCCAAAACACCACTTAGGCCTCGTTTGGCATGTAATGATTTTAGTCTAAAAGTCAAAAACTTACTAAAAAAAATCAAAAAGTCTATAACTTATACCAAAAAGTAAAAGAGTTCATTTTCTCTCTATTTTTGCATATCTTTTCATAAAAAATCAAAAAATCATTCCAAACATATTAGTTTTTTTTATCTCATATTTTAGCTAAAAATTTAAAAAATTACTAAAATACCATGTTCCTAAACGTGGCCTAAAATAATCAAAGTAACCCATGCCAAACATAGCCTTAGGCCTTGTTAGGCAATATGTTATTTTAGTAATTTTTTTGACTTTTTTGCTAAAATATGATGTTAAAAAAACTAATATGTTTGAAATAATTTTTTGATTTTTTATGAAAAAATGTGTAAAAAATAGAGAGAAAATAAAATTTTTAACTTTTTAGTGTAAGTTATAAGTTTTTAAATTTTTTTTAATAAAATTGTTAAAAAAAATTGTTAAATGCCAAACGAGGCCTGGTGGGAAGAGATAGAGGAAATTCTGCGTTACACCTCTTTGGAATGTGTATTATAGTGCCGTATGGCATATGGCTTTTTTGGTTAATTTTTTAATTTTTTAACTATTTTAATTCTAGTTAAAAATTTTGTTTGGGTTATTTTTTAAAATTTTTATGAAAAAAAATAAAATAATTATTGTTTGGATGTGATATTTTATTTTATTAATTTTTAAATATATTTGGTCTTTTTTGACTAATTTAACTCAAAAAGTCAATGCCAAACGAAGCCATGCACCTTTAATTATAATTTTTGTATCTTTAATTATGACCAATTGTGTTGTTATTGTTATAATATTATATTAGTTATGATCAAAGAATTGTTTTAATTATGTCTCATATGATGTTTAATTATAATTTAATTTAATTTTTTATTTTATTTTATTTTATAATTATGACGCTTGTAATATTGAGTTATATCATTCCTAATAATTAAATTCACAAATCGCACAACTTGTAGTCGACGCATTTTTGAGGATGGGTGTCATAGCATCACCCAAGAAATAGACATCCATTATATTATATCATGCAATATTTTTTTATACTTAAATCTATTATAAATGAAGAACAAAATATTTTGTAATCACCAAAGCATGTCGGTGCTGTCTTCTTACGTATGGAATATATTTAAGTATTACAATTTTAAATAAAATATTATGGTTTGATTGGTGGCTGGCTGCCTACCAACCAATCTAAAAGTGAACGTGTTAGTAGCTACCATAATTTATGAGGGTTGCTGGAAATGGCACAGTTCAAACTTAAGAAGAGTTTGTGATCAACCAAAAATAAAAAATAAATTCACATTTAAATATATATATATATATATATTTTGTCTTGATTATTTTACTATCGAAATTTGTGTTAAATTTTTGTATAAAAAAAAAAAAAGAAAAATTGAAAAAATCCCAATGATGTTCATTAAAAATCGGCTTGCATTGCATTAAAAATCCAAATAATGTTTAAGAAGGGAGTTGGGTTAAAATAATTTAATAAAAAATAAAATAGACTAAAATAATTAGGGTTCGTTTGGGGTATTCTAAATAAGTGTATTTTTTGTTTTTTTAGACTAAAAAATTGAGGAAAAAATATGGTTGTTTGGGTTAACTTTTGGACTTTTTATGAAAAAAATATGTATTAAAATATTATATAAATTAGTGTGTAGGGAAAAATTAAGATTGGGAGTTGTGCAGCCGTAATTTTTTACTTTTGGTGAATAGTGATAACTTTTTAACTTTTTGGCAATTTCCCAAACTTGGCCTTAATAAGAAAAAATGTCACATTTAATCCATAATCATTTCATTTTTTCTTTCACAACAATCAAATTAATTACATAAAAAAGCCAATCAACTTCACAAATATAACTTTTTTAATCAGGTTAAAATAGTCAACTAAAATAACTAATTTTCCAAACAAAGTCATTTAGGCTTCATTTGGGAAAAAAGGTTGGGTTGGGTTGGGTTGGGTTGGGTTGGGTTTGAGGTTATTTTGGTCACAAAAAGACAAAATCGACTTTTTAGTCTAATAAAACAAAACATCACATCCAACCCACAATCATTACATTCTTTCTTTCACAAAAAATCAAAAAAAATCAAAAAACTCTTTCCAAACGAGACTTTTTAGCCCCAAGATAAAAAAGTCAAAAAGTCAACCTACTTCTGAAACAAAAGCCTTAGTGATGAACTACTATCTTTTTAGAACTAAAATTTTTATTTCGAAAAGTAAATTTTTTTTTTGTCCCTAAAACTATATTTATTAACAATATTTTAAAAATTTTATTGATATAAGTTTTTTTTTTTTTTTAACTTTTCAAAATAACTTTTTGATGATGACTCTCATGGTTGATCTCTAATATATTTTGGAATACAAATTTCATTTTTAAAATTAAAAAATTTAATTCTTAGAACCCTTATATGATGATGGAGTAGGGTTGTGGACTTTTTCTTTTTTTTTACTCTACTCATTATCTAATTGAGTAAAATTTTAAAGTGAATTATTTTTTTATTTTTTTAAAATAAAATCACTAACCATAAATAAAAAATATAAAAAAATATTAAAATAATTAATATGATACTCATAGTCGGGTCTGGACTGTCTCCAATACACATCTAGGACTGTCCAATTCAGTTTGGCTCATTGGGTTTACTTTTTGGTCCATTTTCGATGATTTGAATTGTTTACATTTTAGAGTTTATTGAGTAAATTATTCCTATAAAAAATTATGTCGATTTGATAACAGATACCATATTCGGATCACTTTGTATGAAAAAAAAAGATGGTCAAAAAATTAACGGTTCATAGTATCCATTATTCAATCGATGTGGTTGTTTATAAAAATAATATACTCAACAAGTCTTAAAATGCAAATGATTTACATTATTAAAAAAAAAATAAAAATAAGCCTAATAGGGCAAACTAGATCCTCCACTTCAGATGGGAGCAAGATCCCCTCCTTGATTCCCTACTTGATGCGCCATTGGGTCCACTTTTGAGCCCAATTTTGATGATCCGAACCGTTCACATTTTAGAATTTGTTATGTAAATCAAGAACTAAAAACCTTTTATTAAAAAAAATTAATAAACAGTTTTATTGTTTAATAAAATTTTTAGTTCACGTGGTTTTTGATATCCGTTCGACTTGATTTTTTACAAGTATGATATACATGATAAATTCTAAAATGTGAACGGTTCGAATTATAAAAATTGAGCCCAAAAGTAGATCTAATAACCCATCAAATAGAACGACTCCGCTACGTAGCTCGAAAGAGTTTGGCTCGAATTTGGCTCGACACCAAAACGACGTCGTTTTGGTGTCCTTTTTTTTCTGTGTTTTTGTTGCAAAAGGAAGAAGAAGAAGAAGAGAATGAGAAGAGAAGGAAGGAGAAAGGAGGATGGAGGAGGAGAAGGAGGAGGACTGGAGGGGGCATAATCACAGGGGAAGGAGGAGGCGGAGGCAAGGCCGGAGGCAACGGCGGTGGTACTGCGACGATCTCCTCTCCTCCTCTCTCTTTCTCCCTCTCTCCTCCTCTTTCTCTTCTCCTCTCTTCTCTCCCTCTCTCCTCTGTCTGTGTCTTCAAATTTAAATTCGAGCCAAAATTGGGTCACTTTTTCCGAGTTACTAATTATTTTCACAAATAGAAAGTCAAGTAAGAAAATTAAATAAGGAATCCTTGCTCCTTCAGATGGTGACAAGCCACTGCCCTCATTGTCAATTTAGCATTAATGATGATGCGTCCCAGTTCATCTGTCCTAAACACCAACCTGTCTCGTGACACAAACATCTCTTTTAGAAGATAATTTGGCAGTAAAACTTAGGAGTTGTTTGGGATGATCTAAATAAGTGTATTTTTTATCTTTTTATGAAAAGATATACAGAAAAGTAGAGAGATGATGTGATAAAAAAAAGATAAAAAGTGTGTACTTATTTAAGATAGCCAAACTTGGCCTTATTTTCAGTTTATTTTAATTTTTAGTTTAATTTAAGTTATTTTGATGTATTTGGTTCAACTTAACAATACAGTTTATAGCTTTTTATAAGTCAAAAATCAACTTATTCTTTGAGTGGAGGAGGAAAAATTTAATTTATCAGTCAAAAATCAACTTATGTTCACAGATATAAGTTGTTAGGTTATAAGTTATAATCGTTTTTCTATAGATCTACCAAACGGGTCTTTATCTACAAAATAATTTTGATTTATGTACAAAAATAATTTAAATGTTTTATTGCATAATCATGGATGTAAAAGGATTTGGTAGAAATTTTTTCCTTAAAAGAACAATTGTAATAGGATCCACGTTTTACTTCAATAATTGAACAACATACGAATCGAAAAGAATAATTGTTTTTTCTCCTTTTTTTTTTTTTTTTTTTTTTCAATTTTGTCAATTAAACTCAGCCACAAAGAATCAAAAAAGTGAAAGGTTGACTCATCAATCATATAAAGTTGAATTTAACAGTACCGAGAGAATTATGAAAGTATGGAATGCAAGTATGGAATGCAATAAAAAAAGTAGTTTGAAATTCAAACATCTGCAAATCTAACCATCAAAGTTAGGTCAAGTTTGGTGAGTGTATAAAAACTCAAAAAATTAAAAAATTATTTAAAAAATTAAAAAGTTAATATTATTTATTAAAAATTAAAAATTACGATTGCACAATTCTCGATCTTAATTTTTTCCTACACACTAATTTATACAATTTTTTAATACATATTTTTTCATAAAAAGTCAAAATGATAACCCAAATATTCATATTTTTTTCCTCAATTTTTTAATCTAAAAAGATAAAAAATACACTTATTTAAGACACCCCAAACAACCCCTTACACCAATCAATTAATCCATGTGGATATCCAGATAATGAAGACCCAAGTCTTATTTATGGATAGTTTTAAATGCAATATTAAGAAAAAATTAAATAAAATTAAAAAATCGTGTAAACTTTGAGTCCAAATTGTGGATCAACTCAATCACAATTTAAAAAACAAAAAACAAAACAACCTTAGGTTCAATTTTTAGGTCTAATTAGGCTTCGTTTGGGAAGCAAAGTTGGGACTTTTTTGGCTATTTTACCCACAAAAAACAAAATAGGCTTTTTAGTCCAATAAAACAAAACATTACATCCAACCCATAATCATTATATTTTTTTTCCGATAAAAAAGTCAAAAAAATCAAAAAAAACCTAAAGTCCTTCCGAAACTAGACTTTTTAGTCCCAAGCTAAAATAGTCAAAAACAAAATTAAAAAATCAAAAAACTAACCTACTTCTCAAACGAACCCTTAGTCTTACTTTTCTGGCATTTGTTTGGGGCTTTTACATGTTTCACTTTGAAAACATTTGTAATTGTAATTTATGTTATAATTTTTTAATTTGTTCTACTTCGTTAAAGTATATTGTAATAACAAAATTTAAGTAATCTCTATTGGTGGAATAGGAATGAGAAAGTTACACCATTCAATTTTGGCATACATTATTTTAGTCTATCTTTTTATCTTTTTTAAATCACATCAATCAATATCTCCTCTCTAGTTTTCTACACATCTTTTTATAAAAAGTCAAAAAATGCACTTATTTAGAACATTCCAAATCTAGAGATTATCTCAAATCTTTCTTATTCTTTTATTTGAAAACACTCGCAATCATTGAATTATATCTTAAGATTCCTGATTCTTAAATTTACTTTACAAGTTTGAGAAACACTATCAAATAGACTACTTAGGTTACAATAACTAGAAAATTAATAAAAGCAAACGCAACCAATATATGAGTACATGCCCTGATTCCTCCCACCCCACTCCCACAATGGTCTGGCAAACAATTTGAAGATAGTTGATTTATTTGCCACATTATTGAGGGAGTTTGGGGAGGGAAAAAATTGAGGGGATGGAGCATGCTTCACCAATATGCCGAGCTCAACAACCAAATAAACCATCACCACAATACCATAGCAGGGGAGAAATAAACAACCACCGCAAAGGGTATCAAATTCCTCTCTATAAAAGTTGAACCTAAAACATCACACAAAAAATGGTGTTATCCGACCACTACGTCAAATACTCTGATTAAATTTTCTCACAATTTAATGATTGTGAATATTTTAAACAAAGGGACAAAATATTATTGCTGGTAGGATTGTAAGCAATTGGAGTTTTTCATGAACATTTCGAGCTCAACTCATTTGTTATATAATGAGTTTGAGTAAAATTTTTAAACTCGTTTAATAAATTAAGTCAAGATTGAGTAAGATCTAAGTTGAACTCAAATAGGATTGTGAACACAATTATATATAAATTAATATTTTTTAATAATATATCAAATATATTTTGATTAATTTATTTAATTTCTTTATTTATGTTTGATGTTTATGTAAATTTACATATTTAATTGGTAAAAATTTATTAGCAATAGGAACATTCATTTATAGTGTGCTCTTAATTATCTTTGTTCCCCCCCCCCCCCCCTTAATATACATATTAATTTATCTGTTTTTATTTTTTTAGTAAACCAAGAACAGTTATATTAAATAGATAAAAACTTAAGGGGTACAATATTCTGGGATAAACTACCCTTCTAGTATCATCAAATATTTGTGTTGCAATACAAGAAGGAAAAAATTGGATAAACAAAAATTTCTTCTATAGAATTGCTTCCTTGATTTACAAGAATATCCGTATAAGTATTTCCTTCTCAAAAGATGCGATTAATTGTTCTCACCCCAAAGCATTGCATGAGTTATCAATAATAGAAGATAAAATTATTAAAATGACGATATTCATTTGTATCCCCCACAAAGAGGAGCTTCAAAAGTTATGCGTCAGTTTTATTTACATTTTATCTTCTTTTTTTTCTTTTCTTTTCTAAATTATTTTTCAAATTTCTCAACTAAATACAGACATAACAATGTTCAGCTCCAATATAAGTGCATCTCTCATAGCCTAGAATTCCGCTTCAATACTAGAAGAAAATCCAATGTTCTTGCTGAAACACTGCAACCCAATGCCCCAAATGATCTCTAGTTATCCCACCCACAAACGCGGAGACTAGATTACCCTTAGCAGCCCTATCTATGTTTAACTTGGAAAAATCCTCTTTTAGGAGGAACCCAACCCACAGCAGCACCTATACCAACTCTGTTGGAAGTTTGAAAAATGTTGCCATTCAATGGCATTAGCCACCGTTGAGTAAACTAGATGGGTATTATCAAAACAACTAGAATTTCTTTTCTCCCAAACAACCCAACAAATAAAAGAAAATGAAGGTCCCTTTTAACAACACAAAAAATAAGTAGTTTATTGGTTTTATTTAATAAGGCTGGGCAAGAAATTCGTAAAATTTGTGATCCGATCTGGTTTAGTCCAATTCGGTAGGTTTGGATTGGTTTTTGAATCCGTAGTTCGGTTCCGGATTAAAAAATTAAAAATCTGTATCTCACGGATCAGTTTTAGATTGAACCTCATTGTTTCGGATTGAAACCAATCTGAATCGTATATAAATAGCCTATATTTATATTATACACCCTCTCACATAATATCTTTTCTTATCCCATATAAAATCTAAACACAAATCTAAACCTGCATTGTATATTTTTTTATTGTTTTTGTTTGTTAGTTTTTAATTTTAATTTGTAATGGTTTAAATACTTATAATGAAACCAGTTTTCTTATGATTGTTTAAATTTTAGAATAGCATGTTGTTATTATGGAAAGATATATTGTTATTGTGAAACTAATATGATGCTATGTTTATGTTTTTATGAAATTAAAATATTATATTTTTTTGTTATTTAATTATGTGAATTCATGGTCCTAAACCGATCCAATCTGCGTTTAAATGGATTGGCTCCACGATTTAAATGAATTGGATTGGTTTCAATTTTTCAGAAACCATAGATAACGGATTAGTTCTGATTTTACCCCAATCCGAACCATGCTTTACCCCAATTCGGACCATGCTTACTCCTATTATTTAAGTCACACACTACAAGAAAAAGCACTTTTGGCGACTAAAAATAAAAGTCCGTTTTTAGTCGCCAAAAGTCGACTTTTTACTTTCCCTGACTAATTTTTTTAGTCGCTGGTTTTGTCGCGTATAGATGGTCGGCAGAGGTATTGGCGACTAAAACTTTTTTAGTCGCCAAAAAGCAGCTCTTTCGCGACAACATTTTAGTCGTCAATAGTGATTTACACTTTCAAAATCATACATTTAGCGACTAATCCTTTAGTCGCCAATACTCACTGAATCGCCGACTAATCCATTTAGTCGCCAAAGGTGTTTCCGTGAAAAAAAAAATTTACCAACTTTTTTACTTTTTTTGAGATTCGAACCATGGACCTTCTACTTTGTACACCTTTATCAATACATTCCCTCCACTATGCCACCACAAGATCACAAAAAAAATTAATTATTAAAAAAAAAAGTGAGCCACTTTTGGGGACTAAAGTTTTTTTTAGTCGCCAAAAACCGTAGTTTTGGCTACTACCAATAATTTAGTCGCCAAAAAAATTAATTTCCGTCCAAAAATAACCACTTTCAGCGACTAAACTGATTTTTAGTCGCCAAAACCGCCACTTTTGCTGACTAAACTCAATTTTAGTCGCCAATTGTCCACTTTTAGCTACTAAAATTTTTTTAGTAGCCAAAAACCTTTACATTTGGCTACAACATTTTTTTTTGTCAGTAAAACACCTACAATCGACGACCAAACCATTTTTTAGTCACCAAAGCCTATACTTTTGGCTACTAATCTTTTTCAGTCGCCAAAAACCTTCACCTTTGGCTACTAAAATTGTTTTAGTCGCTAAAACCCATGTAATCAGCGACTAATCTCATTTTTAGTCGCCAATAAGTACACATTTGGCTACTAAATGTTTTAGTCGCAGACTTTTGGCTACTAATTCAATTTTAGTCGCCAATTGTCCTACTTTCTGCGACGAAATTTACATTTTTGGTCGCCAAAACTGCTTTTTGTTGTAGTGACATGTGTTTGGTTTGTGTTTTCAAACATGTTTTTGGAAGAAAATTTCTAAAAACATGTTTGGTTACAATTTTCTCAAAAAAATTTCAAAATTTCAAAATTACTTCTCTATCATCCTAAACTCCCATACTCCAAAACTATTTCTAAAATATACAACCAAATAAATCAAAAAAAATTCTAAACTCTCTTTCCAATTTTTTTTTTTGAAAATTTATCTTCCAAAACCAAACCAAACACAATTTTTTTTTTCTCACACACATCTACTCAATTATAATAAAATATCAAGGCTTTGTTTGGTTTGCTTTTGAGAGAGTAATTTTGGATAAAAATTTTCAAAATTTTATTTGGTTTAGTGATTTTGGAAGTGATTTTGAAAAATAATTTCCAAAATCACTTTCTCTCTCCTACACATCAATCAACCACTTTTTTTTTCTCTCATTTCTCATTCTCAATCACTTTTCTCTCTCACACACATCTACTCAACTACAACAAAATATTAAATCATCTCAAACTTCTATACTTCAAAATTATTTCCAAAATATACAACCAAAAAAATCAAAAAAAATTTCTAAACACTCTCTCCAAATTTTTTTTGAAAGTTCATCTCCCAAAATCAAACTAAATACACCCTAAATCATCCCAAACTCTCAAATTATTTTCAAAACATATAATCAAACAAATCAAAAAAAATTCTAAACTCTCTTCCCAATTTTTTTTGAAAATTTATCTCAAAACACAAACCAAACACATTATCTCTTCAATTTTTTATATGTCTTTTCGTAATAAATAAAAAAATAAAAAATAGTAAATTACACTAACACTCCTTGAGGTTTGATCTAATTACATTCAATCCCCTGACGTTTTGAAAATTACATTCTTATCCATGTAGTTAATAGTCTCATTTCATAAACCCCCTTATTTATATAAAAAGGTAACAACTCCTAATAGAAAAATAGAGGAAATTACATTGAAAAAAAAATAAAACAAAGGAAACAGAAAAAAAAAGAAAAAAAAAAAAGAGAGAAAGTAAAGCAAAACAAAAAAAAGAGAAAATACATGAGTTCAATGTTCATTCGATCTAAATAATTATAATAACAGAAAAATTAATATAATTTTCTAAATGTCAAAGAATGATATGTGTTAAATCTAAATCTCAAAAAATGTAAGTATAATTTACCCAATAAAACAATAAGCCATATTCAAAACAAGCAGTGGAAGAACGTAAAACCCCCTAAATAAAATAAAATAAAATAAAAAATAAAAAAGTGAGAATGATTTTTTGATTTTTTTGTATGAGTTCAAAATTTTTAAATTTTTTCAAATTTTTAGTGATTTTTTAACTGAAATATCAACTACCCAATCAGGCCTCAACTCGTTTGGAAGTCTGAATTGTTTGCCAAAAAAAATATTTCGTGGTTCAGGATTATCACTTAATTATGGTCTTGTTTGTAATCTTTAATTTTAGTTAAAAAGTTAGAAAATTATTATAAGTTGTTATATCGTTTTTTCTATTTTTTTACACATTATTTCATCAAAGACAAAAAATTACTAAATTAACTTATTCCCAAACGAAACATAATTAATTATAAATCATTATACCTCTTATTGTTTTTCAATTACCCTTCTCTCACTTTCTCCACTAAGGCTATGTTAGGCATGTTGGTTTTGGATTTAAATAGTCAAAAAAATATGAAATATGCTAAAAAATTAAGGGTTTTCTTTTGATAAATTTCATTTGGAAGTGTTTTAACACAATAAGTCCACCAAAAAAAATTATAACCTAATTAGTCCCATGTATTTATACTTTTATTCCATGAGATACTTTTTTCCTTATTTATATTTTTTGTTGGACTATTATATCCTTATGTCTATTTTTGATATGTATTACATAGAAAATGGATATACACATTTCATTTTTGTTGCTACCTTTATTTTGGTAGTTACCAATAATTATTTATTTTCTTTTTGATCAGTTTCATTCACATTTGTGGTATTGTTTCACTGTGCTAAGGTTTCGAAACTCTCTATTTGGTAGGGTTTAGAAATTCTAGTTTACGCGTGGTGGTGGAATAATATTATGTTCCTCCATTGTCATTTTGTGTTCGAAGTTCTCTGTTCATCCATTGTTACTCTATATTTGAAACTCTATATTTCTTTATTGTTATAAGTCGAAACTCTGTTTATGTCCTGTTAACTTTGTTACAAACATATTCTTCAATGTGGGTTGGGTCTGATTTTGTTGGGTATACCTCCTTATTGGAGTGTGGGACCCAAATTGATTTATTAAAAGAGTTTTAATTTGGCTTGGTTTAGTATAATGTATTTTTATATATTATATTTGAGGAGACCCAATTCAATTTGGATATAATTAGGGTTTGATTACAAAACCCTAGATTCACAATTTTGTTGGTGTATTATTTTTCCCAAGAGGAAAAAAAAGGACAGAGGGCTGCCTCCTTATTTAGTTTTCCGAAGGCAGCAAATCGTGATGATTAATTTGGTTTTTCCCGAAGTTGAATGAAGCTACAGCAACATTGATGTACTTGGTTCCTTTCATTCTTGGGTGTATATTCAAGTTGGTGCATCTTTGTTTGGGAGCTTTGGTAAAGCTGGTTTGGGTTATTATTTTTGGATCTTCTTCAACTTTGGTTCAGAAGATTTTGGTTCTTCTATTTGGTGAGGTCTTTCCTCTTTGTTTATTTGTGATTATTTGGAATTCACCTAAGGGTGTTTTGTGAGACCATTAGTGTCTCGTTTGTAATCGTTTGGAATTATTTGGTTGATAGTGGAATCGGATTTCGATCCCGTGGACGTACCTCACATTGAGGGAACCACGTAAAAATTCTTGTGTTGCCTTTGATTTAATTTTTCCGCATTAGTTTTTATTCCCATTGATTGATTTACTTGTGGGGAATCACATCGATTTTCCCTAACAACTGGTATCAGAGCTTACGGTTTATTTGGATCTATTTATTTGTGTAAATCAATGGAGGGGAATGTGGGTCGTATGTCTAGCTTCAATGGAAGCAATTGGGTAACTTGGAAAACTAAAATGGAGGACCTATTATTTTGTAAAGATTTATATGGACCCATTGAGGGTGATTCTGGCAAACCCGAGGGTATGAAAGATGATGAATGGAATAGGCTTAATCGAAAAGCCGTTGGTGTTATCCGTCAATGGATTGATGACAGTGTGTTTCATCATGTTGCTACTGAAACTTCAGCACATGATTTATGGAAAAAATTAGAGGGCCTTTATGATAGGAAATCAGCCACAAATAAAGCTTTTCTGTTTCGTAAGTTGGTTAATTTAAAATATAAAGAGGGCAGCCCTATTCCGGAACATCTGAATGAAATAAAAAGTATTGTTAACCAACTTGCTTCTATGAAAATTGTTTTTGATGATGAGTTGCAGGCTTTGATGCTACTTAGTTCTTTGCCTGAAAGTTGGGAGACTTTGGTTGTGACCGTCAGTAATTCAGCGCCCGATGGAGTTGTCACAATGGGCCAAGTCACTAGTAGCCTGTTGAATGAAGAAACTAGAAGAAAATCAGCAGGTTCCTCTCATTCGGAAGCATTCGTTGTGAGAGGCCGAAGCAAAACAAGGGGGAGGAGTAAGACTCCTCATGGTCGTGATCAAAGCCGTGACAAATCGAAAGATGGTTCTTTTTCAAAGAAAGACATTGAGTGCTATTATTGCCATGAGAAAGGGCACATGAAGCGGGAATGCCGAAAGCTCAAGAACAAAGAGAAAAGGCGTGACAAAAGTGTTGATAAGAAGCAAGAAGACACAACAGCAGTTACTACCAATGGTGATCTCATGGTCGTTTGTGAAGATGATTGTATCAATTTTGTGGGCCAAGAGAGCAATTGGGTGATTGATTCCGGTGCTTCTTTTCATGTGACTTCTCGAGTTGATTTCTTCACTACCTACACCGAAGGAGATTATGGTTTTGTTCGAATGGGTAATGAAGGTTTGTCCAAGATTATTGGCATGGGTGATGTTTGCTTGGAAACAAATTTGGGCTGCAAGTTATTGCTTAAAGACGTGAGGCATGTTCCCGACATTCGCCTCAATTTGATCTCTACTGGGAAGCTAGATGATGAAGGCTTCAACAACAAATTTGGTGATGGAATATGGAAGCTCACAAAGGGTTCCTTGGTGGTGGCTAAGTGTAAGAAGACTCATACACTTTATTCGATACAAGGAAAAATTTGTAAAGGTGTTGTCAATGCACTTGAAGAAGATACTTCTACTGAATTATGGCACAAGCGGCTTGGCCATATGAGTGAAAAGGGGCTGCAAGTTTTGTTCAAGAAAGAGCTTCTACCCGGTTTGAAAGGTACACATCTTAAAACTTGTGTTCATTGTTTGACGGGTAAACAACATAGAGTTTCTTTTCATAAACATGTTGCTTCTAAAAAAGAAAATGTTTTGGAGTTGATTCATTCTGATGTTTGTGGTCCTTTAAAAGTTAGAACACATAGTGGTGCACTTTATTTTATTACTTTCATTGATGATTATTCAAGGAAAGTTTGGGCTTTTCTACTAAAAACTAAAGATCAAGTTCTAGAAGTATTTAAGCATTTTCAGGCCATGGTTGAAAGAGAAACAGGGCAGAAATTGAAGTGCATCCGATCAGACAATGGTGGTGAATACATTGGGCCATTTGATGAGTATTGTCGCAGTCAAGGTATTCGACACCAAAAGACAGTTACGAAGACTCCTCAACAAAATGGCGTTGCCGAGAGGATGAACCGCACAATTGTGGAAAGAACAAGGTGTTTGCTTTCACAAGCTAAATTGCCAAGATCCTTTTGGGGTGAGGCATTGAAGACGGCGGTTGACGTGATCAATTTGTCTCCTTCCTATCCATTGAATAGTGATGTTCCAGAAAGAGTTTGGACCGGCAAAGATGTGTCTTATGAGCACTTGAGAGTGTTTGGTTGCCGAGCCTTTGTTCACATTCCAAAAGATGAGAGGTCCAAGCTTGATAGCAAGTCAAGACAATGTATTTTTCTTGGCTATGGGCGTGATGAATTTGGGTATAGATTGTGGGATCCGGTCGACAAGAAAGTCATTCGAAGCCGTGATGTTGTGTTTCTTGAAGACCAAACAATTGAAGACTTTGGCAAAGGTGATCAACCGGAGCCAAAAACTAGTGATCTCATTGACATGGATTCATCTCCTTCATCTTCAGTTGATGATGAAAACGGGAGAGATGTGCAGCCACCTATTGAAAATGTAGAGGATGATGCTAATTCTAATGAAGTTGAGCCAGAAATTGAGGAAGAACATCCAACTCAAGTACCGTCACCACAACTTGAGTTGAGGAAATCTACAAGGGACCGACAACCTTCAAGAAAGTATCCTCCTAATGAATTTGTGTTGATTTCTGATCAAGGGGAGCCTGAGAGCTACCAAGAAGCAATTGAGCATACAAAGAAAGGTGATTGGAAAAAGGCCATGGAAGAGGAGATGAATTCCTTACTTGAAAACCAGACTTATGATTTAGTGAAATTGCCTAAAGGGAGGAAAATTCTGAAAAATAAGTGGGTCTTCAAATTGAAGAATGATGGCAAGAATCTGAGGTACAAGGCACGTCTTGTTGTGAAAGGCTTTGGGCAAAAGAAAGGTATTGATTTTGATGAAATTTTCTCACCGGTTGTAAAGATGTCTTCTATTCGGGTTGTACTTGGCATGGCTGCAAGTATGAACCTTGAAGTTGAGCAACTTGATGTGAAGACCGCATTTCTTCATGGTGACCTTGAAGAAGAAATTTACATGGAGCAACCGGAAGGATTTGTGGAAAAAGGGAAAGAGAAATTTGTTTGCAAATTGAAGAAAAGTTTGTATGGCCTCAAGCAAGCCCCGCGGCAATGGTACAAAAAATTTGACTCTTTCATGATGAATAATGGTTTTTCTAAAACCACTTCGGACCATTGTGTGTTTGTGAAAAACTTTCCAGATGGTAAATTTATTATTCTTTTGCTTTATGTTGATGACATGTTAATTGTGGGTCAAGATTCTACCATGATAAACAGGTTGAAATTGGAGTTGAGCAAGTCTTTTGCTATGAAAGATTTGGGACCGGCAAAGCAAATTCTTGGTATGAAAATTGTTCGTGATCGCAAAGAGGGGCTGATTTGGTTGTCTCAAGAAAGCTACATTGAGAAAGTTCTTGAGAGGTTCAATATGGATAAAGCGAAGCCGGTTGGTTGTCCACTTGCGGGTCACTTCAAGCTTAGTTCGAATCAATGTCCTATAGGTGAGAAAGACAAAGAAGAGATGTTGAAAGTTCCTTATGCTTCAGCAGTTGGTTCTTTGATGTACGCCATGGTTTGTACAAGGCCGGATATTGCTCACGCAGTTGGTGTGGTGAGTCGGTTTCTTTCTAATCCGGGTAAAGAACATTGGGCAGCGGTAAAATGGATTCTAAGGTATCTTCGAGGGACTTCGAAAGTGTGTTTGTGTTTTGGGGATGGTAAACCGATGCTTGATGGGTTCACAGATTCTGACATGGCTGGTGATGTTGATTCTAGGAAATCTACTTCGGGGTATTTGATGACTTTTGCAGGGGGAGCTGTGGCATGGCAATCTAAATTACAGAAATGTGTTGCTCTCTCAACTACCGAAGCTGAATTTATTGCCATTACGGAAGCTTGCAAAGAAGAGTTATGGTTGAAGAAATTTTTGCAAGAATTGGGTTTGAAGCAAGAAAAGTATGTGCTTTATTGTGATAGTCAAAGTGCTATTCACTTGAGTAAAAATTCTACTTTTCATTCGAGATCGAAACACATTGATGTGAGATACCATTGGATTCGTGATGTGTTAGATTCGAAATTGTTACAACTCGAAAAGGTTCACACGGATGATAATATTTCGGATATGTTGACAAAGACTTTGTCGAGGGACAAACATTTAAAGTGTCGAACTTTGGCGGGTATGGTTGATATCTCCACCTAAGTCGGTAGGGGGAGAATTGTTGGGTATACCTCCTTATTGGAGTGTGGGACCCAAATTGATTTATTAAAAGAGTTTTAATTTGGCTTGGTTTAGTATAATGTATTTTTATATATTATATTTGAGGAGACCCAATTCAATTTGGATATAATTAGGGTTTGATTACAAAACCCTAGATTCACAATTTTGTTGGTGTATTATTTTTCCCAAGAGAAAAAAAAAGGACAGAGGGCTGCCTCCTTATTTAGTTTTCCGAAGGCAGCAAATCGTGATGATTAATTTGGTTTTTCCCGAAGTTGAATGAAGCTACAGCAACATTGATGTACTTGGTTCCTTTCATTCTTGGGTGTATATTCAAGTTGGTGCATCTTTGTTTGGGAGCTTTGGTAAAGCTGGTTTGGGTTATTATTTTTGGATCTTCTTCAACTTTGGTTCAGAAGATTTTGGTTCTTCTATTTGGTGAGGTCTTTCCTCTTTGTTTATTTGTGATTATTTGGAATTCACCTAAGGGTGTTTTGTGAGACCATTAGTGTCTCGTTTGTAATCGTTTGGAATTATTTGGTTGATAGTGGAATCGGATTTCGATCCCGTGGACGTACCTCACATTGAGGGAACCACGTAAAAATTCTTGTGTTGCCTTTGATTTAATTTTTCCGCATTAGTTTTTATTCCCATTGATTGATTTACTTGTGGGGAATCACATCGATTTTCCCTAACAGATTTTAGATTGGTGGAATGATAAAATTGCATAGATTGTTAATGACAGTGATAACGATAAAAATGATGATGAGGATGAGGATGCGGGTGATATTTTTTTATTTTAGAGTGATTGATTTTTTTTTTGATTTCTAATTCTATTGCTGCTATTGTTTTTAATTTTTTGTCAATCAGTGTGAATGTTCACATTTCACATTATTTGAAAGTCTGAGAAATAAATGTTGGAATATAGATATGGATATGATTATATATTTTGCAAAACGTGAATGTTCATATATCATTGATTATTTGTTACTATACTTGTCGTTTGAATAATAATTTTTTGTTACCATTAAACAATTGAAATAGTTTTTTTTTCTTTTAATTTTGTTTCATATTGCAGTGTGAATGTTCACATTTATGAATTTAATTTTTCTAAGGTTAATTATATGTTAATTGTAAATTGTGAATATTCACATTATATTTTGGTATGATTTTTTTTTTTTTAAGTTTTTTCGAAAGTTAGGTTTATGTTTTTTACTATGCTTGTTAGTTGAACAATATTTTTGTTACTATTGAACAATTGAAATAGTCGATTTTCACTTTTTTTCAATTTTATTTTATGTTTTCACGTTGTAATGTGAATGTTCACATTGGTATGAGTTTATTTAAAAAAAAAAACTAGTTGTATATTAATTGTAAATTGTGAACATTCACATTATATTTTGGTATAAGTTTTATTTTTTTGAAAATTAATTGTATTTTGTTATTTTTGTTACTATGCTCGTTAGTTGAACAACCATTTTTATTACCATTGAACAATTGAAATAGTTGATTTTCATTTTTTTCAATTTTATTTTATGTTCTCACGTTACAGTGTAAATGTTAATATGAGTTATTTTTTTTAAGGCTAGTTATATGTTAATTATAAATTATGAACATTCACATCTTATTTTGGTATGATTTTTTTTTTTTTTTTGAAAGCTAATTGTATGTTTGTTTTTTATTGTGAACATTCACATTGTACTTTAGTATGTGTTTTGTGTTTTCGAAAATTAGTTGTATGTTTGTTATTTACTGTGAACATTCACATTGTATTTTGATTTTTATTATGATTTTTTTGTTGCGATATTTTAAAATTTTTCAAAATTCATAATTTGAGATTTTTTTCATGAATGTGGGAGAGATTTTATTCTTAGAATAAGGGGTTGTTTGAGATGTTCTAAATAAGAGCACTTTTTAACTTTTTTGATATAAAAGTAGAGGAAAAAAATGACTATTTTGATAACTTTTTGACTTTTTACGAAAAAATATGTATTAAAATATTGTATAAAAAAGCAAAATTGTCATATTACCCTAAATATATAATTACCTACTGACAATGATGGTACCGTCATGCATACGGTTGGTAGCAAGATGTATAGGACCAGATTGCTTACGGTACTGTTTGGACTAGACGATGTTGTTCGGCCCGTGAGGGCCCATCACGTGTCCCGTTTTGATAATCGGAACCATTCAATGTGTAAAACTCGTCGAATAATATATTCTTGTAAAAAATCACGTGGATCGGATATCGATAGCTATCTGATCGGATTAATTTTTTGTCAACCGTTACTTTGTATACCGTCCATTTTTTATACAAAATTGATTTGATCATATAGTTATCGATATCCGATCAACGTGATTTTTTATCGGTATATAGTACTTGACGAGTTCGACTTCTACACATTGAACAGTTCAGATTATCAAAATAGGACCTACGATGGGCCTCCACGGGCCGAACAACGTTGTGTTGTGTGTCATGAGAAGTGCATTCGGTTGTCTAATGTGTACCAGCAACACTGCAGACAGCACATTACTTCAATACACTCTTGACTTGTACTTTTTTTTGTAAATTTTTTTTATTTATATTTTTTTTGTAAATAGTGATAATTTTTTTGATTTTTTTAAATAACTTTTTGACTTTTTGCCTTTTTCCATGGATGCCAAACCAACCCTAAGGGAGAGATTTTCTTCATGGAATAAGGGAAGAAATTTTTTTTTTCTTTAGAATGAGAGAGATATTTTCTCTATAAAATGAGAGATTATTGTTATGTATTAGTTTCAAAATAGAAACATGTGTAAAAAATTAGAAAGAATGATTTGGTCATATTATATTGAATCGTTCTTAATGGAATACTCTAAAGGAATATGGATTAGATGAGATAAAACACTTAAAAAGAGGATTAATCAAAAAATAACTTAAAAATTAATAAGACAAAATGTCACATCCAAACTATAATTATTTTATTTTTTTTCCTCATAAAAATAAAAAAATTAAAAATTTTATCCTAAATAAGACTTTTTAATTCTAAACTAAAAAAATTTAAAAATCAAAAAATTAAAAAATCAATTCGCATGCCGGAAGTTTGTGGATTGAGTTTTTTTTGATTTTTTACACTAAAAGACAAACTTTTTGTAAAATAAAAAAAAACAAATTTAAACAAAATATTACATTTAATCTTATAATCATTTTATTTTTTCTCTCACAAATATCACATCAAATCACAAAAAAACTCAACTATCTTTTTAAACATTAAATTTTTTTTATCTAATAATATCTTACAACTAAAAAGACTTACATAAAAAATCACTTTCTAAACCCCATTATAACACACCACGTGGCCGTGATACACGACCACCGAAAAACTTCTCTGTTTGCCGACGAGGTTATGGATGGAGCTACCAAATTAGTACGAATACCTCTCCGACCCCAGTTTTCTGACAAATATTTAGGAATTGTTTAGAATAATTTAAATAAGTATATTTTTTATCTTTTTATGAAAAGGTATGCAGAAAAATAAAGAGATGGTATGATAAAAAAAAGATAAAAAAATAAATTATTTTTGAATTACCAAACTTAACCTTACTTTTCTCATGTAAATCAACTCCTTTCTTTCTTTTTTTTTTCAATTTCAAGATTAGATAATGATCACGAGAATATACAGTATAAAAGTTTGAATTAAGGTACCAAACACTGTACGTGCTTTCTAAACTTTTTTTTTTCTTAAAATATAAAAAAGAAAAAAAGAAAAAAGAACAGCTCACACACACTGAGCGGGCCGTTTCAGCACCCAACAAAATTTTCATGGCTTTTGTTACAGAGACAGACAATGCCAAAATCACTTTCTTTCTTTTTCTTTTCAAAACACAAAAATAAAAACAAAAAATAAAGGAAGAAGGAGGTTGTCGTTGAATGAGGAGGTTGTCGTTGAATGAATGTGAATATATAAATGTTGAAAGAGAAAGGGGTGTCCCATGATATGATTCCTCTCAAATCTTCACCCATCATCATCATCCCATTTACATCTTTGCTCTCACAGTTTTACAGCTCATCTTCACAAGTGTATATGTATCTATGTATGTATTTACTGCACAGTATTTACTATAATAGTAATAAGTATGGGGTGATATCATCATGATTGTAAAAGAAGAAAAGGAAAGGAAAGTTGCAAAAATTCAAAATCCCAAATGGACAAATTTCACTTTCACACTTTCACATTATCATCTTCATCTGTCAGAGATTTTTTACCTCTTCTAATCTCTTCTCCCACCCACCACCCATCTTCCTCCATACTCTTTCTCTCTCATCAAGCTTATACTTTTTAGTAATGGATATTCAACAACATTTGCTTTGCTCTGCATATTCACCTCCATCCTCTTCCTTTTACTTTTCAAACCCTCAAAGTTTATCTTTTTCCCAATTTTCAGAGGTTCAATTAAAAAGCAAAACCCAAGTGCTCTACAGTAGGGTTTCTCTCTCTCTCTCTTTCTCTCTTTCTCTCTTTCATGTCTCTGAACTACCATTCTTTTTGCTCCTCCTACTCTCTCTCCCCTCACTGATATGTTGTTTTGGACATTCTTGAACAACCCATCTGAGCTCCTTATCCAGCTAAAATTCAAGCTCATCTCTCTTTGATCGGTTTGAATTTTGATACTCAAGTATCCATCAAAACGACAGTACTCTGTCTTCAACCTCTCTCTAATTATGTATCCATCAAAATCAATCTCTCTCTCCCTACAGTCAAAATAGTCCCCACAACCAACACTCAACAAAATACATTCTTCCATCTTCCCTCTGGTTCTAGAGAGAGAAAGAGAGAGTGAGAGGTCATACAAAAACCAAAATGCCAACCATTGCCGCCTTCTTCTTCTTCTTCTTCTTTCTCTTCTTCTTAACATCCACACCACTTCTCTCATCCTCCACCACAATCCACTACAACCGTCGGATCCTCCATCAACCCTTCTTCCCTCCACTTGATTCCCTCCCTCCAACCACCCAACCACCATTTCCATCTCCTCAACCTCAACCCCAATCCCAATCCCAATCCCAATCCCAACAACAACCCAAATACCCATTCTCTCTCCTCTCTCCTCCCAACAAAGCAAACCCATTTTTCCCATTATACCCTTCTCCACCACCTCCTCCTCCCTCCGCCTCCCTAGCCACTTTTCCGGCCAACATCTCCTCCCTCATCCTCCCCAACTCCTCCCCTTCCAAACCCATCTCCCGAAAGCTCGTCGCCGTCGCCGTCTCTCTCTCCCTCCTCTCCGCCGCCCTCGTCACCGCCGTCGCCGCCTTCCTCCTCTACCACCGCCGCCACCGCTCTCTAACCGACGAGAAGGCCTCAAGAACAGACAGCCTCCGCTTGTTCCCGCCCAACACCACCACCTCCGACGGCGTCCTCAAGACTTCTCGTACCGTCTCTAGCACCAGCTCTGAGTTTCTTTACTTGGGTACGTTGAGAGGAGTCGATGAGGACGATCACAAAGCTGCAAATTCAAGCAATGCTGGTGGTGCTTCGTCTATGACAAGCTATGAGAAACTGGGTTCGCCGGAGCTCCACCCTCTTCCCCCGCTGCCAAAACAGAATTTCCCGCAAATTTTTTCGAATTCTGAGTTGGGTTCTAATGGAAACGGTGAAGAAGATGAAGAAGAAGAGGAGTTTTTCTCACCCAGAGGATCTTCGGGAGGTAAAGGGAGTCCTAATACTGATCATACTCGTCCTGGTTCGAGCGATCAGAGAGGGTTTTTGGGTGTGGAAGCCGAGAATTTTGGAAGTCGAAGCTCGAATTCGAGGAATGTTTCGTACCCATCTTCGAATTCTGCTTCCCCAACCAGTAATTCCATGTCTAGCAGTCCCTATATACTCCTAAATTTAAGCCCCAGAAGCTTAAGATCCAAGTCTAGAGACTCAACCACCGATTTCCCAGCTCCGTCTCGGCCACCGCCGGCGATACCCCCTCCGAAGGGAAAGATTTTGTCCCCATCTCCACCATCTACACCACAAAAGAGAAATTCAGGGCATACCCAGAACTCCCCTGAAAGAAATTCTGATCTTACTGGACAGATTGAGCAACCTCAAGCTAAAAAACAGGGCGTTTCAGGGCAGTTTGTTGCTGTGAAATTGCCACCTCCACCGCCCCCTCTGCCGCCACCGCGGTTTTGGGAAATTCCTTTTGCGCCACCGCAATCCAATCGAGAGGCAATGACAGGGCCACCGGTTCTTGTAGCGCCGTCTAGACCAGTTGTGTTTCAAAATCCGGAACTGGTATCGGTTTTGCCTGTTGAACAAGCACAGAATTTGGATTCTGTGGAGAGAAGTGAGGAAGTTTCGAAGCCTAAACTGAAAGCATTGCATTGGGATAAGGTTAGAGCCAGCTCGGACCGTGCAATGGCGTGGGATCAGCTGAAATCTAGCTCGTTCCAGTAAGATTTTTTTAATTTTTTTTTTTTTTGAGTTCATTAATGTGTTATATATTGTATGGAATGAATGTTAACATTTTGGATTATTTAGCAAGTTTTATAGGTCTTGTAAGTTTGTAGAATGTGGATTATGTTGTTGCAGGTTAAATGAGGAGATGATCGAGACATTGTTTATGGTGCATGCTTCGAGTTTGGGTTCGAAAGATAACTCGTGGCGAGCAGTTCCACAGATGCAAAATCAAGAGAATCGGGTACTTGATCCAAAGAAGTCTCAGAACATTGCAATTTTGTTGAGAGCACTTAATGTGACCATAGATGAAGTTTGTGAAGCCCTTTTAGAAGGTAACTAGTTGTCTTTATGAGTTTGTTCAAAGCTCCTATTTCTAAAATTGGTGAATTTTCAATATTGATGGATATATTTCTACGGTTAAATATAGATTGTGCATGTTTCAAGTTAGTTCTACTCTTTGGTGAATTAGGGTTAATACAGTCTTTTTACAAGTTAGTTTTGACTCAAAACTCTTTTGAAAATTTTCCCTCGATGGTTTCCTAGACTATGGCTTGATAACGCGACTAAGTGAATGCGTTTAATAAATTAAACACTTAGGCCATGTTTGTTTGGGCGGACTGGATTAGCATTCCCATGACTAATAGTTCTAGGACTACGAATCCGTTGGATTATGTATCCTATCTTAACTAATAGTCAAGTTTAAAATAATTAGTCCGTACTTCAATTGTTTAACCAAACATCGGATTAATAATTTTATTGGACTATTAGTCCAATCCCAAACTCATGTCCACCCAAACAAACATGGCCTTAATTCTTAAAATTCACTGAAATTGAGTCTCAAGTCTGAGAGACTTTGACTTAACACTATAGGTTGAATACACACAATGGAAAGTAATTTTTATTTGGGAAATTTGAACTTGCTAAAACTTTATGAGAAAATGATGTGCCATGTGGTATTTTTTAATTAAAGAACCATTTGCAAGGGTGTTCTATTTTAACATGAAATGCCCAATTCAAACCACATCATATTGTAATATATATCATATATACAATTTCTAATTGGAATAGTATCAATCTATAAATCCCGTACAAGTTTTTAGTTTATCAATCAGCCCCTATGTTATTTGACACTTCTATGTGTTTGGTTGACATTGCAACTGAAAGTTACCATAATTACTATTCAGTGAATTCTCTCTGTTTAAACTTAGATAGAGGTCTAATTTCTAAATGTAAGTTCCCGATATTGATGCTTCCTCACGCTTACATGAAGAGCAATTTCATCTTATGGCCTTTTATCTGTTAAGTTTTATTTGGTTAAATTTTGGAAACAATGCCTAATGTGCTTAATGAAAAAAAGAAAGAAAGAAAAATTACAATTGTAGTCTTAATGAAAAAGGTTGATTACGTAATTGAAATGATTTTGCTTTTCCTTCTCTGAACTGTGCTTGTTGCAGGAAGTGCCGATACACTGGGGTCAGAGCTTCTTGAAAGTTTATTAAAGATGGCTCCAACCAAGGTGGAAGAATGTAAACTGAAAGAGTTCAATGATGAATCACCATTTAAGCTAGGCCCTGCTGAGAAGTTTCTCAAGGCAGTGCTTCATATACCGTTTGCATTTCAGAGGGTGGATGCGATGCTTTACATAGCCAATTTTGACTCAGAGGTTGAGTATCTAAAGAGAACTTTTGAAACATTGGAGGTATGGTTTAATTCTCATCGTTTTAAATTGGATGTGCTGTGCATGCTTCATTTTTATCACCATCACCATCATCATTCATCATTGTCACTTATTGATGTTGTAGATTCATGATTGATTGAATCCTATATTACTCCATTAACATGCATTACGTTATTAAAACCCGGTCCTTCAGCCCACGTGGTTTATTTATGCTTACATTTACATTTATAATTTAATATATCAATTTAGTGTGAGGTCTTTTTCTATATTTTATATATTGAACCACAAAAACAATGTTCAATGGACCACAAAGTTTGAGAACTTAAATCACCCATTTTTCTAAAGCTTCCAGGCTCCTATAACATCAGCAGAAGTATTGAATTAAGAACTGGCTTCAAATAAACAACTGAACGATCTCTGAGACTTTGTTTGTGACTTCCCATAAGATGCTGGCTTGTTGGTTATGAATTTGCAGAGATTGCTCCAAAATTGAAGAAAGAAAAATACATGTTGTGTGCGCGCGCGCACACTTGAGAGAGAGAGAGAGAGAGAGAATCCATGGATCCTGCCATTGTGGGAGAGAGATGGGTACTTTTGCTCAGTTAACAGTTGGGCAACAAGGCAATGTACAAAATTTGTATAGGCCAAATAAAGGACTTGTCACAATTCTATTTAGGAAAAGGTTAGAGAGCGCCTGAAAAAGTAACCCAAGCTGTTGGCAAAAGTGAAATGGGTGTAGGTTCAAACATAGTGATGTATGAATCAGGTCCACACCTCATTTTTTGACAACTTTTCCGGGAACTTTTTCGAGCGTGGCATTGTTGTTCTATTTAAACTGAAAAATTCTAATCTGAGTAATTGGGGAGGGGCCTACCTTGTGAACCTCGCCTTTTCAAATTGCCGTGTCACATCATGTCCATGTCCGTGTCCGCGTTTCTTAGGTTAGTGATATAGAAGAAAGGGAAATAAATTTGTTACTGCTTCCTGTAGGTACAATTCCTGACCATTTTTGTCCACTAGTCATCATAGTTTTCCTTCTCACAGGCTTCTTGTGGAGAGCTAAGGCAAAGCCGAATGTTCCTAAAGCTTCTAGAAGCTGTACTCAAAGCTGGGAACCGCATGAATGTTGGAACCAACCGTGGCGATGCCCATGCCTTCAAGCTCGACACCCTTCTGAAGATTGTGGACATTAAGAGTGCCGATGGGAAAACCACTCTCTTGCATTTTGTTGTACAGGAAATCAGCAGAGCTGAAGGTTCTCGCCTTACCGGTGTCAATCAGAGTCCAACAGCCAATAAAAACCAGCAATCTGCTTTTCAGGATGACATTGAATTCAGGAAGCTCGGTCTACAAGTTGTTTCTGGCTTGAGCGGTGAACTGACCAACGTAAAGAAAGCTGCTGCCATGGATTCAGAAGTGCTTAGTAGTGAAGTTACAAAACTAGCCTTGGGAATCACTAAGGTCAAGGAAGTGTTGAAATCAACTGAAGAAGTTGCATCGAAAGAGAGTACCCAGAAATTTTCAGAGTCGATGAACGAGTTCTTGAAGAAGGCAGAGGCAGAGATTGTGAAGGTACAAGAACAAGGGAGGGTTGCTCTGTCTTTGGTGAAGGAAATAACAGAGTATTTCCATGGAAACACGGCAAAGGAGGAAGCTCATCCATTCCGGATTTTCATGGTAGTGAGGGACTTTCTTTCCATTCTTGATCAGGTATGCAAGGATGTCGGGAAGATAAATGAGCGAAGCATCGTAAGTTCTGTGCGTCAGTTTCCGTTGCCAGTAAATTCAAACCTTCCACCAGTTTTTCCTGGATTCAATATAATTCGACAGTACAGCTCCTCTGATGATGATAGCTCATCTTCGCCTTAAAAACGTTAATAGGAGTTGGTTTTTTTGTGATTTGCTGACTTGTCTGATTGCAATACCTATCCAAATCTGGCGATCACTGTTGGTAAAATTTGTGTAGAAGATTTGGAATACTTTCATGCTCGTGTAATATACAGGGAACAGAATCAGATTAGAAAATAACGGGAATGGTATTGCCGGAATGGTCGGAGTTGGGTTAGATTGTAAATCTATGAAAAACTGGATTTGATGATTGTTGCTATTAAGGATTATGAACAATTTTCATCATTCTCTTTTGTTCATCTGTTAGCTGTAGCGTAGCTTTTGTTGGTTCTCTCTAGAAACTCTCATTGATCATAAGATGATCGAATCTTGGGTTTTTTTGGTTGGATAGAAACAATGACCGATTGAAAAAATAACCAGAACACAAACCAAAAAACAACACTAGTCACTGATAAGTTCCGAAAAAACTTGGCTCACTATAAATGTCTTCAACTCTTTTTTCAAGTATAGTGATGGATTGGGTAATTTTCCATGACATCAAAACCTCTACAAATATATCTTGACATTTGAACTCGTTTAGATCTGCGCCTTCAGTAGAACACTATTCGCGAGGGGACCCGATTCGTCAACTGCTCCACATGCACAACAGAAAGTTGACCATGTCGCACTAACACAAGAATATCCTCTAAGAACTAGGATTAATTTGTTCAGAAAAATCTAAAAGATAAGAAGAGGAAAAATAAGAGCTTCTATTTCATTTTGTCTGTTCCTTTTACAAGTAATTAATTGACAAGAATCACAGGCATGGATGAGCATTACTCATTCACAGAAATTGGTGAAAATCCTTTTGCACATATGGAGTCAACCACATCTACCCACCTCAGTTGGAACCAGATCATATAAGCATAGTTTAGTATCAAGATGAAAATAGAGTTATGTAAATTGCATTTAATTTCAAAAATCAATAACCAACATCATAAGGAATAAGTTTCCAATCTATATTTACAAAATATTCTGCTCTGAGTTGTTTCAAACCAGAGGCTTGAACTTATTTCGTGCTCATATTTTCCTTAACTGGAAGACAAAAACATTCATGGATTAGCAAACTACAACAAACCCTCGGCATCCATTCGTTCAATGACCCGCCTTGCTTCCTCCTCTGTAGCAGGAACAACATTTCGAATCCTCAATCCATATTTCACAGCCTCTTTACGAATAGAGAACGTGAAATAGAACTTGTTTGACACCTGTTCAAATCACAGTACATATGCTCGTTCACACATTGAAAATCGCTGCACAACTTCAAATATATATATATAGGGAGGGACTATCGGGTGCTTACCTCACTGGACCTGTATTCAGGCCGTGTAACATGCGCTACAACTTCCACATTTATAAGAGGTTGAGCTGGGTTCTGAAGTTCTGTGTACAAAACACAAGACTTGAAACGAAGGAAATTTCCAACATCCACCTGCATAAGAAAATAAAACATTATCATTCCGTTAACATGCACTTGGCTTTGGTTAAATTGTTAAAAGCATGCAATGCTCAATGCAATCTTCGGATAGCAAAATTCATTTATGCCTTGAAAAATATAACAATCACCATGAGTTTTGTTGAAAAATTCGCTTGAGTGGGTTGATTGTCAGCATACTATTGACAATTTTGTGGATTTTTCTGTTTCTGATCTCCGATTAACTAATTGAATATCGTGTGCCTTGTACAAAAGGTTCAACCATAACTTTTGAAATTCAATTTGGCCTCAGAGCTACCCTTCGCATGATCCAGGGAATGATGAGGTTCTGAATCCTCTGAATTAAGAACTGTTCCTGGTAGTAACTACAATTAGTATGATTGATTCAAGAAAAGTAATAAGGTTCTACTCACTGGTCTTAGGAAATCCACATGATCAACTTCTAGGAAGCACGGTGCACTGCCAGCGAAAGCATAAGCTGTTGCAAAACCCAGTTCAAATGCTCTCCGCATTAAAAATCCACCAAAAATGCGACCATGGATGTTTCTTTGCTGTGGCTGGCAAATCAAAGAGTTCTGATGGCAAGTATCCCTTATGAGAATGCTATCTCTGTCTGCCAAAGCCGGCATGTCACAGAATACCCGCCCTTCGGCCATTAACTCTTTCAGCCTCTCTTCTTCGCCATCATCGATCTCCTTTTTATGTTGTCCTCTTTTTTGTTTTCTCATTTTGTTACTCTCTTCTGCTTCTTCCCAGAGCTTTTTTTCTTGTTCAGTTTCAGGTAATATTTGGTTAACGAGTGCTGATTTTCCAGTCTTTGAGTCACGAGCAACAAATGTGAAGTTTGCTATAAGAGCTACCGAGTCTAAAGGATTAGATTTTTCTGCAAAAGAGTGATCTTTAATAAAGCACCGCCAACAATTAACAAATAGCAGCAGCAATTTGATAGCATATTGAAGAACAATGGCACAATTTTTTGGAAACTGTATGCAGTAAAAATTTGAAAATGATTTACAAATATAATTTTCATTAAGAAAATCTACCAAGAATGATGTGATTTGAAATTATGAGCCACAATGGTAGATGTTTTAGTTTGAAATGAAAGGATTACAAAACGCCCCGTCATTCTATATGAGATTTTGAACAAAAATTTTGTTTGCATAGCATCACCGATAAAAAAAAAAATTGATAGAACTTATCAAAATAGATACAAAAACAGACACTAATCAAATATCCTGAGATTCAGCAAAAATGAAATCAACCAAGATCTTGTCATGCTTTGAGCATAGGCAAATGTCCACAACATGAGTAAAACATTCGGATATATAACAAACTCAGTTTCAAGAGGACGTACTTTTAGGTCCTAGCACAACTCACTTAACTTACTTGCGATAGTGCACATCACAAACTTGGTAATATCTTATTTTTCAAACAAATTTCTACATCATATCTGCTATACCCACCGTCAAACTCTCCAAATGCTATGAGGGTCGAAAAGTTAAACATCTTAGGATAAAGTAAGGAATATTGGGAAATAGCAATGTTAAAAAGATTTCATGTCAATGTTCATAAAATTAACAAGGGAAAGGAAAACAAGAGAGAGAATGATTTCTTCAGGAGTACCTTCCCTAGACTGAGTCACTTCTAGTTGGATTTCCATAGAAGACCTCCCAACCCAGGTAACGGCACCAGCTATTTTTAGATCGATATCAACACGGATTGGCTTCTTGAGAACCATCTTGTCCACAGAAGCAGTGACTAATAGTACGGGCCTTGTTGTGCCCTCATTGTTACAACAGTGCTGATTCACAAAGGTATAAATCAAACAAGGCTTTTATTTTTGTTAAAAACATGAGGACACGTCTAATTACATCAAGTAATTAAAATCAGAGCAGACAGCAGAGATATAAAAGATTAAATTTAAAAAGCAGTAAAATAGGAAATGTTCTACTACACTACAGCAGCTCAGTTTTATCATCTCTAGGAGAGAGAGAGAGAGGGGGAATTACATAATTCTTTACTACTGTAACCAATCCTATTCCTACTTAGATGGGAATTGACAATTGCTTTTTTAGTAGCTTTTTTCGCTTTTAATCTTTTGATAATAGTTAAAAAAGTTACTTTTTGAGCCTTTTCAAACTTGCTTTCCGGTGAGAAATTATCATATTAGCCCTATAGTATTGTGGATCCCATGTAGGGACACAGTCAAAATTCTGAAAGAATTGAGGGTAAAATTGTTTTATTTTTTTTATATTTTTACAAATTTGCTTTAAAAAACTACTTTTTTTATATTTATATTATAAAAAATAAATAAAAATCCCAAACAAGCTTATTTGCGTTTTTTAAAAATTAACCAAAACGTTTCTTATTTAGGAGATTCCATCCAAAGCCTAAGCCTTAGCAAATTCTACATAATGGTGGCATGGGGAACAGAACAATGCTTACAAATAGAAGATACTTGTGAAAAAAACACAAAAGACAGTATGTATATCAATGCATAATAATAATCAATTCAAGGCTCAAGCAAATTAAAGGATCATCCAATCCCAAACCAAAATCAAATTCACATAAGACTATTCAACAACTGCCCACTAATCCAAACCCAACAAACTTTATAAAAAAAAACAGCACAATGCATTGAAAAAATCCAATTTTCAATCAAGAACAAGAATTTGAAAAGCCATAGTTATTAGTACCTTATATGATATGGTTCCAGCAAGAGCATCAAGGTCTTCAATTAATTTCCCCATCCTGATCTCATTCCAAGGGTTCCTATACTGCTCTCTAAGTATATAATCACTTGAGAATTTGTAGACAACACTAGTCCTACTCTGCGATGGAGTCTTCGTGATCAATTCACTCTGTGGAGCATCCTCTGGAACATTGGACAGTCTTTCGAAAATGCTTGACCTTGCTTCCCACAAAGCATTTGTCACAGGTGAATGGTACATTCCAGGCCACAAACTAATTGGCTTTCGAATCGAAGAGCCTGCATCGATCGGTGGAGAGCTTTCAATTGGTGAATTCACGGTCGAAACAACCGAAATTGGAATAGAAGCAGTGGAGTTAGGTTCCATGGAGTCCAATGGGTCTGATGGCTTACATGAAAACAACCTTGTTTGAGTGAAATTGAGTGATTTTGGGTCATATAAGGAGTTTTTGATGATGGGTTTTGATTTCTTAGATAAACCAAGCAAGTAGGGATTATTGGGTTCATTGGAATGGTGATTTGGAGATTTGAAGTGGGTTTTCAAGTGGATGTTGCCAAAGTCATTGTTATGGGGATTTGAAGAAGGGTTTATTGATAGATCAGAAAATGTTGAATTGGAGAAGTGGGTATTGAAAGATCCATGGTTTTGGGGGCTCAGTTTTGATGGGGTTTGTGTTGGGGGTGAATCAAGAATGAGAAAGTAAGGAACAAATGTGTGAAGTGATGAGTTGAGGTCGGATTTTGGGGGGAAGAGAGTGATAACCGAGGCTGATTTGAAGAAGTGGTGGGGAATTAAAACTGGTGTTCTTGGTGGGTTCATGATGATTTGTTAGTTGAAATTGATCAAGTTCTGGTTTGTTTCCAGAGTTCTGTTTGAGAGAGAGAGAGAGAGAGTGAGAGAGAGCCTGGAAGAGTGTTGTTGGGGTTGGTTGAATAAACAGGATCTTTCGCGGATTCATCACTCGGAATGTTGGGCATGCATAGCGGATTCAAGATCTGAGTTGTCCACAAACATCAAAATTGACTTTGAATAATTTATTTTTATTTCCCAATTTAAAAATAAAAAAAATAAAAAACTTGGTATTTTATTTTTGAATTTATTTTTGTAAGTCAGGCCTTCTCCATGAACTCACTGTCTACCTGGTATTTTTTAAAATATTTTTTACAGTCTATTTATAATAAAAAAAAATATTTAAAATATATGTTTGGTTTATCTCTCAAAATATATTTTTAGAGAAAAATTTTAAAAACATGTTTGGTTGAAATTTTTTTTTAAAAAAATTCAAAATTACTTTTCTCTCCACTACACCTCCATCAATCATTTTTTCTCTCTTCTCTCTCTTTCTTAATCATTTTTTCTCTCACATTCATATATTCAATTAAAAACAATATAGAAAAATGTTAGGAATATCAAATATTTTATCAAATGTTCTACCACACTTATATGAAAAATTTGGTAAAATATTTGGGGTCTCTAATATTATTCAAAAATATATATTAAATCATTCCAAACTCCAAAACTATTTTTAAAATATATAACCAAATAAATTTTTAACTTTTTAAAACTTTTTTTAAAATAATAAATCAAACAAAATTTAAATATTTTTGATCAAAAAAACAAAAAAAAATAAATATTTTATTACACTCGAATATTGATTTTTTTGTATTCAGTAAAATGGATATGCAGATAGGCTACTTCAACATAACTGCTATGGGATATTGCCCCTTAACATTTACAACATATTTGCAAGGAATCTCACCGCATCTACGTAAGCTTAACCCCCATGTGCTCCAAGCACTAAAAAGTATGTTCAACCCTAACAAGAGACTATGAAGATTCTAACTCAAATCTTGAGTAAGAAATTCGAAAGTTTTATCCACTTAACCAACCACCTGTTGGTAAATATTCGAATATTAATTTATGTGTGAGTCTCACACTCTTTGAAAAAGAGATTCATGAGGTGAAATTTACTCTTATTATGCATAAATCATTAAAAATATATTTTTTTTAAAATATTATCTTAAATTTTTTATTAAATAAATAACCAAATATCTCACATGAGTATAAATCTCCACACTCATATAAGGCATATAATTATTTATTTAATAAAAAATTTATTATTCCTATCATTACCCACTCTTGGAGAACACAATCATTGCAATATTAAGAAGATGGAAAAATGCTTGGGAGCACTAATTAGTGGTCCCACTAATTAGGTGACAGTGGGTCCCGTCATTAATGATGTGATGTTTTGATTTTGGAGTTGTATTTTTTTTTTTTTTACTTTTTTAATGCATTAGTGCTATTAGTGATGATATTTTTAGTGGGATGAATCATTGTTGTGAGAAGATGACAGGCAAAACAATGTTGGGACCATTCAGTGGAACGTGGTCGTTTCGGAAGGCACACGAGAAGTCTGTTTCACGTGTTTTGTTTTGTTTTGTTTTTTTTCAAATTTTCTAATTTATACTACTATGCCCACACAATCTTTCATTCATTTTTAATTCAAGACAACAAGTATACCACCTGAACCTACCAGAAAAGAAAATTGAAAAAAAAATATATATATATATATATATATAAATTAAATTTTTAGTTATTGATCTTGTTTGACAAGATAATTGAGATTAATTTAGAGATTATTTGACATAAACTAAATAAACGTACTTATTTAAATAAGTACACTTGTTTGGGTCATATCACCTCTTTATTTTTTTATGTATATTTTTGTAAAAAGTAAAAATATATTTATTTAGATCATTCCAAACAATCCCTTAACTTATTAAAAGACAAAATAAGTTAAAAAATCAATAACAGAAATGTCATATTTAAATCATAATTATTTTACTTTTTTTCTCACAAAATTACAAAAAAAGTCAAAAATTCGTCATAAATATTTTTTTTAATCAGATTAAAATAGTCAAAAAAAAAAAAAAAAAAACCCACAAAAAAATCATGTTAAAAAAAACTCTTTCCAACGGAAGGCATTGTGTACCATGTCGAAAGAAGATATCTGCATAATTGAAAACAGCCTACTATTTTTAGTTGAGCAGACAGTTTTCAATTATTGGCTAAAATCAATCTCCAATAACCAGAAGTTCATATGTTGACTCAGGCCTGTTCTGGGTAAATGATAAAAAGTAATTTTGACTTTTAACCAAATTTTTTACTTTTTTTTTTTTGACAAATAATTCGAAAAGTTGATAAAAAATTACTTTTAATTTTTTTATTAATATTTACTTATGATGTCAAATCACAATAAAATGACCAAATTACTCCTATTTAATTTAAAATATTTATAACTTTACCTATATAGTACATTTTGACCCACGAAAGGTAGCATTGTAATTTCACCATTGGCTAAAAATTAACTTCCCAAATAAAAAAATATATATATAAAAAAATTAACTTTTAACTTTTGCTACAAATCAAAAAAAAGTGACTAAAAACAATGTTCTCAAAAAGGCCTCAACCAATCACTAACATGTGAGGAGTTCATTTCCTAAGTTTCTTTGTTTGTTTTTTTCTCTCTCTATGCCTTTGTTTTCTAGAAATAATTGTTCAACCGTTTTCTTTCTTTCTTTCTTGATGTAATTCCATTTTTGTTTTGCATCTTAAAATTTTCAAATTCAAATATTTTAGTTACATTGGTTGTAATACTTGGTGTCATCTTTGGATAAATAAGTTAGCAACAATGATAGAGATCACTAATTTTGGAGCTCTAAAAAGACCACTAATGACATGACACTCAATAAAAAAAGAAAAAAAATATAACACCAAGGTCAAAACATCAAATCATTCATGGTGGACTCACTGTCACATCATTAATAATAGCACTAATTAGTACTCTCAGTCATTTTCCATAAGTTAGATTGTTCAAATACATGACTTCAAATCTACAGTTATACTGGTGTCAGTGACTTTTGTTTAAAATATATATAATCCATAATGTTGGTCTAAATTCAAGCAATTAAAGCTACTTTATGCTGAATATTATTCTCTAAAGGCCCACAAAACCAGCTTTAAAAGAGATTTTAGCCTTTTCTAGCTCAAATGGCCCAAAAAAAATCTTCAAATGTGCTTAAGCTGGCAGCCCATCCAGGTTCCTGAAATTGCCTACCAAGGCCCTGGTTTTCAGTCCCATGTGGCCCAATTCTTCTTTCATTTCAAACTGAACTCATTTGGACTCATAAAAAATTCATTCAAAATTAACTCATCCTATAAACAAGTAAAAGTCACATTTTAAAATTCATTAATTTTTTTAATTTAACTTCACAAATTACATGCACTATGAAAACAAAACTACTTAAACTCGGTTCGTTAGTCAAGGTTAAACACATTTTCAAACTTGTTAATTACACCAAACTGAAACAATTTACTACTCAACTAATTTACTGTTACCAAATACAAGATGCTTATAATATTGTACACATCATGAATACTAGTTGGTTAAAATTCTTGCACTTTATTAAGAGATTAAGGCTCTGTTTGGTTGTGAATTCAAAATGTAATTCCACATGTGTATTTCAGTATGATGTTTGGTTGTGTGTTTGGAATCAACTTTCCAAACTTCTGCAGAGAGCTCTGTATTACAGCCGCATTTTTTGTTCAAATTTTGGCCAGGGGAAGACCACCCGGACGTCCTTAGGGACTACCGCCCGGACGTCCATGGGGACATCCACCTGGATGTCCTCTGCTGTACAGGAATTTTTTTTTTTTTTTTTTTTTTTTTGCAATTGATTTATATAATTGGAAAAAAAAATTTCTGAAATTTTTTTAATTTTTAATGTGCTTTAAAATAATTTTGAGTTGTATATTTAGTTATGAGTTGTAAATTTTTGTATCATATATCAAATATCACATCAACAATTCCCCACTCAAATCAAACATCTTTTCCAAAACTATTTTCAAAACTCTTTACCAAACAAATTTTCTACACTCAAATCATAATTTTACAACACACAAATTCAAAATACAATTCATACTCTCAAATCACATTTACAAAACACAACCAAACGCAACCTAAGAGTTTTAGGTCTTACAACATGCAAAATTTATTTTTCATCAAGTTAAGGCCTCCAATGTAAAACCCAAAAACAAAACAAATCAAAAGAAAATTTAAGGTAGTGTTTGGTAGAGTTTTGTAAATGTGATTTGAGAGTATTAATTGTATTTTGAATTTGTGTGTTGTGAAATTATGATTTGAGTGTAAAAAATTTGTTTGGTTATGATTTTTAAATAGAATGTTGAAATGTGTTTTGAAAATATATTTTGAATTAAATTTTGAAAGTTTGATGTGACATGTGAAATAAGAAAATTTGTTTGGTGATGTGTTTTGGAAATAGTTTTCGAAACTTAATTCAATCAATAATTTATAATCAAACACACAACTCATATATTGATATCTGTATTTTTTATCAACAGTAATAACCAAACTATTTTTAAAATACTGAAATTAAAAATTAATTTTTTTTTCAATTAATTTTTTTTCAGTAATTTTTTTTGAATAAATTTTTTTTTTTCATTTTAAAATAAATCTATGTCAATTATTTTGTGTCAATTAAATTTTCTATCAATTCATTTTTTACGCCCGTACAAACATCTTCTACAATATGTTTTTTAATTTTTTCTAAAATTTTGTTAAAGTCAACAACTTTTGAAAATACATATTAATAAAAATTAACATAAATACACTAAGTTTAATATTTTAAAATAGAAATCATAACGTAAACCTTACAAAACATTATCAATTTTTCTTCTCATTTATTACACGTTATTAATTTAGTAATAAAGTCGTAACAGATTGTTCAGTATTTGTTTTGTATACGGATGTAATATTATTAAAAAATTATTAATATTATAAAAAAATAATAGATAAGAAATAAAAAGTAAAAAATAAAAATAAAAAACAACCTGAATCTTTTGAACCTTCTGAGTAGCTTCAGATAGTCGAACACCCGGAAGTCGGACCGGGACAACTGGGCGGTCATCCGGCCGGTCATCCCATCTCACTCCAATTCCCACTCATTGGAAGCTTTTCAGAAAAGAAATATGAGGTTCACGTTAAATTTTCAAAGACGATGGAGAAGGATATGGAAGCTTTTCAGATCAAAAGAGAAAGAAAGATGAGGTTCACGTGAAATTTTCAAAGACGATGGAGAAGGACATGGAAGTTTTTCAGATCAAACGAGGAAGAAGGCAGAAACGTTAAAAGTGGAGAACTGAAGTACAAGCTGCCAAACGGGTTTTCAAACTGTAATTTGAATTAACACGCGGAATTGTATTTTGAATGTCTTATCCAAACGTGAAGCGGGAGTTCACGTGTTGAAAGTTAATTTGAAAATACAAACAAACAGAGCCAATTTAACATACACCAGATTGGTTTTCTTAAGTTAATTGTTTTCATCTTTTTTTGTCACAAGCTTTACATTATTCATGACACAGGCCAGCTAAATATTAGCCTGAATTCTTTTATGAGCATACAACAAAGTATAATTTAATTAAAGTCATAAAAAACCTGACTGCCGAGATGAGAATGGGCCCATCGCATTCTTCGCCACCAACACTTTGCTTACCAAAAGTTTCCACTTTGCCTCGTCTTTCTTGCTCTGCTGCTGCATTTTCTCCTTGAAATGCCTAAAAAACAATGTAAGAAATTGTTACTATCATCACCCACCATCACACATTCACCACATTCTAAAATCTACCTTTTCTCTTAATCAGCAATACTTCCCGGCTTGCCTTCTAACTGGAGGTTTGCAATATGCGCTGTTGAATTGCTCCCCCCAGAACAAAAAATGGAGATTCCATCATTGAGAAGGATACAAATACAGTAATCTTTATTTTTATTTTTTTCTGGTAAGCTATTATTTTCTAGACTGGGTATAAATGAAAGCAATCTAGAATGGTTTGCAGCAGGGACGAAGCTAGAAATTTGGCTTAAAAGGGGCCGAGGTAAGTGTGACAAAAAAAATTAGTCATTTTTAGAAAATGATTTTTACTTGCATAAGTTTATATAATTTATTGGACTATCATTTTAAGACATTTTATTGATAAATATAATTCAATTACCTCTATGATTTTTATAATCGGAAAAATAACTGACATTCACATCAAACTTATAGAATTTATGCTATTACATAAAATGTAAGATAATTTGAGATCATGCCATATATATTATAGAAATATTTAGGGCCAACAAAAGAATTTTAAAAAATTTAAGGGCCCATTTTGCCTACATTATAGAAAACTTATAAATTAAAGGAATAAAACAATTTTGAAATGCTAGGTTTGTAGTGAACCATTCAATTATTAATAAAATTTTGCGCTTACCTACAAAGAGGGACCTTGCAATAGTCAGGGTCGTTGCACATGCGGGAATGCAATTCAAGAAGCTGCCACATGCGCTTGCAGTGCACACATCCACCAGGAACCCGGCTCTTACAACCGGAGAAATGACGGACTAGAGTCTCGAGCACTTTGCAAGCTGGGAAACTGCAAGCAACCTGGCTTCCCTTCAGCAACTTGTCCCGGGGTCCAATTGTCCTACACCCATCCCTGCATATGTGAAGCAGCGCTTCCATCGCCTCATACAGTTGCAAGTAAATCTTTTTCTCTTCAAGTTTCTTCAGCCTCTCTTGTTTTCTCTGACAAGAAAAGTTGATATCCGTACGGTAAAAATATTGAACTAAAATCTTGAAATGATGAAATGGGCATTCCCTTGCAATGATGAATAATTGTATTTGCTGGGCTTAGGCCCCCTCTTCTGTCACCAAGGAAGGGAAGAAAAAAAAAGGAATAATTGTATTTGCAGTGCACTTTTCATAATTTTTTTAGTGAACCAAATGTGTGAATGGACATTCTGATGGAATGATCATTCATTTCCAATGAACCAAACATAGCACTAGGGAGCGGACAAATTTTCATAGTGTAGACATTTCATTTCACTATAAATGGTTTTTACCACTTTATGTAATGTTTGCGACTCATGACACACATAATATCCCTTCTCAATAGATTAGACTCAACTTAAGCACGGCATCTAAACAATGAAAGAAAGTACAGTAGTTGACTTACAGAATCTGTTTCCACAACTGCCCCCAGAAGCTCTTGTTCAAGGGCTGGATTAGCACGCCTCATAACCTTCCATCCTTCGGTAGAAGCTATGGTTTTAAAGTCCCTCACAATCATACGAACACAAGTCAAGGAAAGGCGTGGTGCATCGCAACATCTTGCTAATTGAAGCACATCAATCACATTTTCTGTGGTAGTCCAACCCTGCTCCAAAAAATGTACACAAACTCTTTTAAGTGATGGTACTGTGTAGGACTGTGACAAAACCAATAAATGGAGAACAAACTTCTTCATCTCTTCCTCTTCATAACTGCATTAGGATATCAAAGGAATCACATCTTAGAAAGTTACATATAGAATAGCCAGGATGCCACAGACACAAACTCTAAGCACCCAATTTTATTTATATCTTCACTTGAGGATCTATGCAAGTTACAAACACGGATACAATGAAAAGTGCACAAAAATGGTTGACATTCATACCAAAGACAACCACACATAGTGGCGATCATGCCATATCTATTGGTTAGATATACAAAAGCCCAAAACCAGGTTTGCGGGCATCACACTACCCAATGAAGACTTTAGTTTTATTTTGTTATTCCATATTTTTCCAAATAAAATTTCACTTGTCAATCATTATGATATGTTCTCAAAGAAATTGATGTTACCATCTTTTTTTTTCTTAATTTTTATTTAAAGATGTTTTTTCTGTGGTTCTGAGAGCAGGTGAAACTTTATAGGCATCCAATTTTTGCTGTCTGAATATTTGTTTCTGCACTTGGATAATGATCAAATTTAAAGTCAAATAACGAAGAGATTAGAGAGAGAAAGAACTGTATAATTGGCTTGGTTGAGGACAATACAGCAAGAAAAGAGCTAGAGATAAATGTTAGATAAATCACCTCTTCCTCACGTGTCTTTGTAAGTTTTTTTTTTTCCTAGCCATATTTAATTTTTTGGTTCTAGCCTTGTCGTATCCTCAACAAACGTCGACTTCACTTTAAATTATTTTCCAAAGGACTTCTCGAAAGTCCTTACATCATCAAAAGCTAAGCCAATCGTAGCCTCCTTTTTACCATATATAATTATTTACTAAGTTAATTGAGGAAAAAACAAATGAATGTCCAAAGAATGATCTATTTGGCACCAAGGATATACTTAACTAATTGAAGAATTCAATAGAGAAATTTCCAACATACCAGGATGAGTAAAGGAAACGTATGAAAGCACAGGCGGCTTGATGAGGTACCCCAGGAATTTTAATGTACCTGATACCACTCTTAACTTTAGATTGCTGAAGGAAATTCCCCAGGACTGGTGATGCAATACTCTGCACAACCAAAAACAAGAGTTCGTAAGTCTCTCCTTTTTTCTTTTCTTTTTTTCTTTATTGGTACATTTTCTACCATATCCCTGACAAAAAAACATTTTCACTTATTCCATAATGTTCAGGCAGGGCACAACTTGCCAACAAAGTATACACCTCAGCATAATGGGTTTTGTATTCTATCAAATTAAAATTACATTTTACTACAGGCAATAAAATTTAAGATTATTGCAGAACCTCAAAGCTTGTCAAATTCTTAGCGAAAAGAACATTTAAAGCAAGCACAAAATATCATTTTAAGTGAAAATGTCTATGCCCTTCAGGTAATAGTCTACACTCAATTGGTTTTACTCAAAATACCCTTTTAATTTACTCACCAGAACGCTGGAATGAGCAGGAATAATTGTCTTCTCCTCGGTGATAATATGGACATCTGCTCCATACCCTTCTTTGAAGAGCTTGTTCCACATATCTTTTGTTTCCTTTGGGACACAACAACAAACTTCAAGCCTTTTGGATAAATTGTTTCTTGTATAGTTTTTGCCAGGGAGTGGAGGTGGTTCGGGGATACGACTGCCACGGCGTACAGAGGTGGTGGGAACTTCGAGAAAAGATAAACCATCTGTGGAATTCTCTTCCTCTACGTGTATATAGAAAGACCCATCAAAGGACTCAACTTCTGAGGATGGCCATGGGGAATCAAGATCTGCTGAAGCCATAAACTAGTCGTATGCTTAAAACAAAGTTCGAAGTTTCTGGAAATCTGTGTAGAAAATAAAATAAGATTGTGAGACTTTCTGTTAATTTTCCAAATCCAAAGTGAGTTTGGAAGTTCACTATGCTATTGCTAATAAATTTGTATGTGTTAGACTCTAATTTAGATAGACTGCCAAGACAATATTTGAATGTCAAAAAGATTAGAACTTCTTCCCAAAAGGAATCTTCACGGGTATATTTGAATCAATTAGGAAAAGAATCAATAACAGAATTCCTTCTCAATTATTCAAGGACTGGACCATCGGCTAAAGTTGGCTTGTAGGCCTAACTCTAAAATCCCTTACTTTGAAGTCAGGAATTTCTTTGAATTTCTTTCGTGTCCATGGAATCAAGTCTTAGGTTTTTTAAGCTTTTAACCCATCAAAGAAAGAGGAACACCCACAAGGCCCCAAATCCATCTTTCATCATTGCTAAAAGAATAACAATAGTTGAGGAATAACTAACTACAGTTGTGTAGACAAAATCTAAACTCACTATTTTCAAGAATCTGAACAGAGATGAATGGATTTACCTTAAAGTCAAAGCATATAAAAGTTATATCTTTACCAAATACATGATGTGGTAACATGTAAGCAAAAGTTGTAAGCAAAAGTAATTAGTCGGTTAACTAAAAGGAAAATTAAATAGAAACTAATAGGGCAAATTACATATACCCCTCGAGGTTTGGCTAAATTACAGATACCCCTGAGGTTTTGGAAATTACATCCCGCCCCCTGAGGTTTGTATTTTCATAACAATTTGCCCCCTGAGGTAAATTACCCCCTAATTTCTTATGCAAATATAGCATTCAGGGGGAAATTCGTAATTTCTCAAACTTCAGGGGTATTTGTAATTTAACCAAACCTTGAGGGGTATATGTAATTTGCCCAAACTAATAATATTTACAAACTTTTCTTACTAGTGGATGCCTCATGAAATAATAATACTTTGTTACTTGAAATGGGACCTACTAAAATAAAATTAAAAATTATTTGTTAGTGCAGGCACAGGAACAAATCATAGCTTAGCCTTAAAAAATATTTTAAGGGTAAATTACACCGACCTCCTTGAGGTTTGAAGAAAATTCAACAAGCCTCATAGTTTTAATATAATTATACATATCTTCCCTTTAGTAAAGTTAAAAAACACCAAAACTAATGCAGATGGTATAAAACCCAATGATACACAATGTAAGAGAGATGACAATGTCAATTTTTCATTCATACGACTAATGAATTTCTAATGAAAAAGGAGCAAAGTGTTTATATGAATTACAACCTTAAAAGGAGCCCATTGTAATTATGCAATCTTGCAAGGCTTACTGTATTTTCTCTAAACCTCGAGTTCAGTGTAATTTACCCTTATTTTAAATAGTAGAAGCAGCTGTATATATACCCTTATTTTCAATAGTAGAAGCAGCTGTATTAAATAACTATTTAGATGAACCCATCTCTTTAAAATACTATAAAATCTGGAAACATAAGGAAAAAGCTGGATCCGAGGAGGTCCCAACTGTGCACCTTCCAACCATTTAATTGAACAAATACTAATACAAAACAAATCCCCAGAGATTGCAGAGCAACTTTAACGATATGTACTAAGTGAGGCAATCAATAACTGAACAAAAATCAGTTAAGCTCCCACAAAAACCAAATCAGAATACCCCAATTGCTGGCAAAGAAAACATCAAACAATAAATGTATCCAAACATTAAAATTCAAAAATTTCTTGATTATAAACACAAACATAATATAGATTCAGTCATATATATATATATATATAGACGAGTATATCAAGTGATGAAAAGAGCATACCTGTTGGATGAACAGCGTGCAAATCTCCTTAAAATTTTGAGATTTGTGCGATCTACCATACCACAGAGTTCTAAAGTTGATATACACTAATTCTACAGAGCTATAGAACCTGAAACAAAATTCAAAATCAAAACAAACCCAAAAAAACTGATCAGTACTTGCAAAGCAAACTCAAAATCAATTGTCGAAAAAATAAACAAATAAAAATTGAAATCGAAAAGGAAAAGGAAAAGGAAAGAAAAAAAAGAAATTAACCCATTTTGTAAGGGGGAAAATCGAAACATCGATAAAACATACAAACTGTGACAATCTTTTCGAAAATGAAAAACCAAAAATAAAAAAATAAAAATTAAGTGGATAAAGATAATCAAATGCATCGAATTGAAAGGGAATAAATCGAAAGTTACCACGATGATAAAGATTGATGTGTGTATATAGTATGTATATTGATTTGTTGGAACTTTTGATGGATCGACTGACTTGAGAAGATGAGTGAAGGTGAGTAGAGGATGATATGTACAGATTTTCTCTATCTCTCCTTCTCTTGGGTTGACAGCAGAGTACCTAGAAACAGAGCATTTGGTACGTGCCAGAAAGAGGAGGGAAAAAAAGGAGAGGCTCACGAGGAGTGCAATGTGTGTTTGTACTCTGATGGGTAATGAATGAATACAGCACAGGTCTAACATATGATTATTTATTCGGTATTTTTGAAATATAAATACGTGATATTTTATAAGATTTTGATTGATATTATAAAATTTTAATTGATAGAGAGAGAGGTAGAAACTCACCATCTATATTGGGAATAGAAGAATAACATGAGACTAAATAATTAATAATTAACTTAAAATATAAACACATAATATTATGAGATTATTGAATAATTTTTCAAACGTAGTCCAAAACTTTGTTTTCTTTCTCATTTGTTTATTAGTATTTTGTGATTTATGATTACAGTAATATTTCACTTGTCATCTGTTCAAGGGCCCGTTTGTTTTTTATTTTTTTTATTATAGTTTTTTTTAGCTTAAAAAATCGTAAAAAATGAAAAAAAAAATTATAATATCATATTATCTACATTAAATAATTATTTTTCTTTCACAATTATCTGTTCAATTAAAAAATATCATGCCAAACAAACTAACCTTTTTAACTTAAAAAAAAACAATTAGCCTAGTTTTGGGTATAAAAAAAACAAACAGCTTATTGATTTATTATTTAGGTTGTATTATTTTTTTTACTTTTATGTATGTCTTTTCAAAATAAGTCAAAATGTCAAAAAATTAAATCATACCCAAAATAAGCTTAAAAAACCAAGTTGCCAAAATTTGTATGGAATTGCATAAATGACTAAAAACAAAACTTAGGACTCGTTTGAAAATAGGTTAATTTAGTAATTTTTTGATTATTTGACTAAAATATGAGCTAAAAAAATTAATATATTTGAGATGAATTTTTGATTTTTTACGAAAAGATGTATAAAAAATAGAGAGAAAAGAGAATCTTTGACTTTTTTGTACGAGTTGTTGGCTTTTTGACTTTTTTAGTAACTTTTTGATTTTTTGGCTAAACCGGTCGCTTCGGCAAGTGGCTTTTTTAGCCAAGAAGTCAAAAAGTTACTAAAAAAGTCAAAAAACTAACAACCTATACCGAAAAGTCAAATATTCATTTTTCTCTCTACTTTTTGCACATCTTTTCGTAAAAAATAAAAAAGAAATCCCAAACATACTAATTTTTTTTACATCATATTTTAACCAAAAAATCAAAAGTTACTAAAAATGTATGTTCCCAAACGAGGGCTTAAATGGGATTTTTGTATTAATTTTTATGATTATATTATATTATAATATAAAAATATAATAAATGTAATATTGTTGTTGTGATTATAATAGCATGTCTTTAGGGTTTAGGCAGTGCCGGCCCTGACAATGGGCCAACCAGGTTATGGCCTAGGCCCTTTAAAATAGTTCTAAAAAGAGGGTCCCTTTCTATTATGATTTAGTGTAATATATTAGGTATGTTTTAAGTTTAAAAAAAAATTAAAGAAGACTCAAACTAACTTAAAATAAATTGATCCATTAAAAAATTAAAAGGCCAATATGTTTTCAATCAAAAAAAATTAAGGAAGACCCAAACTAACTTAAAATAAATTGATCCATTAAAAATTTGAAAGGCCCATTTAAAATAATTAGCATTGTTATCCATTGAAAATGATTTTGCAAAAAAATGGATTATGCAAGTATGATTGATTTATTTGTTTCTAAAAATGCAAGAAAAGCGAGGATCAAACGACACTTATTAATTGCTGTAATGTAATACTAAGTATTTTTTTGTGATTTTGATACAAATCTTTTGTCTTTTATCTTCATTTTTTTTTTCATTCAACAAAAAAAAAAATGTGAAGGGCCTCAAAAATTTATTAATTGATTATTAGTTTTGGGTCCCGAAAATCTCAGGGCGGGCCTGGGTTTTAGGACAATTTTTTTTTTTGTTTTTTAATAAAAATTTTTGGGTTTCCCCACAAAAAAAATTGTGTCATCTAGTTTAGATATTGTTTTGTCATAAATTTTACCTTTCAAAGGTTTGAGGATATCAATCCAAGTTAAATTTGCTAGGTATACAAGGACATGTGAATGAATATTTAATGGTGTTACATTTTCAATTAATGTTTTAGGATCTTATCCTCGTATTTTTGTTACTCATGAAGACATGTATACTGTAAGTTATATATAATCTTAACTTTATATGATGAGTTAATCACTATCGATCAACTTATAAATTGGGATTTAACAGATTTGTTTGGCGTTAACTACAATAGCATACTTTTTATTTTTTTGGATCATATCATTTTTCTACTTTTATGTACATATATTTTTTTATAAAAAATAAAAAAAATATATTTATTTAGATCATTCCAAACAATCCCTAACATATTTGAAAAAATTTTGAGTAGCCACTTAATAAGGGTGTGTTTGGTAACGTTTACGTTTTTAGTTTATATTTACAAAAATTTCATCAACTGGTTTTTGTTTATTTTTTATTTATTTTTAGAAAAATATAAACTATAAACGCGTTTGGTAATTGACAAAATGTTTAAAAAAATTTAAAAATATAAAAAAGAGTGAGAAATGGCAAGTGGCGGCAAGTGGCGGCGGAAGACGGTGGTAGAAAGTGGTGACGGTGGGTGGTGGGTAGCTGGTGGTGGTTGATGGTGGCGGATGGGTGGTGGTGGTGGGTGGGTGGGTGACGGTGGCGAGTGGTAGCGAGTGGGTGGTGGTGGCGGTGGCGGCGGCGGTGGTGGTGGCCGGTGGGTGGGTGGGTAGGTGACGGTGACGGGTAGTGGGTGGTAGCGAGTGAGTGGTGGCTGTGATGGTGGCAGGTGGGTGGCGGATGGCGGGTGGGTGGTGATGGTGGATGGATGGGTGACGGTGGCGGGTGGTGAGTGGTAGCAAATGGATGGTGGTAGTGGTGGTGGCGGGTGATTGGTGGTGGTGGTAGGTGAGTGGGTAGTGGTGGTGGCAGGTGGGTGGGTGGTGAGTGATGGTGGTGGTGGGTGGTGGTGGCGGGTGGATGGCAGGTAGCTGGTGATGGTGGGTGGCTGGTGGTGGCAGGTGGTGGATGATGTTGGCAGGTGGGTGGCGAGTGGTGGTGGCAAGTAGGTTGCGGGTGGTGGTGGCAAGATGTAGATGGTAGTGGCGGGTGGCCGGTGGATGGCAGGTGGGTGGTGGTGGTAGTGGCGGCAGCGGCGACGAGGTGGGTGGTGGTGGCGAGTGGGTGGCAGATGGATGGTGGGTGGTGGGTGGTGGTGGCGGGTGGTGGTGGCGGGTGGTGGTGGCAGGTGGGTGGTGGGTGATGATGGCAGAAGACGGTGGTAGAAAATGGTGGCGGGTAATGGCTAGTGTTGCGTGGTAAAAAAAGAAAACTCAAAACTCAAAACGGAAACACATTTTTTGTGTTTTCATTTTTTGGCCAAATTTACAAACTGAGACCACTGATTTATAAATTCAAAATTTTACCAAACAAGTTTTTATTTGAGTTTTTAAAATTTTTATAAATATAAACAGAAAACTGAAAACGTAAGTGTTACCAAACGGCACATAAGAGTTTGAGTATGTCACGGCAACCATGGAAATTCATTTGAAAATGACTTTTTGGAGAAAAGTTTCAATTTCTTAACCTCTGTGGGCATACTTGCTCAAAATTTGTGATTTTCGCTTTGGACTTTGAAATAAGAAATAAGTTTGGGGTTTATTATTACAAGAAAAATGCTTCGGATTCCCACTGGGGTCGACCCCCAGTGAGGTGGCGCGTCGTGATTGGATAAAAAAAAATTGTTTTATTTTTTTTTTTTTTTGAGTTTCAGCTAGTAGAGGCTCGCCACCTCACTGGGGTCTGCAGTAAGATTGTTATTACAAACAGAAAAGGTGTTAGAACCTTCTATAATCTTTTGGTACTTTAATTTTATCAATTAAACTTTCTAGAAGCAGATCAAATTCGGTTTAAAGAAAAAGCTACTTTTGAAATAGGAGAATATGTTTAAAAAATATGAAAAAAACATTTTGTTCATTTTTTTTTTTTTTTTTTTTTGGACATGAACACTACCATATAATGAGGTTTCGTTTGGAAAGTGTTTTTTTAGTAATTTTTTATTAAAATATGAAATAAAAATTATAATAAATGTTTGAAAATAAAATTTTAATTCTTACAAAAAAAAATGTATAAAAAAGATATTTAACAATTTTTGTATAATTTTTTAATTTTTTGCAAAACTCATCTTTTTAAACAAGGCATGTTTCATGCAAATTGAGATAAATCTTAGAATTGTAACACTAATTGAACCTTCTCAAGAGAATAAACAATAATTATATGGTATTGTTTGGAAAAATTGATTTCTACTGAAAAATTATTATAAATTATTAAATTATTATCTCAAATTTTTATATATTTTTTCATGAAATGTCAAAAAACTATTAAAAGAATTAGGCCTTGTTTGGTTTGGCTTTGGGAAAAAGATTTTGGAGAAAATTTTTGGAAATTTTGTTTGGTTCGTAATTTATCTCAAAAAATTTTCAAAATCACTTTCTCTCTCCTACACATCAATCAATCACCTTTTTTTTCTCCTCTCTCATTTTCAATCGTTTTTCTCTCACATACATCTACTCAATTACAACAAAATACCAAATCATTCCAAACTCCCAAATTTCAAAATCATTTTCAAAATATATAACCAAACAAATTAAAAAAATTTCTAAACTCTCTTTCTAAAATATTTTTTAAAAACTTATCTCCCAAAATTAAACCAAACAAGGCTTTAATTTCCAAACTTGCTCACAAACCAAATCATTTACTTCGTAACACAATTTTATATTTCTTTAATTCACATGCCTACTATTATATTATTATTATTATTTTGTTTGATATTTGCTATTAATGCTTCATTTAGGAATGAACTATTTTAATAATTTTTTAAATTTTTATGAAAAGATGTGTAAAAAAATAAAGATAATTATATGACAATTTTTAGTGACTTTTTAGCTAAAACATATAATTGTCAAACAAGGCCTCAGTAATGTTAGAAACTTATAATTTGGACCTCTAAATTTATTTACAATGATATGGTATCTAGGAGTGTAAATTTGGCCCAGTCCAGCCCACCCAAGCTTGGGCCAGACCCGGTCCATGTCAGGCCTCGCAGGCTCCGGCCAAAATTCAGACCGGGCTGGCCTACAGGCAAAAAAATTAAGCCAGACCTATGCCCAAGGCCAGGAGTATTTGGGCTGTCCTAATGGGCTTGGGCTTGGCTTTGGTGGGCCTAACCATTTTTTTTGTTTTTAAATTTTTTTTTCTACCAAATTTTTATTATTTTCTATTAAAAAATACAATGGGCCTTGGCGCGGACTGGCCTTCGGGTCAAGCCCTAAAGTGGGCCTTAAGTGAGCCAAATTGGACTTCACAACAATGGCCCAGGCCCCTAGCCTAGGGGACTCGGGCTGGGCTCGGGCCTAGGCCCAAGTGAGCCTAAACGGGCCAGGCCCATCTCGGACCGCAAACTATTTTTACACCCCTAATGGTATCCTACACAATTAAAAATATGATAAATTAAAAATTATCCTATCACATCATTATAAATCAAATTATAAGAATTTTTTATTTTTTATTTTTTATTTTTTTCGGTGGGATTTAAACATTTGCCTAATTTTATTTTTTATTTTTTTTTTGAGCAGCTTTCTTCTTCCTGGGAAGTTTGGGGACCACACATAGGAGAAATTATTAGTTAGTCTTGGGTACGTCTAAGGATTCTCTATTCTCAAAATTTTTTATCCATCTGTTTCAAATTACTTATAATCATTGGATTTGTGAATTTTGAAATTCTCATATGATCCAATGATTGTAAATAGTTTGGGACAGGGGGATAAGAATTTTTAAAGATAGAGGATTCTTGCTGTCTTGGATGCTGTTACATAGTACCAAAAGTGATTAATAAAGGAAGTAGAATATGCCTCTGTTTGGGAAATGGGTTGATTTTTTGACTTTTTAGCTATTTTAGTCTGGGGCTAAAAAGGGCTTTTTGACTTTTTGACTTTTTTGACTTTTTTTGTGAGAAATAAGTGTAATGATTATGGGTTGGATTTGATGTTTTATTTTTTGTGGCTAAAATAGCCTATTTTATTTTTTGTGGCTATTTTAGCCCCTAACCCACCAAAACCAACTTCCCAAACTATGCCTATATGATTTTGTGTTGAATATTTAAAGAATAAAAAGAGATATAATATATTATTATGATTAAGGGTAAATTATAAACATATCCCTTGAGATTTACTTAAATTACAAATTATTCTCTGTGATTTTAGAAATTATATTTTGCCCTCTAAAGTTTCTAATTTTATAACAAACAGATCCTTTTATTAATAAATTATCAAGTTAATTAACAGTTTTTAATAATTTTAAAATTTTATTTTAATTAATAATTTAGATAATTTTATTATTATATAGGTGAATAGTTTTTTAATTAATTCTGTTTAATAAAAAATTCTGATAGAGAGATATTTGTAATTTTCTAAACCACAAGTGACAATTCATATATTAAATAAACCTCAAGAGGTGTATCTATAGTTTATTCTATGATTAATGAAAAGTATTGTCACTTGGCGTCTGAAGAACACCAAATAATTTTTCCACACACACGTCCCCAGGTACACCAAGGATCCTCTAGAGTGTTTTTTTTTCTAAAGTTTCCTAAAGTGGTGTATTGTGTGGTTGAGATTTAATGCTGAAAAATTGATGTGACTTGTCATTAAATCTCAACCACACAATGCACCACTCTAGGAAACTTTAAGAAAAAAAAACTCTAGAAGATTATTGCTCCCCCAGTCAAGCAAAGCCGGTGTGGGAGCAAAATCGTATGGCCAATAAATGTGTGACACGTAGAGGTATATATGAGACAAGAGAAAAGAAAGAACGAAAGTTATTGGTTCATCTTGCGCGCGTCACGTGGCACCCAAAAAAAAATGTTAGAAGTCTTAAATTTTTATTAAATAAATAATTAAATATTTTATATATGCATGAAATTTATAATTTTATGAATTTGACATTCATATGTGATATTTAATTATTTATTTAATAAAAAATTTAGTATCTTTAATATTATTTATTTCAAAAATATTATGATAAATGAAAAAGATAAAATTTATAAATTTAGATTAGATGATTAAAAATATATAAAAATATAATAAGTAGTGTTTTAAAAAATTAGTAAAAAGTTAATTTTTAATTTTTTTAATAAAAAAAATTAGTTAAAAAAATTAAAAATTAATTTATTGTTAGCTTGGCAAAGCCAGCCTAAAGTTAGGATTAGTGAAGGATATTCACGTCATTTCCTTTACCCACCAATAAATTTTTCGACAAAGAAAAATGCTTGGGAGCACTAATTAGTGCTCCCACTAATTAGGTGGCAGTGGGTCCCGTCATTAATGATGTGATGTTTTGGTCTTAGAATTGTATTTTTTTATTTTATTTTTATTTTTTTAATGCAGAAGTGTTATTAGTGGTGGTGTTTTTAGTGGGATGAATCATTGTTGTTTCGACAAAAATAGGGGCGGCTGCTAGAAAAGTGAGAGGACGGTCCTTGAAAAGCGTGACATTCACAGAGTGAGAGAGAGAGAGAGATGATGATGTGATTCAGTTGGATTCTATCTGACTCTACTATGCCCCACCCACCGATCCCCCCTGGCCCACACAATATTCTTGCAAATTCCCAATTGGCTAATTAATTAATGAATGAAAGTGAGAAAATAGTGAACTCCTTTACTAATTAATTAATGAAAGTGAGAAAATAGTTAACAGTTTCGATTTGTACCTCAAAATTTGAAAGTTTGAATTTGGCTCGACACTAAAATGATGCCATTTTGTTTTTGTTTTTATTTTTTTTTTTCTCTTCTCTATGGTCTGAAATTGAGAAGAAGAAGAAAGAGGAGGGGAGGGGAGAGAGAGAGATCAACCTCCGAACTTAAACATGAATTTTTTGTTCAAAATCTGATGCAGATCTAGATCCATTTTCATCAACATCAATTTTTTTTTTTTTTGTACAAATTTTTTTTTGTTTAAAATCTGCTGACTCATATCAGAATTTTTTTTATCAAAATTTGAAACTGTTGTACAAATTTTTTTTGTTCAAAATCTGATGCAAATCCAGATCCAGATCAAATTTTTTTTCAACAGCTTCAGATTTTGAACATCATCATCATCTTCAGAATTGCAATTAAACTCCCATTTTTAATTCAACATCTAGATCAAACTCTCATCTTCAACATCATCATCTTCATCAACAAAAAAAAAATAAATTCCTCTGGAGATCCGGATCATCTTCATCATCTTCAACATCTTCAACATCATCATTTTCAACATCATCTTCATCATCTTCATCAACAACAAAAAAAAAAAATCCTTTGCAGATCCGAATTAACATTATCATCATCAATTTTTTATTTTTTTTTTTGCAGATCCAGACTTAGAAAAAAAATGAACAGCTTTTTTTGCAGATGCAGATGCAGATCCAAACATTATCCAAATGCAGATGCAGATTTATTTTTTTTTACAGATCCAGATTTTTTTTGTTCATATTTTTGATCCAGATGCAGATGCAGATTTTTTTACAGATGCAGATCCAGACATCAAATTTTCCTTCTCTCTTTTCTTTCTCTCTCTCTCCCTCCTCTTCTCTTCCTTTCCCTCTCTGTCTCTGTGTTCGAAGGAATGAAGAGGAAAAAATGAAAACGAAAGAAAGAAGAAAAAAAAAAAAAAACTGCCCAAAACGACGTCGTTTTGGGCAGTTCGGGCCATTCGAGCCAGACCAAATTTGAGCTACGAGTCATTTTTCAATAGTTAATTCATTATTTTTTAAATTGATTGAAGAATGTGTTTAATTTGAAAAAATATATATATATATTAAGGGATAATTTAGGATGATTTAAATAAGTATACTTTTTGACTTTTTATGAAATGTGAGTTGGGTATGGGTTGAACTTGAAGTATTGTGATAGAAATGTGATATGACTTAAATAAGATGATGTACTTAAATAGGATAGTGACTTATTGAATTTTTAACTTTTTAAATTATGGCAAATAAGGCCTAAATATAATTTTTAAGACGATGTTAATGTTGAAAATTATATAAAAAGATTTATAAACATATATATATAAATATTTTGAAATATATATATCTAAAATATATTAAAATTATAAATATTTTAATATTTTATATTCCTTATTAGCAACTTAAAGCATCTCCAATGACTTATTATTGCCAAATTGTGGCAGCAGTTCATAAAAAGTCACTTGCAATGTTAAGTTTTAGTATCCTTGGCAAATGGCAAAATTTGTGTCAAATATGACACAACTAAAGCTGTCAATTCAGTTTCAACCAACCGTTTTCTCCCTCCCTCCCTTATCATCATTTCCAAACACATAAGCAATTTTCACCCAAAAATTACAATCAAAAAACAAAAAACAAAAAAAAAATGAATTTCTAGGAAAAAAAAAATCGAACAATTTCAAACAAACAAGCAAAATTTCAAACAAAAGCAATTTCAAGCATGCAAGTAAAATTGAACAATTTCAAACAGAAGCAAGCTAGAAAATTTCAATTTCAGCAATTTCAAGCAAAAATAATAATAATTAAAAAAAAAAGCACAGTGAAGTAAAAAAAAAACTAATAGAAATGGTATTTTGTAGGGTTGATATTCTTCGTGTTCTTTGGATGATCTTCTTTATGTTCTTCATTAGAGATGGCAATTTAAACCCGGCCCGACGGGGACCTGACCCCCTGACCCCGATTAGAATGGGTTTTCCTCGAAAATTACCCCCATAGGGCCGGGGATGGTATTGAAAATTAAATCCCTGATAATTTTCGGGACGGGGACGAGAATAAATTTTCCAACCCCGGCCCCGCCCCAACCCCGACTCGAACGATCCCCGAACATCCCATACATATAATATATTTCTAAATCTGATAGGCTCCCACTCACATACATTGAATCCCTCATTTCTCTCTCTCACTCTCTCTCCTTCTCTCCTCCACCGCCGATCTTCTTCACTCTTCACTTTCTCCTCCACCGTCGATCTTCTTCACTTGCCACTAATCTCCTCTCTCAGCGTCTCTTTCTCTCTCTATCGCTACCACCGTCGTCGCACACCACCGATCCCGCTACCACCGTCATTGGATGTCTAGCGAGAAAACAAATGCAATTTTGAGAGTTATTGTAAAGAACTTCTTCATAGAAAAGGAAGTCACGTCTACCTTGGTAATGGATTCCTTGTACAGTGGACTGAAGGCTCTTGAAAGCTAGACTAAGAGCAAGAAAGGTAGGAGAAAGTCACTGAATGCAGAAGAACATGGTGTTAAAAAAATTATGGAATTGTTGTTTCTACAATTTTTTTGGTTCTTTGTAGTGTACAAATTTAAAACTACCTGGAGACTTTCTGCTTTTTAAATTAATAATTATTAGGTATAGAATAAGAAAATGTAATGATTTAATATAAGGGTATTATTTGATTCTTAGATTCATTTGTATTTTTATATTTTTTTTGCCATTCTGGTGCCTCAATCATTTTCTGGGTTTGTTTGAATCTCTCTATTGAATTTCATTTTTTGGGTTTGTTTGAATCTTTCTCTGGTGCCTCAATCATTCATTTGTATTTCAATTTTATGGGTTTGTTGAAACAGATTAGGAGCCAGGGGATTTTCGGGGTTTGAGAAACCCGATCCCCGTTAGGGCCGGGGATGGGAACGGTGATAAGTTCCCCGTCAGGGATCGGGGCCGGGGACGGGGAGATTTTCACAATCGGGGATCGGGGACGGGGAGGGTGATCCCCAGCCCCGCCCCGTTGCCATTCCTATTCTTCATTAGGGTTTCGATCGCTGAGGACGAATAGGGTTTCTTCACTAAGGACAAATTAATGAGGGCGATGGAGATAGATGAAGATAGGTAAAGAAATAGAGATGGGTAGAGAGTGTTAGGCTTTCGAGAGTTTGAAGGCCGAGAGAGAGAGAGAAAGAGAGAAAAGTTCATCATCAGATCGGTGATGAGTAAGAGAAAGAGTGAGAAAAACCCGAAGAGAAAGAGAAACAAAGAGGTAAGAGTCGGTGATGAGTAAGAGAAAGTTGAAGAGAAGGAGAAACAGAGAGGTGGGAGTGAAAGAAAGGGAGAGAGTTGACTTGGAAAGAGAGTAAGGGAAAGTGAAGATTCCAAAGGGTTAATCTGGACCGTTGGATTTTTTAATCCAATGATGCTCTTTTTTAATGTAATTTTTAGTTTTTATTTGCAATGTAATTTTTATGTTCCAACATAATTTTCAGTATTTAAATTTATTTTTTTAATTTTTATATTTGTCTAATCGGGTATAATATAAATATATATATTTTTTTACAAATAGATAACAAAAGTTCACAAAAGACAAAAAAAAGAAAAAAAAAAAACTAAAAAACTTATATTCAAACAACACTTACAAATTTAAAAGGAAAGTTATTTGAGATTTGTCAAAATAACATATATATATATATATATATATATAATTGGAACACCATTATTATAGTTTAACAAATTAATACTATTTATTACTAAATTATAACAATAATAATAATAGGGTCCTCTTATGGTGTGCAACCCTTTAAGGTTGCACACCATATGCCACTAACACAAAAGGCATAAATGGAAGATATAAATATTAAACAGGACAGCAACAGAAAAGGTGTAAATGGAAGGCGTAAGTTGCACGCTTAAGAAAAGTCCTAATAATATTATAATTTGAAAAGTGGTTTATATTTGCGCATTGTACCATATTGCCGTTATATCATTTTCTGTAATTTTTTCTACTTACTTTTTTGTTTGGTCCAGTAACAGTGACTGAGAGATAATTTGAAATGATTTAAATAAGTGTACTTTTTAATTTTTATGAAATATGAGTTGGGTTTGAAATAATGTGATAGAGAAATGATGTGACTTAAATAACATGATGTGATTTAAATAGGATAATAAATTTTTAACTTTTTGATTTTTTTTAGGAGATGCCAAACCTAACTTCAGTTTCAAACCATAAAAAAAAAAAAAAAAAACAATGATACTAACTTCTAAAATTAAAATTTTAACTAACGCCAAGTTTGGTAACCTAAAAATAATTTATCTTTTTATCTTTTTTTCATCATATCACCTCTCTACTTTTCTGCATATCTTTTTATAAAAAGACAAAAAGTATACTTATTTAGATCATTCAAAATAACTCCTAAATTTTAATGAGGTGAAAAGTTAAAAAAAAAGAAGAAAGATTAAAGCATCACATCAGATTGATTTTTCATACATATTAAAATGATTAGAACTCACGAATTAAAATTTTAAAATATTTTTATAAAAAAGTTATCACAGAAAAAAGAAATTACTTGTCAGTGTTGCTTTCAAAAATTAATTATAAAATTATGAAAATTTGTATGACTTTGCATATTAATGATTATAATGAACATACATTTGCAAATATTTTTCTAAACATACATTGAAGTGACATTTCTCCAAAAAAAAAAAAAAAAAAAAAAAAAAATTAATTTGTCGTCGGTGACGATGACAGAATGAGTGACCTACGGGCAAGTGAATGATGGCAGAGATAGAGAGGGGAGGCCTTGGTTTGATTTTGAAAAATAAATTTTGAAGAATTTTTTTTTAAAATTTTGTTTGGTTTAGTGATTTTGAAAAAATAATTCAAAATTACTTTTTATTTTTTACATATTAATTAATTTTTTTTTTCTCACCTCTCATTCTCAATTATTTTTTTTCGCACACATATTTATTCAATTACAACAAAATATCAAATCATCCCAAATTCTCATACTCTAAAACTATTTAAAAAAACAAACAAAAAATATTTCTAAACTCATTCTCCAATTTTTTTTTTGAAAATTTATCTCTCAAAAACAAAACCAATCAAGGCGGTGTTTGGGAAGTTGTTATTTTATTAGGTTATTTTAATTTTTAATTATTTTAGTAAGTTAAAAAATAATTGGATATTTTTGTAATTGAATGTGATATTTGTGAAAAAAAAAGTAAAATAATTATAAATTTAATGTGATATTTTTTCTTACAAACTATTTTAACATATTTTATCTTTTTGTGAATTTTAACTCAAAAAATGCTAAAATTTCACTTTCTAAACAGAGTGTGGGAAAGACTATAGGTAGGGTCGGAGCAAACAATCCAGAAGGACATCATTTTATATTTATTACAAATGTAACTGTATAATTACAAAATGTGTTATTTTTAAGTTAAACTATGACATTTTTTAATTTGTCTTGCAATTATAATGTATTGTCGCTAATTAATTATTTTAATTATAATTTTTTTGTCACGACAATACACTATCATTGTAAATATATATAAATATAATTTGTATATTGTGTAAAATTTATATATTGTAAAAGAATCCTAGATCAGAAACGAAACAAAACACCGACATGCAAGTATTCGTTACTTATCTTGTATTAAAATTTTTGAAGTTCGGGATTATTAACTTGCCCCAAGGGGTTCTGCTGTGCTCAAAGCACATCAGTGATTGTGGTGTTTCTATTTGAGGTGTGTTATGATTTTATTTTTATGATTTAAATTGTTAATATTATAGGATTTGTTGAGTATTTCATGTCTATCAAAAATCATATTAATCGGATATCAATAATTATATGATCGAATTACATACTGTTTATGCTATTTCTCAAAAGAAAAATTTATTATTTATTTTTTTGGTTATCGATCATATAGTTGTTGATATCCGATTAATATAATTTTTAGTAGACATAAATTACTTAACAAATCCTACAAAATAACAGTTTAAATTATAAAAATAAAATTATAATAATACAACTCAAACAGAGGCACCACAGAGCACAACAGTGACCCTTTTCCGTGGAGCAGACGGCATAATCCACTTGCCAACAAAATTGGTCAAGTTGTGTTGTGGGTTCCACATCTCTCATAACCAGATTGAAACTCTCAATTCCACTAAAGGCAAACTGAACCTCCATTATCCATATGAGAGTCTAATAAAGCTTTGTAATTTGACAGATATATTCAATTTTACATGCTGTCTAATAAAATAACTTTTTAACTATTTTATTGGATTAATTGGTAAAAGTTAAGAATAATAGGGCCATATGTTTGGCTTAAGGTTGGTGATAGGGAAAAGTCGTAGTAAAATTTATTAGAAAAATTGCTGAAAAAATTGTTGGTGGAAGTAATTAGTGACGGTGAGATGAACAGATAAATGATATTGTTTAAATAAGTAAATAGATATATGACACATGTACATATAGCTTATATATAAATGACACACATACACACACATATATATATATATCAGTCTCTGATATTTAGACATATAGGCAAGTTTTGAATAAATAAGTGTCCTTTTAACTAAAAATAATTTAAACTTGAATCTATTGACTCCAAAACTTTAAAAATAAACCTATTGGTTGAGTCTCCTAATTTATTTATTTATTTATTTTTTAATTTGGGATAATAGTTTATTTATTTTTTAATCAGCAATACTACAAATTAAGACTTAACTATCCAGAATTATTATCTTATGGTTTAGATTTATTTTACACGTAGACTCTATACTATACAAATTTAATTTCCACCATACAAACTCTAACTCATAAAATTTTAGATGATTGAGTCTGGACGACGTACTTTTTCATGTTTATTTGAGTTTAAAAAGGAAGGTTGAGGGTGATGGCCTATTGACGCCATGAGTTTTGTATGTGGCATATCATTACTATCAACAAGAAAAAAATTGATGAATCAGTAAATTTTTTAAAAATAATAAAAAAATTTGGTAAGCGGTAAACTTATTCACATAACAACTTAATCTCACATAATTTTTTAACAAGCATAACATTAATTGATGTCCAAGAGTTTGTCACAACCCTAATCTCTTGTTGCTTTATAGTCTATTCCAACTAAGGTCAGATGGAGAGGTACACCCATAATAGAGAATTGGCTCAGTCCTAAGTCCGAAAAAATCTAGAACAGATCATAGTTGATTCGATTATTATGGGCTTAATGCTAACTCAAGTCAAACCAACCCATGCACAAACTCATCATAGTGTGGGAAAATTCCCCAAAGTTTGTCGTCCATTGTACAACATAATAAAAAAAATTACAGTTATAAAAAAAATTTAAATTGTTATTCAACTATATAATTTTTTTTTTAAATAATACATAGACAGATAATGCAGGACAAACACAACAATCATAATATTGGAATATTTTGGAAAGATGGTTAAAAGTTAATTTTTTAACTTTTTAAAACTTAAAAAAAAAAAACATATAAAAAATATAAGAGATGATATTATACAAAATGAGATAAAAGATGAAAAGTGACTTTTAACTACTTTTCAAGAGTCAAACACCAGACCTTAATACCTGAGATAACAATATCTGTAACTCATCAACCCAGTGTGTTAGTGTTAGTATGGGCCCTTCTTTTTGGGTCTCATGTTGGGCCTCAATTTCAAGTTATTTAGTATTAGTGGACAATCGACTGAAAAACACATATGAACCGAACCAACCCATCTGTCGGGTCGGATCAAATTTTGAAAGGAATAATTCGATATTTTGAGTAAAAAATTCCCAACCCCAACCAACCATGTATACATATTTTACAAAACTATTTATTAGAGTGCACTTTGTTGCACTAATTTTTCTAAATCCTTGTTTATTATGTTGTGCCTAGGACCTAGAAACAAATATCAATGCGTACACACATAAGAGAAACAATGAGTTTTATGTGATTTGACAATATGTTTATGTTCACGGGTAACGAATTTGGGAGAGCTAAAGTTAGCTCAATCATCAACAAGAGACAAGAACATTAACTGTAGCCACTCTACAACAAATCAGCTCGACTAAAAACTGCAGCTCCAAATCTCTAGCATCATTTCTTTTTCTTTATTTGCAAATGAAACTGGTTTCTATAAATTAAAGTCGACATACAACATATTATGAATATTAATAAATTCAAATTACAGCAAAATTGCAGTTTCAGTTTTAATGCGAATTAATTCGAGTTTACTTGGTTAGGGTTGGTAGGTCACAAGAAAATCATAGTGTATTTACTTTTATGACTTCAATTTAGTTTTTTTATTTTTATTCTTATTTTTTATTTGGGGCTAAAAGAATCTCACATCACTTAAAATAATGTCTGTAGTGAATTATTAGTTGATTTCTTAATTAGATGGAGCTTTTCTTTTCTGTCATCTCTTCTTTTGGACAACAAAAATGCTTAGATATCCAAAAAAAAAATTTATTAAAATTTTTACTAAATCATTCATATGAGTATAAATCTTACACGTATGTAGATTATACATCCACATGACTATTTATTAAAAGTTTTAATAAAACATTTGAAATGGGAAGCATTACACCATGGACAAGTACAACTCTCTCTCTCTCTCTCTCTCTCTCTCTCTCTCTCTTTCTCTCTCTCTCACTATTGAATAATTTGACTGAAACATTTTGTTGTCAAACATCTACTGGACAGCATTTACAAAAAAAAAAAATAAAAATAAAATTTGACGCCATTTTGTGTTTTATTTTACTGAACTTTTGAAGCATGTTGATTTGATAAAATTAAAATTAAAATTTCAATTTTTTTTTTGTCTTTTTAAAAATTCTACGGCAATTTTAAAAGTTCAAAAAAAAATTGAATTAATTTTAAAAAATTCACCCAAGACAAAAATAAGTCAAATTATATATATGTGTGTAAAAAAACTAATAGAAATTGTTTTTTATTTTGAACTTCTTACAAAAAAATCTATATTTTAAAATTATTTAGTCTAATCTAAAATATTAAATCACTTTAGTCAATTTTTAAAAAAATAAAATAAAAATTCAGCTACGGAGAAAATATATCCAAAAAAAACCAAAAAGAGAGAGGCAAATTGCCAGCAGGATTAACATATGTCTCTCGTTATTACTATATATAAAACAGGATTTGATTCTCTCCATTTTATGTATGTAATAAAAGATTTTCATTATATATTTAAAAATTATAAAATAGAAATGTAAACTTATAATTATTTTAAATAAAAACGATTATTATATTTAAAATTTAATAATTTAATAAAACCTCTTCATTCTAAAATATGCGAAGAGGACGACAATCCCATGAAACATAAAGGAATGGGACCATCATAGATCTTTATTCTTTTATTTGATTTGGCATCCATCCATTTTCTAGTTTGTTTTGATTGATTATTTTCATGGGGAACTTACTGATAAGTCCCATGTACCAAGTTCAAGATCCAACTAATCCAAAAACAAAACACTTGCACCAATTAGTTCAATACATTTTTAATTGTTACCAAAAAAATCTTTTTTTTTTTTTTTTAATTTACAGACACTGTTCACATCTTACTACCGTCGGACTTCCATTTAACGGTCGCCGAAAACTCACCGGAATGTCTAAAATATTGCCGAAAAAAAAAAATTAAAAAACATGTTATGAAACTGTAAAATTTTACAATTCTAAAGAATGTTATAAAACTGCAAAATTTTACAGTTTTAAGCCACGATTCATTCCAGCACCCAAAAAAAATTTTGAAACTGCAAAATTTTACAGTTTTCACCGCCTGTAACTAAAACTCGAAAACTACTTGTTTAGAATTCGAAAATTTTCTCTATTAGAACAGAAAAACAGAAGTGTATAGCAGAGAAAAAAAAAAAAGAGATCGAAGGAGAAAGGCGGATGTAGAGAGAGGATTATACTCCGACAACTATTTTTTGTTTAGGTCTAGCCAAATCTGATGTAGATCTACTCAGATCTGATAGATCTGAGTAGATTTACATCAGATCTAAGTAGATCCACTCATCTTCTTCGTCGGAAATATATATCTTCGCCGTCGGTGAGAGTGAAATCACGAGTTGATTTCGATGGTTGGCGGTTATCAGTGAACCCCGATCAATGGAGGAAGACATGAACACTTGCACCATCGTCTATGACGAAGACGATGAGAGAAAAATGTAGAAAAAAAGAGAAAGAAAAAAACATAAAAAGGAAGGAAAAAACCAGAGAGATGAAGGAAAGGACTTTTGGGTGTACCCAAAAAGTTATGGGATTAAATGGTATCCACATGTTCCACATGGGACCTGTGGGTAATTTCCCCTATTTTCATTGCCTAGGTATGCAGTGATGTCATTTGCCTTTTTTTTTTTTTTTTTTTTGAAGGAAACAATTGACCCATTAGTTTTATGCTTTCATTTTTTTTCAAAAAAAGCATATAATTTTTAATAATGTCATATAATTTTCAAAAAAAACATATAATTTTCAAAAAAAGCATCCCTTAAAATTTATTTAAATATTTATTGCTCTTCATAGTTTTAGAAATTACATCTTACCCCTTAAACTTTCTAATTTCTTAACAAACCACCTCTTTTATTAAGAAATCATCAAATCAATTAACAGTTTTTAATAATGTCAAAATTTTATTTTAATTAATAATTTAAATAATTTTATTAATGTATAAGAAAGTAATTAGAAATTTCATTTTTTGCAGTTGATTCTATTAAATACAACTTTTTGATGAGGGGTTTTTTTTAATTTTCTAAAACATAAGGAGCAATTCATATTTTTAATAAATCTCAGGAGATATATTTATAATTTATCCTTTTAAAAACAACTCACTTTTAAAAAAATCAAATCTTTTTAAAAGAAATTAAAAATTGTAATGCTAAGTATAATGTTCTTCTTGAGTGTGGGAACCAGGGACTGCATGATGGCATTCTTCGTTATCAACAGTAATGCTAAGTATGATGTTCTACTTGGAAGAGATTGGATTCACACCAACAAATGTGTGCCTTCCTCTTTAGATCAGAAAATCATGATGGCCTTATGCAATGGAGAGACAGAGGAGAATAATGCAGATCCTTAACCCTTCATAGCTTGTGCAGATTTTGCAGAGGCCAAATTGTATACTGAAGGAGTGGCACCACTCAGTATACTGAGAAACCCTTATGGATCAGCCGAAGTGACGGCTGATGAGGAATTAACACACCTGAAACACTTAGTCCAGGAAAGTGCTGATGAAGAGTTTGTCGTTAAAGATGATAATGATGCCTAGTTGTAGGCAAAAAGATGAAACCCAAGAAGCCAGATCTTTGGCTTTAATTAAGTTCTCAGTATTGGATGTAAAATCAATAGTTCAGAAAGTGCAAGAGCAAGAGAAAGAAGCCATGGTAATTGGCTGTAAACAAGAGCAGCAACAGGTCAGGATGTTCGCATTGGGAAAATATTGTGCATTGGACATTGAGACAAAAGTCTAGGAAATACAAGAAGAAGAAGCCTGGTGGACAGACTTTGTCTATGAGGAGGAGGGCAAGGATGTGGAGCCAAAGGAACTGGAGGCAGGACAAAGCAAGGAGATTGCTTTGAAGGTAAAAGAAATAAAAAAAAGGCATCAATAAGTCCTCAGATGCAAGACCCTTTGGAAAAAATGAACTTGGGGGAAGGTTCTATACAGCAACCCACCTATATAAGTGCTTGGTTGAATGTTCTTGATAAGGACCAGTTATTGGTGGTTTTGAAGAGATATAAAGATTGTTTTGCATGGTCTTATAATGTGCTGCCAGGATTAGATAGATCATTAGTAGAACATAGGCTCCCTATGAGGCCTAATTTCAAGCCATATAAGCAAAAACCAAGAAGGATGAGTCCTGAAGTGATTCAGAAGGTCAATGAAGAAATCCCGAGGCTCCTCAAGGCAGGTTTTATTAGGACAGCCAAGTATGTGGAATGGCTATCCAATATTGTGCCTGTAGTCAAGAAGAATGGTAAAATGAGGGTATGCATTGATTTCAGAAATCTGAATCTAGAACTCCAAAGGATGAGTATCTTATGCCCATAGTAGATTTATTGGTAGATAGTTCAGCAGGGCATCAAATTTGATCAATAGGGAATGGGCACTCTGGTTATAACCAAATCTGTATTGCAGAAGATGATATCCATAAGACAGCATTTAGATGTCCTAGGAACACTGGTGTAGACGTCCCCGAACGCCCCGGGGAGGAACGAGTCCCCTGTTTCGTTCGATAATGGGATCACTACAGTTCAGGACTCTAAAATTGTCACGGTTCTAAATCTGAACCAAAGAGTCCAAATCCGGCAAATTGTTTTGAGAAAACAAATTTTGAAAGAAGTGCCAAACATGGACTGCTTTGCTAGATACAGAGTCGCCACCTAAATATTTTATTTTGGAGAAATTTAGGAAACTCTGACTCGTTTGCCTAAGGCCACGTGTCCGTCATCACCAAAGTTGCCTCGGCTCGGGAACTTGGGTACGATTGGGGAAGGTCACTTCGTGAGCACCCCCGCTCGCCCGATCAAAGATCGGCCTCTACTAATCATGATATCTATTTTTGAAAACATTATGCGTTCTTATTCCGGTTATTAGCCTAGATTTACTATGTGATGCGCACAGCATACAAGTATAGACTGGATCGTCTGAATTGGAACAAAACATTTCATGTTTGTTTGTTTGAAAATGGTTTGATGGTGTTACCCGCAAGTAGGCTAAGACGTGGATTTGCCACCCTCGGGTGGGCTTAGAAAACATGATTTTGCCACTATCTAGTGGCCTTTAAAACGCACATTTGATGAATTGTTCCAATTCAAATAACCCAACCTTCACCCACAGGCATTCAGGCAGTTATATCACATAAGCAATTAGCCTCGTGGTAAGCATGCTATCATGGCAGTCACTCACACGCATGCAAGGATGCTAAAGCATAAAACTTACCGAGTACTCCAAGCCAAAACAGAAGCCAGGTTAGAAATCCATGCATGATCCTAACTATACAGAAATGCCTAATGCAACACATGCAAAAATACAACTATAGCAGGCTCGGCTATTCTAAACATGGCATATGAAATGCTACAGCTAACATGTATTCAACTTGGAATTGAAAATACAATGCAGTTAGTATGATGCGCCGAGCCCGGTGCATGCAAAACAGATGAATGAATGCAAACATGCTGTCATACTGTATGCTAATTGAAACATGCCCTAATCTAACCATCATAAGTGGGTAAATAAAAGAGAGAAAGACGTGGGGTTGGAAGACATACATCACACACACGCACACTTATTACAATATTGCCCTCGCGCAGAGGGTCCGAATAAATAATATACAGTCCCGAATAAATATTACAGTCCAAATAATTACAAAATCCTAATTAAATTACAAATTTAACTAAGAAAACAATAAAACTGGCATGCAAGCTAGGGACTGCCTTGACTCTTCTCCGGATGATGAATGATGCATGCTCGGGTTGTCTTTGCACGGAAATCCACTGAGATGCCCCAATTAGCCTCTGTTTTGCAATGATTTCTTGGAAAGCGTGCCAAGCCCCAGAAGACTGCTGATTCTTGATTTGCTGCAACAGAGAGCAGAAAAAGGGCATGACAATGTATTTTTACAAATGTATGCATGCCTCGATCCTCGTGCCACCAATCACGCACATCGATGCATAATGGCCGAGGAGCCGAATTGCATGACTCAATATGAAATGAATGCACACATAAACACAACAGGGCCTAGACTCCATCATGGATAATCCGGAGTGTCGGCGACCAGGAATTGAGACACGTTCCGTCACTCGAAGTACGTAACGTCCCTCGTTTCCCGTGCTCGGGCAAACTCCTATCCCAAGCACAATGCAATATGCATGACATGCATAAATGCAACTAATATACAACCTAGCATGCACAATGCTATGAAATGGCATACACGATGCACGAGGTAACATGGCATACACAATGCTTTAACATACAACCTAGCATACGCAATGCTATGAAATAAAATGGCATACACAATGCACAATGGACTTACACCAACATGAGTGGACCTCAGCCACACCCACATTAGTAGCCATTAGATGAAAATGAGACACTCGAGATACGTGCACGCATGCACGCAAACCGAGGACCGAACCTAAGGCACGAATGCCACTCTACCAAAGCATGGCAAGGCATGGAACATGGTATGCAAACATGCAAATTTTAGTAGCAAAACGAGATGCAAAACAGCCCCAAAACATGGCAATATGGCACCCGATGCATGAAATGAGACCCGAAATGCAAAACTAGGTACACGCAATGGCCTATAGCTATATAAAGCATGCACTATTTGAACATGAAGTGTGAAGACAGATTCAAGGAAGTCCCAAAACAAGCATATTTACAGTTTTAAGCAAGGCCAAACAGTGAACTTAAATAGGGCTAAACCAATATGCAAAAATGGCCCTAAATGTGAGATAAAGAAGTAAGTCATGGCTTCTGGCCTCAAACAAGAGAGGGCCCTTCAACAATGTTGAAGAGGGACCCAAAACATGGTATTTTACAGTTTATGATCAAACCCAAAACAGTGCACATGCAAGCTTAAAATACTATGCAAAATAAGGGTTAAAAAGAGGTTTAAACACAAAGAGCAAGAAGGGAACCTCAAACAGTAAAAGACCCTTGATCAAACATTAAGAGGGGGTCAAAATAAGGCTATTTACAGTTCAGACCAGAGCCCAAAAATATAAGCACAAAGGGCTAACAAATCATGCAAAAATAAGGCCAAAAGAGGGATATAAAGGAAAGTGGCAAATGGAAGCCTCAAACAATGATGAGCCCTTCAACAATGTTGAATAATGGCTCAAAATAAGCCACTTTACAGTTTATTACAGAGCTCAAAACAGTTTACACGTAGGCCAAAAATACTACACAAGAAATAGGCACACAAGAGGGGTAATGAAGCAAGTGGTAGCTAGGGACCTTAAACATGGAAGGACCCTAAAACAAATATGAAAAATACATCAAAAAAAGACTATTTTAAGTTAGGGTCGGAGCCCAAATATGCAAGCATGTATGGCTTAGAAAGGGTACAAAAATAAGCTTAAAAGAGAGGAAATGTTGCTCACCCTTGAAGACCAAACTTTAGCAGCCTTTTGGCTTGAGAAAGGGTGCCTCCAAAGCTCTGAGAAGGCCCTCCAAGCTGCTGGAATGGAGTGGTGGTGTGGTGTTAGGTGGTGGTGTAGAAATGAGTGTAGGACTTGAGAGGTTTGAAGCTTGGAAGTGTAGAGGGAGAGAGATACAATATGGGAGCTCAAAGGCAAATTTTCTAACCCCTAAACCAGAGCTGGGAGGCTGGTTTTATAGGCAAAAGAGGGGGAGAAAAGGGGGGAAAATGGGGGGGAAATGAATTCAAGTTTCCCCCCAAAACGTTGGCCCCCCGGATACAAAATCTGAGGGGAAAAGAGATGCATATTTGAAATGTACCTGCAGCAAGGAGCAAGGCCGATTGGTTATTGAGGTTGCAGGTGGCCGGCCGGCTCTCCCCATGGCCGGCCGGCCAAGGGTCAAAAGGGTCAATTATGATTAGTGGCCGGCCACCCCAGAAAGAGGGCCTCCCATATGTGCACAACACAACCCTGTGGTCAAAAACTGGAGAAAGTGAACCAGGAGAGAGAAAAGGCCACTTTTAGGAGGAGTTCAAAAGGGTCAGAAAGAATTACTGGCTGGCCATGTGATATTGGTGGCCTCCCAGGTGTGTACAACACAAATATGTGATTTGGGGCAAGAAAAAGTGGCCTTAGGGTGGTCAACTTTGGCTTTCAAGTGAGGAAAACGGGCGACGGAGGGCGATGGAGGAATAAAACTGGTTGTTAGAACAATTACTGGCCTCCCACCCTTCTACGACCTTTCCAATAATGAAACAGAGGTCCTTGCCAAAAATGAGCTCAAACCGATGCAAAATGGAGGTTCGGGGGCCGAAACGCGCAGCCCGAGGCCCCGAAAAACTGACCGTTAGGCACCGAAAGTGGTGTTCGACCACGAATTTGGTCTCTCGAACCACAGTGTCCCTCAAAAGGGAGAAAACAAGATGTATGCCAAAAATCGGGGCAAACGGAGGTGGTTAAGCGGTCCCGAACCGAGGCACACGGCCAACGGCTCTGAAAAATCGGAAACCGGACTCCAAATGGTCAAAATGGCCTACGACCACGAAACGTAGCCTACGGCCACTGAGAGATGATCTACGAGACCTCTCCCTCCCTTCGGGAAGAGAAAACAGAGAAAATAGAGCCTGGTTCGCAAACTGAGGCAAAGCATGAAAGAGTCCGGAAGTCCGGAAGTAAGGCTCGCAGTCGAGACTCCGAAACCTCAGAACGAGCACAATATGCAACATCACCAAGCGCTCAATCGGTGACGTCTGAGTCTTAAGGTCGGTCAAAAATGGGGTGTCTACAACTGGCACATTCGAATGGGTTAAAATGTTATTTGGTCTGAAGAATGCTGGGGCTACATATCAAAGAGCTATGAACACTATCTTTCATGATCTTATTGGAGGATATTTAGAGTGCTACATTGATGATATTGCAGTAAAATCTCAATCCATGAAGGAACATTTGTTTCACTTGGAAACAGCTTTTGAAAGAATGAGAAAGTTCAAGTTGAAGCTTAATCCTCTCAAATGTGCTTTTGGCATATCAGCTGGAAACTTCTTGGGCTATGTAGTACACAAGAAGGGAATACAGATTGATCAGAATAAAGCCAAAGCTATCATTGAAGCCAGACCTCTATCAAGTAAGAAAGAATTACAAAAATTTCTTAGGCAGGTTAATTTTCTTCGAAGATTCATTTCTAATACTGCAGGGAAAACTAAAGTATTTTCTTTCTTATTAAGGCTGAAAGATGAAGAGGAATTTGTGTGGACAGCAGAGCATCAAACTGCTTTCAAAGGAATCAAAGCCTACTTGGCTAGCCCTCCAGCGTTAATGCCACCAAAGGGTGATAAGCCCTTGAAGTTGTACATAGCTGCAGCAGAGGATTCATTGGGAGTTTTCTTAGCCCAAGACAATGAAGAAGGCAAGGAGCAAGCTGTTTATTACCTTAGTAGTTTTCTAAATTCTTGTGAATGTAAATATTCAGCTGTAGAAAAGTTGTGCTTTGTATTGTATTTTGCTGCAATGAGATTAAGATATTATCTTTTGCCTACAACTGTCTTGGTAATTGCAACCACAGATTTGGTTAAATATATGTTATCTAGACCCATGTTGAGAGGAAGAATTGGCAAATGGATACTAGCTTTATCAGAATTTTATTTAGAATATGTCTCCCAAAAGGCAGTAAAAGGACAAGTTTTAGCTAACTTTTTGGCAGAACATCTATGCCAAACAGAAAGCCAAGAGATGATGGAACTTGGCATGGCTAGTGTTGAACCATGGCAAATGTGCTTCGATGGATCAAAAGCCAATGGTTTAACTGGAATTGGTGTAGTAATTAAGTCACTACAAGGAGTAGAAACCACACATGATTTCAAAGTGGATGAAATTACTTGTTCCAATAATCAAGCTGAATATGAAGCCTTAATAGTGGGACTGTAAATACTTATTAGATTACAAGCTCATGCAGTTGACATATTTGGAGATTCTCAATTGGTAGTTAACCAGGTGAAAGGGATTTTCAAATGTCAAAGTGTAAGCATGTTGCCATACTATGTTGTTGCATTACATCTGCTTTCTCAATTTCAGATAGCAAATGTAACTTATGCCCCAAGATTCTTAAATAATAAAGCTAATGATATGGCTTAGAAAGCTTCGAATTTCAAGATAAAGAATGATACTCAAAGGGACATAAGCCAAACAACATATCAGAAAGTAATACCACCCTTAAATAGAAGGAATGTGGTCCTGGAAGTCAATCATAATGATTTACAAGAACAAGATTGGAGGCATCCAATAATGCAGTATCTGGCTAGCCCATCTTCGAAAGCCAGCAGAAAAATTAAATTGCAAGCTATGTAATACATAATGTATGGTAATGCTCTCTACAAAAGGGGGGCAGATGGTTTATTATTGGAATGTTTAGGCCAAGGGAAACATTGACAGCAATGGCTGAAGTTTATGCAGGCATCTATGGTGTTCATCAGCCTGGTGTGAAGATGAGATGGCTACTTCGAAGACATTCCTACTATTAGCCAACCATCCTTAAGGACTGTATAGAATATGCTAGAGGTTGCCAGGCATGCCAAAGGCACGGCACAATAAGGCATGTACCCATAACTGATCTGCATGCGGTTGTGAAGCCTTGGCCATTTAGAGGATGAGCTATAGATATGATAGGAAAAAAATACCCACCTTCTTTGAAGCATCATTGTTTCATCTTAGTGGCCACAGATTACTTCACTAAGTGGGTCGAGGCTAAGCCATATAAGGCTGTGGACCATACTGAAGTCATTGGATTCATTAAAGATTTGATCCACAGATTTGGTATCCCACAGACTATAACTGTTGATAATGAGACTGTATTTGATGAGAAAATGGTAAAGTCTTTTGTGGCAGAGTTTGGAATTAGCCTTATTAATTCTACTCCCTATTATGCACAAGCCAATAGTCAAGTTGAATCATTCAATAAGTCTTTCAAAAAAGGAATTTAGAAAGTTGTAGAAAATAATCCCAGGGATTGACATAACTTGCTATTGGATGTATTGTGGGCTTATAGGACTCCACCAAGATCAAGTACATGAATCACTTCTTATGCCTTAGTAAATGGGCATGATGCAGTGCTACCTGTAGAAATTAATGTTAAGTCATTGAGGGTGAGATGTCAGGATCAGTTAGATCTTAAGCAATACCATTAAAGTATGTGCTTGGAATTAGAAAATATAGATGAAGCTAGAATCCTGGCGTTAAATAGCATTCTTTTCCAAAAGAATAAAGCAGCCAAAAACTATAATAAGAAAGTCAAGCACATTGGCTTTGATGAAGGTGATTTGGTATGGAAGACAATACTCCAAATAGGGATTAAAAGTCATAAGTTTGGCAAATGGTCACCTAACTAGGAAGGAAAGTTCATAGAGTCTTGCCTTTTGGAGCATATCATTTGAGAAATTTGAATGGATATGTACATCCCAAAAGGATTAATGGCAGATATTTGAAACCTTATTATCCAACCGTGTAGGAAACACAAAGAATAGAATAAGTGCTAAATAAAAGAACATGAGAACACTCAAATGATAAATAAGAATTTTTTGTTTCATAAAGAGTTGAGTACATGTAGCCATAGATTGGCCCAGAAGTCAGTACAATGTCTCAGTTGTTCTTTTATAATAGATTCTCTATTCTGAAGTGATGGGAACAACTGGATGGCTGTAACCATCTCCTGCTTTCGATCAGCCAGTCCTTGAATAGTAATCTACAATTTGGTGGTAGTTTGATCTAAGGCTTGGTTGACTGCTGATAGCTCCTCTTCCAGTTGAGTTTTCTTCTCTAATAGTTGAGCTCGAAATTGGGAGACAGATGAATGTTGTTCCTTCAATTCTGACACTTCAGTATGTACTTTGAAAACAAAGCTCCGATCTCTCACCAATTTCTCCTCTGCAACCTTGGCAGCATGATAAATGTTGATGTAAAAATCAATGGTGGCTGCTGCCTGAGATAAATAACTTGAGACAGCCATGCCAGATTGCTCAACAACCTTGCAACACTGGAGGAAGCCATTTTTTATTATAGGTCTTTGTAAGACTTCGAAAGGAATCCTCGAAAAAGATGCCAGCAGCTCTAGACAGCTGTCAAAGTCTATCGAAGGCAAATAAGTCTTACCACTAGAGGAAGAGCTCTCAAAAATTTCTAGCAGAGAATCAGTTAGAACTAATGGCTCAATCTCATTGCTAGCCATTGGAGAGGTAGAAGGTATGTCAAAAAGACTAGCTAGTCTAGCCTAAAAAATATCCATCTCATCCATTAACATGGAAGGTGCAGAAAAAGGTTTGGTAGAAGGAAGAAATAGCTGCATAGGAATAGGAGAAGAATGTGGAGTATCCTTAGCAGTTTCTATAGTTTTTGCTACCAGTTGGTCAAGAGAAGAAGAACTGGAGTTAGGCAAAGATAATAGATGATGGATTGGAGAGCTACCAGTACTTTCTCTACAAGAATCAGCTACCATAAAAGATGAAGTAATAATTGGAATTTCCTTAGGAGGGGGAGGAGAAGCAAGGCTTGAAAGAGAATCAAATTGAGTAAAATCGAAAGACAAATGGCGGAGGTATGGAGTTAAGCCAAAGGAAAGAGATGCAGGAATACTTGACCTCAAGAAGGGTATGGAGAACATGGGACCAAGAGGTGGAAGGAATGCTTGAATTGGCTTTATAATTTGAGGTCTTTCAACTTCAAGAGAGATCGAAGGAGTCCTTGTAGAGAGAGGAGGCAGAGTAGTTGTTCCTACAAAAGTAGAAATACAAAGTAATGTCAAGTCTCAATACCAAGAATTTGACAAGAGAATAGAGGCATGAAAGAAGTTACTTGTTTCAGAAGTGATAGTAAGGATGGGAGAGCTACGAAGGAAATAATGCTCAGCAATGTGCTGCCTTCTCGCAGTTTCCCATTGGATTGTATCAGCAACAGCAGCTTCATCTCTTAATAGTTGCTGCTGCCGCCTTTTTTCAGCTCTTTGGAAAACAATTATTTCTTTAAAGTGTTCCTGCTCCACTATTTTGGCAGCTGCCTCATGAACACGGTCTTCGACCAAATCAAAAAGAGAGACAGTTATCTTCTTTCTCTTTTTTCTTTGCAGTGGTATTTCTTGCTCTTTCTCAGTCTCTCTCTCTTCAATCTGAGACTCAGATTCCTCAGAAGTAAGTATTAGTTTTCTTTTCTTTTTCTGCTAATGTTTGTCTTTGAGAATGGCCAGAGCTTCAGCTCTCCTGGGAGATTCTTCTTGTGGAGATCCTATACTAGGAAATATGAATGTAAAGAAAACAAGCAGAAAAGTCTAAAAGAAAAGAAACCTCAAGATACATACCCTTTTTCGAAGCAGCTTTGGTAACTCTGGAAGGAGGGGGTGAGAATGCAGGAACAGTCTTGGCAGCTGTAGAAAGAGAGGGGATGTTCCCAACTTCTTTTGGTTTAGCCTTAGAAGGCACTCCTAGCCCTATCAGTAAATCATAAGGATGTATTGCTAGACGCACTTTCATGTTGGCTGTCCACCAGTTTTGAAATCTTTTCAAAGCCAAGCCAGAGGGAAGGAAGGGGACAAATTTGAACTCACTTAAATCTTTCAAAATTTTAAATGTTGCATCTTTTAGTTTTGATTTGGGTACTCTCAGGTCTCTAGCTGAAAGATGGACATTCGAGAGGTTGGAAAGTGGAATGGGAATCCCTTGAGTAAACCCATATTACTTGGCAAACTGAGAAGGGCAATATACCTCAGATATGCACTTATAAGCTCGAGGGTTTAAAGTGCCAATAAAAAGTTCCCTTGGCAACAAAATAGAAGCCTACATGTTTTTGTGTGATGGAATGGAACACTGTTTATCAGCCAAGAATGTCTTTAGCCAAATTGGTCCTTTATTGGCATCAAGGGAGAAAAGAAGGCGGCAGTTGGGGAAACAGGGAGTTGGTGGAAAAAAGTAAGATAGTAGGCGAAAGAAGTGGGATAAAGGGTAATTCTAGCGTACTTTTCCCCATAAGTGCTAGGATCCTAAACTAGGAATTTTAAGCATTTGGGATGCAAATTAGTAAAGTAAGCGAAGAGCCAGAGTTGAAGCACCTAGAGGGGACCTCCTTGGTTAATATCAAGAGGTTTCTCACAAAATTGGGAGCAAACTCTATAAACATGGCCTAAGAGATAAGGGGCCAAGGCTATACGTTTCTTCAAAACAAGGGCCTTTGCAAGTGAAACAAATTCAGGTATAATTCGTTGAGATAATGTACAAAAAAGAAATTTACACAACCAATATAGAATAAAGGAGAAGAGTTCTCGATCGCCCACAGGACCCACTTTCTTATTTTCAGCCTTTACGAAATCACTAAAAGAAGAATTTAAAGGTAGAATAGAAAATTTAACCGAAAGGTCTGGGTAACTGGGTGTGAAAGGGGTTCCAAGGGGCGAAAGCCCTAAGAGATGGCAGATATCAAGAACGGTGGGAGCCATCATACCACAACGAAACTGGAAAAAGTTAAAAGCCATGTTTTAGAAACAAAGAGCGGCAAGAATTAAAAAAATGGTCTTCAGGAATAATAAACTTGGAAAGACGAAGGGCATCGAGGATGCAGAGTTCTTGTAAGTCCCATTCTCTTGCAGGCACAACCCTGTCGTACCACTTCTCCTATTCAGCCCTTAATGTTGGCCAGCAATGGTGAGGTCGATTCATTCTCTAATTTTCCCAGTTGAGCCCCCTTCATAGAGAAGAAAGTGGTCCTCCAAACGAGGGTATAAAGCTGGAAGTTGAGCGAGAGCTTCTTGAAAGATGAGACGTAGGACATATTCTTGTTTGTCGCCATGGCGAGGAACAAAATGGCGTCCGTTTATGGTACTTGACCCATCAGCTTTAAATTTGGCGATCTCTTCCTCAATACATCTTTTCAAAGCCATGGTTGGACTTATACATTCGCCAGTCGGTACTTTCAGTGAAGAAGAATCCATTGGTGACGAACAGCAAGGAAGAGAGGATTAGTAAAAGGGAAGGGTTTGTGTATTCAACAAACGATTCAATCCAGAGCACGAAATAAAAAGGGTTTTAAATCCTTTGTGTTTGGAAAATATATCGTGGAATTCGTAAAGAAGTACTAAAAGTACAGATACGAAGAGTTGCCCTCAATATTGATAACTTTGGAGGGAAACACATCTCAAATATTGATGTTAGCTTCGAAATAAAATATTTGGCTTCGAAACCAGATTTTGGCTCAAAAGTCAAATAACAAACGGCTTCGAAACTAGGAAACCGGCTTCGAAGCACATTCCACGCCTAAGGATGCAAGAATGCTAAAGTATTTGTTTACTTCAAAAGGATTGAGAACCTGTTTTAGGGTTTCCTAGTGAGAATAAATCCTTCGAAGCAAAACTTGGAATCCCTCAAGGTTAGGAATGGTTTGTTCTAAGTTCTAAACCAATAGTTGATTTGATAATATCCAGAATAGATTGCTCTTTTAGAATGAAACAATGCATTCCTTAAAGGAGGCCTTCATATTTTTAAAAGTATGGACTGTTGTTCGAAGCAAAAACGGTTAATTTAAAAATGATTGATCGTACTAACCATATGGTGAATATGATTAAAACAAGCTTTAAGGAGCAAGATTCTTAAATTCGAGGCTCTAATTCAGAAAGGGGACCTCCATATATTGGAAGAAGTCAAATTGGTTTCCAAATATTTCTTTGAGTGTCAAGATTCGAAGATAAAATTGATGAGTTCAAAGCCATAATTTTGATTGGTTCCGGATAAGTGGAGTAAAATTAGACCATACAAAATAAAAGAAATCTTTCCGCTTTATTAAGATAAGTATAATTACATCAGAAGCCTTGCCTAGGCACATATTCAAGTTCATAAAAGTAAGGAATAGAATAAATAACAAGATCATGGAACTTGTTCCAGCTATGGTCAATAAGCTTCTGTTCTTTCTTTATTCTGTCTTCTATCTTCTCCAAGCTAGGCTGCTGAAGTTGATATGCTCTTACTTGGTAAAAAAGTTTTTCAGCTCTTATTTCAAACTTTGTCTCTTTCAGCTCTTGTCCTGTCTCGTCCATATCCAGGTCACCCCAGCATGCAGAATCTTTATTCTTGAAATCATCGTATTTATTAATGAGGTTCTTTACTTCATACCGGGTATAAACTTGATTGGCTGAGATTTGGTCCAAGGATTGAGTAGTGGCGACAGAATTGTGATGCCAATGAAGGAGTAGTGGGAGTTGGTCCAAGAACATTTGAAGTTCTTCTTGGGCGATGGGGTTGAGAATATGACCCTAGGTCATAATGTCACAAGCCCATCGAAAATTCTTGAGAGGAACACCGTTTTCAAGAACATTGAAGGGCAAATGGGAAAAGGCCGCAAGCAGAAGTTGGGCTTGCTTTCGCTGATCTTTAGTAAGAGGAGATGGAGGGTGATAAGAAGGGAGAAACTGGTCCTTAGAGAGAGTATGCCTCAATTCCTCCATCCAATGAGGGTCTTGTAGAAGAGGAGGTGCAGGAGTTTCCATCTCGAAAGTAGGGGGAAATCGGGGGCTATTAACGATGTCAAGCCAGTCAGAAGAGCAAAGTTTAGCCTTCTGAGCTAAGAATAAAGGGTTATACCCTTGTGCCTCTTCTGGCCGAGGAGTGGCATGTACTCTTTTCGTAGGCATGGAAGATGTGTACCACGCTACGAGTAGGTTGTCTTCCAAACAACGTCGGCGATCGATGGGCATGTAGGGATAAACCATTGAACTCCTAGCAAAGGGAGAGAAAGTTAAGGGATCAACAAATTCGATAAAATGATGATTGATTTATTCCCTTAACATAGATTCTTCAGGTTCTAGCCAGCTCCTCCAACTAGAAGTTCCAGAGGAAGAAGAAGCTGCAGCCTCATCCCACGCTGAAGGGTTTGGATTAGAAGAAGAGCTCCCAATATCCATGTTTGCAAAATTTTGCGTTAAGGAATCGTGGATAACAGATTCGTAGTTCAAAGGTTGATAATTTGCAAAAGCTTCCATGACTTGAATATAGGAAAGTGGGTAAAGGTAGCCAATAAATGCATGGAGGTTCTTTCGAGGATGAACAACATCATCGAATAACTCTTCGTATGCTTGATCATTGTAAGAGAAGATTGGCTTAACCATAAAAGATGTATCAGTTTTTTCGAATACTGAAAATAAGTGGAGATGTTCAAAGGATTAGAGGAGAATTTAATGCAAGTGACGAACGACGGTTTCATTTCTGGAAAATGCAAAACCCATGCACGTTCTAAGACGTGGATAACAATTCCTTGATCCATTAATATCACAAAGTGTTGGGTATATTAGTGCGGGGGGTAATGTTGGCTACATATTTTGTATAAACCAATTACAGTTCGACACGTGGCCAGACAGGGGTAATGCGGGGAAATAACCTAAGTCCTCAATCAGAATCACACACGTGGCAGTTAGTATTGGTTTTTGTAGATCTGCATAACATTGGATCAACAAAGAAATGAAAGATGATGTGGCTTCAACGGTTACTCATGTTTAAATTCCAAATCCGGAGGGAAACTTAACTACAGATATGGCATAGTGGAGCTAACTACAAGGCGACATAATCAGCGATCATGGAAAGGTGGTTCGACGGTTAGAAATGTAGTTTGACGGTTGCCATTGAGAAGTATAAATGGTAGAGAAGGCCCCAGAAAAGCCTAGACTCAGATCCAGAAAACCAGTTTATATCTACTTTACTTTATTTCCAGTTTCTTTACATTTCTTGTTCTTTACGTTTCTGTACTTCAAATTCTTACACTGTACTTCGTTCATAGAAGTAGTTTCAAGTAGATTGTTGCTGTAAACCTCTACGAGGCTAATTTGGATCTTGTAAGTCTTTCATTTTACTTAATGAAATATTACAATTGTCCTTCCTTCAATTATTGTTTACTTAGGCCAAGTTTGGCAAGTTGAAAAAAAGTTAAAAAGCTAAAAAGTTACTCAAAAAGTTAAAAAGTTATCACTATTCACCAAAAGTCAAAAATTACGGCTGCACAACTCCCAATCCTAATTTTTCCCTACATACTAATTTATACAACTTTTTAATACACATTTTTTCATAAAAAATCAAAAAGTTAACCCAAACAACCATATTTTTTTTCTCAACTTTTTAGTCAAAAAAGTCAAAAAGTGCACTTATTTAGGACATCCCAAACAACCCCTTAATTTTCCTAAACAAAGCCACTAGTAAAAGTCCTCTTCATTGAGGCTAAAAGAACTAAAACACAATTGTCTGATAATTGGTTGGCAATCAACATCCGTAAGGACTAATTGATCCTTACTGGCACGCTCACAGTTACAAAAATAGTCTTTGAAAGCCAAAAAAGCCAACAGACACACATATAAAATTACTTATTAATAGTTGATAAATCACCCATAAAAAATTTGAAGTTGAGGATTATTAAAGTTGACACATATATATCATCCCAAGTGGACCATGTATATATGCCGGATATTTAGATATATAGGCAAGTTTCGAATAAATAAGTGTCATTTTAACTAAAAATAATATAAACTTGAATCTATTGACTCCAAAACTTTAAAAATAAACCTATTGCTTGAGTCTCCTATTTTATTTATTTATTTTTTAATTTGGGATAATAGTTTATTTATTTTTTAATTAGTAATATTACAAATTCAGACTTAACTATTCAGAATTATTATTTTGTGATTTAAATTTATTTTACATATGGATTCTACACTATACAAATTTAATTTCTACCCCCACAAACTCTCACTCATAAAATTTGAGATGATTAAGTCTGGACCACATACTTTTTCATTTTTATTTGAGTTGTAAAAAGGAAAGTTGAGGGTCATGGCCTATTGACGCCATGAGTTTTGCATGTGGCATATCATTACTATCAACAAGAAAAAATTTGATGAATCCATAAAAATTTAAAAAATAATAAAAAAATTTAGTAAGCGGTAAATTTATTCACATAACAACTTGATCTCACATAATTTTTAAACAAGCATAACATTAATTGATGTCCAAGAGTTTGTCACAACCCTAATCTCTTGTTGCTTTATAGTCTATTCCAACTAAGGTCAGATGGAGAGATGCACCCATTAGAGAATTGGTTCAGGCCTAAGTCCGAAAATATAGAACAGATCATAGTTGATTCGTTTATTATGGGCTTTAATGCCAACCCAAGTCAAACCAACCCATGCACAAACTCATCATAGTGTGGGAAAATTCCCCAAAGTTTGTCGTCCATTGTACAACATAATAAAAAAAAATTTAAATTGTTATTCAACTATATAAATTTTTTTTTTTAATAATACATAGACAGATAATGCAGGACAAACACAACAATCACAATATTGAAGTATTTTGGAAAGATGGTTAAAAGTTAGTTTTTTGACTGTTTAAAACTTTTTTAAAAAAAAAACGTATAAAAAATGTAAGAAATGATATTATACAATATGAGTTAAAAGGTGAAAAATGACTTTTAACCTATTTTTCAAGAGTCAAACACAAGACCTTAATACCTGAGATAACAATACCTGTAACTCATCAACCCAGTGTGTTAGTGTTAGTATGGGCCCTTCTTTTTGGGTCTCATGTTGGGCCTCAATTTCAAGTTATTAAGGCCAAGTTTGGGAAGATTCAAAAAAGCCAAAAAGTCAAAAAGTTACTCAAAAAGCTAAAAAGTTAACACTATTCATCAAAAGTCAACAATTACGACTGCACAACTCCCAATTCAAATTTTTCCCTACAAATCAATTTTTACAATTTTTTATTACACATTTTTTAATAAAAAGTCAAAAAGTTAACCCAAACATCCATATTTTCAACCTCAATTTTTTAGTCCAAAAAGACAAAAAGTGCACTTTTTTAGTCTTCCCAAACTTGGCCTAAGTATTAGTGGACAATCGACTGAAAAACACATATGAACCGAACCAACCCATCTGTCGGGTCGGATCAAATTTTGAAAGAAATAATTCAATATTTTGGGTAAAAAATTCCCAACCCCAACCAACCATGTATACATATTTTACAAAACTATTTATTAGAGTGCACTTTGTTGCACTAATTTTTCTAAAACCTTGTTTATTATGTTGTGCCTAGGACCTAGAAACAAATATCAATGCGTACATACATAAGAGAAACAACGAGTTTTATGTGATTCGACAATATGTTTATGTTCACGGGTAACAAATTTGGGAGAGCTAATGTTAGCTCAATCATCAACAAGAGACAAGAACATTAACTCTAGCCACCCTACAACAAATCAGCTCGACTAAAAACTGCAACTCCAAATCTCTATCATCCTTTCTTTTTCTTTATTTGCAAATGAAACTGGTTTCTATAAATTAAAGTCAACATACAACATATTATGAATATTAATAAATTCAAATTACAGCAAAATCGCAGTTGCAGTTTCAATGCGAATTAATTCGAGTTTACTTGGTTAGGGTTGGTAGGTCACAAGAAAATCATAGTGTATTTACTTTTATGGCCTCAATTTAGTTATTTTTATTTTTTATTTGGGACTAAAAGAATCTCACATCACTTAAAACAATGTCTGTAGTGAATTATTAGTTGATTTCTTAATTAGATGGAGCTTTTCTTTTCGGTCATCTCTTTTTAACACTTACGTTTTCAGTTTTCTGTTTATATTTACAAAAATTTTAAAAACTCAAATAAAAACTTGTTTGGTAAAATTTTTGATTTATAAATTAGTGGTCTCAGTTTATAAATTTGGCCAAAAAATGAAAACACAAAAAATGTGTTTCCATTTTGAGTTTTCAGTTTTTTTTTTTTTACCACCCAACACTAGCCACCACCCGCCACCATTTTCTACCACCGTCTTCCACCACCACCACCCACCCCCTACCACCACTTGCCACCACCACTCACCACCCACCTGCCACCACCAGCCACCACCCGTCAGCCATCCCCACCACTCACCAGCTACCACCCACCTGCCACCAACTCGCCACCACCACCCACTCCTCGCCACCACCACCACCACCACCACCACCACCACCCACTACTCACCTACCATCCACCCGCCACCACCCACCACCCGCCACCCACCTGCCACCACCCACCACCTGCCACTACCATCCACCGCCCGCCACCACCACCCGCCACCTACTTGCCACCACCACTCACCACCCACCTGCTACCACCAGCCACCCACCACCACTAGGCACCTACCACCCACCTGCCACCACCACTCACCACCTACCACCACCACCACCACCATCACCTACCACCCACCTACCACCCACCTGCCACTAGCACCACCGACCACCATCACCCGCCACCCATCCACCACCGCCACCCACTTGCTACCACCCACCACCCGCCACCGTCACCCACCTACCTACCCACCATCACCACCCACCCAGCCACCACCACCTGCCATCCGTCACCCACCTGCCACCACCACCCACCAACCGCTACCACCACCCGCCATCGTCACCCACCCACCCATTACCACCACCCGCCACCTACCTGCCACCATCACCCACCTGCCGCCACCACCACCCACCACCCGCTACCACTACCACCACCACCACCACCACCCACTCGCTATCAACCGCCACCGTCACCCACGCACCCACCATTACCACCCACCAGCCACCAGCTACCCACCACCCACCGTCACCACTTTCCACCGCCGTTTTCCGCCGCCACTTGCCATTTCTTACTCATTTTTATATTTTTAAATTTTTTTAAACATTTTATCAATTATCAAACGCGTTTGTAGTTTATGTTTTTCTAAAAATAAACAAAAAATAAGTTTATAAAATTTTTGTAAATATAAACTGAAAACGTAAACGTTACCAAACACACACTTAGATGTCCAAAAAAATTTATTAAAATTTTTACTAAATCATTCATATGAGTATAAATCTTACACTTATGTAGATGATGCATCCACATGAGTATTTATTAAAAGTTTTAATAAAACATTTGAAATGGGAAGCATTACACCATGGACAAATACAACTCTCTCTCTCTCTCCCTTTCTCTCTCTCTCTCTCTCTCTCTCTCTCACTATTGAATAATTTGACTGAAACATTTTGTTGTCAAACATCTACTGGACAGCATTTTAAAAAAAATAAAAATAAAAATTTGACGCCATTTTATGTTTTTTTTTACTGAACTTTTGAAGCATGTTGATTTGATAAAATTAAAATTAAAATTAAAATTTCAAAATTTTTTTTTGTCTTTTTAAAAATTCTAAGGCAATTTTAAAAGTTCAAAAAAATTGAATTAATTTTAAAAAATTCACCCAAGACAAAAATGAGTCAAATTATATATATGTGTGTGTGTAAAAAAACTAATAGAAATTGTTTTTTATTTTGAACTTCTTACAAAAAAATTTATATTTTAAAATTATTTAGTCGAATCTAAAATATTAAATCACTTTAGTCAATTTTTTTAAAAATAAAATAAAAATTCAGCTATGGAGAAAATATATTAAAAAAAAAACAAAAAGAGAGAGGCAAATTGCCAACAGGATTAACATATGTCTCTCGTTATTACTATATATAAAACAGGATTTGATTCTCTTCATTTTATGTATGTAATAGAGAATTTTCATTATATATTTAAAAATTATAAAATAGAAACGTAAACTTATAATTATTTTAAATAAAAAGGATTATTATATTTAAAATTTAATAATATAATAAAACCTCTTCATTCTAAATATGCGAAGAAGAGGATGACAATCCCATAAAACATAAAGGAATGGGACCATCATAGATCTTTATTCTTTTATTTGATTTGGCATCCGTCCATTTTCTAGTTTGTTTTGATGGATTATTTTCACAACAATGATAGAGACCACTAATTTTAGAGTTTTAAAAAGACCACTAATGATATAGTATTTAATAAAAAAAAAAAAAATACAACATCAAGGTCAAAATATCAAATCAGAATAATGCTTGGGACCCCCTTTTGGGGGTCACCCCTCACCCCTCTTTGCCACGTGGCGGGTGGTGATTGGAGGAGCAGGAAAAAAAAGAAAAAGAAAAAGAAATTGTAACCAATGAGAGAGAGAGGGGGTCAAAGGGGGTGGGGGAAAAGGGGGGATGAATCATTGTTGTATCAAATCATTCCTGATAGGGCCCACTGCCATATCATTAGTGATAGCACTAATTAGTGCTCTCACTCATTTTCCTTATTTTCATTGCCTAGGTATGCAGTGATGTCATTTGCCTTTTTTTTTTTTTTTGGAAGGAAACATTTGACCCATTAGTTTTATGCTTTCATTTTTTTCAAAAAAAGCATATAATTTTTTTTTCCAATAAATTGTTTTGTGAAAAGGGTAAATTAAAAATACATCCCTTAAAATTTATTTAAATATTAATTGCTCTTCATAGTTTTAGAAATTACATCTTACCCCTTAAACTTTCTAATTTCTTAACTAATCACCTCTTTTATTAAGAAATCATCAAATCAATTAACAGTTTTTAATAATGTCAAAATTTTATTTTAATTAATAATTTAAATAATTTTATTAATGTATAAGAAAGCCATTAGAAATTTCATTTTTTGCAGTTGATTCTGTTAAACACAACTTTTTAACGAGGGGGTATTTTTAATTTTCTAAAACATAAGGAACAATTCATATTTTAAACAAATATCAGGAGATATATTTATAATTTATACTTTTAAAAACAACTCACTTTTAAATAAATCAAATCTTTTTAAAAGAAATTGAAAATTGTTTTCTCACAAAATAAAAATGATGTTGTTTTTGTACTTTCCATTTATGCTTTTGAAAAACCCAAAAGATAAAATAAAATAAAATAATACAAACAGGCCACTGCTTAGAACACCTAACTAATTACAGACAAATATATCTCTCATCCTAATTACATTAGATAATTTCAAACATAATTGTCTAAATGTAACAATCTCATCTACCTCAAGAGTTAATTGTCTTCAAAATGCAATATGGTTAAAATTTGTTCATTTATGCATGGATTATTCTAATTAAGTTCAATCATACATCAATATTCACACTTTTTTTTTTATTTAAAAAAATAAATTACAAAAAAAAAAAAAACCCCAAGATTTGGCCTCTGTAACAAGTAGGGGTGGGCGCGGGTCGGTTGCGGCCATGGAACCTCCAATCCGCCATCCGTCCGCCAGATTGACGGATTGAAGAAAATCAATCCGCATCCGTCCGCCAATCCGGCGGATGTGGATTGAACGGATTGGCGGTTTGGCGGATGGATGCGAATCGGTTTGGCGGTTTAAAATTTTATAAATTTTCAACATAATTCAACTTGTGCACTTCCTCAAACAAAAAAAGAAAAAAAAGAAAAAGAAAGTATTACAGTCAATGACTTAAAAAAGTATTACAATCACTGTATGTCTTATCCAAAGAAAAAAAGTTTGAAACTTTAAAATATCACGATCACTACATGCCTCATCCATATATTACAATCACAGCATAATTTATCCCCATAAAGTATTACAATCTGTGATTCTTAAAATATAATAACAATTGAAACTACCAAAACCATGAACAGAGCAGTAGTAGAGATTGAATGTCTCTGTATTGTTACATCTACATATGTTTTTGAAAACAAAAACCAACCAGCATTTATCATATTTTCTATTTATTATTTTTAGAGTTACATTTAAAAACTAAAAAATATATATGAATAATACGTTTATTTTTTTCAATTCAAAAAATATATTCAAGTTGAATTTTTTTTTTCAACAAAATATTTAAATTCTTTTTCAATTGAAAACACAAACATAATATTTAAACAAATTGAAAATACAAAATCTTATAAATTACTAAGGGTGCTCGCGATTTGGCGGTTTGGCGGTTCGGTTGCGGCCAAAAAATCTCAAATCCGCCATCCGTCCGCCAAATTGGCGGATTTGAGAAAATCAATCCGCAACCGTCCACTCGTCATCACGCATCCGTCCAAAATGCGGCGGATCGGTTCGGTTCGGTCGGTTTTGACGGATCGGTATATCCGCTGCTCACCCCTAGTAACAAGATAATCGCTAAAATTTTAATTTATCAATTTAAATCATAACCTTTTATTTATTTTTTCAATCTAAACGATTTGTCTATTTTTCTTAAGTAAAACTAACAAAAGAAAAAGATAGTTTAGTCATTAAACTCAACAAAAAAGATATTTTAGGCATTTTGTGTACACTTATATTGAGTTTAATGGTTAAAATATCATTTTTCCGTTGATTTTACTTAAAAAAAGTAGGCAAATGATTTAGATTAAAAACAAATCAAAATAGTAAGGTTTAAATTGAGAAAATTAAAAATTTAGAGTTCATTTCGTTATAGAGGTCAAACGTTGAATTTTTTTTTCTTATTTTTTTTTGTAATTTCCTAAAAAAAAAGGAGATTTTTTTTAAGGTCCCTAATAATAGTAATTTAGAGGATAAAGGACACCATAAAAAAGAATAATGTCTCAAGTCCTTCAACTAATAATGCGCGCTTTTTATTTACTTTTTGGACCAAAATACCCTTTACAATCAACGGGGAACTTAAACTACATTCCGATGACTGATCAGTTCCACACTTCACATCTAACCATCTTCACGAGCAAGAGAAGAGCAAAATTAGGGTTTTCGAATCATCTTCACTATCGACATTAGGGTTTCATCATCTTCTACGAAAATCTTTTCCATTCATTCCTCACAAATTTTTCTGACTTGTTTTCACTGTTTATTGTCATCACAGTTCATTTTCATCACAGTGTACCTTCATCTCAGGGTATATCAGTTCGTAATTAGGGTTTCACACTCACTCTGGTAAGTTTTTCTACAATCCAATGAGTTTTTCTTTAGAAACACAGTTAATTGCATTTTATATTAGCCTTTCATTAATAGGGTTTCAATTTCGTAATAAAAGCTACATGAATTTAAAAAATGTTATATCTCTCATTTTGAACTTATTCTTGAACATTGTTGTGTGATTTTGTCTGTAAATTTTTCTGGTTTCAGAATTTTTCTGGCATTTGCTTGATCTATGTTTCTTCTTTGAATTTTCTCTAATTTGTTTATGTTTATTCTATCATTTTCTCTAGCATGGTTAATTTCTCTGTATTTCTCTGTGTAATTTTCAAATTCAATTCATTCAAATTTCTCTGCTCTATAAATTTCTCTGGCATTTTAATTTTCTCTGGAATGTGTAATTTTCTCAAGCATTTTCATTTTCTATGCTTGCTAAATTTATATTTCTTTTTTGAATTTTCTCTGGCTATATTTTATATCTATATGTAATTTTACTCTCTTGTCCGTGTCTTTTTTTTTTTTTTTGATAATGCAAGTATCCCCAACCCTCTGGTTTTCCGGGAAGTCAGGACTAATCCTGCGAGGTAAGTCGCCCGGGGGAAGCCGTGTACCCTTCTCAAACTCTTGTCCGTGTCTATGTTTCTATGGCATTTATAATTTTCTCTGGCCACATCACTTTTCTCCCTTGTATGTGTCTGTCGTGTTTAATTTTCTCTAATTGTGTCTTTAAATTTCTCTACCATTTTCATATTATGGAATGGAAATTTTCTCTGGCTTGCCATGTTTAATTTTCTCTGGAATGTGTAATTTTCTCTGTTATTTTCATTTTCTGTGCTTGCTAGATTTATATTTCTTTCTTGAATTTTCTTTGGCTATATTTTACATCTATATGTAATTTTTAGTAATTATTCAAAATTTCTCTGTCTTATGTTGCTTTATTTATTTTCTCTGGAAATGGAAATGAATTGTAGCTGCATGTATTCCACATTACTTTTCTCCTTTGTGTCTGTATGCCATGTTTTTAATTTTCAGTGCCTAATTTTCTCTGACATTTATAGTTTTCTTTGGCCACCTTAGTTTTCTCCCTTATATGTAATTTTCTCTAGGAATGGAAATGAACTGTGGCTACATGTATTCCATATTATTTTTCTCCCTTGTGCCTGTTTGCCATGTTTTTAATTTTTAGTGTCTAATTTTCTCTGGCCACCTTAGTTTTATCCCTTATGTGTAATTTTCTCTGGGAATGGAAATGAACTGTGGTTGCATGTATTCCACATTACTTTTCTCCCTTGTGTCTGTTTGCCATGTTTTTAATTTTCAATGTCTAATTTTCTTTGACATTTATAATTTTCTCTGGCCACAATAGTTTTCTCTCTTATGTGTAATTTTCTCTGGGAATGGAAATGAATTGTGGCTGCATGTATTCCACATTACTTTTCTATCTTGTGTCTGTCTACAATGTTTTTAATTTTCAGTGTCTAATTTTTTCTGACATTTATAATTTTCTCTGGCCACCTTAGTTTTCTCCTTATGTGTAATTTTCTCTGACATGTTCAATTTTCTCTGGGATTTAAAGTTGACATTTTTATGTTTCCATTGTCTAGAAACGGCGAAACATAAAACCAGCAAAACACCAGAAACACCAAGAAATAAACAAAAACTCTCTGAGTCTTCTTATGATCTTAGATCAAAAAACAGCAAAACACCACAAACTCCTCACCAAAAAACACAAGTCCAAGGTGATGAAGGAACAAGCATCAAGATGAGTACCCCAACTTAAAAAGACTCAAGCTCAAGGGGGAAAAAACCTGTTAAACTCCAAAGAAAGAGAGCTCATTAAAGCATTCAATATCGATCCAACCTCTCATCTGTTATCACATTTTTTGAAACACTTAAATTCAATTCAAACCAACTTGAAGAGCTTCAAAGGACTCCATTCTGGTATTTGATCCAAGTTCTAACCATTGGAAGGATGGATCCAAGAAAGTCTAGGAAATCTGATGATGATGTAGTTGTAATAATCCAATGCTACAATGAAAAAATGAAAGCATTCACTGTTGATAAAAAGAACTTGACCTTTACAACCAACGACATGACCTTGATTTTTGGTTTGCAAGGTGGTAAAGGAGCCATGTCACTAAAATACTCAAAAAAGCCAAACACTGCATTCCTAAGGCGAAGATTCCTAAAGGACACAAGACTCATTGATCCTGTTCTTAAGAATGCCTTAGTCAAAGCAATGAAAGACAAACAACCAACTGACTTCAAAGATGTAGTAATCATTGTTACCTTGTACTTGTGTCTCACCCTATTTTTTGCAACAAGTGGGAATTCAATAGGGTGAATTTTTATCAAGTACGTCAAACCTCTTGAATCAATGAAGCAATATGATTGGTCAGAAGCTATCGCAGCAACATTGATCGATTCTATCACAACATTGCACATAACTTCGAAAAAAGTTACGGGGTGCATCATTGCATTGCTGGTAAGTAGAATTTCCATTCAAATTTACAGTTATGATATTTACAAATTTGTGTGTTTAGAAAAATTAATTACTTCAATTTCCATCACAGTATTGGCTATGTGAACATGTGAATATCATCGATTTGGAAGACAGTAACACAACTGAATTCCCAAGATGTACCAAGTGGAACCTACAAAGCTTGACCAAACAGTTACAGAAGACACCAGTCTACTCTCTTGTATCTCGACAGGTTAGATTCCTATTGTCACTGAAATCTCAGTGAAATTCTAAAATTTCTCTGACCACTGGTTTGTTTCCCTTATTGTGCCTTGCTTGATTTGATCAATTCTCTCTGCGATGCAATATCTTATATAGAATAACTTATATGCCTTGACTAATTGAGATTAATTTTCTATGAAATTTCAATTTATGTTGCTTGTTTGATTACCATTGGTTTATTTCTGCCCTTGTAATGAATTCTCTCTGAAATCTAAATTTCTCTTACCACAATTATAGTAACATTAACTTATATTCATTGATTGATTTTATCTGATATCTAAATTATGTTGTTTGTTTAATAATTTTCTCTGACCTATAAAATTATTTCTCCTTAATTGGTTTTCTCTGACCATTGGAATCTGGTTGATCTTATTTGAATTTTTCTCTTAGTGAAATTTTAATATTTCTCTAATAAAAGAGCTTCCTATTACAAATAGATAACAAGGAGCTAGTGAAAAACCCATCAGAGGAGTTTTGTCTTGGTAAAAAGAAGAAGAAAGAATCAAAAAAGGCATTGGTCAAATTCAATGAGAGATTAGAAGATTCAACTGAAGAAGAAGCAGGGAATGAAGAAGGAGAAGGCAACACCGAAGAATAAGAAGCAAGCAATGGAGAAGAAGATCAAATAAGCAGTGCATAAATGGAAGCTAGAGAAGAAAATGAAGAAGTAAAAGACAAAGAAGAAAATGAACGGGAAGAAGAAGAAGACAATGAAAAAAAAGATGAAGGCACTGAATCTAAAGAGGAAGAAGAAAACAATAAGGAAATAGATGAAGAAGAACATAATGAGTCGATAGACCAACATCATAATAGCATTTGTGGCTCAACAATGCATCAGTCTCAAGAATCTGAGGAATCTAAATTTGATCAAATTGTTAATCTATATCAAAGACTAAAGACACTTTCTAAATCCAAAATAGAAGAAGAGAAAAATTGGAATGAATTACTTCAAGAAAAGGACATTGTAATAAGAACCTTGACATCAATTAACTCGAAACTTCAAGAAATAGACAACACAAACCAAATGAAACTAAGGATGTTGGAGATTCAAAAAGATGATGATAAAAAAACAATTCAACAGTTGAGATGTTTAATTTTAGAGCTTGAAATTGAAAATGATAGATTGCATGAACAAATTTAAGAACTATCCGTTCAACTAGCAACACAACCTTACAGACCACCAGCACAAGTTCAACCCCAAGGTCAGTGAAAATCTTGAACCACATAACTCAGAGAAATTTTTATTTATTACAATTTTTTCTGTCAATGGTAATTTTCTCTGGAAGTTAAATTTTTCTAACCACATTAGTTTGGCTAGTTTGATTTCTGCTGCTTATTTGATTTTCTCTATCTATTTGATTATTTGATTTTTGGTGCTTGTTTGATTTTCATTGTATATAGTTAGAATAGAAGTAGAACAACAACCAACAACCCAGCAAGAACAAGTGGCACACAAACAACAACCAAAACAAAAGACAAAAGTCTATGGTAACTAGAAAATATTGAATCAAATAAATTTACATATTGAAATATGATCTGTTACTTTAGAGAAATTTAAATTTTACTGATATTTTCAATGTCTACAGTGAAAAAAGATCCTACATCAATGATAAAGAATTTAAAGGCAAAAGAGAGGAAAGAAAAACAACAAGATCCCGACTTTCAATATCCCAAAGTTGTGAAGGTGATTAGAGGTTCAAAACAAGCTGCAAAGCAAATAGAGTAAACCACCAAAGACAAAGAAGTACTTGATGCCGATGAGTACGTCTTGCCTCAACCAACAAACATCAGAAAATCTTGGGTTTTTCCACAAACTCTACCAGTTGCAAAATTGGTAAAAGAACATGTAAAAGATATTTTGCAGCACATATCAAATGTGTCTGGACTCGAGTAAGTACAACAAATAAAATAGAAAATAACAAACAACAATTTACTAACTTATATTGCATTAATAACTACTAAATCCCTTATTTGTCATCTTGTAGGCCTTTAATCTAGACAAGTGAATTGAATCTCATTACTTTTGAAGATATTAAAAACCTAATAAAGGAAAAAAGAAATTGTCAACAATGTAAGTTTTTCATCAAAATTTCTTTGCAATATTCCATCAGTCTTTATAAACCAATGTTACAATTATAAATAATATTTCTCTGCAATATTCCATAAGCTTGGTATATTACTACTTTTTTATTTGATTTTCTTTGTAATTTACTTACTACTTTCTCTTATTAAGATACTTCTTGAAACCAGTTGTGTCACTAGTCTAATTTTCTCTAGTTAGTTTAAAATTTCTCTGTGTGTATATTTCTAAAATTCTTGTCATTTCAACTTTCTCATAATCATTTTTTGATTTTCTCTGACCGCATAACTTCATCAAGATGACGGAAAATCAAACTTTCCGAGTCTCATTATTTGACAAGCATATTGAAACCGCATAGAGGAACCTCCCAATAAATACTGAGGGCAATGAAAAGTCAACAGATGAAAATCACTGGACGGTGCTTGTCTTGGACAAACAAGACAATTTATGGAGGTACTACAACTCACTAAGGCCAATGAGGGATGATGCACAAGACAAACATATCAAAGATGCAAAACAATTGGTAACGAATGCACATTTCTCTGATCCATGATAATGTTTATGTGATGATAATTTTCATAGAATCCCATTAATTTGTGTGTAAATTTCTCTGTTATTTAAAAATTATTTTTTTTTGCAGCAAAATTATGTGGAGGATTTTCTAAAAGCTTGTCTTGAAAGAGAGGCACAATCACAACCCTATTTTAAATTGATAGACTCACAAAACACAAATTATGACTTTCAATATGTCAACAATGGTCCACACTAAGCCAGTGATTCGTAAGTTTCATACAACATCTATAAATAAGATAATCTAATTTGAATGTTTCTTAAAACTAACTATACCTATAATTTGTATGCAGTGTGGATTGTGGTTTCTTTGTATGCTACATAATGAGACAATATACCAACTATGAACCTATCAGCTCGACATTGTCAACACAAGATGTAAGGTTGATGAGGGTAGAAATCATAGAGAGATTTATGACCGAAGTTGGCCGGTCATGGACAGAACCAGTTCAAATACCACCAGAAGAAGAACCAAAAGTATAATAGTGAAAGGAAGACAATGCCCACAATGTAATTAGGATCAATTTTTTTTTCTTCATACATTGAAGGAAAGATGATGTTTGACATATATGTATATATCTTTTTTTGACTAATGTAAATTTCATAGCTATCAATGGTTAAATATATATATATTTTTATAATGCATGCTAAGTGGTGATTGTCAACATAATCCACACAGAAAATTGTCTGAATAAATTCTCTAGTATGAAGTTACCAGAATTTCACAGAGAAATTTAACCCGTATCGTGCCAAGAGGGTGTCTATATGATCATGTAATATATAATGCACTGTGTTGATACAAAACAATCATCAAATTAAAAAAAAACAACGCATACACTAATTTTCTCTGTTATTGACAAATTTCTCTAAATGAATTTGACCTCACAAAATACAATGCACAGAGTAATTTTCTCTACTAGTGGCAAATTTCTCTATATGAATTTCACTGGTATTATAAACACACTGCCTATAGTAATTTTCTCTGCTACTGGCAAATTTCTCTGGATGAATTTGACTGGTATTATAAAGACACTTCTAAAGTATGTTTCTAAAAACACAATACAAAAAGTAATTTTCTCTGCTATTGAAAAATTTCTTTGAATGAATTTGATTGGTATTATATACACACTGTCCACAAAGTACATTCCGAAAAACAAGATACACAAAGTAAATTTCTCTGCTACTGGCAAATTTCTCTGGATTAATTTAACTTGTAATATAAACACACTGCCCAAAGTATGTTTAAAAAACACAAGTGTATTGATCCAGAAATTACAGAAAAAATTTCAAAGAAAATACTAAACACATCGCACAACAAATATGTTATTTTTGTAATAAGATCCTCTAACATCCTCAAATGTATTATTTAATCAATAAAATGTATTATCCTCAACTATTTAACAAAGGTTCCTTGCATGTCCTCTTATTATGGCGACCAATACTCTCACATCGATTACACTTCATCACCCTTTTAAACTCTCCAATAGAAGCAATTCTGTTCTTTTTTGGCCTCCCAGCTGGTCTCTTACTCAATGGAGGTAAAATCATAGCATCATCAATGCTAGATATAGGTTTTTCAACAGTTGGAACTAGGCCAATCGAAAACAAGTATGCTTGACGATACATATCAGCATGAAAAAATGGTTTAACAAATGAATTCAAATTCTTTATGCTCTTGAAAATTGCAGCAACAACATGTTGACATGGATGCCCATTTATTTTTCATTTTCGACATGAACAATTTCTCAACCCAAGATCAACCATAACTGAAGGAAAACAATGCACTTCAAACACATTATTAGATGATAAACTCATATTCCATGTCCTTCCATCTGTGAAAGCCTTCTCAAATACACTATCTATACGAGGACGGAGAACTTTATTCCATTTACTAGAAAGCAGCCTTCTATTAGACCTCATATTCATGATTTGCAACCGTATATGTCCACCAAATTTGTATTGGCAAATGTCGAGCTTCTCGTATCCATGAATTGAATGACTCAGCAACATTTGAATGCATTTCAGCATAATGTTTCCCCTCAAAATATGCATCACTCCAATTTTCATATGATAAATTTCTCAAGAAAACACTCACAATGTCACCTCCCTTACTATTTAAGTCATTTAACTTGAAATGAAATGATGCCTTTATTGGCGCATATGCACAATCTGAAAACTTGGACACAATTGTTTCCCTAACCAAATTTGTGTTTCCACATGATAACCTATCCCTTAAATTTCTCTTTAGATGTTCAAGACAAAATCCATGATAACAATTAGGGAAAAATCTAGCAATCCTTCCACAAAACCACAATGTCGATCTGATATGAAACTTATCACCCTCTTCGATCCCCATACTTCACATAAATGTTCAAGGAACTAACACCAATTGTCTTTATTCTCAGTATCAACAACGGCAAAAACTATAGAAAAAAAAACCTACAAAACAAATAGGAACAAGTAGATTAGATATACACATGTAGAGAAAATTAGAACAATAAACAACCAGAGAAATTTGACACTGACAAAATCCAAAGAAACTTCACACAATGGCCAAATCCAGAGAAAATTCACTGAAAGGAAATATCCAAAGAAAATTTACTTAGTTACCAACTCTAGAGAAAATTCACACAGTGCCAACATCTAGAGAAAATTCTCCTAGTGACCAAATACAGAGAAAATTCACACAGTGGCACATCTAGAGAAAATTCACATAGTGCCTACCTCTAGAGAAAATTCATACATTGGCCAGCTCTAGAGAAAATTTAAAATGTCAGAGAAAAATCACAAAACATAACTACAAAAATAGAAAATTCACTCAATTCCCACATGTATAGAAAATTCACATACTTAGAGAAAATTAGATATGTTTACAATTACCTTCATTCCCATCTTTCCCCGTCGCAGCAAGCATATCTCCTTTGTATCGTCCTTTCAAAAATGTTCCATCAAGAAACAACAATGATCGACAATATTTGAAACCAACAATGCATGTATGAAAAGCCACAAACACTCTTTTGAAATTGTTATCTTCAAAATCTAACTCAAAACGATTACCTGGATTATTCTTCAATGCCTTATTAAAATACCACCGTAATTGATCGAATGACAAACAAGAATCCCCATATGTACTACATTTTGTTTTTCAACCCTCAACCAACCACAGTTATAACTGATCGAGACTCCATACTTGTCTTTCATTTCTTTGACAACATCCACTGGACGAGTTAAAGGTTTTGCACTTACCTCTTCAAGTATCAACCCAAAAACTAAACTGGAAGTCATCCTACCATGTTTACAAGTACAAACCGCCACACCACACGTATGTTCATTGTTCAAAGTTGTGACAACCCTCACCACTGTTTACTGATAATAACACTGATTAGTGCTAATCCATGATTAAGCATGTTGATTGACTGACTGACTGACTGAATCACTAAACTGATTGATTGATTGTGCTGGTTTGAATGCAATTCTATCTGTTGACTGTTAAATTACCTGTTCATGTTTTATGTTTTAAACTGCGAATTGAAGGCCTTATCGGCGGCCGAATCTGAAATTGATGGATGTTTTGTGCTAATTAAGATTTATATGATTTTATGGTGTATTTAATTGAAATGTGATTCTGTATGATTAAATTAGATTAAGTAAGCTAAATTACATAAGTTGGGCCTTTTTACTAATTTGCCATCTAGTGGACTTAGCTAGGCTATTGTTTAGTCTTCAATTACATATGTTGGCATCACTTTTCCTCAGCCATTTTCTTGAGACAAGTCGACCAAGAGAAGAGAGAGAGAGAGAGAGTGAGAGAAATTGAGTTCCATCTTGTGAATTGCTTGGTGAATTAAAGAAATTGAAGGTTGATTTCATAGTTGAGCTTCCTACACTTGATATTCAAGGTCTAAGGTAGAGAATCCACCTTCTTAAACTTGTCTTTAAGTTAGTTCTTGCTTGATTCTTGTTATATTGAATTTTGGAATCAAAATTAGCTTAATATGTTGAATTAAGTAGGAATTCATGCATGCATGTTGCCATTCTTGAGTTTTGAGGATTTTTGTCCGTGGAATTCCACATGCATGTTCATATTATAGTTCTAGTTCATGAATTCCTCATGATTTTGAAAGGATTGGCTCATTTGTTCTTGTAATAAAAGTCTTGAGGTTGATTAAATCCATGCATGTTACATTTAAAGTATGTTCTTGAAGTTTGGTTTGAAATTGGGTTTAATTGACTTACCTTTGGGCTTTGATTTCTCAAATTGATCTTCAAAACATGTTATACTATGAGTTTTAAAGTGTTTTTCAGAAAATTAGCCCAAGAGGATCGAATTTGGTGTTTTAAAACTTGGTTTTGAGCTTAAGGTTCGAATCTGGAATTTTCAGGATTTGGACTTCCGCTCGAGCAGGAAAATCGTGTTCCCAGCACTTTCATTTGTTTTACAGTCCGCTCGAGCGGAAGAATGTACGCTCGAGCGGGGAGTTGTGTCACACGCTCGAGCGGGTGTCGAGCGCCCATCGAGCGTGATTTTCACCCATCCAGTACTTTTGTCACGTTTTGCAGACCGCTCGAGCGGGAAGGTTTACGCTCGAGCGGAGAATTTTGTTTGCATGTCCGCTCGAGCGGGGAAACCCACGCTTGAGCGGGACCTCTGTTTTTTGAAAATTCTGAAAATATTTTTAAAGTGCATCTTTGCATCTTCATTCCATTCTAGGCATTCTTAGGCCTAGTTTAAGACATTTTGATGAGGATATTGATGTAGAACCACACCGAGGTAAATTAGGGATTAAGTTATTATTTCCCAACAGTGTAGCTTAGTGTGTGTTCACTCTGTAACTGTGTAGGGTTGGCATCCGAGGACGCGTACCAGCTTATCTGTAGCCCAGAACTCTGTGAGTAATAATGTTGTAAAGATATGTTCAATAATGATTATCTTCTGAACAATTGAACTATGCTGTTTTCTGAAATGATACTGTTACTGAATGAATGATGTCCTATTTGTGAACTGTATTCGTGGCATCCATAGCAACCTACTGTTACTGTACTATACTGCTACTGTCACAGAGATCTCTGTCGGTTCCAATGTTGGAACCACTACTGTTTGCTGATATGATGGTCATCAACTGACTGTTCGGTCTATTAAGACCTACTGTACTGCTTTGCTATTGGATGTACCACATATGACTGCTATGACTGAATAACCGTTCTGAATGACTGAAATACTATTTAACTGACTGTTTTCAATACTGAAAGGACATTTATTCTTAACCTTTTTACGCATATGTTATTCACTGGGTTTTAGCTCACTGCTCATATATATATGTAGGTGTACAGGCACCAGACCGTTGCTGGGAGCGTCGGGCTAAGCTCCCGTTTTGTCAAAGCCAACCACTGTGCCTCACTGCGAGGTTCCAAGTCCTTCAAGCCAGGGCTTTTGGGGTGTTTTAGTTTCCCCCTCCCCTTTGTATCTGTTTTATAATTACTGTATAGACTGAATGATATCTTACTGTACTGTTCTAATAGGGATTAAGTCCGTGTCCTGATTGATTGTATATATTGTACATACTGTTTTGGTACTGATTGTACATGTGTATTAAAAAGTCTTTTTGCATACAGACTGTCACAGCTCATTGGACATTTTTTAATTACTGTTTTGGCTTCCGCCAGCCCCTGTACTCTATATTGCTGTATTACTGTTAAGCAGGCCTTCGGTAATCTCGGATTACTGGCCGATTACGGTACTAAACCCATAGGGACGGGTTTGGGTCGTAACAGAGTGGTATCAGAGCGTTATTAAATCACAAGTTATACCGCACACACGTGTCCAAATGAGCTATAGGATGTCCTAGAAAAGTAATTAGGGTATTACATGAGCATGATAAGTGTGTGTGGCTAAGACATGAATATAACTGTTAATGTGATAATCTGTCTAAGTATGCAACTGCCTATGTTTATAATTGTTATAACTACCTATAGTGAGATGGACAATGCAAGAAATGTTAATGAAACTGAATCCTCTGAGGCAAGAATGGCAAGGTTGGAGAGAATGGTGGAACTACTAACTGAAAGACTAGGGCAACAACAAAACCAACAGCTCCTACCTCCTCCAGTACAACCAGAGCCACCTATGAATGATGATATCATAGCTCTAACACAGAAATTTAGTAAGATGAAACCGCCATCCTTTTAGGGAGGCCTCGAACCGCTAAAAGCTGAAGCTTGGGTTCTTGAGACTGAAAAGTTATTTGAAGTTTTTCCATGTTCTGAAGCACACAAAGTGCTACTGGCTACCTTCACCTTACAAGAAGAGGCCAGAAGGTGGTGGATGCTAGTCCGTGACACCGACACCGTTATGACTTGGGCTCAGTTTAAGGGAGCCTTCTTTGAGAAATACTTTCCACAGTGTGTCAAGGACAGAAAGGTGACTGAATTTGAACAACTGAAACAAGGTACCATGTCCGTGGCTGAGTATGAATCAAAGTTTACCGAACTTGCCCGTTATGCACCACACATGGTTGATACAGATTACAAAAAGGCCAGGAAGTTTGAAGGCGGCCTTAATGTAGAAATTCTTGACAAAATTAATGTTTTGAAACTATTGAAGTATGTGGATGTTCTTGACCGAGCAATCATGGCTGAGTCAAACATCGAGGCATTGAAACAAACTAACACACCATCGACCGAGTGGCGTGGTAAAAGACGGGGTTTTAAATTCAAGAAAGGCAGAAACAATTCATCGAACAAAAAGCAGAACACAGGGTCAACGACTAGTTCTAGTCAAGGGAACCGTTCTATACCGCCCTGCTCCGAATGTGGTAAGAACCATAAGGGAGTTTGTTATAAATTATCTGGTGCTTGTTACAGGTGTGGCAAGGTGGGCCACATGGTCAAAGATTGCCCTTCCACTTCTCAGGGCAATAGTAAAGCTGCACCAAGCGCAGCAACATCAACTGCTCCACCAAAACCCAACCCTAAAGCGACTGGAAAAGAGCCTATGAGGCATGGCCGAGTGTTCGCACTGGTATCGGGAGATGTGCAGAATACTGAGACCGTTGTGTCAGGTATCTTCTCAATTTGTACTCAAAATGCATATGTTCTTATTGATTCGGGGTCTACACATTCATATGTATCGTATGCTTTTTCGCGAAAATTGAATAGACCATTGGAACCTGAGAGGGAGATTAATGATATGGACTTTGTGCCAGACAGATTTGGGCCGGGCAGAGTTGTGTCGGACAGATTTGGGCCGGACAGAGTTGTGCCGGACAGATTTGGGCCGGACAGAGTTGTGCCGGACAGATTTGGGCCGGGCAGAGTTGTGCCGGACAGATTTGGGCCGGACAAAGTTGTGCCGGACAGATTTGGGCCGGGCAGAGTTGTGCCAGACAGATTTGGGCCGGGCAGAGTTTGGACTGAGTGTGTGCCACCCCGGACCGAACAGAAACTGCTCGGCCAGGAAGTGACCGGTCGGACCAGGATGCTCGGTCCGAGGATGGTCGAAGCCAGACAGACCGAGAGACCGGCGCCCGGAAAGGCGTGGTCAGCCGAGGTAGTTGATTGACCGGCAGGAAGGCCGACCAAAGGAGGTACCCGGGCTAGGCTTTGCCGGGATGCCGCCTAGCCCGGTCCTCCATGTGTTTGTCCGGTTAGGCGCATGGGTATGAAGCATGGCATGGCCGTGGTAGAGCAGCACGGCTGCCGAGCTCCAGCTGTGAAGTCAGGCAGTTGAGATTAGGTGATGTTCAGCAAGGTCTATGCTGACAGATGGGATAGCAGAGCCACGTGTCAGGAGATGACTGGGAGTGGGTAAGGGGCTCAGAAGGTATATAGGCATGTCTGTGCCCCCCATACGGGACACACGAACACATCTGTAAGGATTTCTTACACTCAAACACTCTCTCCCCTCTCTCTATTCCCTCTAAGGTGTGTGCTAATTTGACCGTCGGAGGGTGTTTCCGGCCACACATCGCCGGGTAGCTCACCGTTATTTGCTCGCAGGTGATCGGACAGAAACGGAGCTTGGAAGAAAGGAGTACGGGCTTGCCGGAATATTTGCTCCCCGTACAATTGGCGCCGTCTGTGGGAAGCTTGACAAATAAAACCTTGTCTTCCAGGCTCATCTGATCGCCGTCCATGGTGAACAAAGACGAGATTCCGTTGTCCGCCATCGATGGAGCTACCCCGGAGTTCACCCGACGGAGAGGACATCCTGTCATCCTTCCAATGGCGAACTTGGATACGTTCACTGGAGGACAGTCAGGAGACGCGCGGGATAAGCGCGGAAGAAGTTATGGTCATTCACGAAGTCCAGACGGTCATCGGCGGCGGAGAGAATCACATGCCCGACGTCTGGAACACAAGTTGAGGGACCAAGACGCTGTCATCCGGCGAATGGCAGCGGAGATGGAGGAGTTGAAGCGGCATGTCAAGGGGAAGGGTGTAGATGGAGTGGTAGACCACAGAGAGTGCATCCCATCCCGCCGTTCAGAGAAGTCCAGCGCGCAAGATAGGACTTACCAGCCCTCACGTCCGGTGACGACGTCGAGATATTCCTATTCCACTCGTTCAGAGGACTTGCGGGCAGTCCTGAAGGAACGGGCTCGCCGGCGAGAGGCTCAAAGGGTGCCGGCGTTCCAGCGGCTATCCTACAGGGTTCATGCCAGCGAGGAGGCCGGAATGCCCCCACCCCGCCTAGCGGAGCCACTCCTTGTAGATACAAACTTGACGAGGCTGAGCGCCACCCCTTTCTCCCTGGAGATAGAAACAACACCGCTTCCCGCGGGCTTCCACCAGCCAAAGTTCACGCTTTATGACGGAAAGACCGATCCGTATATGCATGTAAGCCACTTCCGACAGGTTATGGCCGGACGTAGGCGAAATGATGCTCTTATGTGCCTGATCTTCCCGTCGAGTTTAGGCGAGCTGGGCTTGAAGTGGTTCGAGAGGTTGCCAGAAGGGAGTATACAACAGTGGAATCAGTTGGCCGAAGCCTTTGTGACGCGTTTCAAAACCAACACCAAAACGCCAAAGGAAGTTGACCACCTTCTCAGTGTCAGGATGGAACCGAGCGACACTCTCAAGGCGTACAACTCCAGGTACTGGGATACCTACAATGAGATCCTAGATTGCCCAGTCAACCTGGCAATCACCCAATATAAGCGCGGTCTCCCGCTCGGACATAGGCTGAGGGATTCGCTTACAATGAGCCAACAGACATCCATGTGGCACCTAATGCAGCGCATCAATGAGCACATTCGAGTAGAGGATGATGCAGCGACGTCCACCGCGGAGACAACCTCGATGGCAACGGGCAAGTGGGCGACTGGGTTTTAAGGAAGGTCATGGGCAACGCACTAGTGCCGGGTGAAGGCAAGCTAGGGGCAAACTAGGAAGAGCCTTACAAGATAACCGGGCAAGGGGCATACCACTTAGGATTTGGATGGCAAAGGCGTACCCCGGCCATGGAATGCGGCCTTATGTAATTTTTTGAGGGACTTGTTTCCCCTACACTTCTGAATGCAAATACTCTTTTTGTCAATGTAATAGAAGTGAATTACTTTTGCTAAAGAGCTTTGTTGTGTCCGAAATAATAGTGAATGAGGGGCCTACTCTTCTGTTCCAGCCGAGATGGTTTACTCCGGTTGGAAGAGTTGGTGTTTTGTCCAACTTCGGATTCCCAACCGAGATGATTTACTCCGGTTGGAAGAGTTGGCGTTTTGTCCAACTTCGAATTCCCAACCGAGATGGTTTACTCCGGTTGGAAGAGTTGGTGTTTTGTCCAACTTCGGATTCCCAACCGAGATGGTTTACTCCGGTTGGAAGAGTTGGTGTTTTGTCCAACTTCGAATTCCCAACCGAGATGGTTTACTCCGGTTGGAAGAGTTGGTGTTTTGTCCAACTTCGGATTCCCAACCGAGATGGTTTACTCCGGTTGGAAGAGTTGGGGTTTTGTCCAACTTCGGATTCCCAACCGAGATGGTTTACTCCGGTTGGAAGAGTTGGCGTTTTGTCCAACTTCGGATTCCCAACCGGAAGAGTTGGCGTTTTGTCCAACTTCGGATTCCCAACCGAGATGGTTTACTCCGGTTGGAAGAGTTGGCGTTTTGTCCAACTTCGGATTCTCATCCGAGATGATTTACTCCGGCTGACGGGTTGATGATTTGCTCAACTGCGAGGTTCCAGCCGAGATGATTTACTCCGGCTGAAGAGTTGATGATTTGTTCAACTACGAGGTTCCAGCCAAGATGATTTACTCCGGCTGACGGGTTGATGATTTGTTCAACTACGAGGTTCCAGCCGAGATGTTTTACTCCGGCTGAAGAGTTGATGATTTGCTCAACTGCGAGGTTCCAGCCGAGATGATTTACTCCGGCTGAAGAGTTGATGATTTGCTCAACCGCGAGGTTCCAGCCGAGATGATTTACTCCGGCTGAAGAGTTGATGATTTGTTCAACTGCGAGGTTCCAGCCAAGATGATTCACTCCGGCTGAAGAGTTGATGATTTGTTCAACTGCGCGGTTCCAGCCGAGATGTTTTACTCCGGCTGAAGAGTTGATGATTTGCTCAACTGCGAGGTTCCAGCCGAGATGATTTACTCCGGCTGACGGGTTGATGATTTGCTCAACTGCGAGGTTCCAGCCGAGATGATTTACTTCGGCTGAAGAGTTGATGATTTGTTCAACTACGAGGTTCCAGCCGAGATGTTTTACTCCGGCTGAAGAGTTGATGATTTGCTCAACTGCGAGGTTCCAGCCGAGATGTTTTACTCCGGCTGGTGAGTTGATGATTTGCTCAACTCCGAGGGTCCAGTCGAGCTGTTCTTGTCCGCCAAGAAAGAAGTGGCGGAGCGGACCTTGCTCGCCTTCTTTGGAGTTCCTTGGCCGAGCTGATCTTGTCCGCCAAGAAGGAAATCGCGGAGCGGACCTAGCTCGCCTTCTTTGGAGTTCCTTGGCGGAGCTGATCTTGTCCGCCAAGAAAGAAGTGGCGGAGTGGACCTTGCTCGCCTTCTTTGGAGTTCCTTGGCCGAGCTGATCTTGTCTGCCAAGAAAGAAGTGGCGGAGCGGACCTTGCTCCCCTTCTTTGGAGTTCCTTGGCCGAGCAAATCTTGTCCGCCAAGAAAGAAGTGGCGGAGCGGACCTTGCTCGCCTTCTTTGGAGTTCCTTGGCCGAGCTGATCTTGTCCGCCAAGAAAGAAATGGCGGAGCGGACCTTGCTCCCCTTCTTTGGAGTTCCTTGGCCGAGCTGATCTTGTCCGCCAAGAAGGAAGTCGCGGAGCGGACCTAGCTCGCCTTCTTTGGAGTTCCTTGGCCGAGCTGATCTTGTCCACCAAGAAGGAAGTCGCGGAGCGGACCTAGCTCGCCGACCTTGGAAGTTCCTTGACCGAGCTGTTGTTGCTCGCCAAGAAGCAAGTCGCGGAGCGGACCTTGCTCGCTGACCTTGGAAGTTCCTTGCCGAGCTGTTTTTGCTCGCCAAGAAGGAAGTCGCGGAGCGGACCTTGCTCGCCTTCCTCGGAGTTCCTTGACCGAGCTGATCTTGTTTGCCAAGAAGGAAGTCGCGGAGCGGACCTTGCTCCCCTTCTTTGGAGGTCCTTGGCCGAGCTGATCTTGTCCGCCAAGAAGGAAGTCGCGGAGCGGACCTAGCTCGCCTTCTTTGGAGTTCCTTGGCTGAGCTGATCTTGTCCGCCAAGAAAGAAGTGGCGGAGCGGACCTTGCTCCCCTTCTTTGGAGTTCCTTGGCCGAGCTGATCTTGTCCGCCAAGAAGGAAGTCGCGGAGCGGACCTTGCTCCCCTTCTTTGGAGGTCCTTGGCCGAGCTGATCTTGTCCGCCAAGAAGGAAGTCGCGGAGCGGACCTAGCTCGCCTTCTTTGGAGTTCCTTGGCTGAGCTGATCTTGTCCGCCAAGAAAGAAGTGGCGGAGCGGACCTTGCTCCCCTTCTTTGGAGTTCCTTGGCCGAGCTGATCTTGTCCGCCAAGAAGGAAGTCGCGGAGCGGACCTTGCTCCCCTTCTTTGGAGTTCCTTGGCCGAGCTGATCTTGTCCGCCAAGAAGGAAATCGCGGAGCGGACCTAGCTCGCCTTCTTTGGAGTTCCTTGGCGGAGCTGATCTTGTCCGCCAAGAAAGAAGTGGCGGAGCGGACCTTGCTCGCCTTCTTTGGAGTTCCTTGGCCGAGCTGATCTTGTCCGCCAAGAAAGAAGTGGCGGAGCGGACCTTGCTCCCCTTCTTTGGAGTTCCTTGGCCGAGCAAATCTTGTCCGCCAAGAAAGAAGTGGCGGAGCGGACCTTGCTCGCCTTCTTTGGAGTTCCTTGGCCGAGCTGATCTTGTCCGCCAAGAAAGAAGTGGCGGAGCGGACCTTGCTCCCCTTCTTTGGAGTTCCTTGGCCGAGCTGATCTTGTCCGCCAAGAAGGAAGTCGCGGAGCGGACCTAGCTCGCCTTCTTTGGAGTTCCTTGGCCGAGCTGATCTTGTCCACCAAGAAGGAAGTCGCGGAGCGGACCTAGCTCGCCGACCTTGGAAGTTCCTTGACCGAGCTGTTGTTGCTCGCCAAGAAGCAAGTCGCGGAGCGGACCTTGCTCGCTGACTTTGGAAGTTCCTTGCCGAGCTGTTTTTGCTCGCCAAGAAGGAAGTCGCGGAGCGGACCTTGCTCGCCTTCCTCGGAGTTCCTTGACCGAGATGATCTTGTTTGCCAAGAAGGAAGTCGCGGAGCGGACCTTGCTCCCCTTCTTTGGAGGTCCTTGGCCGAGCTGATCTTGTCCGCCAAGAAGGAAGTCGCGGAGCGGACCTAGCTCGCCTTCTTTGGAGTTCCTTGGCTGAGCTGATCTTGTCCGCCAAGAAAGAAGTGGCGGAGCGGACCTTGCTCCCCTTCTTTGGAGTTCCTTGGCCGAGCTGATCTTGTCCGCCAAGAAGGAAGTCGCGGAGCGGACCTTGCTCCCCTTCTTTGGAGGTCCTTGGCCGAGCTGATCTTGTCCGCCAAGAAGGAAGTCGCGGAGCGGACCTAGCTCGCCTTCTTTGGAGTTCCTTGGCTGAGCTGATCTTGTCCGCCAAGAAAGAAGTGGCGGAGCGGACCTTGCTCCCCTTCTTTGGAGTTCCTTGGCCGAGTTGATCTTGTCCGCCAAGAAGGAAGTCGCGGAGCGGACCTTGCTCCCCTTCTTTGGAGTTCCTTGGCCGAGCTGATCTTGTCCGCCAAGAAGGAAGTCGCGGAGCGGACCTAGCTCGCCTTCTTTGGAGTTCCTTGGCCGAGCTGATCTTGTCCGCCAAGAAAGAAGTGGCGGAGCGGACCTTGCTCGCCTTCCTCGGGGTTCCTTGACCGAGCTGATGTTGCTCGCCAAGAAGCAAGTCGCGGAGCGGACCTTGCTCGCCGACCTTGGAAGTTCTTTGCCGAGCTGTTGTTGCTCGCCAAGAAGCAAGTCGCGGAGCGTACCTTGCTCGCTGACCTTGGAAGTTCCTTGACCGAGCTGATGTTGCTCGCCAAGAAGGAAGTCGTGGAGCGGACCTTGCTCGCTTTCTTAGTACGGTCACCATCTTGCATATTGAGGACCGATGAAGTATTACCCCAATCAGGATAGGTAATCCCAGTCACGCTTCAGCGGACGGAATTAAGGGGCAATTGAGAGGGAGATTAATGATATGAACTTTGTGCCAGACAGATTTGGGCCGGGCAGAGTTGTGTCGGACAGATTTGGGCCGGACAGAGTTGTGCCGGACAGATTTGGGCCGGACAGAGTTGTGCCGGACAGATTTGGGCCGGGCAGAATTGTGCCGGACAGATTTGGGCCGGACAGAGTTGTGCCGGACAGATTTGGGCCGGGCAGAGTTGTGCCAGACAGATTTGGGCCGGGCAGAGTTTGGACTGAGTGTGTGCCACCTCGGACCGAACAGAAACTGCTCGGCCAGGAAGTGACCGGTCGGACCAGGATGCTCGGTCCGAGGATGGTCGAAGCCAGACAGACCGAGAGACCGGCGCCCGGAAAGGCGTGGTCAGCCGAGGTAGTTGATTGACCGGCAGGAAGGCCGACCAAAGGAGGTACCCGGGCTAGGCTTTGCCGGGATGCCGCCTAGCCCGGTCCTCCATGTGTTTGTCCGGTTAGGCGCATGGGTATGAAGCATGGCATGGCCGTGGTAGAGCAGCACGGCTGCCGAGCTCCAGCTGTGAAGTCAGGCAGTTGAGATTAGGTGATGTTCAGCAAGGTCTATGCTGACAGATGGGATAGCAGAGCCACGTGTCAGGAGATGACTGGGAGTGGGTAAGGGGCTCAGAAGGTATATAGGCATGTCTGTGCCCCCCATACGGGACACACGAACACATCTGTAAGGATTTCTTACACTCAAACACTCTCTCCCCTCTCTCTATTCCCTCTAAGGTGTGTGCTAATTTGACCGTCGGAGGGTGTTTCCGGCCACACACCGCCGGGTAGCTCACCGTTATTTGCTCGCAGGTGATCGGACATCGACGGAGCTCGGAAGAAAGGAATACGGGCACGCCGGAATATTTGCTCCCCGTACAGAACCTATGAATTACTTGTTAGCTGTATCTTTACCTGTTGGGGGATCTGTGACTTGTGCTTATATGTACCCTGCATGTGAAATTATTGTTGGAGATATGCATCTGTATATTGATTTACTGCCTCTGAACATTGATCATTTTGACGTGCTGTTGAGAATGGACTAGTTAACAAAATATCATGCTACTATAGACAGTGTGACAAAACAAGTTATTTTCCGTCCACCTGGCCTATCCGAATTTGTGTTTAACGGAAGTGGAGTGGTACCTCCCCCATATTTGATTTCATCTATGAAAGCATACAAACTGATTAGAAAGGGGTGTAAAGGGTATTTCTGTTCTGTATTGACTGTATCTACTGACGTTAACGCTAATGTGAACAGTATTCATATAGTCAGAGAATTTCCAGATGTATTTTCAGATGATCTGTCAGGGGATTTGATTGATAGGGAGATTGAGTTCACCGTTGATGTGATTCCGGGTACACAGCCAGTATCTAAAGCTCCTTACCGAATGGCTCTGACTGAACTGAAAGAATTAAAAGTGCAACTGCAAGAACTGTTAGATAAGAAGTTCATCAGGCCCAGTACTTCGCCATGGGGCGCACCTATCTTGTTTGTGAAAAAAAAAGACGCCTCATTGAGACTTTGTATTGACTACCGTGAACTGAACAAGGTAACTGTGAAAAATAAATATCCATTGCCGCGTATTGATGACTTATTTGATCAGTTACAGGGTGCTCAAGTGTTCTCTAAGATTGATCTCAGATCCGGATATCATCAGTTGAAAGTTAAACCAGAGGACATTGACAAAACTGCTTTTCGAACGAGGTATGGACATTACGAATTCCTAGTTATGCCTTTCGGAGTTACCAATGCACCTGCTGCATTTATGGACCTTATGAACAAAATTTTTAAACCATTCCTCGATGAATTTATTGTTTTATTTATAGACGACATTTTGATTATTTCTAAAAGTAGAGAAGAACATGAACATCATTTGAGACTTACCTTACAGACCCTAAGAGAACATAAACTGTATGCGAAATTGAGTAAATGTGAATTTTGGCTTGATCATGTTATGTTTTTGGGACATGTTATTAGTAGAGATGGCATTTTAGTTGACCAACAAAAAGTTGAAGCCGTGGTAAATTGGCCAAGACTAACAAATGTTACAGAAGTCCAAAGCTTTTTGGGGTTAGTCAGGTATTACAGAAGATTTGTCAAAGACTTCTCCAAAATTGCCTTACCACTGACACAGTTGACTCAGAAGGGGATATCATTTGACTGGACTGACCAAAGAGAATCAGCATTCCAAGAGTTGAAAACTCGACTTGTGACTGCACCGGTTCTTACCCTACCTTCAGGTACGGATGGTTTTACTATTTTTAGTGATGCTTCTCATAAGGGTTTGGGATGTGTTTTAATGCAGAATGGGAGAGTTATTGTCTATGCTTCCCGACAACTGAGACCGCATGAAAAGAACTACCCGACCCATGATTTAGAACTTGCTGCAGTAGTGTTTGCACTGAAAATCTGGCGTCACTACCTTTATGGGGCGACATGTGAGGTGTATACAGACCACAAGAGTTTGAAATACTTCTTCACACAGAAAGAACTAAATATGAGACAGCGGAGATGGTTAGAACTGATAAAAGATTATGATCTACAGATTTTGTATCATCCGGGGAAAGCTAACACCGTTGCCGATGCACTGAGTCAGAAATCGATTGGAAACTTAGCCTGTTTACTCATCGGACAGAAAGAGGTGCTTTGTGACCTTGAGAAATCTGAAATTGAGATTGTTTTGCGAGAACAAGGTGGAACAATAGCTGCTATTTCTGCTCAACCGGCACTGATTGAAGAAATTTGTAATAACCCTCACCACTGTTTACTGATAAGCCACTAATTACTGTTAAACTGAGGCTAAATATGTTAATTGATTGACTGACTGAAAACTGAAGCCGAACTGATTGAGTATATTAGTTAAATTGCAACTCTATCTGTTTGCCTGCCAAATTATTTGTTCATGTCTTTGTGTTTAAACTGTTAATTGAAGGTTTTATCTGCGGCCGAATTTGAAATTGATTAGTGTCTTAAGATCAGTAGAATTAATGTGATTTTATGGTGTATTAAATTGAACATTGATTTGGTATGATTAAATTAGATTAAATTGTGTAATGTCATGAATTAGGCTAATTACCTTTTTGCCACCACTAGTGGGCCACTATCTAAGACTATACTTGAGCCTTATTACCTTCAAACAAAACATTTCCTCAGCCAATTTCATTGTTGTTGCCAACTACAGAGAGAGTATAGAGAGATAGCTTCATTTCATCTCAATTTGTCTTGAAGATTAAGGGAATTAAGGAGTGAATTGCAAAATTAAGCTTTCTTGCCTATATTTCAAGACTTAAGGTAGAAATTCATCTTCTCATTCTTGAGTTTAAATTGATTCTTGCATGGTTTAGAGCAAAGTTGAAGACTAGAGCCAATTTATGGCTCAAATTGTTGTGTTGAAGATTAATTGTTGCATGCATGTATATATATTGAAGTTATGAGGTTGTAGTTTGTAATTCCTCACATGCATGTCCATGTTTTGAGAGTAGACCATGATTTCATCTTGGGCTTGAAGGAATTGGCTCATTCGAGCAAGTAATTAAAGCTTTGAATTGGTTTAAACTCATGCATGTCATGTTTGAGTTATGTTCTTGAGTTTTGGTTTGAAATTGGATTTATTTGAACTACTTTTGGGCTTTGATTTTTACAATTGAGCTTTGAATCATGTTAAACTATGAGTTTTGAAGTGTTTTCCAGGAAATGAGCCCAAAGGAATCGAATTTGATACATTTGTAGTTGAATTTGAGCTTGAGGTTCAAATCTGTGATTTCCAGATTTTGAACTCACGCTCGAGCGGGGTGACTGGCGCTCGAGCGTGGAAATCGTGCTCCCAGCATTTTGTTCTGTTTTTAAGTCAGCTCGAGCGGGGTAATTTATGCTCGAGCGGGACCTTGTGTCTTACGCTCGAGCGGGTGTCGAGCGCCCAATCGAGCGTGAATTTCACCTATCCAGCACTTTTGACTGTTTTACAGTACGCTCGAGCGGATAAGTCTACGCTCGAGCGGAAACCTTTGTCTGCATGTCCGCTCGAGCGGATTAACCTACGCTCGAGCGAGACCCCTGTTTTCTGAAAATGCTTTTAAAATACACCTTTGCATCCTCATTTCATCTTAGGCATCCTTAGGCCTAGTTTAAGGCATCTTAATGAGGATATAGATGTAGAACCACACCGAGTCTAAGTAGGGACTAAGCCTTTGTTTCCTAAATGGGAACTTAGTGTGTGTTCATCCTGTAAACTGTGTAGGGTTGGCATCTGAGGACGCGCTCTAGCTTAACTGTAGCCCAGAACTCTGTGAGTAACAACTGTGTAAAGATATGTTCAAAGATGAATGTTTTCTGACTGTTAACTGAACTGCTTTCTGAACTGTTACTGTTAACTAAATAAATGTATGTCCCCTATTCTGAACTGTATTGTAGCATCCATAGCAACTACTGTTTACTGTTACTGCTACTGTTACAGAGATCTTTGTCAGTTCCTATCTTGAAACTTCTGTTTACTGTTATGATGGTCATCATTGATTGCTCGGTCTTTTAAGACCTACTGTTCACTGTACTGTTATGCTAATGGATGTACCACATATGACTGTTATGACTGAATGACTGAAATACTGATTTAATAAACTGTTTTCATTACTGTAAGGACATTCATTCTTAACCTCTTTACGCATTATGTTATTCACTGGGCTTTAGCTCACTGTTTATATATATATATATATATATGTATATATGTATGTAGGTGTACAGTCACCAGACCGGAGCTAGGAGCGTGGGTTAAACTCCATTTTTGTCAAGCCAACCACTGTGCCTCACTGCGAAGTTCCGAGCCTGCCAAGCTATGGCTTAAGGGTGTTTTAATTTCCCCCGTCTGTCTCTGTATTTGTTTTGTAATAACTGCATAGACTGATAGCACTGTACTGTACTGTTTAACAGGGATTAGGTCCCTGTTCTGATCGACTGTAAATGTTGTACATACTGTTCTGTACTGTTTATGTATATACGTATGAAAAATCTTTTTGCATATAGACTCACAGCTCATTGGACATTGTTTATTTATTGTTTTGGCTTCCGCCAGTCCCTGTACTCTGTTGTACTGTCCTACTGTTAAGCAGGCCTTCGGTAATCTCGGATTACTAGCCGGTTACGGTGCAAAACCCATAGAGGCGGGTTTGGGTCGTGACAAAATTAAAGAGAAACAATAACAGGATGACTCCTTAAGAAAGATCATCGATGAACGGGAATCCAAAACGAGGCCGGATTTTAATTTTGAGAATAATGTGTTGAAATTTCAGGGAAGATTATGTGTACCGAATGATTCTGAACTGAAAAGAAGAATTCTGCAAGAGGGCCACAATTCAAAATTGTCTATTCATCCAGGAAATACGAAAATGTACCAAGACTTGAAATTGAATTTCTGGTGGCTGGGAATGAAGAAAGAAATTACTGATTTTGTGTCAAAATGTCTTCATTGCCAACAAGTTAAAGCCGAGCATCAACGAGCCGCAGGTTTACTACAACTCTTACCGATACCGGAGTGGAAATGGGAACATATCACTATGGATTTTATTGTTGGTTTACCTCGCTCCAGTAAAGGTATGGATTCAATTTGGGTTATTGTTGATAGATTGACTAAATCTGCTCATTTCTTCCTTGTCAAAACAATTTATAATGCGGACAAATTGGCTATATTCTATGATGATGTATCGATTCCTGGATGGATGGGTCGGACCGGCCCAGGTTCTCCAGACTCCGACTCAAAAAGGGGGCTCCGCCAGATGACCTGCAAGCAAGTTCAGGGGGGGGAACGGGGTAGTCCCCCAGTGAACCCTCCGGTGCAAGAATTAGAAGAGCAGAGTATGAAAAGACTGTATATCGAGAGATCAAGAGAGAGAGACCAACTTAACCTTCTTTTTTTTCCTCTTATCCTTGCTTATATCCTTTTGTCATCATTTTTCCTGTCTCTTGTGACATGCTTTTTCCGCCGAAAGCCTGTGCCATAGCTCATCTTGTTTAGGGTGATGGAGGCTCTGTTCCGGCGGGGAGTGCTGTTGTAATAAATGCTGTGATGGGTTGCATTAATGGTGATGTGTTGTGATAATAACTCTGCAGATCTTTGTCTGCTGATGTGGCCCGTGTCCCACCTGCCGTGTGCCTAAATGCCGTTGGCCCTTCATGTCTAGGTGGCCTCCAGCTGTTCTGGGCCTTGTCACCCAAGCAACCGGGTTGTGCCATTGGCCCCAAGCACTGGGTTCGGGGTGGTTTACCGTGGGCCGTGTGCCTTGTGGGCCTATCCATGTCAGTAGTCCCCCATTTCCGAGTGCAGCTTTAGACCAACGAAGGGAATAGTGAGAAGGGAGAGAAGTGTGAAACGGGTGGAGAGGCCGACTGGAAGGTGTGCCGACTGCGAGGAGAGCCGAGCGGGAGGTGTCGACCGTGAGGCGGGCCGACCACGAGGGTGGCCGAGCGGGAGGGGTCGACCGTGAGGCGGGGCGACCACGGGGGTGACCGAGCGGGAGAGGTCGGCCGTGAGACGTGCCGATCATGAGGGTAGCCGAGCGGCAGGGGTCGACCGTGAGGTGTGCCGACCAGGGGGGCGTGGGGTTCTAAAATGTGCTGATGTGAAAATGGAAAAGACAGGGTAAGGGTAGGGGACAGTGCATCGTGGCCATACACGTGGCAGTGTCGTGGGGGAAGATGAAACGTTGGGGCAGGAAATGAAGCGATAGGTCACGGGGGGTTTTGAAAAGGCGGTTTTGGCGGTTGATTTGAAAGGTTTTGAAACGGGTGAAAATTAATGTGGATCCGTGGAATACGGGCAAAACCGTAGGTTTTAGGTATAATGCGTTTTACCTACCGTGGGACAAGAACTCAAAATATCCAACTCTTTCACGGCGTGCGACATATCTGTGTAGCATTCTCTCAACTTTCTTGTGGTTGCGTCAGAAGTGTTTTGTGAGCAAGCCCTAGAAATGGCACAAGAAGGAGTAGTTAACGTGAGGGTAGACCCGTTGGGGGACGATGATGGGGAGGAGTTAGCAGCGCAGTACAGGGCAGAGGCATCGGGCTTGATATTGGCCCCAAAGCCATTAAACCAGGTGGAGTCGGGGCAGTGGCACACTAAGGCGGACAGATCCACGCTCACGGTGGCGGATTTGGAGGCGATTAGGGAGCGATACCAGATTCCGGCGGAGGTAGATTTACGGTTGCCGACGCCAGAGGAAAGGCCGTCTATGGTGAAGCCAGGGGAGTTTTCCCTGTACGAGGAGGCGCTGAAAGGGGGGCTGAGGCTGCCATTGCCTCAAGTGGTGGTTGATGTGCTAAATCGCCTGGAGGTAGCGCCGGGGCAGTTGATGCCCAATGCGTGGAAGATTCTGATGGCTTGTGCGAGTGCGTGGCCTAAGGCGAATGGAGGAGAGGCCATGACGATCGACGAGTTCTTCTCATGTTACAAAGCGTCGGGGCAGCAAGAAACGTGGGTCACCCTACAGGCGGTGATGGGCAGGGGGTTGGTGGCGGGGCTGCCTACGTCGATCAAGGGGTGGCGGCCACGGTGGTTTTTCGTGTCAGTTAATGGGGGGATGGGGGTGCGCACCATGTGGAAGGTGCCAAATCGGTCGATGGAATCTAGGCTGGGGGTGGTGGCGGAAGAGAGGGTGAAGAAAGTGAGGGAGTGGAGAGAGAGAGAGAAAGCCAGATGGGACGATCTTGTCCAGCCGTCAGCACTGTTTGAGGCGGGGCTGGGACCGCAGCCGAAAGGTGGAGACCTCGACCGGGGGGAGTTGGAAGAGAGGAGAAGAGCACAGGAGATGGAGGATCGAGCCATTATGGCCAAGGCCGCGAAGTTGATAGAGGCGCAGAGGGGCCGACCGGCTGAACCACTCTCGCGGGAGAGGATCCGACCGCGCCCTAGGCCTTTGGGGGAAAAAGACTTGGGTAGCTTTGAGCCGCTTCCGCCGCCTGTAGACCCTGTAAAGGAAAAGGCCAGAGGGGTTGTGACGGTCATGAAGAAAAAGAAGGAGAAGAAGAAGAGGGGGGCCCCAGAGGAGGCTGCAGAAGAGTCTGGGGCCAAGAGGGCGAAGGTGGCCCCAACGGATGCAGAGGAGTCTGCGGCAAAGGACGCCCCAGAGGAAGTGGAGATCATCCCAACGGTGGAGGTTGTGGAGGTGGGTCCACCAGTACAAGCGGAGGCTGGGGTGGGGGAGGCGGCGCCGAGCGGGAGGGAACAGGTTCAGAGGAGGCCCGACCCCCAGGAAGGGGGGGTTCGTGTGGCCACGGCTATTTATCATGCGCGCGCGGTAGCTGGGAGGATGGAGGGAGAAGAAGGCCCAGCCAGGGCGGGAGCCGACCGCCTGGTGAGGATTGTGGACGAAGGAGCTCTGCGCGCGGCATCTGGGTATAGTGAGGCCGACCTGCTGAGGGGGTTATGCTCCGCCCAAATGGAGGTGACTACCTTAGCGGGGGCTCTTCTCAGGAAAGCTGGGGCCGCCAAGTTGAAGGCTGAGGAGGTCAGGGTCCAGCTGGCCAAGTTGAGGGAGGATAGTGCCGACTGGGAGACTGCCTATGCCGACCTGCCAGCAGTCAAGTTGGAACTGGAGGACACACGCCGTAAGGTTGTGTCGCTGGAGTTCCAACTGGCTGGTGAGCACAAAAAATTGGAAGAGTCCGAGAAGGCCTGCGCGGTGGCGGTCGAGAGGCATGAGGAGGCTATGACCAGCAATGAAGAGCTGGTCAGGCAGAAGGATGAAGCGGACTCTAGAATTGGAGACCTGCTGAAGGAGCTGGGGGAGGAGCGCACCAGAGCAGAGGAGGACAAGGGGAGGCTTCTGAGGGAATGGGAGATGGAGAAGGTGAAGATGGCGGCGGAGCTAGAGGGTCTGAGGAAGGGGATGGAAGAGGAGAGGGCGACGGCAGCTGCTGGAAGGGTGGCTCTGCAAAGGGAGCTGGACGAGGAGAGGGCGAAGGCGGCGTCTGAAAAGGCGGCCTACCCTGATCTATGCGTCGCAGCAGTGGAGCAGTATAAAGGGTCCTCCGAATTTCAGATGGAGGTGGATGCTGCTGTCGCCAGGAGTCTGGCTGGTCAAGAGCCTGGGGGGTTGGGCCCGTCAAGGAAGACTGCTGGAGGTAGGACAGAATCAGAGGTGATTGAAAGCTTCCAGCAGTCCGACTTCTATAAGCATGAAATGGCCGAGTACTGGGACAGTGGTTGGAAAATGTTCAAGCGTAGAGCTGAGGAGCTGTTTCCAGACTTGGACCTGAGTAGTGTGACAATAGGCGAAGATGATGTGGCCCAGACCCCCCTGGACGAAGGCGTTGAAGAAGAGGATCTAGCATCCAGCGAGGAAGAGTAGCCAAGGAGAAGAAGAGCTGGGCGTGTTCTGTGGGGTTTGGTTAAGTGTATACATTGTAATTTTTGTGCATTGTTTTTTTTTTTTTTTTTTACATTGTAATTCTATGAGTGAATGAATAAATACGTGAAGAGTTTGGTTAAGATGAATTTGTGTACGAATGTTATTTTGTGTCTGTTGGCAGCTGACTGTTTGTGCAGCAAAAGTGAATAAAAACCTTGTGCAGTAAAAATGAGTAAGAAATTTTGTGCAGTAAAAGTCCACAAATGAGGGTAGAGGGTAAGTTACAAGTAGTAGCTAGACAGTTGAGTGTAAATTTGAAAGTGAATGTGAAAAACGTAAGTGTTATGAGGAGGTTTCAAAACGGACGAGTGAGAGTGTAAACATGAAGGTAAGAGTAAGTAAGTGTTGTGGGGAAGTTTAAAAATGTGACCAAGTGTGAAAAAATGTAGCCTTGTTTGGTTTTGGAGTGCTCGGTCGAGTGTTCAGTCTAGCTGGGGCTTTGAAGTGCTTGGTCTGGCCGAGGCTTTGAGTGCTCCGTCTGGCCGAGGCTTTGAGCGCTCGGTCTGGCCGAGGCTTCGAGTGTTCGGTCTGGCCGAGGCTTCGAGTGCTCGGTCTGGCCGAGGCTTGGAGTGCTCGGTCTAGCCGAGGCTTTGAGTGCTCGGTCTGGCCGAGGCTTCGAGTGCTCGGTCTGGCCGAGGCTTCGAGTGCTCGGTCTGGCCGAGGCTTCGAGTGCTCGGTCTGGCCGAGGCTTCGAGTGCTCGGTCTGGCCGAGGCTTCGAGTGCTCGGTCTGGCCGAGGCTTCGAGTGCTCGGTCTGGCCGAGGCTTCGAGTGCTCGGTCTGGGCGAGGCTTCGAGTGGTCTGGCCGAGGCTTTGAAGCGCTGAGGCCGGCCGAGGTTGTGAAGTTTTGAGTTGCTGTCGGTGGCAATGTTATGGGATCGTCATACAAACATTTGAATTATGACAGTGTAGATCTGCAATCGGAATTTGCTTTATATATAAAGAAAAGGGGAATACAACAATATTGGTAATACAAAAATATGAACTTATTGATAGTAACGCTTCAGATGTTCTGCATTCCAGGGATGGGGCAGGTCTCGGCCTTCCATGTCTTGGAGTCGGTAAGTGCCTGGTCGTGGTCGGGCTTTGACGATGTAGGGGCCCTCCCATTTGGCTGCCAGTTTGCCCTTGGCTGGATTCTTTGTGGCGAGAGTCACTTCTCGTAAGACAAGATCCCCGACGGAGAATTCTCGAGGTCGGACTCGGCGGTTGTAGTGTGTTCTCATTTTCTGCTGGTAAGAAGCCAATCTGACAGCAGCGGTTTCTCTGAGCTCTTCGATTAGATCGAGGTGTGTTCGATGGAGCTCTTCGGCTGAGGCCAGATCCGGGTGTAAAACCCTAGGAGTGGGGAGGCCGACCTCTACCGGGATAACCGCCTCAGCGCCATATGTTAAGCGAAAAGGGGTTTCGCCGGTGGGGGTGCGAGCAGTGGTTCGGTAAGCCCAGAGTACATTGGGCAGTTCCTCGGCCCAAAGGCCTTTAGCAGCTTCGAGCTTGGTTTTGATGATTTTGAGAAGGGAACGGTTGGTGACTTCAACTTGGCCGTTTGCCTGGGGGTGACCGGGGGAGGAGAAGCACGGTTGGATCTGGAGATCTGCACAAAATTTTCTGTACTTCGCGTTATCGAATTGTTTGCCATTGTCAGAGATGATGGCTTGAGGGATGCCAAATCGGCAAATGATCGATTGCCAGATAAACCTGGTTGTGTTCCGCTCGGTGATTGTGGCAAGGGGTTCAGCTTCGACCCACTTGGTGAAGTAATCGATGGCAACGATTGCGAATTTGGTCTGACCTCGACCGGTGGGAAGGGGACCGACCAGGTCAATCCCCCATTTGGCAAACGGGTAAGGACTGCAGAGTGTGATTAACTCTGTAGGAGGAGCATGAGGGATGTTGGCGAAGCGTTGGCATTTGTCGCATTTGAGCACGAAATCAGTCGTATCCTGACTGAGTGTTGGCCAAAAATACCCAGTACGGAGTACCTTCTGGGCAAGGGACCTGCCTCCTGAGTGATTGCCACAAATCCCCTCATGGATTTCCTGCATTACGTAAGTTGCTTGCGCTGGATTGAGGCAGCGTAGGTATGGCCGGGAGAAACCGCGTTTGTACAATATGTCGTCGATGATGACGTAATTGGACGCTCGGGATCGGACTTTGGAAGCCTGCTGCTGGTCCTCTGGGAGTGCTCCTGTGGTCAGGAATAGGAGGATGTCGGATGCCCATGGGATAGGTTCATTTTGAATGTGTTGTATAGCTTGTAGACTCGGTGAAACGGCCGGGTGGTGTAGGTATTCTATGCGGACGTCATGGCTGAGAGTAGGATGGTCAGCTGAAGCCAACTGAGCCATTTCGTCTGCTTTGGAGTTGTCTGCCCGAGGAATATGTCTGATGTGGAAGGTATTGAAGAGGCGAGCAAGAGGGAGTGCCAGGTCTCTGTAGGCTCGCATCGTATCGTCCTTGGCGTCAAAGTCCCCCGTCATTTGACCGACAACAAGTTGGGAGTCGCTGAAGACTCGGAGGTGGCTGACCCCTATGTCCTTGGCGAGGTGGAGTCCTGCTATTAATGCCTCATATTCGGCTTCATTGTTGCTTGCTTCAAACAGGAAACGGAGGGCACATTTGAAGTGACCGCCTTCAGGAGAGGTGAGGATGATGCCGGCACCGCTTCCTTCTCTTCGGGACGACCCATCAACATTGAGGGTCCAGGAATGAGGATCTTCTGGCTCTGTTAGAGTTGGTAAGGGCGGGGGTGTGGTGGTCGGGGTCGGTTTGGTGAATTCCATGATGAAATCAGCTATAGCTTGCCCTTTGATTGCTGTCCGAGGGCGGTAAGAGATGTCAAACTGGCTGAGTTCTACTGACCACTGCATCAATCTGCTTGAGAGTTCCGGTTGCTGCATGACCTTCTTCAGGGGCTGGTCGGTGAGGACCACTATGGAGTGGGCTTGGAAGTATGGGCGGAGTCGTCTAGAGGCAATGACCAAAGCCAGGGATAGTTTTTCCAGCAAGGGGTAGTTCTGCTCCGCGCCCCTGAGAGCTCGGCTAATGTAATAGACCGGTCGTTGGACTGAGCCATCTTCTCGGAGGAGAGCCGCACTGACTGCGGTTTCTGATACTGCTAGGTAGAGGAAGAGAGGCTCACCCGTGATTGCTTGAGAGAGAAGGGGGGGTTAGCCATGCATTGCTTTAACTGTTGGAAGGCCTCTTCGGACTCAGTTGTCCATTCAAAGGTCTGCCGAAGGACTTTGAAGAAGGGCAAGCACTTATCTGTCGCGCGGGATATGAAGCGGTTAAGGGCTGCCACTCGGCCGGTGAGCCTCTGAACTTCTTTGACCGTCCGAGGTGACTGCATCTCGATCAAGGCTTTGATCTTCTCAGGGTTAGCTTCGATGCCGCGTTGGCTGACCATAAAACCCAAAAATTTGCCGGATCCTACGCCGAACGCGCACTTCTCTGGGTTGAGCTTCATCTGGTACTTACGCAGGGTGGTGAAGGTTTCTCGTAAATCAGTGAGGTGGTCGGAGGAGTATTTGCTTTTGACTAGCATGTCGTCGACGTAGACTTCCATATTCCGGCCTATTTGGTGATGGAAGATGGTGTTAACCAGCCGCTGATAAGTGGCCCCAGCATTCTTCAATCCGAACGGCATTACCCGGTAATGGTAAGTACCGCGGTCGGTAATAAATGATGTGTCCTCCTGGTCGGATGTGTGCATTAGGATTTGGTTGTACCCAGAGAAGGCATCCATGAAGCTGAGCATTTGATGACCGGCGGTGGCGTCGACCAACAGATCTATGCGAGGGAGGGGGTAACTGTCTTTAGGACATGCTCGGTTCAAGTCCGAGTAGTCGACACAAAGCCGCCATTTGCCATTGTGTTTTCGGACGAGGACCACATTGGACAACCACCTAGGATAGTCCACATTTCTGATGAATTGGGCCTCGAGGAGTTTGTTAACTTCGGCGGCTATAAGGGTGTTGCGCTCCGGATGGAAGATGCGCTGCTTCTGGCGGTGGGGTCGAAAATGGGGTTCGATGCTAAGGCGATGGGTTATGAAGGAGGGGTCGATGCCTGGCATGTCAGAATGAGTCCAGGCGAATACATCTCTGTGCTCGGTTAAGAGGGCAGTAAGGTCGGCCTTGGCTTGAGCGGGTAATTGGCTGCCGATCTTGGCGGTTCTGATTGGATTGGTGGGATCAATGTTGACTTCAACAAGTTTCTCTACAGGTTCACCTCTGACCAGCTCGTCCTCGTCTCGGACGTCAAGCCCTTCGATGATCATGGCCTCTTTTAGCTTGACTTCTTTGAGTGAGGCGACATAACACTCCCTGGCTGTGGTTTGTTCGCCTTTGACGGTTCCGACGCCGAGGTCGGTGGAAAATTTCATGGCCAGATGGTATGTGGAAGTGATGGCTTGGAAGGTATTTAGGGCTGTGCGGCCAAGGATGATGTTGTAAGCGGAGGGGCAGTCGACCACGAGGAAGGTGAGCAGCTTAGTGGTCTGCCGCGGGTGCTCACCGATGGTGATAGGCAGATCGATGGAGCCGATGGAGGTCACTCGGTCTCCGGTGAAGCCGACCAGAGGGGTTTGGAGAGGGGACAGGCTCTCTTCCCCAACCTTGAGTTGGCGGAAGCAATTGAGGAAGATGATGTCCGAAGAGCTGCCGTTGTCTATGAGGACTCGTCTGACTTTGTAGTTGGAGAGGATGGCGGAAATGACAAGGGGGTCATCGTGTGGGTAACGGACTCCGGCACAGTCGGTATCAGTGAAGGTGATGGGTTCGATCCATTGTTTTGACTGTTTGGGAGGTCGGTCCACCGTCATTACTGATTTGTCTGAGCCTTGTCTGATTTTTCTGAGTTCTGCCTTCTGGGCGGAGCGGGATGGCCCCCCGCAAGCAAGGCCTCCTGAAATGACTCTAATTTCGCCGACTGGTGGGGGGGGATTGCCCGGAGGTCGAGGCTGTGGTGGGGGGCGATCGTGGCCTTCGTTTGGTGGGGCTGGATTGCGGGGCGGTGTGCGTCGGCGATTGTTCCTGGGATGGTCAGTTCTTTGTCGCTGTGGGGGACGGGGGTCTGTGAATCGGCTGAGACGGCCCTGGCAGATGAAGGTCTCGATCTGGTCTTTGAGGTTAATGCACTCGTCGGTGGTATGGCCATGGTCTTGGTGGAAACGGCAGTATTTGGACTGATCTTTCCGGGTGGAAGGGTTTCGGGATGGTAGGGGCCATTTGAGGGGGTAGTCCCGCTGGATCTGGTTTAGGACGTGATCCATAGGGGAGTTGAGAGGGGTGTACCGCTCGAACCGACCGGGCGGTCGGGTCGGAATCGATCGGTCAGTTCGGGGGGGGTGGTCATTATACTGGGCGGTTCTGGGCTCGGAGTCTTTCCTCTTCTCTCTGGGAGTCGGATTTTTAGGGGTCGGCTCTTGTCGAGCGGCCAGGGAATCTTCAGCATTCATGTATTTCTGAGCTTTGGATAGTAGGGTTGCCATGGTGGTTGGGGGGTTTTTGGAGAGGGAGAAGAGGAAGTCAGACGGCCGCAGGCCGGCCATAAAGGCGGTGAGGATGACCTTGTCGTCATTTTCTGCTACTTGAAGGGCTTCGGTATTGAAACGGGTGACAAAGCTGCGGAGCGACTCCCCCTCAGTCTGACGAATGTTAAGGAGCTGGGTGGCCGGGCGCCTCTGACGCTGGGCTCCAATAAAATGGCTCAGGAAGGAGTCACTGAGGTGTTGAAAGGCGGAGACGGACTCCGCCGGTAGCTGGCTAAACCACAGCCGAGCTGATCCCTTTAGTGTCACTGGAAAAGCTCGGCACATGATCTCATCAGGAAAGGCATGGAGGACCATGAGGGTGCGGTAGGTTTCCAGATGGTCGACTGGGTCCGTCGTGCCATCGAAGGAGTCAATGGTAGGCATCTTGAATTTGGCAGGCAATGGTTTGTCGCGGATGGAGGCAACAAAAGGTGAGTTGGCGGTGGCCGAGGGCTTGTGCTGGATGTTCTGCATGACCCCTTGTAGTTGGAGTTTCATAGCTCGGATTTCAGCGTCCCAGAGGGGGGTGGTGTCGCCATGGTCGGCCAATGGAGGCTGGACGCTGCTAGCTTCCCCCTCAGGGGTCAGTACTGCAACCGGCGGGCGTGGAGGTGGTATGTTTTCATGTTGGGGAGGAAGGTGCTGCGAACCTTCTGGGTTAGGTGGAGGGGGCTGTGGAGCGAGATGGTCTGGGGCTGTTTCTTGGTTGGGTGGAACGTTTGGAGGTGGAGCGGGGGGGTTTCTTTGGAGTAACGCATTGATCAGGGCCTGGTTTTGCTCGGCCATGCGGTTAATGCTGTTGGTGAGCTCGATGATGTATTGTGGTGGATTGATCGGGTGGGAGGGGTCTGTTTGGTGGCCGGAGGCATTGTGGTGAGAAGCCATGGACCTAGTCGTGACCATACACCTAGATGGGCAAAAAGGGGAGGTGATAGTGAGAAGGGAGGGCTCCGGCGGTAGTGAACACAACTACCGCGCGAATAAACCAGTATGTTCCCACAGACGGCGCCAACTGATGATGTATCGATTCCCGGATGGATGGGTCGGACCGGCCCAGGTTCTCCAGACTCCGACTCAAAAAGGGGGCTCCGCCAGATGACCTGCAAGCAAGTTCAGGGGGGGGAACGGGGTAGTCCCCCAGTGAACCCTCCGGTGCAAGAATTAGAAGAGCAGAGTATGAAAAGACTGTATATCGAGAGATCAAGAGAGAGAGACCAACTTAACCTTCTTTTTTTTCCTCTTATCCTTGCTTATATCCTTTTGTCATCATTTTTCCTGTCTCTTGTGACATGCTTTTTCCGCCGAAAGCCTGTGCCATAGCTCATCTTGTTTAGGGTGATGGAGGCTCTGTTCCGGCGGGGAGTGCTGTTGTAATAAATGCTGTGATGGGTTGCATTAATGGTGATGTGTTGTGATAATAACTCTGCAGATCTTTGTCTGCTGATGTGGCCCGTGTCCCACCTGCCGTGTGCCTAAATGCCGTTGGCCCTTCATGTCTAGGTGGCCTCCAGTTGTTCTGGGCCTTGTCACCCAAGCAACCGGGTTGTGCCATTGGCCCCAAGCACTGGGTTCGGGGTGGTTTACCGTGGGCCGTGTGCCTTGTGGGCCTATCCATGTCATTCTATATTGATGAAATTGTGAGGTTGCATGGAGTGCCTGTGTCCATTGTTTCTGATAGGGACTCGAAGTTTACATCGAGATTCTAGCAAAACCTACAGACAGCTTTGGGTACTGAACTGAGACTGAGTAGTGCATACCATCCTCAGACAAATGGCCAGTTAGAAAGGACCATCCAGACTCCGGAGGATTTACTGAGAATTTGTGTCCTTCACTTTCAGGGAAATTGGGAAAGCCATCTACCGTTGGTTGAATTCGCCTACAATAACAGTTTTCACTCAAGTATCGGTATGGCGCCTTTCGAGGCATTGTATGACATAAAATGTCGATCTCCGATTTGCTGGGCAGAAGTTGGAGATGGGCCTTTGCTTGGGCCTGAGATTGTGCAAGAAACTACTGAAAAAGTAAAACTGATACAACAGAGACTGAAAACCGCACAGAGCAGACAGAAAAGTTATGCGGATGTCCAAAGGCGAGACAGAGAATATGAAGTAGGTGATCACATTTTTGTGAAAGTGACACCGATGAAGGGCCAGACCCGTTTTGGGGTTAAAGGCAAGTTAGCGCTGAGATATATCGGACCGTATGAGATTATTGAGAAAATCAATTCGGTGGCGTATCAAGTAGCGCTTTCTCCTGAAATGGAGCATATGCATAACGTGTTCCATATTTCTATGTTGAGGGAATACCTTCGGGATCTCTTCCATGTGATTGAGCCTACCCGTGTAGTGCTAAGTGATGACTATACTTATGAAGAACGGCCTATTCAGGTTGTAAACCGACGGCTCAAGAAGTTAAGGAACAAAGAGATTCCGTTAGTGAAAGTTGACTGGCAAAACCATGGTGACGTGTATGCCACTTGGGAAAGGGAAGATGATATGATAAAAAGATATCCTGACTTGTTCCAACTGAATCCTATTTTCTTCCAAAATGAAGGTAATTCGAGTTTGGAGGACCAAACTCTTTTTAAGGATGGGAGACTGTGACAACCCTCACCACTGTTTACTGATAATAACACTGATTAGTGCTAATCCATGATTAAGCATGTTGATTGACTGACTGACTGAATCACTAAACTGATTGATTGATTGTGCTAGTTTGAATGCAATTCTATCTGTTGACTGTTAAATTACCTGTTCATGTTTTATGTTTTAAACTGCGAATTGAAGGCCTTATCGGCGGCCGAATCTGAAATTGATGGATGTTTTGTGCTAATTAAGATTTATATGATTTTATGGTGTATTAATGTGATTCTGTATGATTAAATTAGATTAAGTAAGCTAAATTACATAAGTTGGGCCTTTTTACTAATTTGCCATCTAGTGGACTTAGCTAGGCTATTGTTTATTCTTTAATTACATATGTTGGCATCACTTTTCCTCATCCATTTTCTTGAGACAAACCGACCAAGAGAAGAGAGAGAGTGAGAGAGTGAGAGAAATTGAGTTCCATCTTGTGAATTGCTTGGTGAATTAAAGAAATTGAAGGTTGATTTCATAGTTGAGCTTCCTACACTTGATATTCAAGGTCTAAGGTAGAGAATCCACATTCTTAAACTTGTCTTTAAGTTAGTTCTTGCTTGATTCTTGTTATATTGAATATTGGAGTCAAAATTAGCTTAATATGTTGAATTGAGTAGGAATTCATGCATGCATGTTGCCATTCTTGAGTTTTGAGGATTTTTGTCCGTGGAATTCCACATGCATGTTCATATTATAGTTCTAGTTCATGAATTCCTCATGATTTTGAAAGGATTGGCTCATTTGTTCTTGTAATAAAAGTCTTGAGGTTGATTAAATCCATACATGTTACATTTAAAGTATGTTCTTGAAGTTTGGTTTGAAATTGGGTTTAATTGACTTACCTTTGGGCTTTGATTTCTCAAATTGATCTTCAAAACATGTTATACTATGAGTTTTAAAATGTTTTTCAGAAAATTAGCCCAAGAGGATCGAATTTGGTGTTTTAAAACTTGGTTTTGAGCTTAAGGTTCGAATCTGGAATTTCCAGAATTTGGACTTCCGCTCGAGCGGGGTTACTGGCGCTCGAGCGGGAAAATCGTGTTCCTAGCACTTTCATTTGTTTTACAGTCCGCTCGAGCAGAAGAATGTACGCTCAAGCGGGGAGTTGTGTCACACGCTCGAGCGGGTGTCGAGCGCCCATCAAGCGTGATTTTCACCCATCCAGTACTTTTGTCACGTTTTGCAGACCGCTCGAGCAGGAAGGTTTACGCTCGAGTGGAGAATTTTGTTTGCATGTCCGCTCGAGCGGGGAAACCCACGCTTGAGCGGGACCTCTGTTTTCTGAAAATTCTGAAAATATTTTTAAAGTACATCTTTACATCCTCATTCCATTCTAGGCATTCTTAGGCCTAGTTTAAGACATCTTGATGAGGATATTGATGTAGAACCACATCAAGGTAAATTAGGGATTAAGTTATTATTTCCCAACTGTGTAGCTTAGTGTGTGTTCACTCTATAACTGTGTAGGGTTGGCATCCGAGGACGCGTACCAGCTTATCTGTAGCCCAGAACTATGTGAGTAACAATGTTGTAAAGATATGTTCAATAATGATTATCTTCTGAACAATTGAACTGTACTGTTTTCTAAAATGATACTGTAACTGAATAAATGATGTCCTATTTGTGAACTGTATTTGTGGCATCCATAGTAATCTACTGTTACTGTACTGTACTGCTACTGTCATAGAGATCTCTGTCGGTTCCCATGTTGGAACCACTACTGTTTACTGATATGATGACGATCAACTGACTGTTCGGTCTATTAAGACCTACTGTACTGTTCTGCTATTGGATGTACCACATATGACTGCTATGACTGAATAATCGTTCTGAATGACTGAAATACTGTTTAGTTGACTGCTTTCAATGCTGAAAGGACATTCATTCTTAACCTTTTTACGCGTATGTTATTCACTAGGCTTTAGCTCACTGCTTATATATATATGTAAGTGTACAGGCACCAGACCGTTGCTAGGAGCGTCGGGTTAAGCTCCCGTTTTGTCAAAGCCAACCACTGTGCCTCACTGCGAGGTTCCAAGTCCTTCAAACCAGGGCTTTTGGGGTGTTTTAGTTTCCCCTCCCCCTTTGTATCTGTTTTGTAATTACTGTATAGACTGAATGATATCGTAATATACTATTCTAATAGGGATTAAGTCCCTGTCCTGAATGATTGTATATATTGTACATACTGTTTTGGTACTGATTGTACATGTGTATTGAAAAGTCTTTTTGCATACAGACTGTCACAGCTCATTGGACATTTTTTAATTACTGTTTTGGCTTTCGTCAGCCCCTGTACTCTGTATTACTGTATTACTGTTATGCAGGCCTTCGGTAATCTCGGATTATTGGCCGGTTACGGTACTAAACCCATAGGGGCGGGTTTGGGTCGTGACAAAAGTTCTTATGTAAAAGAACTCATTTGTTTTTTCAACTGAAGTATGTACACGCGACATACATCCCCTTGATTCCTTATATGCACATTCTGCCGTAACCCTCTACTTGTCATTTTTAACATACGTAAACTGAAAACCAACCTCAATAGCATACTTGTATAAAACAGTATGAAACTTAATCACACCACCCTCAAGCTTTTGTCCAACACACGTAATATTATTTCGCCAACCAGTTGACAATAACACATTTTCTTGGTGAGAACAAAACTTAGAGAGTGAATTCCTTTCAATATCCACAAGCCTATCACATTTACCATGCACAACATCTACCCAATTAGACCCCACTTCATCATCTTCATTAGAAGTACTGCACCTAATAACTGAAACATTAACTATATCAACACCACGTGCACAAACAATCCTCAACATATTCAGAAAAACAATATTATTTTGAACCATACAATTCGGAGGCCGTCAATAAAATATGAAATACATATCGTCTCAGGTTTCAAATTCTCCCATGTTTTACACAAAATGCCAACCAATTCCTCAAAATTCAATTCGCATGAAACATTAATGATAATAGTATCATTTCCATATTTGCATAGCAACAACAATGCACTGTCCATGTAAACTGAAAGAAAAAATACGAAAAATAACTTGTTCAATATAAAAACACTTCACAAGAACAACATAAAAGTTTAGAGAAATTTTCAATAATTCTAATTTTCTCTGGATTATAATAATAAGCTTATACTTTTTTCTGGACTCAAATAAAAGTTCAGAGAAATTTACAAACTAATATTCACCTTCAAGATAACAAAAACAAAATCACAGAAAAATTAATGAATCCAGAGAAAATCACAGAGAAATTTAATGCTAACTATTAAACACAATTATAAACAAAAATCACACAGAAGATCTGTTATGAAATTATAAGTTTCTTTGTGATTTTCACTGGAGTACAAGCTTACAATTTTTTCTGTGTGATTGTGCAGTATTGCACTCAAATAAAAATTTAGAGAAATTTACCAACTTATATTCACCTTCAAGATAACAAAAACAAAATCACAAAGAAAGTTAATGAGTCCAAAGAAACATCACCGAGAAAATTAATGAGTCCAAAGAAAATTATAAACAAAATTAATGCTAACTATCAAACACAATCACTGACAAAAATCACATAGAAGATCTATTATGAAATTATAATATTCTCTGTGATTTTCACTGGACTAGAAGCTTACAATTTTATCTGTGATTTTTGTTGGATTATAATAACAAACATACAATTTTCTCTGGAATACAAACAAAAGTGCAGAAAAAGAAAAAAAAAATTGCAAAATAAATGGAAAGTGAAAAAAAAAAAAAAAAAAAACAGAGCACAAAACTTAGGAAAGAGCAGAAAAACAGAGCTGGTCTCTAAACACAAAGAAAAAAACTTATCGTTGATAAACATGTAACAGAGAACGAAAAATCAACTTCAAAAATCAAAATCAACTCCATTGTCAAATAACAAAGAATGAAAAAATAACTTTAAAAATCAAACAAAACTACACTAAGCTAGCTTTTTTTTCACATTGATCAAAACTGAAAGCAAAAACTTAATTCAAAATACACTACAAAAACTTCTTTGAAATCAGAGTCCTTACATACAAATCAAATGAAAAATAAAAAACTTAAACTGATTATTAAACTTACCTGATTCAACTCCATTGGAATTTTGAGCTTCAACACGATTTCAACTTCTACACGAGCAACGAAAAATAACTTCTACACGATCAACAAAAATCAACTTCTGCACGATTACAAAATTCCTAAAAAATCTCCATGAATATCTACATCATCAAAATCTCCGTCGCCAAGTTCATCCCCAAGTAATCTCCTACAAAAATAGCAACGTAATCTTCAGTTTCAAAACTTGAAAACTGTATATTATAAAAAAGGATAAAATAGGTATTTTATAAACTAAAATAACATTGAGGGACCTTAGGCATCAAAAAATAATATTATAGATCTCTTCTCATATTAAAAGTTGGGTAGGGACATTAGACCAATTTTTTCAAAAAAAAATGAAAATTGATAAATAAATAAAAAAAAAAGGAAAAAGAAAAAGGAACTCAAGTTCGGAAACCAAAACAAATTGCTAATGTTCTGATAGAATTCAAACTATCTACCAAAAAGGTCATCAATTTTTGTTGAGCTTGGCTGAAAAAATAAAATAAAAAATCAAGCTTCAAATTCAAATGGCATACCCACTAAAGTAGGAGTTGATTAGAGCTCACTTGCTTGCAAGATTAAATCACTTAAGTAGGAGTTGATTAGAGCTCACTTGCTTGCTAGGTTAAATAAGCAAAGTTAGTGATGGAGTAAAAAATTCAGTATGAGTGGCATAAATTAATGGCAACAAATGATTTTTTTTTCATAATAAATAATAATGAAATATTACTAAATTTCAATATTATAAGTCCATTTAGATAAATATGAATTTTAAATTAACAGATTTAAGGTTTAATTTTATAAAAATATTGGAGAGTAACTATTATAAGTACGTTGAGACATTAAAGAAAATAAGTCGAGATAGAAATGATTTATGTTAGTAGAAAAATTTTATAAACCACATAGCAAAAAAGTGTGTATTATATGTCGCGTTTATAATCTTTGCAATCTTTAGTTATAACACATTATGATATTAGTTATGATTATTCATTGTGGTCCTTTTAGTTATAATTGGAAATAATTTGGTTATAACACTTTCTAGTATCTGCACCATGAAATATCATAACTTATATATGGTATATCATTTTAGGGAGTATATAGTAGAATGACCTATTTAAGTAGAATATTTATAATTACAAAGAAAATCCTTAATAAAGGGGCACTATTACAATTTTAGAGAGGGAATTTTTATAATTTTATAAAGGATATATCAGAGATAATTTATGTATATTAAGGCACTAATAAAATTATCAAAAATTCAGGGGCACATGAGCCCCAATCCGTCCTTGAGCAAAGCAAGTTCAATCTTTGTTTTTGTGCATGTTAAATTTTTTTTGAGGACTGTAATTTATTTATTATTTTATTTCATTAGATTACATGATAATATGTATAATTTTTCAAAGTTGATACATTTGACAAATGACAAAATTAATTAACTTTTTATTAACAAAAAAGTTGAGTGAAATTTATTTATTTTATTTATACTTTTGTCGTCAAGTGAGTTATTGTTTGACAAATAATAAAGTCAATTAATTTTTTATTAACAAAAAGTTGAGAAAAATATATATATATATATATATATTTATTTAAATTTTTTGTCGACTTATAAATAAGTCATTGCCAGTTTATATTTTAGTGCCTTGAAACAATCAAAAGGTTTTTGAATTTGTTTAGCAGTGAGTGGAGAAGTGGAGCAATCGGCCAATTGACTAGCTACCTACTAGAAACAACCATTCAATTCAGCACCAATCATTCTTTGTGTTATCCTCATTTTATATCATTAATATGGAAGTCTGGATCACAGACTTATTGGGTGGACTGGGGTTGTGTAAATTAAATTTGTAGAATGTAGTGTAAGATTTGAGTATAAAACAAATTTAAATTACAAAATAATTCGGTGTGTTTGGTTTGAATTTTTTAAATTAAATTTTTTTATTTTCATATTTTTTTATTTTTAGTGAATATTTTTTAAATTTTAATATTAATATTTTTCGATGGTTAAGTTTGAATTTTTAATATTACTGGATTAATATTAATTAGTCCTGTCTTGTTCTGTTAGATCTCTTCGTTGATTAAAAATGAAATAATATTTATATATAAAAAACAATTTAATACCATTTCACATTTATATATATATATATATATATATTTTACATTTTAAATATATTTTTCGCATATCTCCAAAATTATTAAGGCAAATTATACTTGTAGCTCTTGTGATTTGTCTCATATACTAATTTAGTCATTATAATTTTAATAGTCTTAATTTTATCTTTAATTTTTTTTTTATATTGAATCAATTTAGTTCAATTAATAACTTTTTTTTTGAAATTGGATTCTGAAATCAAGAGATAAAATAATTGGAAGGTTAGCGTCTAATTTAAAAATAGTCCATTTTCTTTTGAATAGATTATTTTGTCATTAATTTATGCCTATTTTTTTTAACAAATATTATTAATTAGACTAAAAATCAGCACAGTTAAAATTACAAAAATTAAATTAATGTAAGAGATAAATTATAAAAACTACGATTATAATTTGCATTAATTATTAACCAGTATGAATTAGGGTCATACATTTATACAAATAACATTATAATTTATGAATTATTTCAACATCAACCCTAAATGGTGAGTTAATGAGAAAGCATCTGAATGATGCCCTAATCATTTCTTATCATTTTTGAAAATTGGAAAACCAAACAAAGTTACCTGAATAACAAGAAAGGAAAATGTTTCGTAGCTTGAAACATTTGCCCCGAATGGCTCGATTTCGAAGCAGAGGGGAAGAGAGAAGCAGAGGGAGAGGGAGAGAAAGAGAGAGAGAGGGAGAGAAAGAGAGAAGCAGAGGGGAAGAGAGAGAGAGAGAGAAAAGGCGATCGTCGCCCCGCCCAGCCCAGCCCCGCCGCAGCCTCCGACCACCGTCGCCCCGCCTCTGCCTCCTCCTCTCCCAAATATTATGCCCTCTCCAGTCCTCTTCCTCCTCCTCCTCCGCCTCATTTCTTCCTTCTTCTTCCTGATCTTCGATCTTCTTCTGCAAAAAAAAATAAAAATTGAGCCATTCGGACTCTCCGTTTTCGAGCTACGTAGCGCGATTGAACAAGAAATCACATACACAATAATGTAGTGTAAATCCAGTTGTGCTCGAGACCAGTAATGAACTCTACTGGTGAATTTTTTTGTAATCCATGTTAAATTTGTTTTTGTACAAATATCTTTTTCCAATTCAGAAATGAAAATTGAAGCGTTTTGCAATAAATACATATAAATCCTATATACACGTGAATAATTGATAATTTAATTTGTATTTGTATTTTTTATTTTTAAAATAAAAAATGATGATGCAATGTACTGGTGCCAAACTTGTCTTATCATGTGGGCCATCAGTACATTATAACTATGCTCTGATTATTCAATTTGTCAACCAGTTAGTCAGGAAGTGGGGTCCCTTCAGTCATTAACTTCCCTACCTACTATTCACATAAAATCTAACATCAGACCCACATGCCACATGCTACTATGTCCTCCTCATATGGTATATGTTTTTCATATTTAGATTTGGATTGTTTTATGTTCACAATTTAATTTGAAGGAATATTTGAATTTAGTAGGTGAGTCAAATTATTCATTTTTTTAGTACTCATTAAGAAAAATATTAATGTAAAAGATAAAAAATAATTAGAATTTTATAAATATATGTTTGAATCACATTTATCTTAAAAAAATAGATAGCAAATACAATTTCAAGAATAACTGTCCATTTTTTTAAAGACGAATGTGATTCAAAATTCAATCATCTTATTTTTTTAAATGAATATTCTTCTCAATGAATTCTAAAAAGTAAACGGTTTGAATTATCGAGTTTGGGCTTACAATGGGTCTTCTAAGCCCAATTTCTCTCTTAAATTGGATCCTCAACATGAGAGTAGTCAAACCCATCATATTAATACTATAAAATTTTATAGCAAATAGTAAAACAACATAAAAATATAATTTTACATTGAGACGTATGCCATAAATTAATTATTCATAATTTTTATCATAAATTCACGTAATACATTACAAATATTTATAACTTTTACTATAAAAATCTCATATTTATAGCGTGTACATCATAAATTTTCTCAACACGAAATGAGTAATATTAGGATGCATAACATTTTTTTGTCTTCTAACTTTTATTTGAATTTGATCTCTTACATTTTTTTATTATAACATATACGTACTTTAATTTTAACCTGTTTAAATGTAATCCTCTCGTTTTTTAACCGTTTAAAATTTAAGCGGAAGTTAAAATATAAAAGACTAAAATGAAATTAGTGTAAAAGTTAAGAGGATAAATTTTTCATACTTTTTTCTTTAATGCCATAAAAACATGCTCACGTGAAGATTGTTTGTGCATTTTTTTTTAATGATGAGTAACATCAGAATTTCTTTGAAATAATGGTTGAAATGCAAAACTTAATTATTGTAATTAAAAAATGAGGAATTAAAATGCAATTTAAATTAAAACGGGAGTGAAAATGTAATTTACCTTATAAATTAATTTATGGTTAGATATTTAAGTATTATTAGACACAAAAATCTGGTCACGGAAGACTATAGGCGACCAGATAAATTATTTCTGCAACCAAAAAATTTGGTCGCTAAAGGTGTTCTTTCTTGTATGTAACATAAAATACTATTCTCAATACAACAAATTAGGACTTTAAAGATGAAAGTTTAGGGGAAAAAAAAAAAAATCACTTTTTAAGAATAAAATATTTTTATTATCAAAAATATCATTATTATATTTTTAACTAGAAAATTAGACATTTTTAGTAATAACTGTTATCTTTTTAGGGTCAATTTTTTTTTGTTTAAAAAAGTAAACATTTTTACCCGAAATTATTTTGTCATTAAAAGTCCATTTATCAACGACATTTTTAAATTTTTGTTGCTAAAAGTTTTTTATTTATATTTTTATGATCAAAATTAACCTATTAATATTTTCTATAACAAAATTTTATTTTTAGAAATAAAAGAATTTAGTCTAAAAAATCCTTATATATTAAACTGGTGGTGTTACATATACTAATTAATGTACACACTAGTGTATCAACTAGTATTATGTCATTATTATTAACCCCACCTATTATACAAATTATAAATATTTAAAATTTCTAAAATTATGTCACATCATCTATTAGTATACTAATTAATACATTAATTAATATATATAATATTATTTATATTAATCTCTTCTTCATTGTTCCGAAAAAAGATAGAAACACGTAATAAATTACTAAAAAACTATACAAGCTACTCACATCACATGATAAAAGCTGGGGACCATTACCAAGTAATTCAGGTCCTGTTTGGTGCAGTTTTAAAGTTGTTTATTTCAATTTTCAGTTTAATTTAAGTTATTTTGATGTGTTTGGTTTAACTTATAACTTATACCTTATAACTTTTCGAAAGTCAGAAATCAGCTTATTCATTGAGTGGGGCAGGAGATGCTTAATTTATAAGTCAGAAATCAACTTATGTTCATAGTTATAAGTTATAAGCTGTTTAAGTATAAGTTATAAGTACTTTCTCACAACTCTACCAAACAGGACCTCAGAAGCGTTTGTAGCAAAATTGAGTTGTTCCTCCTCTATATATAAGAAGCAGCCAAGTAAGAAGAAAGAGATCTATTTCTCTATTGTTTGGCAAATTTGTAGTATTATTATATAATTTATATTAGTATTATTTTGATCAAACTTGTCTTCTTCTTTATTTCATCCCAATTCAGCTCTATCCTTTCTGCCAAAGAGGAAGACAAATAGATGTTTGGGATTGATTTTTTTTTAATGATTTTTTAATTAAATTTTTTCACTCTTTAGTGGATTTAAAAAATAAAATAAAAAATATTATGGTGACGTTTGATAACACTTACGTTTTCAATTTATATTTATAAAAATTTAAAAAATTGTCATAAAAACTTGTTGGTAAATATTTTGGTTTATAAACTAGTGGTCTTAGTTTATAAATTTGGCCAAAATTTGTAAACTCAAAAAATGAGTTTACATTTTCAGTGTTTTTTTTTTTACCACCCACCACTCGCCACCACCTACCATCATTTTCCACCACCGTCTTCCGGCACCACCACCCACCACCACCCTCTACCACTGTCTTCTGCCGCAACCACCCACCACCGTCTTTTGCTGTCACCACCCGCCACCACCATCTTCCGCCGCTACCACTCGCCACCACTTTTTCCACCACCTTTTTTCGCTGCCACCACTTTCCACCACCGTCTTTCGCCGCCACCACCCGCCACCACTTTTCACCACCGTCTTCCGCTGCTACCACCCGCCATCACTTTCTCCCACCATCTTCCGCCGCCGCCACCACCTGCCACTATTTTCCACTACCGTCTTTCACCGCCACCATTTGCCACCACCATCTTCTGCCACTATCACCCGCCACCACTTTCTACCACCTTCTTTCGCTGCCACCACCTGCCACCACTTTCCACCACCGTCTTTTGCTACCACCACCCGCCACCTGCTACCACTTTTCACCACCGTCTTCCGCCACCACCACCCGCTACTACCACCTGCCACCACTTTCCACCACCGTCTTCCGCTACCACTCTCCATCACTGTCTTCTGCCGCCACCACCTACCACCTGCCGCTATTACCCATCACCCGCCACCCGCCATCATCGTCTTCCGTCACCACCACTCGCTACCACCCACCACAACCGTCTTCCGTCGCCACCCACCCGCCACCACCGTCTTCCGCCGCCACCATCCGGCACCACTCATCATCACCCACCACTACTCGCCATTTCTCACTCTTTTAGTTTATATTTTTAAAATTTTCAAACATTTTGTCCAAACCAAACGTGTTTTTAGTTTATGTTTTTTTAAAAATAAATAAAAACTAGTTTATAAAATTTTTGTAAATATAAACTGAAAACGTAAGTGTTACCAAACAGGCCCTATACTTTTTGGGTATTTCTCAACCAGACGAACTAGAAAAGTAAATAAAAAAATTAAAAATTCTAAGCAAAAGTCTAGAAAGAAAAAAAAAATGCAAAAAAGTGTTTGGTTTCAATTTTTTGGATTTAATGTTTTGAAAATGGAATTTTTTATTTTTTGTGTTTTTATTTTTTTATTTTTAGTGAATATTTTTAAAATTTGAAATAATTTTTTTACTTTTTTAGATGTACCTTACTTAGATGTATCTAAAAAGTAAAATATTTGTAAAAAATATTTTAAAAAATCAATAAATATACAAGAATATGAAAAATGTACTAAATTGTCTCTTTTTTTTTTTTTTTTATATTTGGTATTTAGTGAATTTTCTAAATATTTTGTTCACAAATATTATTCTTTTAAGTGTGTTTATGTTAGGTGTATCTAAAAATAAAAAATAAAAATTCCTTAGAATATTAAAACAATTTAGTGAAAATAAAAAAATAAGGAATTTTTTTTCCCCAATTTTCTGAAAAATGAATCTTGAAAAACCAAACCAATTGTTTAATTTCATTTTATGTTTTAGATTCTTCTATACAAGATGATTATGAAAAATAACAAATTTTGACATAATTTCTTTCAAAAAAAAAAATATCACAGATAAAAATAAAAAAAAAAATGATATTTTTGGGGTTTGCTTATTTGGTAATTTTTTTTTTTTGGTTTATTTTCAATTGTAGTGAACTTTAAAAAAATAAAATCCAAAAAGTTTTAAATTTTTAGATTTAATTTGACGAGAAGAATCGAAAATTTTAAATAACATTCAAGAAAGACAAAAATAAACAAAAAAAATAGTGATTTTTTTGTGTGCGTTTATTTTGGCTTTTTAAATTATTTTTAGAAATTTTTAAAAAAAATTACTTTCTAGATTCTTCTACATAAGACAAACAAATTGAAAAAATAAATTTTTTTACATGATTTTGAAAAAGAATAATGCTATATAGATAAATTGGTATATTAAATAGTGTACTAACGGATGATATGATATAATTTTAGAAATTTCAAGTTTTTATAATTTGTATAATAAGTAGAATTATAATATAAAATGACAATATTATAATATATATTGATATATTAATTAATGCGTGTGGTATCACTATTCGAAAAAAAATCAATAAAAATAAGACTTTACGAGGTCCCAAACACCCGCCAAACACAAGGGAGAGAGAGAGAGAGGATTTTTACTCTCCTATGTATATGGTGAGTTTCTAATTAAGAAGAGATACATGGTGAGTTGCTAAATAAGAAGAGACACAGAGAGAGAGAGAGAAGCAGAGAGAAAGAAAGAGAGAAAATGGGTAGTAGTAGTGAAACACAAATCCTAGTCCTTCCATACCCAGTACAAGGTCACATAAACCCAATGCTCCAATTCTCCAAACGCTTATCCTCAAAAGGCCTCAACATCACACTAATCACCACCACCTCCATCTCCACCACCCTCCAACTCAACCTCCACCCCACCTCCACCTCCACCCCCATCAAAACAGTCTCCATTTCCGACGGCACAGACAAAAAAGACCACTCCGAAACCTACGAGGCCGAGATCCTCCGCTTCAAAACCGCCGTCTCCCAAACCCTAGCCCAACTCATCCAAACCCAACTCACCACCTCTTCAGGAACCAAAGTGCTCGTCTATGACTCGGTTATTCCATGGGCTCTGGACATAGCTCACAAGTTCGGGCTTCGCGGGGCCTGTTTTTTTACGCAGCCGTGTAGTGTGTGCGCGATTTATTATCATCTGCATGAAGGAGAGTTTAAGGTTCCTTTGGATTTGGATCAAAGTGGTGTTGTTTCGTTGCCTGCATTGCCGGGGATTGGGTTTGATGATATGCCTTCTTTTGTAAGTGATATGGGGTCGTATCCAGCTATGTTGGGGCTGCTTGTGAATCAGTTCTCCAATTTTAGGAAGGCTGATTGGATCTTGTTTAACACCTTTGATAAGTTGGAAGAACAGGTACTTTACCTATTGCCCTATCATATTAGATATTCTCCAAATATCACTTGAAATTGTTTTATTTATTTGTTTATTTTTTGGGGACCAACACCTTCTGGTCTAATTAAAAAATATTTTCTACCCATTTTTCTTTTTTTTAAAAATATATTTTTCTACGTTTGATGATGAGTGGTGGGACTAAGAGCATCTCCAACCCATCATTCATATCTTTAAATATGAAGGATGGTCTCCTCCAACCCATCCTTCAAATTCATCTCCATTTGAGAGGAGAATGAGTTCATCCTTCATATTTGAAGGGAGGATGAAAAAATGAAGGATCCCTCCAAAATACTATTCATTTTGTATTTTTTATTATATTACAAATAACTTTTAATTTGTAAATTTAATTTTTATAAAATTGACATCATTAAAAAGTATAAAATCATACATTTAAAATGAGTATAATATTAAATATATTTTACAAAAATTTTAAAATTAAATATTTATTAATGAATAAAAATTACTTTTTGAATAGAGTTTGAATGAAGGAAATGAAGGTTTGTGGTTGGAATTTGAATGAATAATGACCTCCTCTATATTTACTTTTTGAATAAAAAATATTATTTTCATCCTCTTAGTGAGAGTATTGCATTGGAGATGCTCTAAGGTGGAGGAGGTGTGGTGGCAGGGTGACAGCAATTATGATGCATGTGGGCCAGTGGCTATGGTGATGGTGGCATGGTGGTGGAGATGATAGTGATGGTAATAATGTGATGATATTAATAATCTTTTAGTTTAGAAAAAATCAACATTAATAATCTTTTAGTTTAGAAAAAATCAAAAGTAAAAAATATTTTTTTCTAAATAAATTTATTTTTTTGTTAACCATATAAAATATTTTCAGTTGATTTTTATTTTTTATTATATTAAATACCAAAAACTATAAAAAAAATTTAAAAAATATTTTGTATCCCAACAAACGGAACGTAATTATTCATCATTTGTCTCTAACTATTTAACAAAAGAGTGGTGATTTAGAGCACTAAATTTGAAACTTTAAAAACATCACTAATGAGGCGGCAATGTAAAAAAAAATAAAAATAAATAAAACAAAGGCCAAACTATCACATCAATGGTGGAGTCCACATGATGCCACATCATTAGTGGTGTATTAGTGGTGCTAAATTAGTTATATGGAACATTTTTCTTAACAAAAAGTAACTTAGCATGTCCTATTTATAAAATTTTCAGCTACATGACTGGTTTATGACACATGTAAATAATGTCACAAATTATTATTATTAATGAAAAAATATTTTTACAATGTTTTTTTATATTAATATATATATGTATATATATATATATATTTTATCATTCATTATTTCTATGTTTATATTTAGACCTAGTTTGGAAAGATTAAATAAGTACACTTTTTGACTTTTTATGAAATATGGGTTGAGTTTGAATTGGGTTTGAAGTGATGTGTTAGAGAGGTGATGTGACTTAAATAAGATGATGTGACTTAAATAGGATTGTGACTTTTTAACTTTTTGTCTTTTTTTAATCATGCCAAACTTGACTTTAGTCCTGATCTTTTTAACGTACTAAAAGGAGATTATTATAATTATGTCAAATTTGTACTTCCTTGTCCCAAATTATTTATTCAACACAAAATAATAATTTAAAAATAATATATTTTTCTATCAAAATTTTCAAAAAAAAAAAATCACTAATTAAAAAATCTCATAAAGTAAATTTTTTGTGAACTTTTTTTTAAAAAATTAACAAAAAAATACATTATTTTAAAATTTTAATTTTACCTGTCAATCAATTTGGTACAGTAAAATTTACTTATTTTTACCTCCCAAATCTTAAAGGTAGTTCGTGTACCTTACTCTAATAGATTTAGATGTATTGATTTGGTGCGACAGCTAGTGCCTTGTGTCCCCAACCTTGTGGTGTGGGTTCTACGCCATGAGAATTAATCTCTTCACAAAAATAAATAAATATATAAAATAGAAATATAGTTTTCTACCCAGTACAGCTCTCAAACCCTACTGTAAACAAGAAAACCTTGAACATTGGGCAGACTTCTACAGATGCTTTTTTGTTAATTTTCTTTTATTCTATGACATTGGTATTTATTTATGTTTTGTAATTTTTTTCCAATCTACTAGATAGTGAAGTGGATGGCAAGTCAACGGTCGTCAATCAAGACAATAGGACCAACCATTCCATCCAAGTTTTTAGACAAGAGGTTGGAAGATGACAAAGATTATGGCCTCAGTCTCTTCAAGCCCAGCGTCGAGGCTTGTATGAAATGGCTAGACACAAAACCAAAAGCCTCAGTCGTTTATGCCTCGTTCGGGAGCTTAGCTAGCTTAAGTGAAGCACAAATGGAGGAAATAGCATGGGGCCTGAAAAACAGCAACTACTACTTCTTGTGGGTAGTTAGATCTTCTGAACAGGGTAAGCTTCCCAGCAACTTCATCGATGAAACCTCATCAGAGAAGAAAGGTCTAATTGTGAATTGGTGTTCTCAGCTTGAAGTTTTGGCTCACCAAGCCATTGGGTGTTTCATTACTCACTGTGGATGGAACTCGACACTTGAGGCTCTTAGTTTGGGGGTTCCAATGGTGGCAATGCCACAATGGTCAGATCAAATGACTAATACTAAGTTTGTTGTCGATCTGTGGCGTACAGGGGTTAGGGTTAAGGTCAATGACAAGGGTATTATTGGCAAGGAAGAGATAGAGACGAGGATAAGAGAAGTTATGGAGGGAGAGAGAGGGAGTGAGCTTAGAAAAAATGCTGTCAGGTGGAAGGAACTGGCTAAAGAAGCAGTTGATGAAGGTGGAAGCTCCGATACCAACATTGAGGAATTTGTTTCAGAAATTCTGAATGCATAATGTAGATGTGTAATGACAATTGAAGAGATGTTGAATTGTAATGTTATTTGCCATGAAATCAAGTCAATTTGTCAAGACACCTATTTTTCAAGTATCAATTCTAGGTTGAAAAATTCTATTATATGCATCAACCGAGTCACAGTGCAAGAGTGAAAATGTCTTGTAAAAATTTAATCAGAATGAGAGCACCTACAGTGTGTGCATACATTTACCTATTTTCAATGGATTACCAGTCTTTGATTTATTAATTCACAAATTTAACGTGAATTGTCTTAAAATCTCCGCCCCCTTCCTTCTCTAGCTAGGATAAAGAACGTTGATGGCTATCCATTCCATAACCCTTGTAACTATACCATAAAGTGGTCAAAATGCTAATTTACTGCATAAAATAAATGAGTATTGCTATTCAAACCAAAAAACTAGACCCACTTTCTAGACTTAATGATGTGACACTATGAAAATATTTAAGTCAACTCTCATTTATTCTGTAATCATCAACCAGTTATCTTGTTGACACATCACTGAGTCTAGAAGGTGGATCTACAAAATGGATTTATATATCATTTTTCAATACGTATTCCTGGTGAAAATTCGGGGAAAAAGATGAAAGCAGCAGAGCAGAGCTGTTTTGCTTTATCATAAATATTAGGAAACCAGAAAATACATTAGTGATAAGTTGTTCACAGCTTATTGTAGATCTAATATGAGCATCTTGGCTCACCTTGATGTTATGGTGAAAGGCATTTAGATGTATAGTGAAAATTAACAAAATGTAATATATTTTAAATTCAGATTTCAACTAATTTTGGCACATAAGATGAACCGCATTATCTTGGTATGAAGCATAGAATATAATGTTTGGAAAATCGTTTCTTATGTCTTCTGTACACTAGGCACTGTTGCGTTTACATAGTATGTGTTTTGGCCTATCAACTATTTTTTACAGCACTAGAAAACACATTGTTTTCATTAGGCTGATAGAAAGAATTACACTTCTCTATATATCACTAGGGAGAGTTATCACCTGGGTAGTGCCATCTAGATATTGAATGCCAGACAAAACGGGAACACTGTTATCCTCTACCTCCCCTCAACTTCAGCCGTACTGCCATCTTCTGCTCGACTACCCAATCGAACAATGTCTTCAACAAGGATCTTCCCTTCTGTAGAGGAATCAAGTTCATTAAAATCAAGACTTAGAAAAAATGAAAGAGAAAATTTTTTCACACATAACATGTTTAAAAGCTGCCAAGCATTTAGGTTAAATAATTGGCCTTCAAAAGAAGCATTTATTTCAATGGTTTCAGGCAGAAGGAAATTGCATATAGATTTTTAAAACCATTAAGAAAATGAATCACGGAAACTTATTTGAATCACTGACCTGGATCTTTGGAAAGGTTGCTGATGAGTTCTTGGATCCCATCCTTGCCTAAAGTATCCTTCAAGTATGTAGCCGCAGCTGCCACCTCCTCGGGAGTTACTTTGCCATCATAATCTCTGCACACATACCCCATGTTTACCATGTGTGGCCAGATATGAAAAATACACAAAAGGTAAAGAGTGCTTGAAATTCAATTGGTGTATAGTGCGGTCTATGCATAGAATGAATCTAAACCATTCATTAATATTTCTGTTTAAAATGCCAAGTATGTAATATTGCTGGGCTAGATAACATGATTATCAAACAGTTACTGGAACCAACCACACCTATATGGCAGCTACTAGAAACAAAAGAAATGTCAAGACAAATCGCGAATATGCAGGAAAGTAGATCAGGATTAGTTCAACCCAATCCAAATAATTTCATCAAGGTTCATTTAACCATATAGATATATGTATATATCACCTTCTAGGTCGCCTAACATCAAGAATTCTGAGTTGTTGACTAGGATGTTAAGATTAGTTACATGATAACCCTATATAAATATTATTGCAACAATGAAAAAACTTGTAGAACTAGAAAGAACAAGAAAAATAAAAGTATAATCCTCAACCAATCACAAACCTGTCAAGTAGCCGCCACCGATCACCAATTTTAGCATCTACATCATCAATTTCCTTTTCAAGCTTTTGAAGCATAGCATCAACCTGAAGTACGGAAAATGATAAAATGGTTAATTGTCAAATGCACCAGTATTCATCACATTTCATGAAAGGGGGACAAATGGAAAAACTTACCCTATCTACGAGTGCTGATGAAACCTCATCATCATGTACGGCAAAGTCCGAAGCCTGGTCACTTTCCTCCCGTGCAGCTTTATATGCCTTCATGGCCTCTACTTCGTCTGTACCTTCTTTATCTACCATGCTATTGTAGAGTTCTATCTGACAAAATCAGAGTTATCTAACATGAGTACACTGTCAAAGGGATGCCATATGAATTGCACAGAAGAAAAAAATAGAGAAAAGAACATGAAAATGTAAAGCAATTGTTAATATTTTCATGTTGCATATCCACAAATACCCTTTCACTAGTATACAAGAAGCATCACAGAAAGATGAGGGGGCCAAAACGAACATAAACTGATAACCATTCAGGTTGTCAGGAGCAATTTGATATCCCATAGACCTATCATAACAAATTCGACTTTGCAATAAAACAAAAGTCCAGTTAGTTGACATTGTGCACATAAGAATGTTTCTGACATTAGTAAGTTTGATCTACAGAAGCGACCAAAAGTGAGAGATCAAAGCATTAATTTGACGTAGGACATGCATATTCTGCATATATACGAGAAGAAACATTAAAAAAAAAAAACCTAAAATTCTGCACATATTAAGATTATTATTTTTTATCACTATGCATGTAGCTTTTCTTCTCTTTTCCTCATTTTTTTTGGTGGGCCAGCAGGGTTGATATCTGAAAGAATCTCACGTAACAATATTTGAGTCAATATAAAGAAGATAGATTGAAAATAAAAGCTATTCATCATGAGTAATTAGTTATGTCAATGATTCAGATGTACCTCTTTGTTTACTAGCCTCAGGAACTCTTCACGTTCTCTACTGACTGACTGCATAGATAAGCAGCAAAAGGAAATCAATATGCAGCGCAAACCAGCAAAGTTTCACAAATATAGAGTCATAAGGAGCTCAACATAGTTAAAACATTTAGTCCTTACAGATGCAGAAGCTAAAACAGCCAAAGCTCGACTGAGTTCGCAAAGATGCTCTTGTTTTTCCAGAGTTCTTTCTCTAGCTTGATCTTGTGCTTCTCTTGCTGTCGGAATGACCATTTCTTTCAAAGCCACATCCTCTTCACCAACAGCAGATTCCTTCTTAGCGTGCTCCTCTTCTTCTTTCTCTTGTTCCTCCTATAATTAATCAATTTAGAACCACAGAACTAAATCTCGTAAGGTACATACGTGAGACTCAAGATGGCATTGAGACTCCTCAACCTTGTAGACTAGGCCTTGTTTGATTTGGCTTTGGGAAAAAGATTTTGGAGAAAATTTTTGAAAATTTTGTTTGGTTTGTAATTTTTCTCAAAAAATTTCTAAAATCACTCTCTTTCCTGCACATCAATCAATCACTTTTTCTCTTTCCTCTATCCTTTTTAATCACTTTTTCTCTCACATACATCTATTCAATTACAACAAAATATCAAATCATCCCAAACTCCAAAACTATTTTCAAAATATACAACCAAACAAACTACAAAAATTTCTAAAATCTCTTCCCAAAATATTTTTTGAAAACTTATCTCCCAAAGTCAAACCAAACAAGGCCTAGAGCTTTTTGAAGTAAATCAATAAGTACTTTAAGGAAGAAACTCAAGATTTCCATAAGGCTCAACCTTCAAAAATCAAGCCTTTAGATTAAGGATCAAAATTTCGCTTTGGTGAACTGACTTTTGCCAATCCAAAAAAAAAAAAAAAAGAGTTTGTGTATTGTTTTGGCAAGCCCGGTTTGGAAATGTTTTGGTAACATTTCAAAAGATACACAAAAAATTGAAATACATGAAATCTTTAGAACACAGACTCAAACTTATCTAAAGGTATAAAAAAACATAAAGATTGTTATATACAGATTTAAAGATTCATTCACTGATTTGTATCTGTAAAATACAAATTTAAAAAAAAAAAAAAACATGTTGCTACTAACAGAAATTGTTAGGATTCTCATATAAATTATCAAATGCAAATGTACATGATTCTATAAGTGCATCACATCCCAAGAACATAAGATAGAAAAAATTTAATAAGATAGTAACAATAATAGCATAAGGCAAGCTAAGAGCCGAAACCTATTCAAAGGTCTCTACAAAATCCGAAGATTTGAGTTGAGGATGAGTTAATCAACCCCGAAAATCAACTATACGAAATAGACAAAGAGTAACTCTTTAAAGTCAAAAATGATTCTTCTTTACCAATAAAAGTTTTTCTATTCCCTTTTTTTTTTTTTGGACAAGTATGTGGACTTTATTGAGAAAGCATCAAGATGATGCAAAGAATACAAAAACCCTAAAGGGGACAAAAATCACCCTCTAACCTATAACCTCATCCAAAAACTCTAAAAAACCAAACATATCCTGATTAGTTTTCATCTCTAACCAACTATACAAAACAGCTAGTAAACGACTCTCAAGCCAACTAACTATGCGATGAATCTCTTGAAACGTGCGCCTATTACATTCCACGCATACTAACCACATCAAACAAAATGGGACCAAATACCACACACGCCCCTCCGCGCCAACTCCACAGCATATCCATCACCCTTAGCGGCTGAACCCAAACAATCCCAAAAAGAGAGAAAACAAAGCCCCACACACGGAATGTGACCATGTCGATTTACTAGAATGTGACCACACCGCATCAAGTTATCAATCGTGAGATTCCGACTCAAAGCCATCGTCCACATAAAGAAAACCATCTTCGATAGAACTCCTGGCACCCAAACACTACAAGGAAAATCCTGTCTCACCTCCCCCACCATGCTCCAATGGAATGACGAGGCCGAAAAACAACCCTTAACCCCAACATGTCACCCCAAAACATCCTCTCCCACCCCAGTAAAACCTAACCCATACAAGTAACCCCACAACTCCACCATCTGATCAACCTCCTAGTCTTCAACTTGTTGCCATAACTTAATGTCCCAAACCACTCCCTCCCCACCCCTGAAATAAGATGCCATGCCACTATAGCCTCATGATCTCTCACAATGCTGAAGATCGAAGGAAATCCTCCAGCAAATCCACACCAAACCACCTATCCTTCTAGAAACGCACCCTCACCTCATCACCCACTCGAAAACCAACCCTATCCCAAAACTCCCTTCTCCTAACCAAATCCCTTTTCAAAACCCACAACCATTTCCCCAACAACGCTCTGTTAAAAGTCACCAAACTCCTCACCCCTAACCCCCCTGCCACTTTTGGTTGACAAATCCGCCCCCAATTCACCAAGTGATAATTAAAATCATCCCCCCCACTGCCCCACAGGAAATCCCTTTGTAACTTCTCAATCCGCTGCACCACAGACATATGAATAATACACACAAACATAAAGTATGTCGGGATACTGCACAACACGCTCTTGATCAAAGTCAACCTTCCCCCTTTCAAAAGATATTGCCTCTTCTAACCTGCTAATCGTCATTGAATCCGCTCCACAACCCCTTTCCATGCCCCTTTAGCCTTAAACGACACTCTCAACGACAAACCCAAATAAGTCACTGGCAAAATGGACACCTTAGAGCCCAACACCGCCGCTAGCACTGGCAATCCGTCCACCTTACCCACTGGAATCAGCTCAAACTTCCTCAAATTCACCCGAAGGCTAGAGATAGTTTTGAAACACAACAAAACACATCTCAAGTAACCTAATTGTTCCGCCACCGCCCCACAAAAGATTAGCGCATCATCTACGTACAACGAATGGGAAACACTCATAGATGCTCTTGTGAGAGACTCCACCACAAAAGTTCTTATATTCCTTTCTCCTCAAATTAACCACGTAATTGCCAAAGGAGTCAAATATCAATCCTTCTTCCTCCTTCTCCCCACACTAACACCCCTCCAAGAGCAAAGAAAATCCCTCACATTACTAGGGGATGTCAAGTCCACTCCAGAGAAAAAGAAAAGTCAAGGACCATAACTCCCACACTACCTCATAATGGATAAGAAGGTGGCTCACACTTTCTCCATCTCATTTACACATGCAATGCAACACCAATTGACAAGCACTTGTTGTTGCCTCCCTTTTAATCAAATTACCAATGGTGAGGATCTTGTCATGGGATGCACATCAAACAAAGAAAGCCACCTTAAACGGTGCCATAGTGGCTCAAAACTCTCTCCAAGGGAAGGAGAACCCCCTATTACCTAATGGGCCTTGTATTACGACTTCACTTCAAATCTACCAGAAGAAGACCTCATCCATCAATCGAATCACCTCCGTCCCCAAGGTGGATGGCATAAAGACGAGAGAGGGGATGAGTTTGATACGAGGAATACTACTAGTAGTAATTCTTATTAACATAGAAAATAATGCCTTTATCTTCTTTTTTTTTTCCCCATCAAAAATATAAAAAGAAAAAAAATATTTTGAGAGATTCCAAATTTGTGTCCACGCAACTTATAGTTTCACAATGTTGCATTAGGTTTTGATGCAATGCGCAATGTTCTACTATCTTTCAATGGATAACGCTAGAATTTTGTTATTCCACTAGTGTTTGTTTTGGTCTCTTAGGAAACGAAAACATTTCAAACATCCCATTAAAAACAAAAGGAAACTTTGTTCCTTACTTCAAACACAATAATACAATGCACCTTGAGCTTTGGGTGTCAACCTTATTTCCTAACAAAGTCCCATTCTATCCACAGTATTGAAAGCACTAAACATTTTTCCATTTTCTGCTTCAAGATTCAAGTTCCCATGATAGGAACAAAAGTGAAGGCATCAGGACTAGCTGTCAATATAAGGCAAAAGCAGTAAAATATGAAAGTAGAATTATCCTGGCATATTGTCACTAAAAGAATGATTGGTCAAAAGTCAAAGAGGGTGTTAATTGGCAATAAAATAAACCATAAGATTATTAACCTTGATGAGTTCTTCTTGCATTTCAAGGAACTCCAATTTCCTCCTCCTTTCTGAAACAGAATCTTCAGATGGTAAGGCTACGACACCAACAGTATCGACAACCTCATCTGGAAGTGAAGACAATGTAGCCCCAACGATTTCCTCCGGCTTTAACTTTCCAGAAACAGTGAAGGCTCTGTGTACAGTATCAAAACAGGAAAAAAGTTAAATGCAGTCCAAGTTATAGATTAAAACAAACTGGTGTGGCTTCCAATTTTGATTACAAAAATTAGAACTGAAAGGGCCTTTAAAATACCTGGAGAGGATCAAAAGTGAAGATGGTACTGAGTGATTGAGAGATAAATCCAACCAATCACGAAGCTAAAGAAAGAGATTATACACTTACATTAAACTTCTGAACCAAATATGTTAATTCATCAAAAACACTGTAAATGTATCTGGGCTGTAAAATTGAGAGAGAGAGAGAGATTCATGTGTAGCTGATGTCAAGCAGCTGCACATGCCAAATAATCTCCATCACACAAAAATACCTTTATAATATTACAAAAAAAGATAGGAATGTGTAGCCATATCCTGATGTCCTTGGATTTGGGAATTTATATATATCCTATAATTAGATGCATACCAACACCCAACACACATCCAATTCCGTTTAATATAGATGTTCTTGAGCTTCTTAAAAGCCCTCCTCAAGATGAATTTACGAAATTGCTTTTATGGAGAGACATTGGGTAGACTGCTTTAATCAATGTGTCAATTAGAATGCTATCTTCTTGAATTTTATCTCAATATTAAATTACAACAGCATGTCATGCTCTTAGGCTTCAGTCAAGGATTTTTTCATAAATATGTGCAGCTAAAATTTGTTTGTGAAGAAGCATAAAATGAAAGCACAAAATTCTACTTATACCAAAAAAGGTAGCTCATGTGCCAATGTAAAAAGAACCAGCCCAGCCAACATAGTCAAACCAGTGAACCGGTGAACAAAACCGTTGGCAAAGCCAGTTAAAGAAGCATACAAACTGGATGAACACATATGGCCCAGCTATATTGTATGTCAACAAAATGAAGCATGCAGGCTGCAGAAACCATCTGGTTTTCTTTTGCCGAAAACATGAGATTTATGTAATCACAACCATGACTGTTCAGAAAAACACAATGGGATAAAATTCAAGCCAGGAACGACCAGTCCACACGTTAATCTTGAAATTTCTATTTAACTTATGTGAAACGTTTACAAACCAAGCCAAAAGAGAAACTTCTTCAGGGGAGTTAGCATACCCATGATAGGATGGGCTGGTTCAATTTTACCTCACAATCCCCTTGTACAACAATAGGAATTAATGAGACCATTTAATGTAATTTGGAATTTCTACAAACACAAAAAAAATGCTATCCAAAAATATAGGGCTTGTTTGGTTTGTTTTTGGGTGAGTTGTTTTTGAAAAAAATTTCCAAAATTTTGTTTGGTTTATGGTTTTTCTCAAAAAATTTCCAAAATCACTCTCTTTCTTACACATCAATCATCACTTTTTCTCTCTCCTCTCTCCTTTTCAATCACTTTTTTTCTCATACACATTTACTCAATTACAACAAAATATCAAATCATCCCAAACTTTCAAACTCCAAAATTACTTTCAAAATATACAATCAAACAAACTAAAAAAAATTCTAAACTTTCTCCCCAATTTTTTTTTTTTTGAAATTCACTCTCTCGAAAACAAACCAAACACACCCATAATGTCTATATGAAACCATGGACCTTGGAATGAGATCCTCAGTCTGCATTTAATAATCTATACACTAGACATAATTCAAGGAGTTTTCAAGCTTTATACTTCTGTTTTAATTCTAATTGTCAAAGACGAAAAAGAGCAACACACAAGTAGATCCAAGAGTGGGAGAAAGAGGGGAAAAAAGGAAAGAAAAAGAAAAAAACCTGTTGGCGCATTTCCTCAACTGAAAGTAAACCAAGCATGCCTCGCTCTCTACAATCTTCACGAAGTTCAGCTTCTGAAAGAGACTCCAAACCCTCCGCTTGTATCATTTTATCATCATTCTTTATCCTTACAAAACAAACAATAATAATAACAATAATTCAAGGATACCTACCATTTGAAAATGTATTTTCCCTCAGGTCAAACCACCTTTATGTAAGCATGCAATTCTTCAAATTATTCTTAACAAGCAATACTTTCGAAACTTAATCTATGATAGTCCTCAATAAAATAAGAAAAAGAAACTTATGCACAAAGATGAGCCTATGCATATTAACATGCATATTACTGTGAATCTGTGTCTCTGTATTTAATCCTTTTTTTAGCTCATTTTGCTACATCATGGAAAAAGGATCAGATTTTGTGGAGGGCCCGAATGACACGTGATAACCAAGACAAGGTTCCAAGAAAATAATTGGGCCCCTCAATATTTCATAAAATAGCCCACTGGTCGCGGGCCATGAAGCATGTGATTGCACATATTTGGCGAACAGTTTCAGCTTTTTATTACACAACCAGAGACACAGATCAAAGGTGAATATATTTTTCATGCAGTGAGAGGGTAATTGGCTCAAAACTCTACACCCCCACACCACTTTCTGGCACAACTTTTGTGAATTCCAGAAGTCTCATTTCATGGGGCTTAAACTATTCCAAGGACACTAAAATTTATCAGAATAAATCCACAATATCTTTCTTCCAAGTTGAGGAAAAATCAATCATCTAAGCCATAAATTCAAACTAGAGCACAAGTAGGTCAAAAAGTTCAAGTCAACCTCAAAACAAGCTGTGAGATTTAAGAAGATAGACCAGACAGCCCAATCTTAGCTGGGTTCAAACTCACCCAGATCTTTTACACCATAAAATTAAAAAGGCCACCCATACTCACGGTGGTATGATAGTAAACCTACATAAAATAGGAAGATGTATCTCACCATTGCAATCTTTTTCGAAGCATAAACCGCAAATATGCATCTGTTCCATAAGGATTAATTCCCATATACTTGCACATGTTCACTAACCGAGGCCTGAGTACAAAAGAGTCCAAAACAAGGAGAAAGAGTTGTTATATAGTCCCAGTCATTAAGCAAATAACAATACCAACACAAATTTCAGATTAAACAGCTAGGATACAGCATAATGTACAATCAATGATAATAAAGCTCAACCTGCTAATATTATCCAGTGTGAGTTCATCGTTGAACAACTTAGCAAAGCTCAAAATTTCCTCATTAGAGACACCAGCACCTCTTCTAACCTACACAACATACCAGGTCATACATATCGTGATTAACAGCAAGAGAGAAAACAATATATACAAGGCGCTGACTGTTAGAATTGTAACTGACCTTGGTCAAAAATTCATCGAGATCTTCAGCTGTTTTCTTAGTTTCTCCACTCCGTGAGCTTTGGACTTCCTTTGCCATTTCTTTAACAGTCTCCTGGAGAAATTTTGCATATTCTATTCTTGCATTTAGCCTCCTTTTCAATGCTTCCTACAAGTTAAGCATTTGATGCGAATCAAATATCCAGCTTGAAACGGGGGCAACAATAAAACCCATGGCATGCATTGTAGCTGTTCGTATGCATGCAAATGTACATGAAAATAAGAGCACCTATGAGTGCCCGTGCAAATGGACAACTGTACATTCCACTTAAATTAGTGACAAAATATGGAGAAGGAATATGTTTTTGATAAGTAAAAGATATAACTTCATATATAAAGAGGTATGGTGTCACCAACATCTAGTACACACCGTACAAGGGAGGAGTTTATGCACTAAAATGAAAAAGGGAAACAATTTTGCATAGCAATACCATAAATGTGTGGTGTCACCTTGTCATGGAAGCATAATATCCATAACATTCAGGTATAAATCAGTGTTACATGGACTCTTCTATTCTCCCTAGTGTATTCGCATCCACCAAATATGACAAGGCTAAGGGTTTGTGTTTTGTGTCAAACCCATGTAATCAAATTAGTATCCAAATTAGACACTTGGTCTTTGTTTGGTTTTGAGTTTTCAAAAATAGTTTTTTGAGTTTTCAATCCGTATTTTTTTGTTTTTATTGAACTTTTTAAAAAATTTAATCATTTTTGTTTTACTTTTTAGATCTACTTAATCTAGATACACTCAATAAGTAAAATATTTGTGAATAAATCTTTAAAAAATTCAATAAACACAAAACAAATACGAACATGCACTGAATCTTTGTATTTTTTGTAATGGTCACAAAAGTCGAATTACACTTCTAGAAGTATAAACTTGAACGATAAGGCATATCATTGATTGTGTGCCAAATTTTGATGAGCATATTGACACAGATATAGCTTAGGAGATACATGTAGAGGTGTATGCCATAAAAGTTGGCAATTTCCAATCTATCTCCTTATAAGAAAGGTTGTGAGTTTGGTAAAAACTAAGGAGAATGTAAAAAAAAATTTCGACTTCAGAATTATCCAGCATTGCGAACTTCAAAGACTCAGGTCCTCGTCTAGATTGTGAAAAGTTTAACCTGAAAGCTAATAACTGCTAGCAGCTTATACATTTAATATTTCTTACTAATAAACTTCCAGCATAACTAGAACTGAGCCACAAATGAAAACCTCCTAGCATGTATAAACGAATTGAAGAAGAATAAAACCACCTGCTTCTTTGTGTGGTGACTAATAAGATGCCGTGCACCGCCCATTTAGAGATTTCACAAATGCCCAAATCAAAAGGTGAGATTCTTATTGTTCAAACCAGGTCAGATGGCTCAACCTATCTCTTCATTATAATTCAAAATTGACTAAAACCCATCTTATTGAATTTTCCAATGCTTATATATCCTAGAAGATTTAAAAGTCCCTCTATTTTTGGGGTATTAATGACTAGAATAAGAAAGACAATGTAAGAACAAACTAATTTCCAACCAAATAAAAAACTAAAGAGAATATATGTGTGTCTGTGTGTTGTAAATTTGAAGTCATCAATTTAGTAAATATTTGATTGAGTAGACAACTTTTTCACAGGTCCTCAAGAGCAATCAATTACTCTTCTATTCTTTATAGTTTATCTGCTTCCAAGTTTGCTAAGGTACCTTTGCAAATGCATTTTTGCAAAGTAAGAATGGAACACAAAATGCAGTGATTTTTCTTTTCAAATCAAGGTCTTCTATGAAAGAACTAGAGATAGTTGAGTGGCTTGAGCGAGAATGAAAAGCTGAAAGACAAATATTGGAGCCCTTTACAATATTCTAGAAATCTAGAAACAGAATGCCTAGGTCGTAAGGCAAGGGAGAATGGAACCCCACTTTGACTCACCAAGAAGAAAGTAAGTGTTATTATATCATTTCTTTTGAAGTGAGATAAATCAGTGCATGGACATAGGGCCGCCAGCCCACATCAAAACATGGGTGCATTGCGCACACTGGAGCACAAAAAAATCTTTAACATGTTTAAAGATCTTAAGCAAAACTAGACATAATAATGGTCCGAGGGTCAAGGGGAGAAGTCCAATAATGAAGGTTTTTGCTCCAAATTGTTGAGGCACAGTCTATAATAGGATGAGTTCCAAAAGTGCAAGCTTCCAGGATGAGTGTAAATAGCCCTATATAAGACTCCAAGAAAAAAGAACTTGATAGAATGTCATGCATCTGACAAGGAAATGTACCATAGATAACCTAGAATAAGCTCTACAATAGTGGTACAAACTAACCCTTCAAAATTGGCTAGCAGGGAAAGGGGGTTCAAGTGCTTATAGTCACTTGGTAAAGCTCACACTTCATCGATGTGGTACAATTGTAGGATTGTAACACACCACCATGCTCCACAACCAACGTCCACAACGATCCACTCTATCAACAGACCTGATGGTAGCACTTTCCTTTTTGGCGACTTCACTCACCTATTCATATGCAACACCCTCAGTACTATGTCCATACATAATTCTAAGGTATCTTAATCCAACCTATAAGTCACTCATTCTACAACTCGAACCACAAAGTCACACCCCCATCCAATACTCGCATGGGTTGTGTCTGATTACATACTCGACGTGGTGGCTATCTTTGATACCAAATGAACCCTTAAAAACCGGCTTGCAAGGAAAAAGTGCTCAAGAGCTTACATTCACATGGTCAAGCTCACACTTCATTGATGTGGGGTAATTTTAGGATTCTAACAAATAACTCACGATAAGACACATCCAAACAATAAACAATGTAAACATAATAGAAAGAGAACAAAGATGGAAACTTCAGCACTTATCAAGGGGAAAAATAAAAAAAGGATGAAGTCTACAGCATGCAAATTGCAATTCATTTAGCATGAAACAAGGAATAGATTTTAAGCCCAAGAAGAATCAGTACCTGTTCTTTCATTTTATCTTGAAATGTTGATGGTAACATGTTGGGAAATACCGCCAAGAAAACTGGGAGCAAGAATTCCATGAATGGGACAATGATAAAAACAGCAAATGGAACTAGTCTAAAAATATCAGCTGTGGTTCGGGTTAGCTGTTGCCTCTCCCTCCTGGTGAGACTCTTCCCACCAGCAAGTTTAAGCAGCAACCTTGAACTGATCCTCACGTCAACCCACAGTAGCTTACAACCCAACCAATAATGTTGCAGTGTTGACACAAATTCATTTTTCCAATGATTTAGTTTCTTTGCCCAATCTTCCCTAAAGAAAGAAAACGGTCAACTAAGTATTAAATTTGAAACATGTTGACTTGGTAATAAACAAATAAATCAACAAATGCAAAATTGTTAACCTGCTCATCGAAGCAACAGCTCTCAAAGCTGGACCAATCCCCAGGAGTGTGGCCCATACTCTTTGTAAAGCAGACTTAGCAACCTTTTCAGATTCTTGCAATCGTTTGGCTTTAGCTTTGGCCTTTGCAGTACTCAGACCTTCAACAGCTTGATCACATTCCTCCGGAGATGCTTCTTTTCTCTTTTCAGCAACTAGTTCCTCCTTATCTTCATCATCGCTACCCAAATCAGGCTTACCTGCCGTGGCTGTGGAAGCATAATGTATAGATTGCGGCATCAACCTCATCCCCGTGGGGAGAATAAATTGTGATCTTCCATTCACATGACCGGATGCCATAACTCCATAGCATCTATGCTTAAAGATTCCCAATGCCGAAAATTTTAGTAAATCCTCATTCACAGCTGAACCTGCATCCCCATCCTTTATGCAAAAAATATCTCCAGAAGGATGATTTGCACCAGAGCTCAAACCACGAGAATCCACATACTGATTGGATTGTCCATGACCAAGACTTTGAAAACTTCGAATTGAGCGTGCAGAGACATTAAGGTAATCAGAGACAAACTTCCTTCTCCGTAGAATTGATCTTGAAGCCATGATTAATTTTTCCTCTCTTCACAAAGAGAATCAGAGTCACAATTTGCAAGCATCGACTTACTTAAGCTAGTCAGCAGAACCATAAGAAGATTAATCCATGACCAAAGAAAAGACCAAAAAGAATAACAGCCAAATAAAACCTGAATACTACATGAGTACTACATTCCTGTAAACATTATAACAATCTACAAGTGTACTACATTTCGCATTCAGTATTAGGACATTCAAGAACAAATACAAAAACAAACATATAATCAGAATCACAAAATGAGAAAACTAATTAAGAGGAAATTTTATATGCAGTGTACATAGGTTTCCCACACTGCACAAGTGCAATCTACACTAAGGCCTCGTTGCTAATTTATTAGTTGGTTTTTTAGCTTTTTATGACAAGATGTGCGGAAAACTAGATAGAGAGAGTGATGTGACAACTATATATATATATATATTTTACTTTTTTGATAAAAGCCTATCATCCCAAACAAGGCCTAAAACTTAAAAACAATATAATCATGTGAATATCAGTTTGGAGAAAAATGAAAAAGAAAATTAAATTGCACATATCAAACCAATTTATCTGCATTTTAAAACTACTAATAGGTGTCAGCTAAAACAGAAAAAATAAAAAATAAAAAATTAAGAGGGGGTAAAGCTACCCTTGGTGACCTGGTGGTCATGGGTTCGAGTCCCGGAAACAACCTCTCCGGTTGCGGGGTAAGGCTGCATATATCAACCCTTCCCCATACCCCGCTTAAGTGGGGAGTTTCGTGCACTTGGTATGTGCACTTGGTAAGTATGCCCTTAGAGAGAGAGAGAGAGAGAGAGAGAGAGAAGAAATAGGAAAGTGCTTACGAAATTTAATTAATTAAAGCAAGAAAATCAAAAAAAAAAAAAAAAAAAAAAAAAGCATAAAGAACCAAATACGCTTATTGTGCATAGTCAAGAAAAGTTAAAAAAATAAAATAAAAATCCACAAGAAGAAATTCACAACAATCAATTTATGAATCACAATTTATGCAATTGAAGGCACTGGTATTATATACACCAACACCTATTTCTGCACAACACATACAAACAAGCACGTATATATATATATATATATATATATCAAATGAATCATATAAATGAATTAATGACCAAATGAGAGAAATTGAAAACATAAAAAGCTGGAGTCGCAAGAAACATTTACAGAAGCTGAGTGTAATTCTACATATTATCAGCAACGAAATGATTCTGAAAACTATACGAAATTCAAAAAGTTGAGACCGATCAAGAGTTGATGAGCACTTACAAACTTACAGTTTGTGCGAGACTCAGCACCAACGATCTGAGTAACGAACGAAGAACAATCAATCCCCCAAAATGGCGCAACGAGAGAGCGAGAGAGCGAAACTAATGCCTGAAGAGAGAAAGAGACGAGGAGGGGTTTTAGGCTGTGTGCGCAGTCTACACGAAAAAAGGGAGGGCGCTGAGATTTGAGAGAAGAATGGAAAGATTGCCTGGTGCTGAGGACCACTAGATCTTGGTGGTTTGCACCGCTTGATGTCATTGAAATATGTGTGATTGGAGGATGATTGGGTGAGATTGTGAGAGATATTTTAAGTGGGGCCAAGGGATGATGGCGGGACTGGGGGTTGTTGATTTTGTTTACTGTCGAGGTGTCCATCCAAGAAAGAGATGCGTATATACGAGTGCAATTAGGACATGTCGGAGGCTTTATTTGCTCACATTAAAAAAATTGCACTTATATGAAGATTAACCTAGGTTATTTTAATAATTTTTTATTTTTTATAAAAAGATATATAAAAAAAATAAAAGAGAGTGATGTGATAATTTATAATGATTTTTTAATTTTTTTAATTAAAATGTATAATTAACAAGCAATACCTATTTTAAAAACTTGATTAAAAGTTATTTTTTAATATTTAATCTCTTTTAGGCTATATTATTTTTTTATATTTTTTTTTTAAAAAAAATTTAAAATTTCAACTTTTAACTTAATTTTTAAAACAAGTCTAAAATAAATAACATCAAATTAATGGGGCAATTAAAGATAATATGCTTGACCAAGAAGTCTAATTTTTTGCATTTTTATGTAAGACACGCCCTAAACTAATAATTTAGGAGTCGTTTGGCTAAAGATTTTTGGTTAAAAAAGTATAAAAAGACAAAATTAATTATATAAGTCAATAAATAAAATATCACATCCAAACCATAATCGTTATATTTTTCCTCTCACAAAAATCAAAAAAGCCAAACCAAACGAGGCTAAAAAAGCTAGGTTAAAAAAGTCTCAACACAAAAAAGTCAGTTAAAAAAGCCAATGCCAAACGAAAACTTAGATTCCAAAATTTATACATCATAATATGCCAATTTGAGCTCTATATAACAAATCTCTAATATACAACGTCATTTGGGGGTGAAATTAAAAAAATACATATTTTAAGAATCTCAAATATTCTTTTTTTGGAAAAATTAATCTAACATCCCTCTCCAATTTTTAGTAATGAGAGATGTCCATAATAATTTTTTTTGTAGTTTAAGGTCTCTCACTCACACCCATATATAATACCCACTCTATCATTCTCTCACTCACACCCATATATAATACCTACTCTATCATTCATTCTCTCTCTCTCTCTCTCTCACACACACACACACATTCTAAAAATGGATGATGACACAGACATCTATGGTGATAAGCAAGAGGAAGCCGAGGAAGTAGAGGCATTCTCTGAGTGATTTTCCAATAACCACCACTGATGATCAATCTCACTCTAACGATAACATCTCTATATCCAAATCCAAGTATGAAGATTGTAGATCATTCTCTGAACCTACTAATTTCTTTGAATTCTTCAACAATCTCACCTCTGAAATGTCTCATCCACTCTCAGTCGATCGAGTCATTCATTTCTCGATCGATCGATCGATCTTCGAATCTCAAAAAAAAATGAGAGAAATCCTGTACATTCAAGGTGGACAGTGTGGAAAACCAGATTGGATCAAAATTTTGGAAAATTGTTTGTGATGAACATGGGATTGATCCAACTAGAAGGTATGTTGGAACTTTAGATTTGCAACTAGAACGTGTTAATGTATACTACAATGAGGCTTCTTGTGTGAGGTTTGTTCTACGTGTTGTCCTCATGGATCTTAAGCCTAGCACCATGGACAGTGTTCGCACTGATCACCAATCATAACTCGGTATTTCTTCATCTATCTGTATCTTATTATTGATTTTTATTGCATTGGATTTGAATCATCACTCTCTTATTTGTCTATACAGTCCAGAGAATTTCTCTAGTAAGAAGAGATATGTTTGGTGATCGGAGGAGAGAGATTAATGATTTGTGCTAAAATTTCTCTAGTTTGGTTAAAACAATTTTCTTTGGTTTAAAATTGTGAACAAACATAGAGAAATTTGTGAACAAAGTCAGATAAATTCCCTGTGAACAAAACTAGAGAAATTTTAATTCTCTGTGAACAAAGCCAAAGAAATTTGTGAACAAAGTCAGAGAAATTTCAATTTTCTCTAGATTTCTCTAGCTTGAACTTAGAGAAATTCTCCTTTTAGTGAGTCTCTCTCTGTTTCCCCCTCTCTCTCTCTATATATATACTAGTGTATGCCCGTGCCTAAAGGCACGGTGCAAATAATGATGAGATCAAAATGTAATTAAATATAAAATTATGGGGTTAAAAGGTAATTTATCCCATTTGTTGCTAAAAATTTGAAGTCAAAATATGAATGAAGGTCTAGTTAGTTTTGAAAAGATTTTTTTATTAAAAAAACTTGAAAATATTTTTAGTTGTATATTTTGAAAATAAACATTTCCCAATCACCTATTTAAAGTACGGCAAGTAACACAATCATAAACATTTCATTTTTATTAACAAATTTTATGACTCTAAAGTATAAACTTTATATCAATGCAAACATTAAAAATAAAAGCACCCTTGCTAAGCAAGTTAATAAAAAATTGTAAACACAAAACAAAACATACAAACCAAGGTATTTTACATTTGTTAACACTCTATAATCCAAAAAAAATTACACCAAACAATGCACACCAGCCAGTATTCTGCAATTCAAAAAAAAAAAAAATTAAATTAAATACTAACCAACACACACCAGCTATTACTCTGCAATCTAAGAAAATTAAAATTGAAATGCACACCAACCAGTGCTCTGTAATCTAAAAAAATTAATTTAAATACCAAGCAATGTACACCTGCTGGTGCTACTGCTGCAAATCACATTGTAATAGTTCTTTGCAAATTATAAACCTGAAACTACGTGTGAAAAATATAAGAAAAATAATAATAATTTAACTTACCTACAAACAATGTGACATGAGAAAGATGTAGTCCCAACACAATCTGACATCAACCAAAAACCTACAAATGTTATGCAAACTTTCAGATATAACTAATTAAGTTGAGAAACAACTAATATACCTAGGCAGTTCAATATAAAGCTAGACATTGGGTCATTGAGCAATCAACAATATTTTTTGATTAATACTAAATCACTTGTACATTTTTTGAGCAATACTAAATCACTTGTACATCCATGAAAAATACTAAATCACTTGTACGAAAAATAGCAACCTTACAAAAAGTAGCAACCATACATACCAGTCAAATGTTTTTTTGCAAATCATTTGTACATCTTTTGAGAATTTAAAATGAATAGCAAAAAGTCAACTCATCTCTCCACTTTTCGAAATAAAACCATTGATAGCAAAATCAATAATAAAATCTAAAAATTAATAGGAAAATTGCCAATCAATGGTAAAGCTTATCAACTTTAATAATTTAAGTGATAAAGTTTCCCATGATTTTGCAATTTTTTTTGGTCTTACCACTGATTTGCAATTTCTCCAAAATTAATTTCAGTAATTAAGTGTCACAGATAGAAAATACTTAATGGGTTACAATTAAGATGCGAAGAAATAAAAACATAAAAAAAATGACTTACCCTGCAATTTTTGTAAGCAATCTCGGTGGAAATTCTACAAAGATACTAAGATCTTTTTACCCTCAATCAGGCAACGGTCATTCGTTATTTTAATTCATTTTCATATAAGACAATTAGCGAATGACTTGTGCCTAAAAACATTCGAAAAGGAAAGGGAAAAAAAAATATCTAAGCATGCTTTCTATCAATTATTGCATACTATCTCATGAATTGTTTGTATGATTTCAAATAAATATATCAAATGGGTTATGAGTTCGAAAACCGTTATGATTAAAAATTAATACTATAATTGCTAAAAAAAGGCAATCAATAGACTATACTCAATTAAGCGGTCCTAAACAGAAACAGTAATTTTCATTAGATCACTCACACGCAACATAGATAAAAATTTGATCAACAAATAAAAGCCGATAGAAAATGAGATTAGAAGAAAACTAAAAAGTTAGTTGGAAAGTAATTTGAAAATTCAATATTACTCATTTTTCCTTTCAAAATGACACCAAAATTAAAATTAGGCAATTCCATCAGCTAGACTCCTCTTAGTTAAAGTAGATAGCATAATAATAAAAAAACAAACAAAAAATCAACAACTACGGTCCTCTAAAAAAAATAAAAAAATAACTATGAATTAAAAAATATGAACAAAAAAAATTTAAAGTTGCTCATTATGTTTAGGTCAAAAATCTGTCATAGTGTTAAGATTTTCTCTCATTCTACCTTTAAAACCCACCAAAGAAAACATTGAAATCAATTATTTCACAAAACTATCAACATATATGCACCAAAAGTCACAAATAATCACATACCCATAAATTGAGTTTTGAAATAATAAATGAGCTGCACATACCTATAATAAAAAAAAACTACACACTCCCTAAGAAATGAACCCTCAAGATCAAACATAGATCATACCCACATGTCAAGAGAGAATGAATGGGATAAAATGCAGATGATTAAAAGAGAGGAGAGATGGATAGAGGTTTGTGGAGTAAGCTTTGCAGTGAAGCAAGATACAAAAAATTGAGAGATCTTTAAAGATGGAATTTATCAACAAACATGACACATTTGAGAGGGAATTTAAAGGTGAAAAAACAATCTCTCACCATTTGATCTTAGAAAGAAATAATCAATCTTTCCAAAATATTCAAGAAACTTTAAAAAAGCTACCTTCTTGATCTTAGCGGTATAAGATCTGACAAAATGTTTAAAATTGATCTTGACCATCTAAAATGATACATGAGACAGCTATCCAATCTCTCTACTTGGACAATGATACAAAGTACAGAACAATGTAACAACAATATTCCTAAATTTCCAAAATTCACAAAGCTTCACAATTCAAGTGATGACAAAACAGAGTATATTCTTCATCCAAGTACATCATCACTTATGGTTATCTATTCAAGGCTCTAAAGCTCTAAGCAACATGATCTTGATTATCACCATCTTGCTCTTGCTTCTACTAGCCTGTGAGAAATTAATGCAAATTGTGAAAGTTAGGTTAGTAACTTGGTAGACAGAAAGTAGCATGCTACATAAAAGAGAATTGATATGGTACATGATTCAATGTTGAGATATCCACAACGCAATATAATAACTTCAAACTATCTTGCAAATGCCAACATCACCGTTTAAAGCAATGCAACTATTATGGTCAATTGAAACCTGTCATTCCATGTTCAAGTGAATAGACATGCGTCTGCACTATTAAAGTAGATAAATGAATAGAAAGAAAACAACAACATAGAGAGTGAAATTGAGAATGACAACAAATCATACAAACCTCCAGACCGTAGCTACCTAAAAACCTATTGTAGTGAAAACATCATGTTTGATACAATAAGAAAAGGAAAACAACCAAAGAAAAAGAAAAATATAAAACAAAATTCAGTTGATAGTGGAAGACAACCTTGAAAGAGAAAAATAATCCAAGTACCTACTAATCTATGTATTTTTTCCCAATGCAAGAGTCTAGGCTATTCCTACACTCTTCTAACTCGTTGAGAGTATTATTCAATGGAAACCCAAAAAAAGAATGTGAGACATGTATTTCATAGAAAAGAACAGTTACATGTGTTGGAAAAATGGTTTCTATAGGCTTATTTTGGGCCGACTTTGAGCTTAAAATTGAGTGGGCCCCGAACGTCTTTTGAGACGGGTCCGAAGAGGTGAGGTACAAGTCACACGGTAAAGACGGTTCATCAAAACCATTTATGAGTGAATGAGAACATGACGTCGTTTTCGAGTTCGTGGAATGAACATTTAAAGTTTGTAACGTGGGTTTTCTTGTGAGGCTTGTCCCACATTGAAACTTTAAGAGAGTTTTGTTGAGTTTATAAGTTCTAGCCTACAATACTTAGGTTGGGCCCCAAGGGGCACCCCAAGTTTGTAGAAGGGATGAGTTATGGACAAAGTGAACCTTAGCCCAAACCACCACATGCACGCGCGCCGCCGCCATCCGTTCGGCCGGGCTGGGCACGGGTGTCGGTTGTGGGTCGGGTCGGTTATTGTATTAATTTTTTGGACGAAATTCATTTGAATTTTTTCAAAAAATATTGTGAGAATTTAATTCAAATTTGAATTTCAATTTTTGTCCAACTTCTGTCTGAAATTCCTCAATAGATTAAAACTATTTTTTCAGTTTTTTAACTTCCAGAAACTGCCCAGCAATGCCGGGTTTAACTGTCCAGCAGTTAAATCTGTTCAAACAGATTAGATCTGTTTGAATTTTGAAGTATACCTGTTCATTTCAAATTCGCATCTGTTGAGTTCAAAATTCTGCACCTGTTCGGCTCTATATATACCAGCACTATCCAGCATTTTATCCAATCCGAAAATCAGTCTGCTCTTATGCCTTTGCTGTCCAGATTTTGCTCTAGTGCATTTATTCTTCATATATTTGTTTTAGATTAAATAATCAGAGAGTTAGAACACAGGTTTGGTTCGCCGAACAATTTGTTTTGGAGTGCTACTACAAATTGGTTAAGATCATTGTATCCTGCGAGATAGACGCCACTCAACCGTAAGCACCGTAGCGCGGCGAATCTGTCTTAAGGACAGAGTGTCACACACTCGACTTGGTCTTTGAATTTTTAATTTAGTTCGATAAATAAATTCGGTATTTATTTATTTGTTTGACTTTGTTTCAATTTATTTTATTTACACAGAAGATTGCTCCAACAATCTTAAGACAGATTCGAATTTATTTTGTTTACAGAATTTTTTCGTTTGTTTCCTTTTCTCTTTCTTCTTTTAAGAAAATTATTTTCTGTGGATTTACAAAATAATATTCTGGTTGGAAAAATAAATAGTGATTATATGCTATTTGACAGATAGTAGTAATATACTATCTATTTTCTTTGACAACTAGTAGTACGATACTGGTGTCATTAACAATTCAGAATATATTTTTGTGGAATTTTTTCAGAAATTAATTTTGGGTTTTAGAAATTATTTTTTGAGTTTTCATTACTTAAAATTCTGTTTTAGTATTTTAATTATTGAAGTGTTACAGAAATTTATTGTCGGTGTGGAATTAATTTGGTTGAACAAAATTTTATTTTATTTCCAAATTAATTGAAAAATAAAAGTTATTTTCTTATTTCTTTTATTTTTACAGAATTTAATTTCCTGTGTGGAATTAATTTGGTTGAATAAAATTTTATTTTATTTCCAAATTAATTGAAAAATAAAAGTTACATTCGTGCTTCGTTTATTTTTTACAAAATTTAATTCTGTGAATTTGGTTTTATTTTTTGTGTAGTGTAAATTCTAATTATAAATTTGTTTTATAAATTAGAATTGATGGCTACTGAAACTAATGCCCAAACAAGTACTACTGTGGTGGCTGCAATGATGCCAACCCTCTCTCCTGTTGTAACAGTACTGGTAAATCACGGTAAAAAACCAGAGAAGTTCGCAGGAACTGACTTTAAAAGATGGCAACAGAAAATGTTGTTCTATCTTACAACTCCGAACCTGGCTCGTTTCCTCCGTGAAGATGCTTCTATCTTGAAAGATAATGAAACCGACCGACAAGTGGTTGCTGCGGTTGATGCCTAGAAACATGTCGATTTCCTTTGCCGGAATTACATCTTAAATGGACTTGACAACACATTATACAACGTCTACAGTCCAATCAAGACAATAAAGGAACTTTGGGAATCGTTGGAGAAAAAGTACAAAACGAAAGATGCCGACTCAAAGAAATTTGTGGTTGGTAGATTCCTGGATTTTGTAATGGTTGATTCAAAAATTGTGATCAGCCAAGCTTAAGATTTCCAACTCATTCTGCATGGCATTCACGCAGAAGGCATGTCTCTCAGTGAATCCTTCCAAGTTGCAGCCTTAATTGAAAAATTACCAAAAGGCTGGAAGGAATTCAAGAACTACCTCAAACACAAGCGCAAAGAAATTTCTATGGAAGAATTAATTGTGCGTTTGAGGATTGAAGAGGACAACCGCAATTTTGAAAAACGGGCTGGTAAGCATCCTATGGAGTCTAAGGCAAATGTGGTGAAACATGCTTCAAAAATCAAGAAACGAAAGTCTTCTGGAGAAAGTTCATCACAATGCTCTAAAGGGGGGGAAAATAAAAAGTACAAGTTTAATGGCAAATGTTACATATGTGACAAAGAGGGACATCGGGCCAAAGATTGCCGTAGCAAAGGCAAAAGCAAAAGAAGAACAAGCAAGAAGCCTGCTCAAGCCCACATGACTGAAGTAGACAATATTTCCAATGGTATAGATGATATCAATCTTTCTGCAGTTGTTTCCGAGGCAAATCTTGTCGGAAATCCTAAAGAATGGTGGGTGGACACTGGTGCTACTCGCCATATCTGTGCCGACAAAAAGATGTTCATATCTTATTCTACAGTGGACAATAGTGAACAACTTTTTATGGGCAACTCCTCAACTTCCAAAGTTGAAGGACAAGGAAAGATTGTACTTAAGATGACATCTGGAAAGGAACTTACTCTCAACAATGTGCTGCATGTACCGGACATTCGCAAGAATTTAGTTTCCAGATCTTTGTTGAGTAAGAATGGGTTTTGGCTAGTTTTTGAAAGTGGCAAGTTTGTACTTACCAAAAATGGGATGTATGTAGGAAAATGTTATATGTCTAGTGGCCTTTTCAAGTTAAATGTAATGACCGTCGTACCCTCAGTTATTAATAATAATACATCTTCCTCTTACTTGCTTGTGTCTTCAAATTTATGGCATGGTAGACTAGGACATGTTAATTATGGATCTTTACGTAGATTAATTAATATGGAATGTTTATCTAAATTTGATATTGATTCAAATCATAAATGTGAAATTTGTGTTGAGGCAAAATTATCTAAAACTCATTTTCATTCAATTGAAAGAAGTACGGAACCACTTGAATTAATTCATAGTGACATTTGTGATTTTAAATCAATTAAAACCAGAGGTGGGAAAAAGTATGTTATCACTTTTATAGATGACTATACTAGATATAGTTATGTTTATTTAATTCGAATCAAGGATGAAACTTTGGAAACTTTCATTCAATATAAGAATGAAGTTGAAAATCAACTTGGTAAGAAAATCAAGAAACTTAGAAGTGATAGAGGTGGTGAATATGAATCACCTTTTGGTGAATTTTGTAAAGAACATGGAATAATTCATCAAACCACCGCTCCTTACTCACCTCAGCAAAATGGAATTGCTGAAAGGAAAAATAGAACTTTAAAAGAAATGATGAATGCCATGTTAATAAGTTCTGGATTACCTCAGAACTTGTGGGGGGAAGCAATACTTTCTGCTAATTATATACTTAATAAAGTGCCCCGAAAGAAAGTGAATCAAACACCTTATGAATTGTGGCATGGAAGAATACCATCTTACAAATACTTAAAAGTGTGGGGGTGTTTGGCTAAAGTGGCTATTCCTAGTCTTAAAAAGACTAAGATAGATCCTAAGACCATTGATTGCATTTTCATTGGTTATGCCAAGAATAGTAGTGCATATCGGTTTTTGATTCATAAATCAGAACATTCCAAAATGCATGTAAATACTATTATTGAATCTCGAAATGCATCTTTCTTTGAACATGTATGTCCAAATAAGACTGGACAAGAGATTAGTAACAATAAAAGATCTCATGATCAAGAACATGATCAAGAACAAGAGTTAGATCAAAATGAGGAAGATGAACCTAGGCGTAGTAAACGTGCTAGAACCTCAAAATCTTTTGGTCCAGATTTTCTAACATATTTGTTAGAAAATGAGCCTTTAACTTATAAAGAGGCTATGCCCAGTCCTGAGGCTCCTTTATGGAAAGAAGCTGTCAATAGTGAAGTTGAATCCATCTTGCAAAATCACACTTGGGAATTAGTGGACTTGCCACCAGGTTGTAAACCTCTTGGGTACAAGTGGATTTTCAAAAGGAAAATGAAAGCGAATGGATCAATTGACAAGTACAAGGCAAGACTTGTGGTCAAAGGATTTAGACAAAAAGAAGGTCTTGATTACTTTGACACATACTCACCGGTTACTAGAATAACATCCATTAGAATGCTAATTGCAATTGCATCTCTATACAATCTAGAAATTCATCAAATGGATGTGAAAACCGCTTTCTTAAATGGTGAGTTAAATGAAGAAATTTACATGGAACAACCAGAAGATTTTTCTGTTCTCGGAAAAGAAAAGAAAGTGTGTAAATTGGTTAAATCATTATATGGTTTAAAACAAGCGCCAAAGTAGTGGCATGAGAAATTTGACAAGGCAATGATGTCAAATGGATTTAAAATTAATGAGCGTGACAAATGTGTTTATATTAAAAACACAGACAAAGGTTATGTCATTGTATGTCTTTATGTAGATGATATGCTCATCATAGGTAGTAATAATGACATGATTAAAACTACCAAGAAAATGTTGAATAAACATTTTGACATGAAGGACATGGGCATTGCTGATGTAAGTAATTCTTGATATGAAAATTACCAAAACATCAGAAGGATATGCTTTGTCACAATCTCATTACATTGAGAAAATACTTGACAAATTCAGCAAAGATAATGATCATCTTGCTAGAACTCCTGTAGATGTTAATTTGTATCTTTCTAAGAATGTACAGGAAAGTATTTCTCAATTAGTGTATGCCCAAATTATTGGAAGCTTAATGTACTTGATGAACTGCACTCACCCAAATATAGCTTATGCAGTAAGTAAATTAAGTAGATATACGAGTAATCCAAGAGTAAAACACTGGAAAGCAATTATAAGGGTTCTAAGATATCTCCAATTTACTCGTAACATTGGGCTTAATTATACTAGATATCCAGCAGTACTTGAAGGATACTATGATGCAAATTGGATATCGGATACTAGAGACTCGAAGTCCACCAGTGGGTATGTCTTTACTCTTGGTGGGGCGGTTGTATCTTGGAAATCCTCCAAACAGACTTGCATTGCTAGGTCTACTATGGAATCTGAATTCATATCTTTAGACAAAGCTAGGGAAGAGGCAGAATGGCTTCGCCACTTCCTTGAAGATATTCCAATATGGCCAAAACTGGTGCCTGCTATATGCATACATTGCGATAGTCAATCAACAATTGGTAGAGCACAGAGTCATATGTATAACGGTAAGTCTCGACACATTCGTCGTCGACATAATACCGTGAGACAACTACTCTCTATTGGAATTATTTCTATTGAATATGTGAAGTCTAAAGACAACATAGGGAATCCACTAACCAAAGGGTTAGCAAGAGAGTTAGTTGAGAATTCATCGAGGGGAATGGGACTTAAGTCTATTAAATAAGAGTTACCACAACGGTAACCCAACCTAGTTGACTGGAGATCCCAAGATCTAGGTTCAAAGGGACAATCGAGTTGTGAATAACTTAGAAGGATCACTGGGGAGTCTAACTCCTACCCATTTCTTTGATGAAATAGTGATGTCTGCAGCGTTTGAGGTTAAGTAAAATTTTAATGATTCTTATATCTAGGTAAACCTAGTGGAGTATGTCAGGATACTCTTCATAAGAATCGCCTATGTGAGTGTGAATTGGGCCGGTTCTATAAGATTTGTGAAGGGCTACAAGTCTTTAGAGCACTCATGAAAGACCAAGTTGTTCAGGGCCAAAATGAACACAATAGTGAGAACTAAACTGTGTCTAGAGATATACTGTGTGAGTTCTATTGTCTTGGTTTACACAAACGGATGAACAGTTCAAGACATCATGTTGACTGGTTAGCTAGTAAATCCGATAGTGTCTCACAGGGGAAGGTTCAAAGCCAAAAGCTACCTATCCTTTGCAAAATATTTTCAATTTCTGTATTCTCTGTATTTAGATCATGTTGTTTCATTTTCTCTCCGTCAAATTCCATTCATGTGTGGGATTATTGGAAAAATGGTTTATATAGGCTTATTTTAGGCCGACTTTGAGCCCAAAATTGAGTGGGCCCTGAACGTCTTTTGAGACGGGTCCGAAGAGGTGAAGTGTTCCTTGCCGCGTAACAAGTCACACGGTGAAGACGGTTCATCAAAACCATTTATGAGTGAATGAGAACATGACATCATTTTCGAGTTCGTGGAATGAACATTTAAAGTTTGTAATGTGGGTTTCCTTGTGAGGCTTGCCCCACATTGAAACTTTAAGAGAGTTTTGTTGAGTTTATAAGTTCTAGCCTACAATACTTGGGTTGGGCCCCAAGGGGCACCCCAAGTTTGTAGAAGGGATGAGTTATGGACAAAGTGAACCTTAGCCCAAACCACCACACGCGCGCGCCGCCGCCGCCGTCCGTCTGGCCGGGTCGAGTCGGTTCTTGTATTAATTTTTTGGACGAAATTCATTTGAATTTTTTCAAAAAATATTGCAGGAATTTAATTCAAATTTGAATTCCAATTTTTGTCCAACTTCTGTCTGAAATTCCTCAACAGATTAAAACTGTTTTTTCAGTTTTTTAACTTCCAGAAACTGCCCAGCAGTGCCGGGTTTAATTGTCCAGCAGTTAAATTTGTTCAAACAGATTAGATCTGTTTGAATTTTGAAGTATACCTGTTCATTTCAAATTCGCATCTGTTGAGTTCAAAATTCTGCACCTGTTCGGCTCTATATATACCAGCACTGTCTAGCATTTTATCCAATCCGAAAATCAGTCTGCTCTTATGCCTTTGCTGTCCAGATTTTGCTGTAGTGCATTTATTCTTCATATATTTGTTTTAGATTAAATAATCAGAGAGTTAGAACACAGGTTTGGTTCGCCGAACAATTTGTTTTGGAGTGCTACTACAAATTGGTTAAGATCATTGTATCCTGCGAGATAGACGCCACTCAACCGTAAGCACCGTAGCGCGGCGAATCTGTCTTAAGGACAGAGTGTCACACACTCGACTTGGTCTTTGAATTTTTAATTTAGTTCGATAAATAAATTCGGTATTTATTTATTTGTTTGACTTTGTTTCAATTTATTTTATTTACACAGAAGATTGTTCCAACAACATGACTGGCCAAATATTTAAAAAAAACGTTATAATTTTACCTTATTTATTTGTATGCCTACACATCATGACTAAACAATGGATAAGAATTTTTTATGATTGTAAACCGACAAATAATTAAATTCAAATTTATAAAATGAGTATAAAAACAAATAAATCAAAAAGTAATTAAAGTTTACCTTGTGTTTAATATTCATTTTTGGATGAATATGTTGCTTTGAGTTCCCATCAAGAAAACAAACCAGTTGGAAACAATGTTAATTATAAAGGTTAAAAAAATACAAAATAAAAATAAAAGAGAGACGAAGGACAATATAATATTTTAATTGAGATCCAAAAATATACATGATCCTCTAGCCAGAAAATTCAAATCATATTAAATAAACCCTCCATCGAAGCTTATCAATTAAATCATGAATTTTCCTTTATAACTATAACTCATGCCTCAATTTGGAAGTGCTCACACTGGTAAATAAAATATTACAAACTTTAAACAATTGTGAATTTTTTCAAAGAAAATGAGCATCAAAACTAACTTATTCCTATAGATTCATATCCAACCAACAGTGGTAGAGTATTTAGGATGAATAAGGAAGAAGATTAAAAAAGAAAGATTACTTTAGGAACATAAAGTCTAGATAGGAGTATTTAGGAATATGACATAATTTCATAGTACATATTGTGGAAAAAGTAGAAAATTTAAAATTTACTTGGCAAAAGTGTCACCCTTCAAAAATATATAAAAACAACGCCCAAATAGTACACATTAAAATCCATGTAAACTACTAAGATAACTGTGGAACATAAAATTTTATAATATTTATGTGAGTTTACCACTTGGATGCTATTTAGGATAAAGATGAAAGAGAAATGTGCCTTCAAACATTATCATATCTTTTCAAACAAATTGAACGAAGTATGCACAAATTGTTGCTCACTCGAGATTGCCACTCTTTCGACACTCATCAATCAAAGAAATGCACGTTTAGTTTACACATTTCTAGCAATATTTTAACTCCCACAACGATAAATACAAAATCCTTAGAGAGATAAGAAAAACTTAAGCTTAAAAAAGTGTAGACCTGTAAAAAGGGAGCCAATATTACCATTTACAAAATAATTTCAGAGAAAAATTGTTCATTTCTTATACCATCACTGTTATACTTGCTCAAGCTATCAATCTTTCTTGTTCTAATTGAAGAGGTTGGTCTCATTTGAACTTTGGCTAAAATTTAAAAAGAATATAATCTCAGTGATTGCAATATTAACAAACCATCTCTCATGTCAACTATTGATAGGTAATGTTTAAAAAGAAAAGGCATGGAAAGAAAAATCGTGCATCGCTACTCACCCCCATTGTGCAAAATTAAAATGTATCAAAGCCCAAATTGTAGCAAGAAAAATGTATCAATTAGTTAAATAAAATGTATGATTAGCAAACTCATGAACATATTACACTCAAGTCTCAGTAGTATTAGTTAGTTACAACACTCATTTCACTTGGGCTCAGACTCTTCATATTACACTTCTCTCTTGCTAATTACAAAGAAAGAGAAAAATAGAAAGTAAAAATCAACACAAAAAAAAGAAAAAAGAAAAGAAAAGAAGAAACTAAACCTTAATCAACAAAACCACCTCTCTTTGGGCAATTAGCTAACCTTCCAATCAAGCACATATGTCTATGGATTACACCAATCTGAAAACATCAAGCACTATCTATAATAGTTGCAAAAGCAAAAATCATCAAGCACTAATTGAAAGTTCTAAACACATTATTAGATTTTAGCTCTTAAACACATTATCAAGCACTAATGTTTATAAATGCCCCCCTCCATCATCAAGCACTAATGATTCAGTAAATATATTTAATTTCTAAAATTGAGAATGTCAATCTTTTAGAGACATGGAATTCAGCATATAGGTAGATAACTTTTCAAGATGCAATTTGTCTCACACCATTTTATTCATTTATCTGCACTTTTTGCCGCTCTCTATCTCTACTCTCCCTCATCCCACACCCACACGCCCTCTCTATTTTTTAATCTATGTAGCAAATATTTTATGCACCTAGACACATGTGGGATTTACACGAGAAACTACTATATATCAAAAAAATGTTTCAGAGACACATCCATATAGAGGGAAAAAGAGAGAGATTTACTGATCAAAAAAAATGCTCTTTCTTTGATAACCTTCATGGATATCTTTGGCACCACAATGCAAGGAGCATCCGTTTCAAAAATCTTCAAACCACAATCTCAAAAGAAAGATTTCATAAACTCACAACTGAGATCCAATTGAGAGCATTCAACCTATTTAGAAGTAATGCAAACAAAAAACAAAAAAACTGCTAATTTTTTTTGTCCTTCCCAAAAACAATAAATAATAATAAAAATAATTAGCAAAGAGAACATTATCCAAAAAATAGATAAATTCATAAACTCAACCCAGTCAAGCAAAGGGAAACTTTTTCCTCACCCCAGTCAAAAGTTTAGCAAAGGGGAACTTTTTCCTCAACCAAAAGTTTGATCATTCGATTAATCTCTCCCTCACCGTCTATTCCCTGTGAATTAATAAACACATCAAATAGAGAAACAATTTATCAAGCATTTGGTGAACATTGTGGTAGCAGAAATTATATAGTGGTAAAACTAATTATTTTGAACTTCAATTGTTGCAAACTATACTGAAATCGTTAGAATGGAGTGAATAACAATAAATTTAATTAAAATAATAGGAAATAGGTTGTAATTTATTCCAAGTGACATGAGGAAGTTAGTCTTTGAACTATGGAAATTGAGTAAACGATTAAATCATTGACTTACAACATCATGAATGTACAAAAAATAAAAAATAGAAGCAAAAAAAGGGATGGAATCTTGATTACCTCTATTGATGGAGCCTTTAGAACTATTCTCCTCACCAAATTCTGATGCCTCTGTCACATGTACAAAGCATTAAGAATAAAAACATCAGCCTTACATGAATTGATAATTTCTCTACAACACTCTAACTCAACAAAAAATTGTGCATTGATTTTAGGAGAAAAGATGTTTCATACTAAAACTAATTCCCTGATAAAATAAAATAAAATAAAAAAAGACAGAAAACTACAACAATAAAAGGTGGGTGTGTCCAACACAGATGAAGGAGCTGAAGGGTTTGCAGAATTCGAAAGGAAGATTCATCTTAATTTTATATATATTTCAACAACAACATCAACAAAAATAAATAAATCTACAAATAAAACTGACAAAAAGGGGATAAAGAGATATTAAAAACTAACAAAAGAGGGACGGAGAAAGTCAAAAGATGGCAAATAGTAATCCTAAAGACCTTAAAAAGGTTGTGTGAACCCTTTTCCAACAATAAAAAACTAAAAAGGAAAGACAAACATCGATTTTAGCAAATCGAATCGATTCACTTCACGATTCACTGATTTGGTTCACCGATTTACCTATGATTCATGTCTATTTGCGATTCATACAACATGTTCGTATTGATTACTCACTGAATCAAATCGTAAATCGTATGATTCTAATAATAGAGATTTCAACACATGTCATATTCATATAAATGAAATCAAAACCATAAAGAAACACAAACAATTATGCCCAACTTCTCTGCACTCCTCTTTCAATTATCCATAAAGAAATTGAAGAAAAAAAAATTCAATCAACACGACATAAACAAACCTGCTAAATGGTAGCTAAAATGACATATGACAAATAATAGGAAACTAATAATTAGACCAAGCAACAATATTACATAACAAATGTTCTGCAATAAGAAATGAGTAAAAAATTCGTAAACTAAAAACAGATTGAACAATTTTATTCCCAATGGAAGCCAAGCATCCTATTAAAGAATTAGGATACCTTTAATGGGTTAACATGGTGCATTGAAATGCTATGGACAGCGGTTGCAAAAAACAAAAAAACAAAAAAATTCAAATAGCTCAAACTATTCAAATCCTCCCATAAGCAAAATATGAGTCAACCCTTTTGGATCCATTTGGTTTGCTCATGGGAAGCAACCAATGCACTGCCACAACAAAAAACAAATTTTGGATTCAAAAAAAAAAAAAAAAGAAGTAAAAATTAGGCCACAATATTGATATTGATATTGCGCACTGTTTGAACACCGAAATTGCTTAAGAGGTTGACACACCATGGCTATGTAGTGAAGAAATAGCTCATTTTAAGGGAAAAAGAGAACTGCTCATCAATTGATGAAGGCATTGTTAAAATATTGATGAAATTGTTTACCAAATCAATTGACAGAACCCAAGACATGAAAGAAAGCATAGCATATCCACAAAAACACAAAAGCATGAGAGAGAGAGAGAGAGAGAGAGTACCCAAATGGAACTTAATTTAATAGTACTAAAAATGGGAATAAAGAAAAGACTTACTGGAAGAGAGTAGTTGGAATAGAGAAAACTTGCAGCTCTCAACCTTTGTCCTTGATGGTCTTTGGAAGCCTACAATTCGAAAAATACAAAGAGGTAGTGGAAGTTTTAAATTTTTAATCTCAAGCAAATGAAAGTTTCAAATGATCTTAGTAAGTAAATTTAAGATTAGAAAGTTTCAATCTTAGGCCTATGTCATTCCAAATATTAGAAAATATAAGTAAGCAAGCTCCATTATCCCTTGTCCAAAATTTGCCTACTGTTTATTATTAAAAATAACATCCAACTACCACCAATTTGAATATACCTCTATTTTTGCTAAACCTTACCACCATACACTACATTTACTTGGCCTGTTATAATAAATTCACTCACTATTTTAACAACAAAAAAAGTAGAATTATATAAGCAGCTATCATTAAAAATTAAAATATTTTAATTGAGGCATTTTACCGAACATGGTATATGCATGAAGACACACACAAAATATAGAGGGGTAAAAAGACAGATTTTAATTGAGGCAATATAAATGAGAAACAAATCACATAATATAAATAGATACACAATCAAACCCAAATGAGAAACAAATCACATAAAAATGTAGACACCCAACGAAAACCCAAATAAAAATTTTGAGGCATTTTGGAGACCCATTTTACAAATCACATAGTGAATGCATACAAAGAGACACATAAAACAAAAAAAAAAGCCGAAAAAGAAAAAAAAAAAATTGAATCGAGAAACCCTAGATATGCCTAGAAAATGGAGGAAAAATTTGAAAACGATACCGATCTCTTTCTTGGTGGTTGCGTCGATTGATCTACCTTGCATTTGATCAAACAGTGCACTCGAATCAAAACCAAGAAGGGAGAGTGGGTAGAAGAAAGAGAGAGAGACTAAAACAGAACTAGAGAGAAGGAGATCAAAATTTGAAATGAGGATAAAAGAGAGAGAGAGAGGAGGACGTCTGTGAGAGAGATAGGGAGGTGTGTTTGGTACTCATTAGTAGGACTCCAAAGAGACAGAATGTTATGTATTTGGCCCTTAGATTTTGATTAGGATTGATCTGAACCATTGGTTATAAATGTATCTCTAAGACAATTTCTTGCCACATAGGACAAATTCAAAAACTTTATTTTCATATTATATAGATTATCAGTTTAATATAAAAATAACACTATTCTTGGAAAAGAAAAGCAGAGCCACGTAAGTTGCCCCTCACTCCCTTTGCTTTTTCCTTTCTTCTTCTACTTCTTTTTGCTTTTGTTCTTTTTTTAGCAGAGAGCTCTGTCTCTCTTTTTCCTCTACGGCTCTTTCTTCCTATTTGAACTCCATTGTTGCTCAAGCTTGAGCTTTGAATGGGAGTCATAACCCAGTTAATGAAAATCACAAACCCAAACCCAAATAGACTACCAGTTCAAATATAGCTCCAGTTATATGTTGGGTAGAGAACAAAGTTCTTGGTGCTTGGATGGGTATAATAAACAAATGACCCGTGAGAGACCCGTGAGAGAGAGAATGAGATAAGTTTAATTAATTGTGGAGGATGGATTGTAATTAATTGTGGAGAATGGAATTCAAATAAAATGTATTAGATTGATTCAAAAAATTGTGGGTTTAACAGTCGAATCCAATTTAAATGACCCATAAACAATCTAAAATAACCGTAAGAAGATAGATGAAACATGACTTTCAAATTAACCTCAATGAAAATAAGAACCAACAAATACTTGTGTGGTCCAAATAGATGGAATAAAAAGAAAAAAGAAAAAAGAGTCAATTGGTCCAAGTTCATATCAATCTAATTCTAACACTAGAATTGCAGATGTAATCACAATTCAATGGGTCAAGTCTACTTTCTTTCTCTTTCCTTTCTTCTTCTTCTATATATATAGATATATATATATATATATATATATTTTTTTTCCCTTTATAATTGGTTATTGGATTTGATTGGCTATATCATATAGAGCTGTATTTACCATCCATTCACTGATCAATATGAATTGAAAAAGAAGAAAAAAGACGCTTGCAATTTATTATATAAACAAAAACAATAAGAGCAGCAACAGAAAAAACAAAACTTCCGGCAAGAGCTAGAAATAAATCAATGGATAAAAATATAAGAAAACAGCTTCAAAAAAGGATTAGGAATATGCCTAAAAAGAATAAACATCTCAGAAGAAGAAAATCATTATGTACAAAGGAAGCCAAGGCATTTTAGCAGCAGGAAGATCTAAGAACAAAGCAACACATCAAGAAGAAAAAATGTCAGAACCATACAAAAACTTAGCAACAGTTGCTAAATAAACCCAGGAAAGCAGCAATTCTATTAGTTTCTTGAATCTTTGGTCAGTAACTCCAACCACACTACTTTCTCTGCTCAGATTTCTTCATTTCTGGATTACTTCACCAATCTTTTTTATGCAACTAAAGCATCAAAATCATGTGGTTTTTTTTTTTTTTTTAATTTAATAAAAAAATTAGTATCACTCACTAAAATATTAAATCCACTGGAGGGCAACTGTTGGAAGAACAAATGAAGGAAAAAGATTCATGTATAATCCCCAATAGTTCGCACTTAATGCTATGTATATATGAAGTTAATATTAATTTACACACAGTAGCATATAGGTTCGCAATAGCATCCAGAAACAAATTCTGCTCATATTTTACCTTCCAAAAACTACCTTTCTAACTCCATTAGATACCATTCCTTAAATTGGGATATAATAGAATAAATGTGGAATAGAATGAATTGGTATGATCTTTTCTTAGTCTCCCTACAAGATGACCATTCACTTGTTGTGGGTGTTGATTTTTGACCACACAACCAAACAGGAAACTTAGCTAGAGAGCACCAACAGAATAGATTGAACCAACTACCTGCCAACAAGAAGATGAGAATACTGCGGTGGTTCGTCTACTCGGGGGCACTCTGATGATCAAGTCAATAAATCTTATCTCTCACATATATCAAAACAGTACTTAAACTCACAAGTCAAAACATACTTTCGATCCTTGAGGGTGCCTCACTTTTATAACCAACAATGACCTAGTCCCCTAGAAGTCTCACTTCGTAGGACTCAAGTTCAATGCTCATTTCAGACTCTCGGTTAGATAGGGATAAACTCCTCAAGAACCTTATCCTTATCCAAACCGAGAGCCTTATCTGATCTAGGACTCTTGTCCCTTGTCCAAATATCTCGGGATTCCGACATTACCGTAGAACATCTTGGCAATGCTGTGGTTACCTCAGCAAACATGACTCATCCACGAGGCACCTTAGTCGACATCTCGGAGCTATCTCGGCCACAAGGAGTCATCCGTAAAATACTTCCCCATAACTACCCCCTAGGTTCTATTACCTTGGCAAACTGAGGTGACGGAACCTATATATGTATTTCTCCGACCGCAATCGTGACTCGTCGGCACCAAGGACCAAGGACTCAAACGTCTACTTCATCAAGAATTAAGAATCAAGAACTAAGTTCTTTCAACATCCCAACCGAGATCATCATCTCAGTCGCGATCGTTCTTCTCAACCGAGATAGCTTCACTAGCTGAGGTCATTACCTCACTAGTTCCAGAATTTTAAGAGTTTCAACTACGCATGACCTGTCACGCACCGTCATTTCAACCGTTTCTTCCACGTGTCCCATTCTTACTAGCTCATACCTAACACACACCATCAAATCACGTTGATTTTGCCCTTGCCGCCTGACAAGCATGTTGTCCAAGGCAATTTTATTACGTTTTGCCTCATTTTCGCATTTTTGACAAAACTCTCTCCTTTCTCTCTGTCTCTTCACTTTTCAATCACAAACCCTCTCTTGCTCACATTTTCTCTCTCTACAATCCCCTTCTTGAACCGCCATTGTTGTGCCTTGAAGCTTTTTACAACTGGTCCATTCATCTCCTCCGGCGAGCTTTTCACTGTTCGACGTCATCGTCTGACTCCGGCAAGCTACATTCCGGCGCTCTCATCGTTAGCTCCATTCTGTGAGTTCTTCATTCTCTTTTTATTTCGAATGCTCTACTGTTCATGAATGAATTTGCTTTTGGACAACTACACATATTGTAATTGCATCTGTATTGCTCTTAGATCTCTTATTTACGTTTATCCCCTGATTTGTCCATTTGTTCCTCGCATTCTTGATTTGGAACCTGTTCTTCTCATACTTTATGCTTTATTCATGTTTTCTCGTTCTTGCCCAATGGCTCACTTGCAATTTGAATTTTATAAACATGCTAATTTTGTCTTTATTTTCTCTGTGTTCTTGAATGTCTAGCGTTGTTCTTGTCATATCTGTGTTCTTTTCTATATTTCTGTCAATGTTTCACATTTTGAATCATGTTCTTTTGGTTTTCTTGTCTGTTTTCCAGATTGTTGCTTTTGAATCTTGTTCATTTGCATAGCTTTAGGTTTGGGATTTGTAAGAAACCATATCCTTAGGAAAATTGAAACAAGAACTTCCCTGAGATTTCTAGAATTCTTGCCCTAGTGCTCATTAGGGTCTTGTCGAGGTTCCTGAACCCACATTAAACCCTTTTTCCATAGTAAACCATAACCAAGTCACCCTAGCCGAGATCATGGGCATGTTTAAGCGAAGAGTAGATTCTCCTAGTACGTTAGAGTACTTCCGACAGGAGTTTAACATTCTAGCCGACATCAACCTTAGGTTGCCTGGTAAGGAAGATTCCATCATTCCAGGGGAAACCTACATGCCATTTCCCCGTGGTGTCCATTATAGACAGTGGGATTAGATTCCCTCTTGACATCCTTTTCCGAGAAGTCTTGCACTTCTACAAACTTAACCCTATGCAACTAGCCATCAATACCTTTAGGGTTATCAACGGTATTGCTGAGTTGGCTCGCCGAGAGACGCTAAGATCACTCTCCCCGACATCCAATTCTGTTATACCATGTGTGGCCTCAAGTCCACTAGTGGTTATACTCACTACCTCAAGCCCAGATCCACGCATACAAACTCATAGCCGACCTCGCAGACTCCAACAAAGGAGCTGGAGATGTCTACCTGATTGTCTCAGGCAATTGAGAGTTTGCGCCTGATGATGATTTTCATATCTACCCTTTGCGCTGAGGAGTTTTTAGAGAGGATGGGTGTAAGAACTTAGTCAAAATGCCATTCTTTTCGCACTCATGCACTTATCTCTTATATATGTTATGAAGTTTCCTTGTTTTTGCAGCTCTTCCTCAGCAAAGTAAATCATTTCGGCAATCTTACGTCTCCAGCTGAGATCTCAAATGGCTCTTGGACCTTCTGATCCTCAAACGAAAGGCCCTACTTCTATTGAACTACGTGCCAACCTACTGGTCCCTACTCCCCGACGTGCTAAGGAGGAACAAGACTCCACCGTCTGCGTCAACTCCACTTGCCACTTTTTCTCCGAGGGCAAACCAAGCCTCATCGTCTAACCCTGTGGACCAGCCATCCACATCTGCTCCAACTCAACTCTCACTATCACAGCGCCAACGCCGTCGCTGACCTCCCAACGCTCTTGCCGGCAGAAGGCGCAACAGAAGACGCCGAGATTTAGAGGTGTCGGCTTACGATCCTGTCAATCCTCCCATTGCTCTTCCTGTCATCAACTTCGGCACCAGAGTTACCATTGCTGCGACAGTCGAGGAGATGGGTCGGAAACCAATTGTTGTCGAGGATCTCCTTACCGACATTCCTGGCGTCGTGACGGTCCAATCTTCCCTTTCTCAATCCCAGCCCAAACTAAAACCAAAACGAGTGAAAAAGGCCAAGGCCAAGGCCATAGTGACTCAAGTTCCTTATGATTTTGAGAAGGACCCTGATGACTCCCTTTCCATATCCAAATTGGCCGATGCCGAGAAAAGGCCAGTCGAGGCCACATTGTCGGACGCCACACCATTGAAGAAGTCGAGGTCGGAATGCCCAGAGGGTGTGAGCAGCTTCCCCTGCGATTATACCTAGGCCTCCGAGGTCACTGTTGGAGACCGACCTTTGAAGGCCAGTGATAGTGCGATCGAAAACGTGGAGGTCGGCGCTACTCTCTCTACGACCGTGCTTCTGCCAATCGACATGAACTGTATAGCCGAACTCAATGAGTACGAGAACTTCGCCTTAATGATGCAGCCTTCAGTCTTGGTAAGTTTCTAATAATTGTATCTTCTCCTTTAACTTTTATTTTAGTCGCTTACACTTAGCAAAATTTTCTAAACTTACTTGTTTCTTCTCTTCCAGGCCATCCAGCATGCGCATTCACACGCAGTCAAGGCCCAGTTAGTGAAGAAGGAGTTGACCACAAAAACTCAAGAGGCTGCTGGTCACCTTGCCTCACTTAACAAAGCCAAGGCTCGCATTCGCGGACTGCTGGACAAAGCCAAGGCTGCTCAAAATGCCTAAGACAAGGCTGAGGGGAGAGCCGGGCTACGGAAGCCGTGGCCGAGGTGGCCAAGGCTGAGGCCAAGAAAGTCGAGGCTAAGGTGACCAAAGCCGAGACAGAGCTAAAGGAGGCCTTGGAGACCAAAGAGGCCAAGATCAAGGTGGCCGACGAAAAGGCCTATGCAGAGGGGCAAGCCAATGTGCGAGATGCGTACAAAAAACAAGTCAACATGGCCTGCAACAAAGGCTACTATCTCGGCTGGATGGTAGCCCTTAAAAAGTTGTTTGTCCCCGAGGACTCGCTCCTCCGTGACATTAGCCAACTCAGTGTCCCTTTCCCTCCCTCTCCCAACCAATTTGAGGATGAGACTGAGGAAGCAGAAGATGTCGATGACGAGGAGGCCGAAGACAAGGAAAAGGTCGAGGCCGACATTGCAAAGAAAGAGTCTGAAACTGCTGTTGGGGCCAAGTCCCTTACTCCAAATGATCAAGTCCTGGACTTGACTGAGGAGGATCGAGATGAGGTTTCCAAGAGCATCTTGTCAAAAAAGGCCAACCTTTCTAAGACCAAAATCACTGCCGTTGCAAAAAGCCTGGACCAGACTCTTCTAGAAATCGACACCGAAATCACGGCTGAGAAGTCTACCAAACTGTCTGCTGAGGCCGAAACAACGCCAACTGTCGAGGCTGCACAGTCTAAGGATCATGCTGATGCTTAGGAGATTTTCTTTTTCCTTTGATTGTATTTTGTTTCTTCTTTCATTGAATAGTTGTAATGTTTTTTTGCTTTTGTCAGTCCGAAGCGCCTTCTTTTGTAATTAAACAAATTTCTCCTCTCAATGCAAGCTTTTCTTCTTTCTTCTAAGTGTTGCATGCTTCTTAGCTTTATGCCTTGTGTATCTCTCTCTGTCTTGTATGTTTCTATACTTTCAATTTTCTTTTGAAATACTTCTAAGTACAACTTACTTGTATAATCGCTTCGGATTAGCACACCTCAGATAGTCACCTCGGGTATCAATTATCTCGGGTTGATATATCTCGAATAACAACTCTTGTTAATTATCTCGGCCAAATTACACTGATAAAAATTTTCTAAAAAAAACTTTTATAAGTGTTATTTCTTCACTTGTACTTATTGTCTTCTGGCAAGACTTCACCTCTCCAAGTCTAACAACCTGGTTAATTATCGCGGGTATACCTCGGGTATCCCTTCATTCAATTATGTCGGATAACTTTAACTTGCAAAATTTTTCTAAAATTTTCACAAGTGTTATGTTCATCCTACTTCTTGCCCCCTAATGTGAACCTAAGTACCACTTATGTTCACATTAAGGACGTATCACCTGGTTATCGCCTAAGTCTCACTTAGACACTTTTGGCCAAGGTCGTCATGTTTAGCTCACCCAAATAAAACAATTAAGGCTTAACCTTAGTGCACTGAGAGTACTAATTACCTCGGCTTTTCTTATAAATTGACCAAGTCATGGCCGATTTCGCCTTGCTTCGTGCTGAAGCATAGCTAACTTAGTTCAACTCTACCGTCATGGAAAGTCTAAGTTAATTATCTTGTTTCATGCTGAAACATTGCAGACTTAGTTCAACTCTACCATTATGACAAGTCTAAGTTAATCGTCTTGTTTCATATTGAAACATCGCAGACTTAGTTCAACTCTACCATTATGGCAAGTCTAAGTTAATCATCTTATTTCATGCTGAAACATTGCAGACTTAGTTCAACTCTATCATTATGGCAAGTCTAAGTTAATCGTCTTATTTCACGCTGAAACATTGCCTTAAGACTTTTTGGTCTTATCGCACAAATTTCACCAACATTCTCGTAAAACAAAATCAAGCTAATGTTTCATTAATACTTCGGCTAATAATCTGTTACATAAAAGAAACTCGAAAAACAGAAATTAATGGTAAAAAAACTTCAAATTGCCAGTGTTCCAAGGTCTTGATGGCTCTTTGCCATCAGTGTCTTCAAGCTGGTAAACACCATTGCTTGCGACCGAGATGATGCGATATGGTCTCTCTTAGTTTGGGCCAAGCTTGCCCTCCTAGGGATCTTTCTTATTGCCGACAATCTTTCTTCAGACAAGGTCTCCAATTTGAAATTCCCTAGGATTGACCTTTTTGTTGTGTGCCCTAGTGAGTTGTTGCTGGTACGCTCCCAGCCGAATTGTTGCTCTTTCTCTTCTTTCTTCTATTAGATCAAGATCTCGGGTAAGGAATGCCTCATTTGTTCCATTCTTCACTCCTTAGGTTCTAATTCTTGGGATGCCGATCTCTAGTGGAATGATTGCTTCGGTGCCATATACCATAGCGAAAGGAGATTCTCCAGTAGATCTTCTCGGCGTAGTCCGATATGCCCACAGGACATTGAGCAATTCTTCCACCCACTTGCCCTCGGCAGCTTCCAACTTTTTCTTGATTCTATCCAGGATGGTCTTGTTAGACGCCTCGGTTTAACCATTACTCTGGGGGAAGCGAGAAGTAAAATAGTAATTCTTGATCTTGTACTTTGCACAAAAGTTTTTAATCAGCTTACTATGAAATTGGGTACCATTATCTGCCACAATGGCTGTTGGGATTTCGAACCTGATGATTATGTTTTTCCAGATGAAATTCTTCACGTCCACATGTTGTATTTTGGCTAAGGGTTCAACCTCTACCCACTTTATGAAGTAATCAGTTGCTACTAGTAGGAACTTCCTCTATCTAGTTGTCTGGGACAGTTGCCCAACTAGATTCATGCCCCATTAGGCAAATGGCCAAGGACTGGACACTGGATTTAGATCTGCAGCTGGCTGGTGTATCAAAGGTGCAAACTTTTTGCACTTTTCGCACTTCCTTACATGGGCTTCAGCGTCCTTCTGTATATAAGGCCACCAGTATCCCTGAGATATGGCTATGTGGGTAAGTGATCTGCCCTCAGCATGGCTTCCATACACTCCTTCATGGATCTCGTACAGAAAGTCCTCTACTTGGGATGGGTGTACACATCGCAGAAGGGGTCCCGTGAATGATCTCCTGTATAGATGGCCTTCTGCTGACAGGCAAAATCTGGCCGACTTCAATATGATCTTATGCGCTTTCTTTCTCTCTTCTAGCAGTCTGTCATCTCTGAGGAATACTAATATAGCGTCCATTTAGCTTGGGCTCATCTCCACACACATTGCTTCATACTCTGTTATCAGAGGCTTTATACTTGGGCCTGATAGATAATCCACCATTATTATCATTGCCTTACTTGACTTCATCGCACTAACGAGGTTAGCCAGGGCATCGACATGGTTATCATCTCGGCTAACCTGCTGCAGCCAGCAACTTTGGAAACATGTTAACAACTTGACAACCTCCTTGACATACGCTATCATCCTCTCATCCCGAGCTGTGTACTCGTCTGTTGCTTGATTTACAATGAGCTGGGAGTTTGTCACGACCCAAACCCGCCCCTATGGGTTTAGCGCCGTAACCGGCCAATAATCCTTGGATTACCAAAGGCCTCTGAACAAAATAACTTATAATTAGGGGTTGTAGAAGCAAATATAGAAACATACATAATCCATTGAGCTGTAGAGACATATATGGGACAAAAATGTTTTAAACTTTATACACATATACATGACGTCATAATGCAATAGTCTTCGTCAAATTCATTACAAATAAAGCCAAAAAGGACTTAGCCCAATATACAGATAACAGAAAACTTGTTCTATACCCAAAGGAAGACAAGGTCTTAAACACAAGCCATTTAAACTTGACTCGCTCACAAAATGGAACCTCGTCGGAGGCACAACGACTGGCTGACAAAACTGATACGCCAGGTCCTCAATTTTGAGCCTGGTCACGCGCTTGGTCACCTACATACATAATATAATTATAGTGAGCTGGTACCCAGTGAATAATAACAAAGTAAAAGTTTTAATGAATGATGACCGTAACAGATTTAGATTTCAAATCTCTTATCAAAACAGAAACATAGTCATGATCATATTCATATTCATATCATGTGTGGTACTTCCTTTAGCATGACATATCATGTTGGTCAAGCATATCAAGTTCCATAATGGAACCTCCGGTACCGGGTAACATATTTCGTATATAGGCCACGAGATTATTCCCCCGGGTAAGGGCCTGGCCACGGTATTATTTCCCCAGGTGAGGGCCTCACGACCATAAGCCACAGTATTATTCCCTTAGACGAGGGCCTCCGCTAAGGATACCACAAAGACATTTCAAAGAATTGGATCATCATTCATGTAATCACAAAATAACCTTTTGTATCATTCAGAAATAGTTCATATCATATCATAATGCTCAGAAGGTATTTCATATCAAACATAGCGTTACTAAATTATTACTCACAGATAGCTTGGTAGCAGACCAATGGCTCAACAGCTCATGACGCGCGGCCTACACCAACATAATAGTACATATGCTGAAACACATGCTTGGATTGATCATAACTCATTTCATTTCGTTCTTAGTGTGTTTCTAGCCTATACTCTCATTATTGTGTCTTAATCTTGGCCTAGGAATGCCTAAGATGTAATGAAAATGCCAAAAATGCACCTGGAAACACTTAACCAAACTTGCTGAAAACAGGGGTCCCGCTTGAGCGCAACTTACTTCGCTCGAGCGAACATGCAAACATGTGAGGGGCCGCTTGAGCGCAACTTCCTTCGCTGGAGCGGTCTGTAAACTTTGAAAAGTATTGGTTATGTGATTTTCATGCTCGACGGACGCTCGACTGTTGCTCGAGCGTGAGACTCAAGTCCTCGCTCGAGCGCAACTCTTATAGCTCGAGCGGTCTGCAAAAACATGAAACTTTTGAGAGCTTGCATTTCACGCTCGAGTGGACTTCTGGTCGCTCGAGCGGAGATGCAAAAACAAAGGTGGCCGCTTGAGCGCATGATCTGTCACTCAAACGGAGAGGTCGAATTCTGGAATTTTCAAATTCACCTCCAAGCTTCCAAACTCAACTTCAAAGCTACAAAACTCATCCTTTTGGGCCAAACACTTGAGAAAACACATCTAAACTTGGAAAATATTGAGAATTCAAGATCATTTCATGAAATCAACGCCCAAAAGCATGTCAAGTGCTCAAAACTAAGCTCAATTCTTTGAAAAACATAACATGCATGTATTGTCTTGACTTCAAAACTTCCAAAACATGATCAATTGAGATGAAATAATATTAATCAAGATAAATTCTCAAAATAAAGGTAAAATGGACACATGCATGAGAGAATTCTTTGAAATTAAACTCAAATTGTGCTCAAATGGACATGCATGCATGGTATGATCCATATTTCTTCATTCTAGCTCACTTCTCATAATAATCCACCCAATACACTTGTATTCATGAATTTACCAACTCAGGAACAAGGCCAAAGGCTTGAATTCTTACTTTAGCCTCTCAATTGTGCTCTAGATGGTTAATTATTTGAGTTTTTAAGCCAAAAGCTTCAAAGCCTTCTACCTTCTACAATCCTTGAGTTTGAATTCAATTCTCCCTATTCTCTCTCTCTCTCTCTCTCTCACCCACGTTTTGGGCTCATAAGAATGAAGATGAGATGTGTCTTAAGTGGTATAGGGACCCTATATAGGCTTACTTAGTGGTCTTTAATTGAGTTATTGATTAAGCTAATCAATCGGACATTAATTATTTTAATTTAATCATTCCGAATTGATTTTTAATTAAACATATCTTTAAATTCTAAAAATCCCAAATAACACATATATCAAGTCAACTTCGTAATCAGATATTGATAAAGCCTTCAATTCGCAAAACGAAATAGAAACGAAAACAAATATTTCTACAATAAACAGATATAAGCACAATAATGTAACACTTATATGCAATTAATTCAAAATTTCACCTTAATTACTGTTTAGGCTTATTTAACCATGAATTAACGTTAATCAGAGGTCAAGGTTGTTATAGAGTTACAGAAGACTACCACCTCATCGGCTTCCACAGTTGTTGCCAGTTTCAATCCAACAATTAGTGCTTCGTACTTTGCTTCGTTGTTCGAGGCCTTGTGTAGCAACCCTGTAGACCGTCCGAACTTGCTCCGCGCGCCCACCTTTCGGAGAGGGCGCAAATTGTAGTTCTAGCTACTACAGTTCGGACTCCTGTCACGGTTCTGAATCTAATCTCACAAAGTGCAATGTAAGACTGATAAATCACCAAAGAGTCCAAATCCGACAAATCATTTTGGAAAATCGATTTTAATCAAAAAGTGCCAAACATGGACTGCTTTACCAGATTTCAGAGTCGCCACCAAAATATTTTGTTTTTGAAAAATTTAGGAAACCCTGACTCGTGCCTAAGGCCACGTGTTCGTCATCACCAAAGTTGCCTCGGCTCGGGAACTTGGGTACGAGAGGGGAAGGTTCTGAAATTAGCACCCCGGCTCGCCCGATCAAAGATCGGCCTCTACTAACATGATATGTTGTTTTTGTAAACACATGTGTTCTTATTCCAGTTTATTAGCTATCTTTACTATGTGATGCGTACAACACACAAGCATAGACTAAATCACTCAACTTGGAACAAAACATCTCATACTTGTTTTTTTCAAAATGGTTTGAAAGTGCTACTCGCAAGTAGGCTAAGACGCGGATTTGCCACCCTCAAGTGGCCTTAGAAAACAACATGATTTTGCCACTCCGCAAAGTGGGCTTAAAACACACATTTTGATGAATTATTCCAATTCAAGCAATGAAACCTTCATCCACAGGCATTCATGCAGTTTAAACACATAAGCACATAGCCTCATGGCAAACATGCTATCATGGCAGTCACTTACGCACATGCAAGGATGCTAAAGCATAAACACTCACAGTGTACTCCGAGCAAAAAAAGAAGCTAGTCAGTAATCAATGCATGATCCTAGCTATGTTAACAATGCTTAATGCAAACAATGCTTAATGCAACACATGCAAAAATGAAGCTAAAATAGGCTCGGCTGGCTAAGATGGCATATGAATGCAGTAATTTGATACATGTATTCAAATAGGAATTGAAATACAATGCAGTTTGAATGATACACTGAACCCGGTGCATGCAAGACAGATGAATTGTAACAACCCCCATACTGTTTACTGATTAATGACCGATTGATTACCGATAATCACCGATTACTGTTAAACGGAACTGATAATGACTGATAACTGACTGATAATTGAACTGATTAAAAGTACTGAACTGACTGACTGAAATTGGAAACCGAATTGATTGAGTAGATGTTAGTTAAATTGCATTCTATCTGTTTGACTGTATGATTATCTGTTCATACTTATATGTTTAAACTGCTAATTGAAGGCCTTATCGGCGGCCGAATTAGAAATTGATCGGTGTTTTATGATCCTCATAATTTATGTAATTTTATGGAATATTTACCTGAAAACTGATTAGGTATGATTAAATTAGATTAAAATAAGCTAATAAAAGAGTTGGACTTATTTACCATTTTGCCACATGAGTGGCCCACTACTTGAGTCATCTTTGATTCTCATTACACTCAAGTAACACATTTCATCAGCCCTTGTGTTGCCTCTAACCGACCAAGAAGAGAGTTAGAGAGAGAGAGAATTGTTCTTGTTGATTTGGCTTGAATTGCTTGGAATTGAAGTGTAGATTGCTATATTGAACCTCTAGATTTGCATTCGAGGAACCTAGGTATGAATTTCATCTTTTGATTTTGTCTTTAAGTTGATTCATGCATGGTTCATGTTAATTTGTAGAGCTAAGTCATGATTTGGTTCATTAATGGTGGATTGAAGCTCATCTCTTGCATGCATGTTAGTATTGTTGCATTTTGAGGTTGATTACATGGACATTAGTACATGCATGCTCATATTGTTGTTATAGACCATGTTTTCATCTGGTTTTGAAAAGAAATGAGCTGATTGAGCAAGCTTTGGAGCTTCAATTTGGTTTAAAACTCATCCATGCATGTTTGAATGTTGTTCTTGAAAATGGGTTTGAATATGGTTTTAATTGACTCACCTTTGGGGCTTGAATTCATAAATTGAGCTTTGAAACTTGTTATACATTGAATTTAGTTATGTTTTCCAGAATTTGGGCCCAAGAGGTCGAGTTTGGAGTGGTTAAATGCTTGGTTTGAGCTTGGGAGGCAAATCTGGAAATTCCAGATTTGGCTTCCTCGCTCGAGCGAAGGGTTCCCCGCTCGAGCGAGCACCTTTGCCCAGGGCTCCGCTCGAGCGACCTTCGAGCGACCATCGCGCGTAAAATCTCAGCATCCAGTACTTTTACTGTTTTGCAGACCACTCGAGCGAAGGATTCCTCGCTCGAGTGAAGCCTTTGATTTTGGACTTCCGCTCGAGCGAAGAAAGTCTCGCTCGAGCGAGGCCCCTATTTTCAGCAAAGTTTGCAAAATGTTTTCTAAGTGTATTTTTGCATCCTCATCCCACCCTAGGCATTCTTAGGCCTAGTTTAAGACATTTAGATGAGGATATCGTTGTAGAACACACCAAGGCAAATTAGGGATTAAGTTATGATATTTCCCAACTGTGTAGCTTAGTGTGTGTTCAACCTGTGAACTGTGTAGGGTTGGCAACTGGGGAGACACGCTCTAGCATACTGTAGCCCAGAACTCTGTGAGTAACAATTGTGTAAAGATATGTTCAACTGATATCTTTTGAATACTGAACTGAACTGTTTACTGAACTGGTATTATTTACTGAATGAATGTATGTCCTTTATTTCTGAACTGTACTGTGGCATCCTTAGTACCTACTGTTTACTGTTACTGTTACTGTTACAGAGATCTCTGTCGATTCCCTCGTGGAGCCACTACTGTTTACTGACTGATGGCCATCATTACTGTTCGGTCTTTTAAGACCTACTGTTACTGTTATGCTAATGGATGTACCACATATGACTGTTTACTGTACTGAACAACTGAAATACTGATTGAATTGAACTGTTTTCATTACTGTAAGGATATTCATTCTAAACCCCTTTACGCTTTATGTTATTCACTGGGCTTTAGCTCACGGCTCATATATATATGTAGGTGTGCAGGCACCAGATCGGAGCTAGGAGCGTCAGGGTAACTCCAGTTTTGTCAAGCCAGCCTTTGTGCCTCACTGCGAGGTTCCGAGCCTATCTGTTAAGGCTTAGGGGTCTTTTACAATTCCCCCTTCTGTACTGTTTTACTGTTCTGTATAGACTGAGTGTTACTGTACTGTTATATAGGGTCGAGTCCCTAGTCTGAATGATTGTAAATATTGTGTATACTGTTCTGTACTGTTTATGTATAAATGTATGAAAAGTCCTTTTGCATACAGATTGTCACAGCTCAATGGACACTATTTATTTACTGTATTGGCTTCCGCCAGGCCCTGTACTCTGTTTTACTGTATTACTGTTCTGCAGGCCTTCGGTAATCTCGGATTATTGGCCGGTTACGGTGCTAAACCCATAGGGCCGGGTTTGGGTCGTGACAGAGTGGTATCAGAGCGATACTTACCACGAGTTATACCGCACACACGTGTCCAAATGAGCTATAGGGTGTCCTAGAAAAGTGATTAGGGCATCTCATGAGCATGATAGGTGTGTGGTTGTGTTATGACTGAATACATACTCATGTGGTAAACTGTTAAACAAATGACTGCTTATGTTTAAAACTGTTATAACTGCTTATAGTGAAATGGACAATGCAAATGAACCTGAGTCCTCATCTACTGAGGCAAGAATGGAAAGAATGGAAAGAATGATGGAACTGATAACTGCTAGACTTGAACAACAGAACCAACAGCCTCCTCCTCCTCCGGTACAGCCGGAACCTAATGCAAATGTAAATGATGGGGATATAATTGCTCTGACCCAGAAGTTCAGCAAAATGAAACCGCCATCCTTTCAGGGAGGCCTTGAACCGTTAAAAGCTGAAGCTTGGGTTCTGGAAACAGAAAAATTATTTGAAGTGTTTCCGTGCTCAGAAGCGAACAAAGTACTGTTAGCTACCTTCACCTTACAAGAAGAAGCTAGAAGGTGGTGGATGCTGATCCGTGATACAAATACTGTTATGACGTGGGCTCAGTTCAAGGAGTCCTTCTTTGAAAAGTACTTCCCTCAGTGTGTCAGGGATAGAAAAGTGACTGAATTTGAACAGCTGAAGCAGGGCACAATGTCCGTTGCAGAGTATGAAACCAAATTTACTGAACTTGCCCGTTATGCACCGCACATGGTGGATACTGAATATAAGAAGGCCAGAAAATTTGAAGGTGGCCTTAATGTTGCAATTCTTGACCGAATAAATGTGTTGAAACTACCGACTTTTGTGGGTGTTCTCGACCGGGCATTGATGGCCGAGTCGAACATTGCAGCGGTGAAACAATCTGAAACACCAACAACTGAATGGCATGGTAAAAGGCAGGGTTTCAAATTCAAGAAAGGCAAGCACAACCCAGCCAACAAGAAACAGAACACGGGATCAACGACTAGCCCCAGCCAAGGGAGTGGGTTCACTCCACCCTGCTCTGTATGTGGCAACAGGCACAAAGGGGTTTGTCACAAATTATCTGGAGCCTGTTACAGGTGTGGCAAGGTGGGCCACATGGTTAAAGACTGCCCCTCTGCTCCACAAGCCAGTAGTAAAGCTGCACCAAGCGCAGCAGCATCAACTGTAGCACCAAAGCCTAACCCCAGAGCTACCGAGAAAGAGCCTGTGAGGCAAGGCCGAGTGTTCGCACTAGTACCGGGAGATGTGCAGAATACCGAGACCGTTGTGTCAGGTATCCTCTCTATCTGTACGCAAAATGCATATGTACTGATTGATTCGGGGTCTACACATTCTTATGTATCACATGCTTTTTCACGAAAATTGAATAGACCCTTAGAACCCATGAACTATCTGCTAGCCGTATCATCACCCGTAGGGGGATCCATGACATGTGCTTATATGTACCCCGCATGTGAAATTATTGTTGGGGATATGCATCTGTTTATTGATTTACTGCCATTGAACATTGATCATTTTGACGTAATATTGGGGATGGATTGGTTACAAAAATATCATGCCACTATTGACTGTGTGACCAAGCAAGTTGTTTTCCGTCCACCTAGTTTGCCTGAATTTGTGTTTAATGGGAGTGGAGTAGTACCTCCTCCGTATTTGATTTCGTCAGTAAAAGCTGTTAAATTAATTAGGAAAGGATGTAAAGGATATCTGTGTTCTGTACTGACTGTGTCTACTGATGATAGTGTTAAAACTGATGTGAATTGTATTCCTATAGTCAGAGAATTTCCAGATGTTTTTCCAGATAATCTTCCAGGAGATTTGACTGATAGGGAGATTGAATTTACCGTTGATGTGATTCCCGGAACACAACCATTTTCTAAAGCTCCTTACCGAATGGCTCCAACTGAACTGAAAGAACTGAAAGTGCAATTGCAAGAACTGTTAGACAAAAAGTTCATCAGACCTAGCACTTCGCCATGGGGTGCTCCTGTTTTGTTTGTCAAGAAGAAAGATGGCTCACTGAGACTGTGCATTGACTACCGTGAACTGAATAAGGTAACTGTAAAGAACAAATACCCATTACCGCGTATTGATGACCTGTTTGATCAGTTACAGGGTGCTAAAGTATTTTCCAAGATTGATCTCAGATCCGGATACCATCAGTTGAAAGTTAAACCAGATGACATTGATAAAACTACTTTTAGAACGAGGTATGGACATTATGAATTTTTAGTTATGCCTTTTGGAGTCACGAATGCACCAGCTGCTTTTATGGACCTCATGAACAAAATTTTCAAACCATACCTTGATGACTTTATTGTTGTATTTATTGATGATATATTGATTTACTCCAAAAGTATAGAACAGCATGAACATCATCTGAGACTTGCCCTACAAACCTTAAGAGAACAGAAACTGTATGCTAAACTGTCTAAATGTGAATTTTGGCTTGACCATGTTATGTTTTTGGGGCATGTTGTTAGCAAAGATGGAATTTCTGTTGATCCGCAGAAAATTGAAGCTGTAGTGAACTGGCCTAGACCAACAAATGTGACTGAAGTCCGAAGCTTTTTGGGATTGGCTGGATATTACAGAAGATTTGTCAAAGATTTCTCCAAAATTGCCCTACCATTGACTCAGTTAACTCAAAAGGGGACATCATTTGACTGGACTGACCAAAGAGAATCTGCTTTCCAGGAGCTGAAAACTCGATTAGTGACTGCACCAGTTCTTACCTTACCTTCAGGTATGGATGGCTATATTGTATTTAGTGATGCTTCTCATAAGGGTTTGGGGTGTGTTTTAATGCAGAATGGGAGAGTTATTGCTTATGCTTCCCGACAGTTGAGACCACATGAAAAGAACTACCCGACCCATGACCTGGAACTTGCTGCAGTGGTGTTTGCACTGAAAATTTGGCGTCACTATCTGTATGGGGTGACATGTGAAGTATACACTGACCACAAGAGCTTAAAATATTTCTTCACACAGAAAGAACTGAACATGAGACAGCGGAGATGGCTGGAACTGATTAAAGACTATGACCTACAGATATTGTACCATCCAGGAAAAGCCAATACCGTTGCCGATGCATTGAGCCGGAAATCGATTGGAAACTTAGCATGTTTGCTTACCGGACAGAAAGAGTTGCTTTGTGACCTTGAAAAATCTGAAATTGAAATTGTTTTGAGAGAACAAGGTGGAATCTTAGCCGCTATTTCTGCTCAACCGGCACTGATTGAAGAGGTTAAAGAAAAACAGCAACTGGATGATTTCTTGAAGAAGATCATCGAGGAAAGAGAATCTAAACCAAGACCGGGATTCAAATTTGAGAATAATGTACTGAAATTTCAAGAAAGACTGTGTGTACCAAATGATACTGAACTGAAAAGGAGAGTTCTACAAGAAGGCCACAATTCGAAATTGTCTATCCATCCGGGGAATACGAAAATGTACCAAAATCTGAAACAGAATTTCTGGTGGCCGGGAATGAAGAAAGAAATTGCCGATTTTGTATCCAAATGTCTTCATTGCCAACAGGTCAAAGCTGAACATCAACGACCGGCCGGACTATTGCAACCCCTACCCATACCAGAGTGGAAATGGGAGCATATCACCATGGATTTTATTGTGGGATTACCTCGCTCCAGAAAAGGTATGGATTCAATTTGGGTTATTGTTGATAGATTAACCAAATCTGCTCACTTCTTACCTGTCAAGACAATCTATAACGCGGACAAATTGGTTGTTATCTATATTGATGAGATTGTAAGACTGCATGGAGTGCCTGTGTCCATTGTTTCTGACAGGGATTCGAAGTTTACATCGAGATTTTGGCAAAGCCTACAAACTGCACTGGGTACTGAACTGAGACTGAGTAGTGCCTATTATCCTCAGACAGATGGCCAATCAGAAAGGACCATCCAAACTCTGGAGGATTTACTGAGAATGTGTGTCCTTGATTTTCAGGGAGACTGGGAAAGTCATCTGCCATTAGCTGAATTCGCCTACAACAACAGCTACCATTCGAGTATAGGCATGGCGCCTTTCGAGGCATTGTATGGCAGGAAATGTAGGTCTCCAATTTGCTGGGCAGAAGTTGGAGATGGGCCTTTGCTTGGGCCCGAGATTGTGTATGAAACAACTGAAAAAGTGAAATTGATACAGCAGAGACTGAAAACTGCACAGAGTAGACAGAAAAGTTATGCAGATGTCAGGAGACGGGACAAAGAGTATGAAGTGGGTGATCACGTTTTTGTGAAAGTGACACCAATGAAAGGCCAGACTCGTTTTGGAGTCAAGGGCAAGTTAGCGCCGAGATATGTCGGACCGTATGAGATTATTGAGAAAATCAATCCGGTGGCGTATCAAGTTGCGCTCCCTCCTGAAATGGAACACATGCATAATGTTTTCCACATTTCTATGTTAAGAGATTATCTCCGGGATCCGTTCCATGTAATAGAGCCTACCCACGTAGTGTTGAGTGATGACTACACTTACGAAGAACGGCCTATACAGATTGTAAACCGACGGATCAAGAAACTGAGGAACAAATAGATTCCGCTAGTAAAAGTTGACTAGCAGAACCACGGTGGCGTGTATGCCACTTGGGAAAGGGAAGATGACATGGCCAAACGATATCCTGAACTGTTTCCACTGAATCCTGTTTTCTTCCAGAATGAAGGTAACTCGAGTTTAGAGGACTAAACTCTTTATAAGGAGGGGAGACTGTAACAACCCCCATACTGTTTACTGATTAATGACCGATTGATTACCGAAAATCACCGATTACTGTTAAACGGAACTGATAATGACTGATAACTGACTGATAATTGAACTGATTAAAAGTACTGAACTGACTGACTGAAATTGGAAACCGAATTGATTGAGTAGATGTTAGTTAAATTGCATTCTATCTGTTTGACTGTATGATTATCTGTTCATACTTATATGTTTAAACTGCTAATTGAAGGCCTTATCGGCGGCCGAATTAGAAATTGATCGGTGTTTTATGATCCTCATAATTTATGTAATTTTATGGAATATTTACCTGAAAACTGATTAGGTATGATTAAATTAGATTAAAATAAGCTAATAAAAGAGTTGGACTTATTTACCATTTTGCCACATGAGTGGCCCACTACTTGAGTCATCTTTGATTCTCATTACACTCAAGTAACACATTTCATCAGCCCTTGTGTTGCCTCTAACCGACCAAGAAGAGAGTTAGAGAGAGAGAGAATTGTTCTTGTTGATTTGGCTTGAATTGCTTGGAATTGAAGTGTAGATTGCTATATTGAACCTCTAGATTTGCATTCGAGGAACCTAGGTATGAATTTCATCTTTTGATTTTGTCTTTAAGTTGATTCATGCATGGTTCATGTTAATTTGTAGAGCTAAGTCATGATTTGGTTCATTAATGGTGGATTGAAGCTCATCTCTTGCATGCATGTTAGTATTGTTGCATTTTGAGGTTGATTACATGGACATTAGTACATGCATGCTCATATTGTTGTTATAGACCATGTTTTCATCTGGTTTTGAAAAGAAATGAGCTGATTGAGCAAGCTTTGGAGCTTCAATTTGGTTTAAAACTCATCCATGCATGTTTGAATGTTGTTCTTGAAAATGGGTTTGAATATGGTTTTAATTGACTCACCTTTGGGGCTTGAATTCATAAATTGAGCTTTGAAACTTGTTATACATTGAATTTAGTTATGTTTTCCAGAATTTGGGCCCAAGAGGTCGAGTTTGGAGTGGTTGAATGCTTGGTTTGAGCTTGGGAGGCAAATCTGGAAATTCCAGATTTGGCTTCCTCGCTCGAGCGAAGGGTTCCCCGCTCGAGCGAGCACCTTTGCCCAGGGCTCCGCTCGAGCGACCTTCGAGCGACCATCGCGCGTAAAATCTCAGCATCCAGTACTTTTACTGTTTTGCAGACCGCTCGAGCGAAGGATTCCTCGCTCGAGTGAAGCCTTTGATTTTGGACTTCCGCTCGAGCGAAGAAAGTCTCGCTCGAGCGAGGCCCCTATTTTCAGCAAAGTTTGCAAAATGTTTTCTAAGTGTATTTTTGCATCCTCATCCCACCCTAGGCATTCTTAGGCCTAGTTTAAGACATTTAGATGAGGATATCGTTGTAGAACACACCAAGGCAAATTAGGGATTAAGTTATGATATTTCCCAACTGTGTAGCTTAGTGTGTGTTCAACCTGTGAACTGTGTAGGGTTGGCAACTGGGGAGACACGCTCTAGCATACTGTAGCCCAGAACTCTGTGAGTAACAATTGTGTAAAGATATGTTCAACTGATATCTTTTGAATACTGAACTGAACTGTTTACTGAACTGGTATTATTTACTGAATGAATGTATGTCCTTTATTTCTGAACTGTACTGTGGCATCCTTAGTACCTACTGTTTACTGTTACTGTTACTGTTACAGAGATCTCTGTCGGTTCCCTCGTGGAGCCACTACTGTTTACTGACTGATGGCCATCATTACTGTTCGGTCTTTTAAGACCTACTGTTACTGTTATGCTAATGGATGTACCACATATGACTGTTTACTGTACTGAACAACTGAAATACTGATTGAATTGAACTGTTTTCATTACTGTAAGGACATTCATTCTAAACCCCTTTACGCTTTATGTTATTCACTGGGCTTTAGCTCACGGCTCATATATATATGTAGGTGTGCAGGCACCAGATCGGAGCTAGGAGCGTCAGGGTAACTCCAGTTTTGTCAAGCCAGCCTTTGTGCCTCACTGCGAGGTTCCGAGCCTATCTGTTAAGGCTTAGGGGTCTTTTACAATTCCCCCTTCTGTACTGTTTTACTGTTCTGTATAGACTGAGTGTTACTGTACTGTTATATAGGGTCGAGTCCCTAGTCTGAATGATTGTAAATATTGTGTATACTGTTCTGTACTGTTTATGTATAAATGTATGAAAAGTCCTTTTGCATACAGATTGTCACAGCTCAATGGACACTATTTATTTACTGTATTGGCTTCCGCCAGGCCCTGTACTCTGTTTTACTGTATTACTGTTCTGCAGGCCTTCGGTAATCTCGGATTACTGGCCGGTTACGGTGCTAAACCCATAGGGCCGGGTTTGGGTCGTGACATGAATGATGCACGCATGCAAAGCATAAGTATGCTAATTGAAACATGTCCTAAACTAACCATCGAAAGCTGATAAGTAAAAAGAAGAAAGAAATGGGGTTAGAAGACATGCATCACACACGCGCACGCTTATTACAGCATTTACCCTCTCGATGGAGGGTCCGAATGAATACGCTAAGCTAATCAACTAATCTAATTAAGCTAATTAGACTAATTATTACAAATCAAATTGAATAACAAGTAAACTACTTACTAATTGTTACAACAATTAACTAATTAACAATTTAATTAATTTACCAATTCAGGCTAACTAACAAGTAAAGCTTTAAAACTCTGCTGCCTTGGCTCTGTTTGAAGAAGCAGAAGATGCATGCTCGGTTTTAGCCCCGAAAAGCTCTTCGGTTGCTCTCTTGAGGCTCTGTTTGTAGGGTGTCTTTGAGAACTTGCTGCTGAACCTTACCAAATCAATGCTAGGGAATGCACCAGTGGCCTGCCGGCCATGAGGAGCTACTGCCGACCCCCCTGCCTGCCAAAGATGCACACTGCCGGCCAGAGATGAAAGGGTGCCGGCCAACAATGAAGAACTGCCGGCCACTGGTGTGCTGTGACACCAAGCTGCAACAGAGCACAAAACAGAGGAAATTGAGGGTCTCCCAAGGGTATGTACATACCATGCCACTCCATATCACCTCAAAACATCAAGGGAGAGGCACCATTGGATCCAAGACCATCAATTAAGCATCTCAATGCATGATGGCCAAAGATCCAACTTGCACAAATTCAATAAATGGAATGCAAACAAGACTCTAAATCCATTACCTCCTCATGGATGATCAAAGGCAACAGAGACAAAGGGGATTGGCTCACTTTCATCACTTCAAGTATGAAGTGGGCCAATCCACCTTGTGTTCAACATAACGTCCGGTTGAACATCGTGTAATGCAAACAACATGCTACGCTTGGCATGAAACACAAGACTCTAACATGTAAACAACGTATCCATAACATGTTAAGGGACTAAAATGATGAAACTAGTGAATGACACAACACTAGAGACATGCAATATAATGCTCAAATGATCATACCAGCTATGGACAGACCTAGAACATGCCAAATCAGTGGCCTAAACATGCTGAAACTCAAGCACAAGAAGCAAGAAAAGCATGCCCAACTTATGGCTCACAAGCAAGGCACAAAACTCAACTCTCAAACACAATGAAAGAGTGATATGTGTGAGAGTGAGACAATGTTATATGCTCTGAATTTACATGCTAAATGATGCCATATCATGCAAACAACACAAGTATAGCATGTTAGGGTCCTTAGAACTCAAAGCTAGTCAAGGGTTTTACACAAGAGGCATGCAATACAATGCACAAACAACCAAACCAGCTCTGGACAGAGCTTAATCATGCTAAATCAGAGGCTACAACATGCTGGAATTGAAGCTCAAATAGCAAGAAATGCATACTCATGTATTGGCCCATAAACAAGGCATAAAGGCACAACTCTCAAAGCCATTGAAAGAGTGATTTAAGTGGAAGTATGGCAAAGATATAAGCTCTGAAATTACATATCAAATGAAGCCATAACATGCAAAAAGCTCAAGTATGACATGCTAGGGGTCCCAAAGTGCAAGGCTAGCAAAGCCAAATACACTATAGCTATGCAAAGCCAAACATGCATGACCAAAACCACTTAAATCAGACCTCAAGCACATTAAATCAAAACCAAAAATGTGCTGGAGTAGAGCATACGCATGCTAGATCAATAGACTAAAACAACAAACATACTAGGCTAGTGAACCAAAATTGCACTACAAGTGCAAGGAGCATGCAAGAGGCAACCAAACCAACACAAATCAGAGTTATGACATGCCAAATAATGGCTAAAAACATGCTTAAACTAAGCAAATTCAAAGCATAAAGACATGCTACTTTGCAAGGTTACAAGTAGGATTACACTACAAGTATAAGAAGCATGCAAGAGAGGACCAAGACAACCAAAAACAGAGTTATGGCAGGTCTGAAAAGTCACAAAAATATGCTTGAACAAAGAAGTAGAAACATATGATAGGCCAACAAGACAACCAAGCAAGACAAGAGGAGGGGGGGATCACCCTCTCCTATTTGGGACCTCAAAATAGGGTTTTTACCACTGAAAATTCTCTGAATTTCAGTGGTTAAAAGGCCACGAAAATTTATTTTGAAAGGCCTTAAAAGATAGCTCAAAAGGCTTTACAAGCCAAGGAGCAAAAGAGAGAGACAACCCCCTAGCCAAACAAGGCTTAAACCACCATTTTAGAACATCAAAACCAGAGTTTTTTATGGTTCAAAACCAGCCCCAAAATAGTCCAAAACAATGGAAAAAGGATGGTGAAGCAAGTGTGAAAGACAAGCTTAAAGGGTGAAAGTTTTACCTCTTGGAGGGAAGCACACTTTGAGGCACAAAACCAAGTCAAAACCTCCTTAATGAGCTCCAAGAAGACCTTTTAGCAACCTCAGCCCAATGATCAACAACTCTTGTTAAGGGTTGATAGGTTGAAGATGATTGTATGCAAGCCTTTAAGCACAAATGCCCAAGAGAGTGAAATCTATAGAGAGTATTAAAAAGAGAGAGGCTCTCAAACTTCTTCCTCAATTGTTCTCCAAATGTTCTAACCCTTGAATATGAGATATAAGGCTCTCATATATAGTAAAATATCAAGCTTTGGTCGAAATATCTCCAAAGGGGACAGCTGTGCCAGCTGGAAGCAAAATATTTGCAGAAAACTGCACTGTTCCATCTGTGGCCGGCACTGTACCACTGTTGGTCGGCACTTTACCATTGTTGGCCGGCAGCACACTCCCTTGGATGGCAGGGGGCTGGCATTGACCATTCATGGCCGGCACATAGCCCAAAAATCCTATTCATGGTCATAAACTTCCACCTCTGGTTGGACAAAAAAATCTATTTTTTAGGCCCGATTTCAACCGGACATATCTCCTTTATCTGAACTCTTTTTCAGGTCATTCTTGAGCCTAAATTGTAGCCCTGGAAGTCTTCTTTCAAATGGTGGCAGCCTCACTTCAAAATTCCAAGTGTACAAAAAGTTATGCCCATTTGAGTGAATACTGCTCAGTTTTGATCCTGCCGGGATTCATGCCCAATTGCCTCTCCAACTTGTTTTCTTCTCTCATCTCCTCTTTTCTTCAACTCCAAACCCCTAAACAAGGTGTTTTAAAGATTTTTCAAAAGAGTTCATCTCTCCTTCATTCATTTCCACTTTGTCCTTGCTCGGTTTACCGAAAAGCGCGACATTTAACAAAATGCGAGCATCAGAACATCGCAGAAGAATTTTCAAAACTATTTTGAAAGAGAGGGTTTCAAGGTCTCAAAATCTTTTGATCAAGATCATTTTGGTCCAAAAAGGGGTATGAAGTTGGGATTTGACTTTCTCCTTGCCGAAGAAATCGAACCCTTGCACTGCACAACTTTCACCACCAAGTAAACCATCAGTAACGCCCAAGTCTTAAGGGCGGTCAAAAATGGGGTGTCTACAAACCCTGACCCACGATTAATATTAATCCATGATTAATTATGCCTAATAGTAATTAAGGAGGAATTTTGAATTAATTGGCATGTGTGTGTTGCATTATCTGTGTTTATATCTGTTTTGCGTAGCAAGATCTGCTCATGTTTTAGTTTCAGTTTGTAAATTGAAGGTCTTATCGGCATTCGACTCAGAAATTGACTTGATTTATATGTTAAGTAGGATTTATATAATTTTTATGGTAAGTTCAATTAAAAGTTGATTTGGAACAATTAAATTAGACTTTTATTTGGCTTTAAATTAATTACACTTTTGTCCAAATCTAATTTAGGCCTTAGTGGACTTCTTTGAGCACCAAAACCCCCCCAATTCATTCCTTTGATGATACAAACGTGAGAGTGAGGGAGAGGAGAGAGAGAATTGGTCAAAGACTTGAGAATTTAAATTCAAAACTAAGGATTGCTAGAATTGTTGTCAAAGTGAAGAAGATTAGAGGGTTTCAACTTTAACGCTTGTGGATTCAAGCCTCTTGGGAAGGAATTGAACTCTTAATTGAGTAATTGATGTAGATTCTACAAGATTATTGGTGAATTAAGTGAAGTCATGTAGGAATTGCACTAGAGTTGGGAATAACTGGGCCATACCATGTATTCATGTGTATTTTCTCACAAATTGAGCATGATTTCAAGGATTTCTTTCATGCATGTGTTCATCTCACTTACATTTTGGGAGTTCATCATGTTTTCCATTAAATTGCCAAGTTTGGTCATGGTTTAAAGAGGTTGGATTCAAGAAAAATTCATGCATGTTATGTTCATAAAATATTCTTGAGTTTCATGTTGAATTTTGTTCAATTGGCAAGTCTTTAAGCCATGATTTCTTGAATTAATCCTTGGAACATGTTATTTTATGAGTCTCCATGAGTTTTCCAAAGTTTTGGCCTAGAAAAATTGAGTTTGGTGCCTTAGAGGTTGAATTTGAACTTGTGGATCAAATCTGGAAATTATAGAAATTTGATCCACGCTCGAGCGGGGGAATTCACGCTCGAGCTAGCACTCTGGGTACGGGCACTTCAACTCGAGCGACAAGAGTCACGCTCGAGCATGAAATGCATATACCCAGAAGTTCATATGTTTTGCAGTCCGCTCGAGCGGGGGAATTCACGCTCGAGTGAGGGTTTGAGTCTCACGCTCGAGCGGGGATCAAGCGTGCGTCAAGCGTAGAAATCATGCAACCAGTACTTTTTCCAAAGTTTACAGTCCGCTCGAGCGAAGAAATTCACGCTCGAGCGAGCCTTCACATCTTGCATGTCCGCTCGAGCGGGGAAAGTCACGCTTGAGTGTGGACCCTATTTTCAGCAAAATTTGAGAAATGTTTCCAAGTGCATCTTTGCATCCTCTTTCCATCTTAGGCATTCCTAGGCCATGTTTAAGAGTCTATAATGAGGACAAAGACTAAAAGCACGCCGAGAGTAAATAAAACAAGTTATGTATAATTTGATAGTATGTTTCAAGTGTGTGTTTGTATGTATGTTCGTGTAGGTCGCGTGCCTCGAACCATTTGATTAATCTGCTCTGTTTGTCTGCACCCGAAGCCAACTGTGAGTAATAACTCTGTAAAGTTATGTTTAACTTTAAGTATCCTCTGACTGATATGATATGATCTATTTTCTGAAATGTTATTTTATGAATTATGAATGAATGTCCAATTTACTGAACTCTATCTGTGGCACCCTTAGTTCACGTGGCCCTCGCCCGGGGGTAACAATACCGTGACCAATCTGCACGTGGCCCTCGCCTAGGGGTAACAATACTGTGACTTATATTCACGTGGCCCTCGCTCGGGGGTAACAATATTGAGGCCTACATTCACGTGGCCCTTGCTTGGGGGTAACAATACCATGGCTACTTGCGCGCAAGATATGGACCTTTATGGTCATCGGTACCGACTATGCATGTGGGTTTTAGGACCAAGTTGATATGTTAGCTATTGGGTGTACCACATATATCTGCTTACAAATTTGAATATGTATATGAATCTATTTCTGATATTAACTCTGATTTCTGAATCTGTGATGGACATCATTCATTTAACCCTTTACTCAGTTATTATTCATTGGGCTCTAACTCACTGTATTATCTATATGTATGTAGGTGGGCAAGCGCGTGACTAGGCCTGAGACGCTGCCTGGCGAGTTTTGGTTTCAGCCAGCTATTATGCCTCCCGTGGAGGTTCCCTTTTGAGGTCTACCCGAGTTCGTAGTCTTTGGGACTTTTGTTCTTCCATAATGTTTATGTCTGGTCTGAACACGTTGTAATCCTGTATATGTGACTTGGGTGATGTAAAGCTACTGTATCTTAATGCCTTATCTGTATGTATGCAACATGTATATGAAAGTTTTATATTTTCTGTCCCATATATATGTCTGCACAGCTCTATGGACTATGTAAGTTTGCATAATTGCTTCCGCAGTCCCTACTACAAATATTATTCTGTTCAGAGGCCTTCGGTAATCTAAGGGTTACTGGCCGGTTACGATGCTAAACCCATAGGGGCGGGTTTGGGTCGTGACACCTTGAACCCCAAACGGATAGACTGTTCTATCATTTGCCCATTTGCCAATACCAAAACCACTCCTGCCCCTACTCCTGGTTAGTTTGAGCTGCCATTGACAAAGAGGCGAAAAGAGTCGCCGATGTAAATATCGCAGAGTTTTAGCCTTTCTTCTCCCTTTTTTGTTCTATTAACATGGGGTTCCATGGCCCTAGTTAGTTTTCCTCTTCCTCTCCTAGACATCCTAGGCCGCGGCTCACTGGTGCCCGTTTTGGGATCGCACCTGGAGAGAATTCTGCCACTACATCGGCTGAAACTTGGCCCTTGATTGCTATTCTTGGCCTGAATTCTAAGTCATACTGACCTAGAACTACAACCCATCGAGATACTCTGCCTATCAGGTCCCCATGCTACAACAGGGACTTTAGTGGATGCTCGGTTAGCACCACAATCTTGTGGGCTTGAAAGTAGTGGTTCAGTTTTTTAGAGGCCATTACCAGAGCAAATGTTAACTTCTCCAGAGGCAAGTACCGGGTTTTTGCATTTGCCAGGGTCTTGCTCACATAGTACACTGCCTTCTGCTCACTTTTTTCTTCTTGGATGACCACGACACTCATGGCATGGTCCGAAATTGCCAGGTACAAGAATAATTCTCCTGGTACCGGGTTCGACAGCACTAGTGGGGTTGTCAAGTATTTCTTTAAGTTGGCCAAGGCGATTTCACATTCTTCTGTCCACTGAAAATCTATGGCTTTCTTTAATAACTGAAAAAATTATTTACATTTATCTGAACTTCGGCCAATGAACCTTTTCAAGGCTGTTGCCCTGCCAATAAAAATCTAGACTTGTTTCGCTATTGTTGGGCTCTTCAGATCAAGGATAGCCCTGATCTGATCTGGATTCGCTTCAATTTCCCTCCTCGTTACCAAGTATTCCAGGAACTTATCGGATCTAACTCCAAATATGTACTTCGAGAGATTAAGTCGAAGCTAATATGCTCTCAATATGTCAAAGACCTCTTTCAGGTCGGCCAAATGACCCCGATGTTCCTTAGTCCTGACGACCATATCGTCAATGTAGACCTCCACTGTCCTCCCAATTAGGTATTTGAACATCTTGGTGACCCATCTTTGATATGTTGCTCTTGCATTCTTCAGCCTAAAGGGCATTACTCTGTAGAAATAGAGCCATTTGGAGGTGATAAATGTTGTCTTTTCTTTGTTTGGGGCATACATTGCTATCTGGTGATACCTTCTGTATGTATCCAAAAAGCTCATCCTCTCATACCCTAATGTGGCATCCACCAGCTGATCAATCTTGGACAGTGAAAAGCTGTCCTTGGGGCAAGCTTTGTTCAAGCTTGTGAAGTTCATGCAGACCCTCCACTTGCCATTCTTCTCTTTTACCACTACCGTATTTGTCACGACCCAAACCCGCCCCTTAGGGTTTAGCGTCGTAATCGGCCAATAATCCTTGAATTACCATAGGCTTTAGTCTAAAATAGCATATAATTACAGGCTAAAGGAAGCAAATACGTAAAACATATATAGTCCATTAAGCTGTGTAGACATACATGGGACAAAAATTTCAAAACTTAATATACATACACGTGATGTCATAATTATAGTAGTCTTACGTCACCCATTTATACAGATAAAGTAAAAATAGGACATAGCCCAATATACAGATAAACAGAAACTCGTTCGAAATTCACAAAAGAAAACAAGGTTTAAAACACAATTCACAAAACATGACCATTAGACTTATTCTGGAACCTCCTCGAGAGGCACAAAGGTTGGCCGGCAAAATAGAACTCCAAGCGATCATCATTAAGCCTGGCCACGTGCCTAGTCACCTACATATATAAATAATACAGTGAACGGGAGCCTAGTGAATAATAACAGAGTAAAAGAGTCAATGAATGTTGTCCATAATAGTTACAAAAGACAGAATTCAGTAGTTAACAAGAATGGATTCATAATCATGTTTAGAAATCAAAGGTCATAACAGAAACAGATTCAGAATCATACTCATAATCATCATTTGCAGTTAGTCATATGTGTTAAATCTATTAGCACTAATAGAAACAATTGACCTATAAAGGGACAGCCATGAAAGCATACAGTTGACTCACACACACGGAGACGGTACAGTTGGTTCATGAGACGTACAGTTGGCCTATAAACAGGACGTACACAGAAGGAACTATAACAGTTGGCTCATGAGACGTATAGTTGGCCCATAATTAGGACATAACAGAACAGATAATAGATGTCATCTGAAAGTAATGATACTACGAGTACATTTCAGAAACATTGGATAACTATTCATTCATACAGAAAATAATATTTCAGAAGACAGATCATCTTATATCATTCAAAAAATACTTATAAATTGAACATAATTTTACAAAATTATTACTCACAGATGGCTCTAGAAGCAGACAGACAGAGCAAATAAGTCCAATAGCTTACGGCGCGTGACTTACACAACATAACAAATACACATATTGAAACACACACTCGGAAAAAACTTAACTCATTACGTTTCGTTCTTAGTGTTTTTGTAAGTCTTATCCTCATCATTATGTCTTAATTAGGGCTTAAGAATGCCTAAGATACGATGAGGATGCCAAAATGTGAGTCAAAACACTTAGTCAAATTTTGTTGAAAATAGGGTCTTCGCTTGAGCAGGGATTCAAACATAAAGGTGGTCACTCAAGCATAACTTCGGTAGCTTGAGCGGTCTGTAAACTCTGCAAAAATACTAGTTATGTGAATTTTTCGCTCGACGGTCGCCCAAGCAGGAGACTGAGGTCTTCGCTCGAACGCAACTCTAATCGCTCGAGTGGTCTGCAAAACTTGTAAACTTCTGGGAGTATGAATTTTACGCTCAAGTGGAAGTGCAAAATCAAGAGTGGTCGCTCAAGCGAAGAAGCAGAATTCTAGAATTTTCAGATTTGCTTCCAAACTTCAAAACTCGAATTCAAGGTTGCAAATCATGTTCTTTTGGGCCAAAAACTTAACATGTGTAAACTTGTAAAACATGGTGAATTCAAAATCATTTCGCAAAATCAAAACCCACAAGCATGCCAATTGTGTAAAATCAAACTTGGAATGTTAAAACATCACATGAACTTAACATACAAGTAATTTCTTGACTTCAAAGCCTTCAAAACATGATCAAATGAGGTGTTTAACTCAAAGACATGCTGAATTCCTAGAACAAGACCAAAAAAAGGACATGTAAGAGGGAAATTCTTTGAAATCAACTTCTCATTGCCATGAACTATGCATGCATGCATGGTTTGAGTTGTAGTTCTTTAATTTAGCTTAATTCTCATGTTAATCCACCTCTTTCACTTGAATTCTAACATGAACTAACTTAATTACACAGCTAAGGGTTTGATTTCTTACCTTAGGTGCTCAATTATGGTTTATGCAAAGATGGTTTGAGCTCACAAGTCAATTCTTTAATTTGCCTGCCAAATCTCTCCAATTCTCAAGCTTAGATGTGAAGTTCTTAGCCTCCTCTTCTCTCTCACGTCTAGTAGGCTCAAAAAAGATGAAGATGAGATGAGTCTATGTGGTGTGTAGGCCTTATATAGGCTTGTTTAGGAAAATTAATTAATTAGGCTTACCACTAATCAAATGGGCATCATTTGTTCTAATTATTTCGTTTCGAATCAAATTTCAATTAAACCTACCATAAAATTTCAAAAATTCTAAATAACACATAACCCAAGTCAATTCCGTGATCGGATGCCGATAAGGCCTTCAATTTGCAGAACGAAACAGAAATACAAACAGGTATTCCTATAGCAAACAGATATAAATGCAAATAACATATAAGGTATGCAATTAACACATGATTTCCTCTTAATCACCAATTAGGCACCCTTAATCATGGTTTAGCAGTTAATCACAGGTTGGGGTTGTTACAGTATTGGACAACCAGGTAGGATAATTCACTTCTCGAATGGCCTGCGCTTCAAGTAGTTTGTTTACTTCTTCCTCAACTGCATACACATGTATCAATGTCGGCCTCCTTGCTCTCTGGATGACTGCTTTAGCCAACTTGTCCACGTTAAGTCTGTGACTGGTGACCTCGGGGCTAATTTCTGGCATCTCATAAGGTGTCTAGGCAAACACCTCTATGTTCTCTCTCCAAAAAGCCCCTAGTTCCCTTTCTTCTTTTTCGGCTAAGCCAGAGCCGAGGAAAAAGAATCGCTCCTCATCTCCTTCTTGTACAAGAACCTTTTTCAAGGGTTCTTCACTCTTGTCGGCGGGTTCTTTGCCAACATCATCCAAGACCTCGTGGTCTTCGCCTTCAATCTCTGCACTCTTTGCTTCCCTTACATTGCAGGTGTACTTCATTACTACCATGGAACAATTTTTCACCTGTACTTGGTCTCCCATTACTTCTTTAATCCCCTGTTCAGTCGAGAATCGCAACAGCTGGTGCAGTGTTGAGGGAACAACCTTTATTGCATGCAACCAAGGTCTTCCCAAAATGATATTGTATGAGGAGGGAGTATCTATCACAGTAAATTCCGTTATTACCTTCTTGCTCCCTACCTCTAGACTCGTGGCTCCTAGAGACCATGTCGGTGTCCCATTGAATCCGACCATAAGGCTGTTAGATTGCTCTAAATCATCCTTGTGGCGGCCAAGTTCCTTGTAACACCTGACATACATGATGTCACAAGAGTTGCCTTGGTCAATCAATATGCGCTTCACCTAACAGTCTCCAATCTTTAAAGTTACCACAAGGGCATCATTATACGGATACTACACCATATCCAAGTCTGCTTAAAAAAAAGAGATCATTGGTCCCTAATGTTCATTTGTTCTGAGCTTCTTCTGCTGGACCTGATATACATGCTGTAAGTGGCTTACTCTCTAGGTCTCCCCTCGAATTTCATTCTCATTGACCTTCGAGTGAATCACATTGATTACCCGAGGTCTATCCACCTGCTGTCGTGGTGATGGTGGTAGAGGTGGTGCTGCTGGTGCCTGGGCAGCCTCGTGTGCTCTTCCCTTGTCTTCGCCTCATCTACTAGGTCTCTCAGGTGTCCCTGTTTGACCAGATCCTCTAGGTATGACTTCAGAGCCCTGCATCCCTGAGTCATGTGTCCATCCTCGTCATGTTAGGCACAATGCTTCCTAGTGCTTCTACCTATGTACTCGCCAGTGACCTTCTCCGGCACTCTGTAGTACGGCTGATTCCTGATCCTCTCTAGAATTTTATAGATTGGAATCCTAAATACCATGCTGACTGCCTGCATAGCCCTCGTTTTTGTTTCTGGCCTATCACCGCCGGTATTCCCTCGACCTCACTTCGGCGAGCTGTTTCTCCTTTCTTATTTTGGTGTCTTCTTCCTGTTCTTGTCTTCCTTTGCTTTGGCATACTTCTCAATTCATGCCATGACGTCTTAGATGTTCTTCGGTAGGGGTTTTGCAAGTTATTGCCGAAGTGGGCAATCATCATTCAGGCCATTCTTGAAAGAAACGACCGCCAACTCCTAGTTACAAGACGTGATCCGGTTGTAAACCTCATAGTATCTCTTGGCATAAGCCTTGAGGCGTTCACCATCGCTAATCTTTAAAGCCAATAAGGAGTCTGCCTTCAATGGCTGTGACTTGTTGGTAACAAACTTGGCCACAAACATCTCGTCCGGACCTTCCTAACTCTTTACACTCCATTTCGGTAGTTTATGGAACCAATCTGATGTTATTTCCCTGAACGACGACAGGAATACTTTACACAACAGTTGCTCGTTCCCACTCCACAAAGCCATTGAATTTAAATATAAGCTGACATCAAAGTTCGGGTCGGACTTTCCATCATAAACTTGAAATCTCAGCATGCTAAACCTCTTTGGCACTTCGAACACATCCAACTCCACCGAAAATGGCGTCTTCGGCTGGTCGTTGGATGTGATCTCGGCGGTTATGCCTCTTTCTCTGGAGGTAATCTCTCAGGTCCTCATTCGTTCGTCCGGGGGCTCAGCTGTCAATAGACTTCAGCCTTTTCGGCGCGCTGCTTCTGGTGTTATTGTGCGTTCTCTTGGACTTCCCTTTTTCTACTGCATCGTCAAAACAGAGGCCTTGCCCTTGGATCTGTCGAGATCCTCAGACATAGGCCCTTTTGGTCCATGTTGTCCTCTGTGACTCACCTCGTACTGATTCTGTTTGCCCGACATCTCGTGATGGACGATGTGAGTTTCCCTGTCTCTTGCCATGCTGTGGGACAACTGGGACTGTCTTATGTCCTCCTTTTAGGGCATCAATTTTGGTTACTGTTGCCGGCGTGCCCTGCAATGGAAACGATGGTTGCATCATGTTGTTTTGCATCATGAAATTGACCACTGTTTGCAGGTCTATCAACTTGTTTGCCATGCCATTCATCTCCTCATCCTGTCTCAGGCATCTATCCTCCCATACCTGGAGATCACTTTCATTGCAGTATTTATCTCGGCCTCCCTTCTTTGGGCCGTTGCCCCTTGCCGACATCATTCGCCCTAGGACTTGGTTCCTACACCTTTTCATTACTGTTCTCTCCTCTAGCGGTAGGATCCACATGTTCCTCCTTCTCACTGTGGATGTCGTCCCCAATTCTCATTTCCTGTCCGTTGTTGGCCATCTATCCTTACTAAGTTCCCACAGATGACGCCAAATTATGGGTGTTAATTTTTGACTACACAACCAAACAGGGAACTTTGCTGGAGAGCACCGACAGAATAGAATGAGCCAACTACCTGCCAACAAGAAGATGAGAATACCACGGTGGTTCGTCCACCCGAGGGCATTTTGACAATCAAGTTAGTTAATCTTATCTCTTACAGATATCAAAACAGTACTTAAACTAATAAGTCAAAACATATCTTCGACCCACGAGAGTGCCTCACTTTTATAACTAGCGGTAACCTAGTCCCCTAGAAGTCTCACTTTGTAGGACTCAAGCTCAATGCTCATTTCGGACTCTCGGCTAGATAGAGATAAACTCCTCAAGAGTTTTATCCTTATCTAGGCTAAGAGCCTTATCTGATCTAGGACTCGTATCCCTTATCCAAATATCTCGGGATTCCGACGTTACTGCAGAACATCTCGGCAATGTCGTGATTACCTCGACAAACCTGACTCATTCACAAAATACTTCCCCACACTTGTAATAGTGAATAATGGTTTCATTTACAGTATCTTTTATCATTTTTTTAGTGAACCAAACACGAGAATGAACATTAAGATGGAATGATCGTTCCATTGCACCTTTATTCCAATGAACCAAATACGGCCTTATTGTTATAACTCCTTTCTAGGCCCTTGCACATAAATTAAATTGACCACATAGAATAGAATAACTCCATAAAATTGATACATAGTTTTAATAGGAATTTAAGCAAATAGGTGAAGGCATTTTTGCATAATCACAACCAAAAACCAATTAGGAAATAAGTAATAGAAATAGACAAACATGTTCATACTACTGAGCAAAATAATAATAATAATAATGAAAAGAAAAAACAAACATCTGCATACCAAACATAATAATCAATGGATCGAGAATTAAAATATTTTGTCGTAACACCATGGAATACCATTATTGCGAGGACTACCTAATCCATTAGTCGCTATAGAGAACTAAAAGCCATGCCTCGAGCATTACCTCTCTCCATATGTTGATATGGCTATGAAAGAAGATAGCAGTAAGTGAAAAAGAAGAAGAGAGAAACAGAAAACTGAATCTGCAGTTTATTCACTCTCTTCACATACAACCTGATTACAGTCCAAAAGAAACTCCCCTTGTTTCCCCTCTCAATCATAGCTATATACATCTCATACTAACTAACAAACAAACTTCTCCTAACCACTAACTAACCCAACTAACTAACTGACCCAACTAATTAACAAACTTCTAAACTAAGTACTAAGTTGAAACTGAATTCAAACTGAATTCAAACTGACCCAACTAATTAACAAACTTCTAACTAAGTTGAAATTGAATTCAAAAGCTGAATTCAAAATTTCTTTTCTTTCTCTAAATCATAACATTTCCCACCCCATAAAACAGCCTTGACCTCAAGGCTGGAATTGGGGATATTTGGTGATGATGTCCTGGTAGTCCACCCAAGTAGCATCTTCTGGAAATGAGTGAGACCACTGAACGAGGAGTTGAATCACCGCCCTGTTGTTCCTCTTAACCATACGTCTGTCCAGCACCGCCACAGGTTCCATTTGAAAAGTACCATCAGGTGCGACTGGTGGCAATGTAGGCTGTGCGACGATGTGCTGACCCAACTTTTTCTTTAACAAAGAAACATGAAACACGGGATGGATATGAGCAGACGCAGGTAGCTGGAGCTGATAAGCAACCTTTCTAATTCTGGCCACAACCTGAAATGGACCATAAAATCGAGGAGCAAGCTTCATATTCCTGTGTAAAGCCAAGGTAGTCTGCCTATAAGGTTGCAGCCGCAAATAAACCCAGTCATGTGGTTCAAATTCACGGTCAGATCGATGCATATCAGCATAATGCTTCATCCTGTGCTGAGCTTGATGCAAATTGTCTTTTAACATTCTGAGAATTGAAGCTCTTTCTCGTATCCAATTATCCACCTCAGCCACAGCAGAAGGGTTGGAAGAAATGAAAGTGTGGTCTGGAGGATCTTGACCATAAACAGCGTAATATGGAGTGGTTTTGATGGCTGAATGATAAGAAGTGTTATACCACCATTCAGCTAACGAAAGCCACTTAACCCAGTTCCTAGGACAGTCACCTGACATGCATCGTAAATAATTCTCCAAGCACTTGTTCAAGATCTCGGTCTGACCATCAGTTTGTGGGTGATAGGCTGAACTTAAACACAATTTGCAACCTTGCAAAGTGAAAAGCGCATGCCAGAAATTACTAGTGAAAACTGCATCTCGATCGGAGACAATAGATGAGGGCAATCCATGTAGTTTGTATACTTGATCCAGGAATACTTGAGCAACATCTTTGGCTGTGTACGGATGTGAAAGTGCCATGAAATGACCATACTTAGTTAACCTGTCGACAACCACAAATATAACAGATCTGCCGTGGGATTTGGGAAGGCCCTCAATAAAATCCATAGAAATATCAGACCAGACTCGATTGGGAATAGCTAGAGGCTGTAACAATCCAGGGGATTTCACATTTTCACTCTTAAACCTTTGACAAATGTCACATTCGGAAACCAACTTCGAAACATCATTCTTTAACCCTTTCCAATACAAAATTCTCTGAATTCTCTTAGTAGTTTTATCAATCCCTGAATGCCCACCTATTGCAGAGCAATGAAATTCCTCCATAATCTGGATCTTGAGCTGAGGCGTGTTTCCTACCACCAATTTGCCTTTATAGGTCAGAATCCCTTGTTCCCAACGATAACCCCTATGGGAAGTATGATCAAGAATCAAATCAGCAATGACTTGTTGTACCACTGGATCAGATATCCAGCTTTGCTTGATTTCAGCTAACCAACTAGTAGACACAAAAGTAATAGCATGCAAAGTAGCAAGGTTATTTGTAGTATCCTCCCTCCTAGACAAAGCATCCGCTGCCATATTCTCTTTTCCACATCTGTAAATGATCTCAAAATCATAACCCAACAATTTAGTAATCCACTTCTGTTGAAAAGGGGTGCCCACTCTTTGCTCCAATAAGTACTTTAAGCTTTGATGATCTGTTCTGATAAGAAATTTCCTACCCAAAAGGTAATGCCTCCATTTGAGTACAGCCAAGACCACTGCCATTAGCTCCTTTTCATAGGTAGATAAAAGTTGATCTCGTGCAGATAAGCCTTTACTCCAAAAAGCTATCGGATGCCCCTCTTGCATTAGCACCGCCCCTAGGCCTTTTCCTGATGCATCTGATTCCACCACAAATTCTTTAGTATAATTAGGCAAAGCTAGAACTGGTATTGTGGTCATTACTGCCTTAAGCTGTGCAAATGCCACTGCCGCTTCTGAGTTCCATTGGAAGGAATCCTTTTTGAGTAATTGATTTAGTGGAGAACAAATTTTTCCATAGCCTTGAACAAACCGTCTATAGTATCCTGTGAGGCCAAGAAATCCTCTTAGTTCCTTTAAGGTAGCAGGTGTTGGCCAACTAGTCATAGCTGTAATCTTGGTTGGTTCAGCAGAGACCCCTTTTCCTGAAACCAAATGCCCCAAGTATTCTACCTCCTCTTTACCAAACACACACTTGGACCTTTTGGCAAATAGTTGGTGAACTCGCAGCAACTGCAAAGTAGTTTGCAAATGATGCAGATGATTGGTCCATGTACTACTATATACTAAAATGTCATCAAAAAATACTAAGATGAATTTCCTTAAGTGAGGCCTAAAAACTTCATTCATCAAGCTTTGAAAAGTAGATGGGGCATTTGTTAACCCAAATGGCATTACCATGAACTCATAATGTCCATCATGGGTTCTAAATGCAGTTTTGTAAATGTCTGTAGGAGTTACCCTTATCTGGTGATAACCAGATCTCAAATCCAGCTTAGAAAAGTACTTAGCACCACACAATTCATCAAGGAGTTCATCTATAGCAGGAATAGGAAATTTATCCTTCACAGTAGCTTTATTTAAGGCTCGATAGTCAATGCACATTCTCCAATTCCCATCCTTCTTCTTAACTAACAGCACCGGTGAAGAATAGGGACTAACACTGGTTCTAATAATTCCTGAAATTAACATCTCGCTGACCTGTTTTTCAATCTCAGTTTTTTGAAAATAGGGATACCTGTAAGGCCTGATATTGGTAGGTTCTGCCCCTGTTTTCAATGGTATGCAATGGTCATGAGATCTGGTTGGAGGAAGGGTCTTAGGTTCTTGAAAAATATCTCCATAATCAACCAGTAATGCTTCCAAATCTGGTTCCAAGTCTGGTTGTAATGTATCCTCTATTTCATCACATTCAGCCTGAAAAGAGTACACCTGAGCTACAACTCCTTGTGCTTGTTTCTGAACTATCTTTTTCATCTTATTAGCCCCAATGACTGTCAATTCTTCTTTCTTTCCTCCCCTTAGCACATGCCTCTTGTCATTCAACTGAAACTCCATGCTCAGATTCTTGAAATCCCACTTTACTGGACCCAATGTTGCTAACCACTGAATTCCCAAAACCATGTCACAGCCCTTGAGTTGCAAAATCCTCATGTCAGCTTGAAATTCAGTGCCTTGCATTTCCCACCGAAATCCTTTACATATTGCTGTGCTCATTAGTTTGGTGCCATCAGCTACTAAAACTGGTAATGGGTCTGTCTCTGAGGCCATTATCCCAACTCTCTTGATTACTTCTGGGCTTAGGAAATTATGAGTACTTCCCGAGTCTATTAGAATCATAACTAGCTTTTTCTTGACATTTCCTTTTACCCTCATAGTTCTGTAGGAAACAGAGCCAGACAGGGCATTAATAGAAATTTGTAATTCCTCTTCCGGAACCTGGTCTTCCTCCACATCTGCACCTTCGTCTTCTACCTGTTCTTGATCTTCTTGTTCAACCTCCAGAGCATATAACTGCTTCTTTTTACAGATATGGCCCCTTGTATACTTCTCATTGCATTTGAAACATAATCCTTTGGCCTTTTTTTCTTCCCAGTCCTTTGGTAGTTCTTTCCTTACAGGATTCATAACTGGATTTTGTTTGGCTTGATGGGAAAAAATAGATTCTCCTGCTCTATTCCCTTGTCTTGCTCTTCTTGTTATGGCTTCAATGCTATTCTCCTGCATTTTAGCCAATCCAATGGCCTGAACTATTGTAGTAGGCCTGAACATTAACACCCCTGCCTTAATGTCTTCTCTTAACCCACTGATGAAACAACTAATGAAAAAAACTTCTGGTAACTCGCAGGTTCTATTTGCCAGAATTTCAAATTGCTCCTGATATTCCTTCACAGTGGTTGTTTGCTTTAATTTGGTCAGATCACCCATTGCATCTTCATAAGAATTGGGCCCAAATCTGGAAATAATTCCTTGTTTGAACAGATCCCAATTAATCTGGCGATGGCATTTCTCAAACCACTGATACCATTGTAGGGCCTTATCCTCTAAATGCAGAGTAGCTAATTTCACCTTGTTTGTACTTTCAACTGAGTTATAATCGAAGAATCTCTCACATTTATACAACCAACCAGTGGCATCTTCCCCAAAAAATCTTGGAAAATCAATTCTTGCATATCTGGTATTGAAAAAAGAAGATGATTGAGGTGAATCCGAACGAACCTGGGCTTCCATGGTTTCTGGATGATTTCCAAAGACTCCATTTGCCATTTGATCATACTTGACATTCATGGCAAAAATCAATTCCTTGATTTCGTTCACATCCTTCAATGAATTTCTGATCTCTCTGATATCCTGTGCTTGCCTATCGCTGCTGTCTTTAAGCGTTCGTATTGCTTCATCTATTTTTTTTGATTCTTGTGCCCTAGTTCCATCTGCCATTTCTGTGGAATTTCTCTCGCAGGCCAAGAATAGCCGGCTCTGATACCAATTGATATGGCTATGAAAGAAGATAGCAGTAAGTGAAAAAGAAGAAGAGAGAAACAGAAAACTGAATCTGCAGTTTATTCACTCTCTTCACATACAACCTGATTACAGTCCAAAAGAAACTCCCCTTGTTTCCCCTCTCAATCATAGCTATATACATCTCATACTAACTAACAAACAAACTTCTCCTAACCACTAACTAACCCAACTAACTAACTGACCCAACTAATTAACAAACTTCTAAACTAAGTACTAAGTTGAAACTGAATTCAAACTGAATTCAAACTGACCCAACTAATTAACAAACTTCTAACTAAGTTGAAATTGAATTCAAAAGCTGAATTCAAAATTTCTTTTCTTTCTCTAAATCATAACATATGTCCAAACTTCTCCACTAATATCTTCTGATGCAACCACATGCAAGATACACCCCAATTGTAAGCCCATTAGATAAACATGGCTGATGGGAAAAAAAAGATTCCACAGCAAAACAATTAAAGTTTACCAGACGTAAGAAATAGGTTGCTTGCTCTGGATTTAAGGTTCATAAGACTGGTAGACTAAGTCGACTAGCATGGGTAATGAATCTGTATATAGGGCTTTTTTTTGGTAACCAAAAAAGGGAAATCTTAGACATGGGTTTTTTTCACTGTTATCTCCCAAACTGTAAACATTTTTTTTCATTTCATCCCTGAACTATCAATTTCATCTGTTTAGACCCTAAAGTTTTTTTTTATTTCAGTTTATGTAGTCCAATTGTAAACGATTGCACATTAGTCTTTTGATGGTCAAAAGGTCAAACCAATTTGATGGGTGTTTGATTGTATAGTTTAAGTCGTTCAAATTTTGAATTGACCTTTTTGACCATCAAATTAGACTAATGGTTACTGACTTGTACAATTAGACCAACAGTTACTGATTTGTACAATTATACCATCAAATTAGACTACCGGAAAGAATTCTCAAATGTAACTCATCCTAACTTCTCTCACAACAACAATTCAAACTGACTAAAGTATAGAAGACAATTATATTAGTTGCATATTAAAATCCAACTTACTTTTGGAGTAAATTATTTGTGTTTCTATGTTTGCAGTAAGGAGGAGCCAGATATTATATAATTTTCAAGTACTGTCTAATGAGAAATAGCATTGCAGAGGAGTGGATAACAGATCTTCGAGCACTCACATTTGCATTCTTCTATTTCAGCTGTATTTCCAATTGGTTTATCTCCTGAAAACCCAAGAATTCAAACCAAATAGTTGCTATAAGATGAAACTGCTTAGTGTTGAGAATGATGGATTTCAAAAAAATTCAAGACACAACACGTAGGGGACGTGCAAAATATATAATGTTGTATATTTATTATATGTCATGTATATGAATATTTCATTCAAAGATAATAAAAAAAAACATGACACTAATTCTTAAAGTTTAAAGAATGACAGATTAGTAGGTATAAATCTACATTATTAATCTTACATCACTGGCTTCTCCAGGTTATTTTGTTGAAACTTATAATGTGTTTTATGTGTGTTGAAGTGATGAAGATGTGTATCGCTCAAGTGTCCAAAGCATTTTGGATCTGAAAAATTAAAAAATAGTATGACACATCTGGACGTATGTTCAACACATTGGGAAGTGCCCAATCAGTGTCAATGGGTGTTTAATTAGTGTCGGTGTCCAACACGTGTTGGACATTACACGCTACCTTTCTAGAAGTTCATGCTTCTAAGGCCTTCACAAATATGAACAGAAAAAGGGAACGAAAAAAAGTATTTAAAAAATTATTATTATTATTATTATTTGCTAGACATTCAAGTGAGTTTAATATTAGGTGATTCTATTGATAAGCGAAAACAACTATAGAAGAAAAGGAAAATGAAAGCACAAAAACAGAGGAACAAATAACATCAGAAGGGTAAACAAAAATGAAAATAAATAAATAAATGGATATGAGATAAATAACTTGAGATTAGTGAAAAGACACGAGGTTTGGCGGTAAATCTTGTAGATATCCTTACTCATTTTCATTAGTATGATTTGATCCCAGTTTGACGTAGTTGCTGTCTATTTGAATTGATGGAATATGGGAAATCTTGTGCCAATCAGGCCCGCTTTCCTTGCTACATTTTTCCTTGAGAAGGGGACACCACCTAATCTTCAAACTTTGCAATTTGGTGAGGCTTCGCATTGCTTTCATTGAAGGTAGAATCATTAGATTCTTGCATTTCCAAAGATGTAGAGCTTGGAGCGATGAAAGGTTACCCAGCCAGTCTGGCAGAGATTCCAACCCATCAAATTCCCAAATACTCAAGTCTATCAAGGCAGTGAGGTGCTGGAGTTCATCAGGCAGAGATGTGAGCTTTGACCAACCATACAAAGTTAGAGACTTTAGCGAGACGAAGAAGCGTTGTTGTACTTGATGGGTGATGTTGAAATTGCTGCTACTGCAACTAGAATTGGTACAGGTAGAAGTAGTTGTAGTGCTAGTGATTGTGGGCCAAGGGAAATAATCAAGTTCCTCTGAGAAGTCACCTATCACCAATCTTGTGAGGTCAGGGGTTAGAGAGAGTAGCCACTCAGGCCAACAATTATAAGTCCTCAATATTCCACATTTTTTAATTTCCAGACTCCTGAGGGATGTGAGCCTGCAGATATCTGATGGGTCAATTACCATTAGGTTAGGGCACTCAGACACAGCTAAACGCTCAAGAGATGCAAGGTTCCCTATTCCTTTTGGCAAACAAGTCAACTTGTTGCATTTGGTGATCATAATGTCTTGAAGACGAGTGAGGCCATTGTGCTCCTCATTGATATCTAGTATAGTCGTTATATTTGGGCACTCTTTTATACATAGTGTCTCAAGGGACGCAAGGTCATGCAGCACATTCGGCACATGAGCTACACCATCACAAGAATCAATTGTCACATGTTTTAGTAAAGATCTATTATTTTTGAACATCTCTTCAAGCACAAAATTGATCTCTGAACCTGAGACCTTCCTTAAATTCAGGAAAGTGAGAGACGTTAGCTTGTTGCTCATCTTTCTTAGGGCCACACTGTTGATTTCTGCTATTGTCAATGTCTTAATGGATGGAAAGTGACTTGGAGCCATTATCAATCGGGGACACCATCCAATATTCAAGACCTCCAGGGAAGGAAACACCAAGCCAGATGACCCCGAATATGCTGCAACTGCCGCTTCACTCCATTCTATTAAGCTTGGCATATATTGTAGACTGAGTTCTCTCAGTGCTTGAAATATTGATGTCTCTCTACCACCATCATTAAGATTGTGAGGACCATAGAATTCAGTACCAACACTTTTCACATTATGCATCCCCACTATTTGAAGAACCTGTAGGAAAGGAAGGTGCCCAAGTGCGGGGATTTCTCCCAGTCTTTTGTAATACTTCAGTTCTATCTTCACCAAATTGTAAAGCAGCGATGTGTGATCTTTCACCATCATCCATGATGCAAGTTTCTCACCCCGATAGTTCTCAATCACCAAACCTTTCAAATTACTGTGAGGTTTTAGACCTTCCAACACATCCACATCATTATTAATGTCTGTGTTTTCCACTTCATCATTAGTCCAATGAAACCTTAATTCTTGAATATTTGGATTGCTTGATAAATTTGCCTTCTGCGCACCTTCCTTGCTTTTCACATGCTCAAGACCATAAATCTTTACTACTCCTCTGAGGTTGTGTAAGCATCCTAGCTCCTCAATTCCGCATCCCTTATTCTGACCCACAACGAAAAATGGCAATGTCAGGAGACAAGTCAACTGCCCTAATCCCACTGGCATCAAATTCATGCGCTTTTCATCATCATCCATGTAAAAATGCCTCAACTTAACTAGCTTCCTAAATTCTCTTGGAAGCTTTTCCAAAAACAAGCAATACAAAATTCTCAGAGTTTGCAAATTATAGAGATTAGTGACAAAACTAGGTAACTCTTTAATGGCTGTCCTTGAGATGTCAAGATATCTTAAATGTATCATCTTGCTTATTGAACTTGGCAATTCCTTCATTTCAGATTTAACTAAATTCAAAACACGCAAGCGTGTTTTGTCCATTGACACATCTCCAAGGAGAATACCTGATAAAAACAATGTTCGCAATTTCTGGAAACCAAATTCTGAAATTAGCGATACCTCTTCTTCACTAGAAACCAATGATAAATGTTGAACATGAGAAATATCACTCACCTCAGTGGCCTTTGAAGTCGAGCAATAATTTTTTGAGATATGTAGTGCAAAATTGTGCACGAGATCATGCATCTTGCAGCCAACAATAGTTCCGTACCCATCTTTTGGAACAGCTTGCAATAAAAAATTCCACAATAGGACATCGAAATAATTGTTACCTACATCCTCCATCAACATATCACTTCCCTTAGTGGGCTGAAGGTATCCTTGGGCCATCCAAAGTTCGATTAAATTGGTTCTCTCAATAAAAAAATCCTTGGGGAAAATAGAACAATATGCAAAACATTGTCTTAATGAGGGTGACGGAAGATGATCAAAGCTTAACCTTAAGCTAGGAAAAATATCGGTTCCATTTATTTTTTGAGATGAATTCCATATTTCACTCCTTTCAATTGACAACCAGTCATGCTCATTCTTCTTTGAGTGCATCAAACCTCCCAATGTTTTTACTGCTAATGGCACACCCCCACATCTTTTTACAATCCTTTGGCCCACAACCACCAAATTTGGAGTCTCTTGTGGTCCTCCTCTTGCAAATGCTTTTTGCCTAAATATGGTCCAACTATCATCGTTTGATAGTCCTACCAAACGATGAGTACGAGACGCCTGCATGGTTGACGCAACCACCTCATTACGTGTGGTGACAATAATTTTGCTTCCCTTAGAGCCACCTATCCCAAGCAAAGAGTTTCTCATGTTCTCCCATTTCTCAGGAATTTCATTCCAGACATCGTCTAGTACAAGAAGATATTTTTTCCCTTCTAGACTTTCCCGCAGCTTTTTAACTATTGCCTCCCTGTTTGACATCTCAGAAGTGGTTCCAGTAAGGGATTGAACCATCTCATTCAATAGCCTCTGAACATTGAAATCATCAGATACACAGACCCACATTCTTTCACCAAAATTTCTCACCACCCTCTCATCTTTATAAACTATCTGAACAAGGGTTGTCTTCCCAAGCCCTGCCATACCCATGATTGAGATGACTGGCAGGGCTTCTTCCTCTTCTTCATCATTATCAGAGGAAAGCAACAACATTTCTACTAGTATTGATAAATCACCATCCCTACCCACAACTTTTGAATCATCAACAAAGGGATCAGTGGGCCTAATTTCTCGAAGCTCCACAACACTAGTGTTTATGACTTCCACGGCTTTAAGTCCGATTTCATTAGCTTCTTTGTAAATTTGATCTAGCATTGTGTTGATGTTATTGACTTTGTGAAACATCTTCAGGCGAAGTGCCAGTGGATTTGAGAGGGTGAAGAAGTTGCGTACCTTGTTCGTGATTCTGTTTTTCACCTCCAACTTTCTTCGAAGAACTTCAAATGCCAACTCATCCAGCACATCCTCAGCATCAGATGCAACAGCCTTGAGATTTTTCAGCCAGTCAAGCACTGCTTCCTTTTCTATTGTTTTCCTGTCTTCAGCATCACATAGTAGAGCTTGAGCGGTTTTGAACCGCCTAGTAAGCCGTTTAAGCTCTGCCTTCAAACCCCATGCCAAACTCATCTCACTGGTAATTGAAATCAACTTTTTCAGGATTTCCTTAGCAGTAGCTACAAGGAGTGCTTCAGCAGCCATCTTTCCTTCTGTGGTGTAATGGAGACACAAACGCTTCAGAAATCTCTCAGAGACCACACAATTGGCGTTGTTGACTTGCCTTTCGAGGAAAATTCCGTACCATACGTTAGGGGAAATTATTCAATATTTCGAAGTAAACGTTTGAAAAATGTTTGAGGGCCAAAAAAAAAAAAAAAATGTGGTTCAAATGGTTCGAAACTGTCAAAATGATGTTATTTTGTATCATTTTATGTCCAAAACGATATCGTTCTGACAATTTTAAGCTATTTGAGTCACCCTTTTTATGGCCCTCTACCATTACTCTAAACGTTTTTACTCCTTAACTAATTATTATTTTCTTCAATCACTCAATGTGATATTTCACCTACCTATATTTTTTACCAATCATAATATTATAAAACATTACAGATTTATATTATGAAATTACTGAATTATCCATACATTGGTAGTTACTATGTTTATGATATTTTATTATAGTAGTAATCTATTTTAGTTTTTGTCAATTTTAGTAAATTAAAATTTTTGGGCTTGTTTAGTTTGTATCTCAAGATATAATTTTTGAAAAAAAATTTCAAACTTCCGTTTGGTTTAAAAAAAAAAAAAAATCAAAGTCACTTTATCTGTCCTACATATCAATCAATCACTTTTTTTCTTTCATCTTTTCTTCTCAGTTACCTTTTCTCTCATACACATCTATTCAATTATAACAAATATCAAATCATTCTAAACTCCAAAACTCCAAAACTATTTTCAAAATATACAACTAAACTAACCTAAAAAAATTCTAGGCTCTCTCCTCAAAAAAAAAAAAAAAAAAAAATCAGAATTTTTCTCAAAACACAAATCAAACACACCCTTTGTATTTGGAATGATAGTTGAATTTTATCTCAAAACACACCCTTTTGGCAAAGGCTTTTTTTTTTTTTACTTTTTGGACTAAAATTTAGAAAATGACAAAATAAGCTAAAAATAGTCAATAAGATAAAATGTCATATCAAATCCATAATCATTTTACTTTTTCTCTCGCAAATATCATATCCAACTACAAAAAAATCCAACTGTCTTCCCAAATACAAAAATTTTAACCTACTAAAATAGCCAAAAAATAAAATAGCAACTTTTCAAACACCCACTTTGTCTTATTGACTATTTTAGTCTATTTAATTTTTTTTTGTAAATTTTAGCTATAAAAAAAACTAAAAAAATCTCTTGCCAAGCCGGGCCAATATGATTTAATTATGAGTATTATTATTCAGGTTTAAAAATTAGATTTATTTTTTATATGTCAAAAAAATGATTTGATTGATAATTAAATATTTTCTAATTATTAATCAATCATCTTTTTGAATCTAAAAAGTAGGTCTAAAAAGTGAATTTATATATCATTTTCTTTAGTTATACATTTTCTAATACTCCTAGTTATGTCTTATTATAATATTATTTTAATTATACCTCTTTGTATTGCTTGGTTATAATTTATTTATTTTTTTACTTATGATTCGTAAAAATATTAATTATGACATTTGTAATAATTAAGTGTATAATGTCATAACTTCCATACAATTTTTTCTTTTTTGTTTTTTGAACTATAACTAACCAACCATACTAGCACAACTGCATTGTGTTGAATTACTAATATTACAGTGGTGTGACTTGGCCGGCATCACAGTCTGATGTTGAGCTAACAAATGTGCTTGAGGCATCTGTTGTATTGGCATAGTGCCTTAGAGTCCTCTACCTTGTGTATCTTATCAGCCCCTCGCAAGCTTATGGGAGAAGAAAGGAGCATAAGCTTGTCTTTGAGATAATGAAACCGAGAACCAGACAATGGTTTGGTGAACAAATCAGCTAATTGATTAGACGTAGGAACATATTTGAGAACAATTTGTTTAGCAACAACTCGCCTGCGAATAAAATGACAGTCGATTTCTATATGTTTAGACCTGGAATGAAAGACTGGATTGGAGGCAAGAGCCATAGCCGATAAGTTGTCACCATAAAATTGGAATAGAAGGAGTAGGAAGTGAAAAATCCTTAAGCAACTGCTGAAGCCAACTGAGTTCAGCAGCAGTATTGGCTAAGGATCTGTATTCAACCTCTATGAAGAAACGAGAGACCGCAGGCTGCTTTTTGGCAGACTAAGAAATCAGATTTGGGCTTAAAAAGATACAGTACCTTGAGGTAGAACGTCTGTCCAAAGCATCACCTACCCAATTTGAGTCAGAAAAGGCATGAAAGGTGAACGGACCAGGAGTGAAACTCAATCCATGAGAAACAGTCCCTTTAACATAACGAAGAAGACGTTTAATATTCTGAAAATGGGCATTGGTAGGAGCATGCATATGTTGGCATGCTTGATTAACAGCCATAGACAAATCTGACCTAGTAATGCTAAGATATTGAAGACCTCCAACTAAACTGCAATAGAGGGAAGGTTGAGAAAAAGAAATATCATCTGAAGGAGAGACAGGTGACTTCATAGCCAATGGAGTAGAACAAGGCTTGCAGTCCACCATACCAGCTTTAAGAAAAAGATCAATAACATACTTTTGTTGACACAGAAAGTAACCAGAATCTTGAGCAATGATACTAATGCCCAGAAAATAGGATAAAGACCCAAGTTCTTTCATAGAAAATGCCAAGTGCATCTGCTGAAGAAACTGAGTAAGAATAACAGAATCACTACCAGTCAAGAGTATGTCATCAACATACACAACCAATAGAGTAAGACTGGTGGGAGTCTGTAACAACCCCGACTCAAGATTAATGATAATCCATGATTTAATATGCCTAATAAGTTATTAAGATCAGATTTTGAATTAATTACATATGTGGTGCATTATTTATGTTTTATCTGTTCATTGTAGGAGTATCTGTTTGAAATTTTTGTTACCTTTTGTGAATCAAAGGCGTTATCGGTATCTGATCACGAAATTGATTTGGTATATGTGTTATGTGGAAATTATAGAATTTTATGGTAGGTTTAATTACAATTCGATCCGGAACGATTAAATTAGAATAATTAATGCTACTTAGTTTAGCTTAGGCCAATTAATTAAATGCCACTAAATGGGCTTATACAAGACCACTTTTATTTCTCTTATACATATTTTTGACACTCTTATTTCCCATCTTAAAGCTCCAACCGTGAGAGGAAGAGAGAATTAGAGAGTGAGAGTTGATCTCAAGAAGCAAATGGAAGAATTCCTAGGAGATTTAGTGAATTGCCCAAGATTTTGGTTAAGTGGAACTCAATTGAGTAGCCTAGGTAAGAGCTCAGCCTTTCAACCTTGAAGTAGAGTTAATTCACCCATGAATTTAGGTGAATTGAGCTAGGAGATGTAAGAACCAAGCTTAAGAAGTAGGAAGGAAGACCAATTCATATATGCATGTACATTTCATTATATTTGGAGCATGTTTACTAGGAATTCTCTCATGCATGTCATAAATTGAGCTTAGTTGTAAGAATTCATTATGTTTTACATCCTCTCATTTTCATTTGATCATGATTTGGAAACTTGAAGCTCAATCATTTCATGCATGTCATGTTTTTTGAGAGTTCATGAAGTTTAAGTTGAGTTTGCGAACAATTGGCATGCTTTTGGGCCTTAATTTCATGAAAGGATCTTTAAATCATGATGTTTTGTGAATTTGTAAACGTTTTCTAGAATTTTGGCCCAAGAGGATGAGTTTGAAGTGTTTGGTTTGAGTTTGAAGCTTAGAGATCAAATCTGGAAATTCCAGAATTTGAATCTACGCTCGAGCGTAAGAGTTCACGCTCGAGCGTAAGAGTTCACGCTCGAACGAAGCACTCTTAATGCGTGCACTTTCGCTCGAGCGTGAAATGCATGTATTCAGAAGTTCATATGTCTTACAGCACGCTCAAGTGACAAAAGTCACGCTTGAGCAAGGGCCTGAGTCTCATACTCGAGCAGAGATCGAGCGTCCGTCGAGCGTGAAAAATAAGCAACCAGTACTTTTTCAAGAGTTTACAGTCCGCTCGAGCTAAGGAAGTCATGCTCGAGTAAACCCTCACTTTTTGCATGTCCGCTCGAGTGAGGAAAGCCACGCTCGAGCGTGGACCCTATTTTCAACAAACTTTAGAAAATGTTTTCTAGTGCAATTTTTGCATCCTCATTCCATCCTAGGCATTCCTAGGCCATGATTAAGTCACCATAATAAGAATAAAAGTAGAAACATACTAAGAACAAGTGAAATAAGTTATGTACAATTCGAACGTGTGTTTCAGGTGTGTATTTGTTATGTGTTAATGTAGGTCACGTGCCATAGACCGTTTGATTAGCCTGCTCTGTCTGTCTGTACCCGAAGCCAACTGTGAGTAATAACTTAGTAAAGTTATGTTCAACTTTATTTATTTTCTATGTGATAAAATAAGATCTGTTTTCTGAAATACTATATTCTGTACAATGAATGATTGTCCAATTTCTGACATGTATTCGTGGCATCCTTAACATCATGTGATATATGTTAGCTGTTACCCGGTATCGGAGGTTCCATTATGGAACTTAATATGTCTGCAATCTGTTACCTGTACCGGAGGTTCCATCATGGGGCTCAGCATATTTATTCTCTGTTACCCAAATCCGGAGGTTCCTTTATGGAACTGGTTATTCATAACCACTATATGTTCTGCATCTATTCTGTATCTATTCTGTTAGCGTTAATGGATGTACCACATATGATTAAGCATAAACTCTGATTTCTATATATGATCTGAACAATAATATGAATATGAATCTGTTATGAATCTAAATTATGATTTCTCAATCTGTATGGACATTATTCATTAAAATCCTTTACTTCGTTATTATTCACTGGGCTTCCGCTTACTATTTATATTATGTATGTAGGTGAGCAGGCGCGTGACCAGGCCTAAGCTGCTACCTGGAGTTTTGGTGTCAGCCAGCTATCGTACCTCCCGTGGAGGTTCCTTTTTGAGATCTGCCCGAGCTTTTGTGTTTTGGAACTTTTATGCCTCTTAAATGTTTATGTCTGGACTGAACATGTGTTTGAAAGTTTTGTATAAATGGCTAAAGTGACGTAAGGCTGATGCTTTTACAACGTCACATGTACTAGTATAAAGTTTTAAATTCTGTGCCATGTATGTTATCACAGCTTATTGGACCACGTATATTTTGTATATTTGCTTCCGTAGCCCCTAACTATATGATATTCTGTTAAGAGGTCTTTGGTAATCCAAGGATTATTGGCCAGTTACGATGCTAAACCCATAGGGACGGGTTTGGGTTGTGACAGTCTTTTTAACAAACAATGAAGTATTTGACAAATTGTTATGAAACCTCTGAGAGAGAAAAAAAGTTGAAAAGGTGGAATACTAGGCTCGAGGAGCTTGTTTAAAGCCATAAAGAGTTTTCTTGAGTTTGCACACATGAGTAGGATAAGAAGGGTCCACAAATCCCTGAGGTTGAGCCATGAATAGTTCCTCTTCAAGTGAGCCATGGAGAAATGCATTGGAGATATCTAGCTGAGTAATAGGCCAGTTATAATGAAGAGCAATGCAGATGAAGATACGAAATGGTGGGCTGCTTAGCAACAGGACTAAAGGTCTCATAAAAGTCTATCCCCTCATTTTGCAAGTAGCCTTTAGCTACAAATCTGGCCTTGTACCTTGCAATACTACCATCAGAATGACGTTTAATGCAAAAAACCCATTTACAGCCTATTGCCAATTTAGAAAAAGGTAAGGAAACAAGATCCCAGGTACCCTAAACTTGAAGAGCATCATACTCCTTTTGCATAGCTTTAAACCAGACATCAGATTGAAGAGCTTTCTTGACAGTACTAGGTTCAGTAGTAAAAAGCTTAGTAGAGAGATTAGAAACGGATATAGCTTGCAAACAAACAAGAACTCTGGCCTTAAACCGAGTTGTCATAGGATGAGAATTAAGAGAGAGAGAGCAGAGACTAGAGCTACAGGTGACTGTGAGATTGGAGCAGTATGTAGTTGGGAGATAGGTGGAAGATCAATGGTAATAGAATTGATGGGAACAGAAGTGGTACAATAGGGAATATATGGAGAACTAGAAGAAGGAAAGACAGAATTTGGTGAAACATAAGAATTAGAGAGAGTAGGAAGAGAAGAAGATAGAGAAGATAATAAAGACCAAAAGAAAGAATGAATAGAAGAAGGGGAAGAAGTTGAACAAGAAAGAGATGAAGAAGATAACAAAGAAAAGGAAAAACATGACTCATTAAAGAGGACATGCTTGGAGATATAGATTTTACCAGAAATGGGTCAAGACACCTATAACCTTTGATGGTAGGATGATATCCAATGAAGACACAGGACATGGACTTTGGCTGTAGTTTATGAGAAACATATGGCTTAAGCCAACGAAAGCATTAATAACCAAAGACCTTAAAAGAAGAGTAAACAGGCACAAAATAAAATAATGATTCAAATGGGGAAACATTGCCAAGAACAAAACTGGGTATGCTATTAATAAGAAACACAACTGTGGCAATTGCATCAAACCATAAAGACAAAGGTAAAGAAGAATGTTGAGGAAGAGTAATGGCAGTTTCAGCAACATGTTTGTGTTTTCTTTCAACAACACCATTATGAGCCTGTGTATAGGGACAACTAGTTTGATGAATGATGCCTTGAGAAGACAAATAAGAATCCATTCTTTTATTCACAAACTTAGACCCATTATCTATTATCAATTTTGAGTGAAGTGTGAAATTGATTTTCAGCATAGCTTTTGAAATCAAGAAACTTAGCATAAACTTCACTCTTTTAAAGTAAAGGATATATCCAAGTAAATCTAGTGTAATCATCAACAAATAAAACATAGAACCAAAATTTGGCCTTCTCAGTAACAAATGGTCCCCATACATCACTATGAACTAAAGCAAAAGGAGAATTCACAGAAGAATTGGACAATTTGAAAGGCAATCTATGTATTTTGGACATATTACAATCAATGCAAGGCATAGCTTTATTTTTCCCAGAAGAAGAAACAGGTAATGAGGAGCTAAACATTGAAATTTTTCATGAGAAATGTGTCCGAGCCTTTAGTAGATTAGAAGTAGAAAAGCAGGATTGATAAGCATGTGGTGAACAATGAGAAGAAAAACCACTGAACTGATAGAGACTATTGTTATTAACTCCTAAAGCACAAAATAATGGGCATCAAAAATAACAATGCAATTGTGATCTTTGGTCAATTGGTGCATAGAGAGAAGATTAGAGGAAATGAAAGGAACATGGAGAAGATTGTTAAGATGAAAAGAATAAGTAGGAGTAGGTAAAAGACCTTGTCCACTATGATGAATAGGTAAGAAAGTACCATTACCCATAGTGACTTGATCATGTCTTGGATCGGCTTGATACAGAGATAAATTTGCAAGATCATTTGTCATGTGGTTGGTGGCTGCAGAATCAATGTACCACGGCACTCTTGATTCGTATGAAGCTGATTCAGATGCAGGACTACGAGCTGTAGAGGCAATATAGGCTTTAGGAGGACCAGGGCTTGAGGACTGATAGGACTAGGAAGGCTGTGATGCTATAGGTTGAAAATTTGGGTCCATATGGTACCAAAGTCAAAAGTTGAATGACTGAGACCACCACAGATTTGACAGCCTTGAGATGAGGCAGATCTGCCTCTATTTCGATTGTTGAACCTTCCTCGAGATTGCATATATTTGCCTTTTTGTCCTCGATAAGAATTGCGACCTCTAGATTATGAAAAACCACCTCTTCCTGATCCAGAGTGGAAAGATTGAGAATCAAAACCAGAGTGCGGATAATGTTGATTTGATCCTTTAGCTGCCGTGTGGGCAACAATGAGATCATTACTGGTGTTGGAACCTTTTATCTTAGCCTCAATATGAACTGATTCTGAACATAATAATGAACATAGTTCATCCATAGAAATAGCTTCAGATTTGGTGCGAATAGCGATAGTGAATGCATCATATTCACTAGGAAGACCATTCAAAGTCATTAAAACCAAATCCTCATCATCGACTTGTGCAGAGGCTAGTGATAATTGATCTGAAATTTCTTTGATTTTGAAGAGATATTCTTCCATTGATGAGGTTTTCTTAGAGATATTTTGAAGCTTATTTTTCAGTTGGTGAATATGTGATCTAGACAAAGATGTACGCTTTTAAACCGTTTGAAGTCTGGAGTACACGTTTGGATCCTTTTGATCGGTGAAAAATGACATCTTTTTCACTAAAATCACATTGTTTTAGAGCCCAAAAATAAAATTCACATTAGTGTAAAATTTTAAAAATAATTACAAATTAATAATAAATTTTAGTAATATTAATAATTATAATTATAAAAAAAAAATTCATACAAATGTGATAATTTTTTCAAGTTTTCACTAAGGTATTTTTCAAAAAAAATAAAAAAAGAAAAAGAAAAAGAGAAAGAGAACGAGTCATTCTTATCGTTTAGATAGATATAAAATAAAAAGTAATCAAGAACATAAGCCTCATGCAAACTTGCATCCCAATTGCGACTTGAATCTTGCACCAAGCTAATAGTTGGTAGTAATGAAAAATGCTATCCCACTCCACTTGTTTATAGATTTACTTGACAAATTTTAGAATGTATTAATAAATAAGTGGAGTGAAAATAACAATTCTCTTATTATTAAGCACAAAACAGAATGTTTTTCCAGTTGTAGTCATTCTTCTTTTTGTTCCACAAGATTCATAACAACCAGTCTAAAAGAAACATCATTCACATATTTTACATGGAAAGGAACTGTTCCAGCTCCTAGCAAAAAAACAAAAACAAATAGTGACACTAATCTTATTTCAACTCGGTTTGTCAGTTCCAAACTCCTCTGTTATTCATAATAAAAGGCACAACATGAAGCTCCCGAAACTGTTTTTGAGTCTATAGAGAGATCCTCCAATCCGAGTCTCTGTTCTGTCCCATATTTGGTGTAACTATATGCCTCTTCTTAAATCCTGCACAACATTACATTGTTTTATATTAGAGACAAAATAGAAACTACTAGTCAAAACAACATGAATGCTGCAATCAAGTTGTTTATAAGAAGACTGAATGAAAAAATACCGACAAATACTTGCATAATCCAATTAAATGAAATAAAAAAAAGGGGGTCAATTGGTCCAATATCATCTCAATCGAATTCTAATACTAGAATTGCAGATGTAGTCAGTCATAATTCAATAGGTGAAGTCCACTTATTTATTTATTTTTATTACTTTTTAATATTTTTATTTGATTTGGATATTAGCCAGAGCTGCATGCATTTACCATCCATTCACTGATCAATATGACTTACAATGATAACAAACCCACTCTTTGCTGCTATATTGACCAATTTCAGCATATGTAACTTCATTTGGTTTTTTGTGCCTTACCAATAATTTATTGTATAAAAAGACCTAGCAGCTGTGGTGGTCATAGTCTAATTCAGAAATTTATTTATGCAGTTTACTTTGGTAGTTATTAACTCTTTGTATTGCAAGTGCACTAGATTCTAGCAGGAATAAAAATAGTCACAGAAAATGATTTTTATAAATTACCAATCCTAACATCCAAATACCCTTTTTACACTAAAGCGAAAGGATAACTAGCAAAAACAAAGAATTGTTCAACACACACATCTACAGCCTCAACATTCTCCATTTGTGAAAAATAAGTCTAGTATCTTTGTGCAGGCATGCCATATTTGTGTGTTTGGAAGACCAAAAAAGAATTTAGTTTATTTGACAATAAGATACTCGGTAAGAGACACATACCAAGGGAGCTTAAAGGTGTCTTTCCACCCTCCATGTTTAGAGCAGTTTGCAACAATTCTGTCTAACCGTATAATGATCTCAGAAAAAGTTGGTCTGATGACGGGTCCTTGATCCCAACATTCTTCAATCAACCTATGCATGAAGGAAAGTCAACGCAAAAACATTACATGTTTCCTTTAACTTACAATTCATATGACTATAAAGCTATGAAAAACTGCATACCAACACCGAAAAAGAAAAAGAACAAGAACATATAATCTAGTTATAGTAACAAATTGATTTACAACTCTCAACCATTTCATTTACCCAAGTTAGGGGGAAAAGGAAACAAAAAGACCATCCCAATTATTCATATTTCATTTTCTTCTTCCCCCCGGCCATCCTATCCTCTGATGAAGAAGATCAATTTCCTTGAACGGATAGTTCATAAATTGAGTGGGGCAAGTGCCAACTGAGTACCTAACGTTATCTTTCTATGTGGAAAAACTTCAAGAAAAGGTCCATATTTGTAGGAGGTTGACTTCCACCTCGGCCCCAAATTTTATTCATTTCTTTCAGAAAGGTAGAAATCATGGATTTTTAATAAATCTTTTGTCATTACTAAAATCTAAAGCCCCAATAATTACGAATGCCAAGTAAGCAATCCTTTCATGTACAATTTCACTTTCATGTGCGGATCTTGTTATGAGGTTAAGTAACTTCTTTACAAACTAGCAAAACAAACTTGTTAAAACTGTAAATCTTAGTGCCACTTTCATATGTTAAAAAAAACTACAAAATAGAACAGCTTGAAACTACAGCAAATTTGGCAACTTTCTCTCAGGAAATCAACTTACTCTTTCAGATCCGGAGGATAATGTTTAGATTTATTCTTGAATATTGGTCTGTTTCCTTCCAAACACATCAATTTAGCAGCATCTTCTGCAGACCTGGGGTGCAATGGTTGGACTCCTTCGAGAATCTGAACCCAATGGGAAAAGAAATGCACAGGAAGAAACAACTAGTTAACCAATTTGTTCTCAACAGAAATATGTGATTAAATGCCAGTATGCAGTATTCAGGGAAAGAATTCACAAACTGCCAAGATCCCAATAGAGGTTGGGGAAACTTCATAAAGAATAATAATATTTCAACCTCAACTGCAAGTCCAGGTCAATGTGTGTATGTTAGATAGTGTAGCAGTAACATATAAATACTATAATAACATGGGAGTGTCATAATTTCGAGAAGATAAACTACATTCACTGTTGCAAGCATTCAGAAATAAGAAATATTAGGCAACTATTTATGTATGGAAGGAACAAAAGAAAAGAAATATACCTCATAAAGAATAAGACCGAAAGAGTATACATCCACACTTCTGTCAAATATTTCATCTTTATAAACCTCAGGTGCCATGTATAAATCTAAAACAAGAATGAGAAATCAGTAACTATACACACTTTAAGAGTTGCAAAGCAATTGAAACCCAAGGTTTCTTCCAGCCTACTGTACAGTAAAAAATTACACTTTTCACTTATAATATACAGTATAGTGTACAATTCTTACATAAGCTTACCTCCTTAATATGATGTCTTACTTCTATGTATTGTTGAAAAAGGATCATAGTGATTGCATTACTTACTCAAATGTAAGGACCATACTAAAAGTTTACAATGACAAGCCAATCAATCAGATTTATCAAATTCCCAAAAATGCAAATTTCCAAAGAGAAACAAGAAACAATAATTCAACAAATATTTAACAACCCTCAATTTCATAACTTTCACATTTGAATATTGATGCCCCAAAACTAACATTAGCAAATGCTAGATCAAACAATGGCTCCGCCTAAACAAAACAATTTCAGACACTCTCTCTCTCTCTCTCTCTCTCACACACACACACACACAAACAGAGATTTGGACATTTCTTTAAGTTGACAGTTTTGATAACAATGCCTAAAGGCAAGATTTGGTCCAGAGAGAAAGTCTATTTAGACAAAAAAAGTCTAGAAGCTGTTGTATGAGGGACATCCGGTGTGACATAGGTAAATAGATTATGAAGTGCATGAGAACTTACTTGAACGATCAATTTGAGCCTCTGGCTGCAATAGTTTTGCCTTGTCTGGTGATATTTTAGACAATCTTATCAAACCAAATCCAACTACCTTCAACTGACCTCCAGTGTCCAGCAAAATATTTCTGGCACCTTACCAAAATTTCAAATATTAAAAACAGCCCATAATTCTGAAGGAAAAAAAAAAAAACCTTGAATTCACAAATGTACACATCAGAATCAACTCTTGCATTTAGTTGCCATACTTGGGCTTTAAATCACAGTGGATAATTGCGTCTGGTTTACATTCATGAAGATAATTCATGCCCCTGTTAACAAGAATCAAGCAAAGACGTCACAATATAAACAAGATGGAAACTTAAAAAAAAAAATATGTTCAGATGGAATAACAAACATTTCAATAAGTTTTATATGTGAATTATAGAAACTGAAAGGAGCAAAAGGGCAAATACACGTGCGCCGAAAAAGGAAGAAAGAAAGAAAGATTATAATTAAATAAGCAGAAGCATAGAAGAACATTAATTCTAAGAATGACATTCATAATACTTATGATAAATTAATTTAAGCAAAATTGCACATGCCTTGCAATATCAAGAGCATATCTTAGAGCTTTAGATGGAGACACACGCCCTTTCTTTTGAAGATAGCTTCCTATGTCACCCTGAAAAAATCACCATCAAGGAGAGCAATGTTAAACCTGTAGGCATAAATTATATACAAATTCAATATAGTTGATGCACTTTAAACTCTTCTTCTTCTTTTTTTTTTTTTGTTGTGATAAGTATAGACATTTTATTAAAGTGCAGTAATGCACTTTTAACTATAACAATTCCCTCTTATATAGCAAATCAAACTAGCAAGGAAGAAACCATTTCAAAATAAACCCACAGTAACACTAGGACTACAGCAACATATCTAAACTTCCAGAACCTCTGCTGTGAAATGATATACATCAGTGGCGGAGGTATAGAGGGTCCAGGGGGGTCATGTGCCCCCCCTTGGATTTTGGATTTTTTTTTTTTTACAAACATAAAGAAAATATTTTAAATAAAAAAAATTTATAAAAATATTGTTTAGAGTGAAATGTCAATAACATTTTTAAAATTATGAAAACAATAATAGTTGTTTTGATTGAAAATAAAGAAATTACGATACGTCATATTATTGTTTATGAAAATTTTAATATAATGGAGATGTCTATCATTATTGACATACAAACATAATTAATTTCAATAAAGATATGAGATTCATTGGATTGTTAGTTACATTTGATTGACATACGGGGTTCATCCTCTATGTGTTTCTTCACTATTGATTAGTGATATCACATGTCAATGATGGCGTGGTATTACTATTATATTAAATTTTTACTCAAATTTTGTATAAAAAATTATTTTATCATTATATAATTTATTTTAAAACTTACATGCATGATTGTTTTTTTTTTTTTTTAATCTTGTCTTTCTTAAAGTCAATCATAAAAATTTATGTGAAATATTTTTGTATAAATTTTTAATGTACTAATTGATAAGTGCCCATCGGATTTAATTTCTTGATTCCGCCACTGATATACATAATAGCTTCTTCTGCCACACAGATAGGATTAGGGGAGATTTTATTAGTCTCGGGCATCCCATCACAAGACTAATTATAAATTGTGTCTTGACTCTGGCCTCATCTGGTGTTTGACCAGCAAAGGAGGAGACAGTGGATTTTTGGAGGGCAAGTTATCCACCCCGCTTTGCCAACCCGAACACAAGATATATGGGTCCCTATGATTAATAGTCCAAATCCCCCCATTCTTATCCCTGTACCAAATGCAGCCAAAAAAGATTATATATCAAATGAGATCAAAGATTGCTCTAATAATTCATCCTCAACACATCAAATAGGCATATCCTTGAGGCAAATAACATTCTGATAGTTTGGCTGCAAATTTCTTTCCAAATTGAGTACGAGATCTCCTCATTCCTCATCCTGCTCAATGTACCTTGGCCTTGGCATTAGGCTGCATTTTCTTATCTCCATAAACTTATTGATTGTAGGATTTAAAACATACATACACCCACCCACCCACACACACACATGCTTACTTTTGGATGAAACTCTGAAACAATCATCATAGGTATATTTTGGGTAACAGCTCCAACAAACTGAACCACATTAGGATGCCGAACTTTCTCTAACAAAGTTAACTCATGTTTGAAAGCATTTCTGCATAGAAACATATAAGATGCAGTGTTAGAGACATGTAATTAGCCAAATCAGTAAACCAAGCAGCAAGCAATCACTTAAAAAAAAAATTCCCATCAATGATTAGAGAGCAACTTAAAACAGCTCAAGGTTGAACTAAATGCACAAGGATGCCATAGGTCTAGGAAAGGTAAGCACTGACACTCCAAAACAGGCGCAGGTAGTGGTGTCGGACGCGAGAACGCGAGGATACATACCTTTTATTTAATTAATTAATTTTTTTTTAGGGAACACAATGACTAGTGCTTTTGATGGATGTTAGATGTTGAATATTTATTACTTTTTAAGTATCATTGCATTGTATGTTGTGTCAAATCAGGATACTTAATTTTCCAAATTGCATTGGATTTAGTTTCTTTTTCCTTATTTGAGTAATAATTCACTTTTATTTGGTTGTAGTTGCCTATACTAGACTTGTGCACAATACAGAAGTCCGCTCAAAGCCTGCCTGAATAAAAGATTGCCAAAATAGAAGCATCAGAAAAACATAAACTGACTGATTTCCAAAAGGAATATAACTCAAGGTTTAAATGGCAACAAGGGTCTGAGGTGTGTTTTTTCCTATAGCAAATAAGGAAGTTATTAGACTGTACTTTTTCTTACCAAGAATATACTTAAAACAAAGGGGAAATAACCTGACAGTTGATGTCAGGGAAAATAATTACAAAAAGGTGAGAAACATTATAAATAATTAAAATTATAAACCTTTTCATTAATATATAATTAATTGTCACTGATACCACCTGTGTGTGATTGTCCCTAAAACATATATAAATTGACAGGATAACCATTTGATTTAATGGACTCTAGCACATGTATTGTCTTCTTAAAAAAAAAAAAAACAACAACAACCACAAAAGTGTGGAGAAAAGAGGTGCTTATGAATGCATACATGCTTTCAGGGTCTGAATAACTGTCTTTATCAAGTATCTTTACAGCAACTTTTGTGCCATTCCATTTAGCTACTTGATATGTCCCCTGTCAAAAGGTAAGTAGAATATCTATTAACATCCATCCATAGAGAGTTAGCTATTCAAGAACACATCAATAGAACAGATCAATTTTGACAGGAAGTTTGGGGAGAGAAAATAAAAAAACACAGGCGCGCATGTGCACATGCACACACACAAACACACACAGAAAATGAATGATGCAGCCTCATTCTGATAGTAAGACAAAAATTGCAGAGCTGAAGGTTTGAAGGTATAGAAACCTTCAGCCACAATTGAAACAGAATTACAGAAAAATAAATAAATAAATAAGAATGTACAAGAAACTAAACAAGAGTTGCAGCAAACTGAGCAACTTGGATTTAACAATCTTAAGCCATCAAAAGTGCTACCCAAATACATGGCAGAAAATTCATTACGATCAGTTTAGTACTGTTTCATGCATCAATTCAAAAGTCCACAAATATAACAGTCATATTGTGGCCTTCAAGATAATACTGAAATATATAAACATATTTCAGTGTGGCAGTGGTCAGGATTGACAAGTTCATCATTTGGGCCAGTTTGCATAAATAGCCTGTTGACATGGTTCAACAATAATGAAGTTTGGGCCACATTGGCATGTCCAATATAGACCCATCAGGTTGACAAGACTATATAGATTACAGATGGTTTTGGATTAACTCGGAAGGAATTACTGCCTCAAATTATACGTCACCAAGCTACTAAGTTAATGTGTCAAGACAAAATTCTCATCCTAATTATTGGAGATAATATCGAAGTCTATAATGGGAACCATTCCACATTTTCCGTGACAAATACTATAGTCCACAATAACAGGAATACAACTATTCTTGCTAGACCCAAGTCATATAGTTATAATAAGTTGTTTGCTCTTCACCAGGTACCACAAAGTTCCTTTTCCACTATAGGTTCTTTCTAAATGTCCGTGATTCACACAACTTAGTATAAACGCAGCATTTTCAAATGTCCTACAAAAATAAATAATGACTGTGTATGACAAATTAGAGGCCCGATGGATAATTACCAAAAATAGGAGATAAAATCCATTCACTAAGGCCTCGTTTGGGAACAGGCTAATTTGGTAACTTTTTGGCTATTTGGCTAAAAAGGTAGGTAAAAAAAACTTGTATGTTTGGGATGACTTTTTGGCTAATTACGAAAAGATGTGCAAAAAGTAGAGAGAAAAGAGAATCTTTGACTTTTTGGTATGGGTAGTTAGCTTTTTGGCTAATTTAGTAACTTTTTGACTAATTGGCTAAAATAGCCTCTTGCCAAACGAGGCCTAAGACAACTGCCTAGAGGTTCCAATACAAAACACAAGCTTTCAACATATCTATCGAAATTCAAAGTCCATACAGCAACTCAAGAAGAAAGACTCAAACATTGCAACCCTTTCAATAACTATGATTGATAACACCTCTTAACAACTTCAGATTTACACAGCTAAATATTTCGGGATTAAAAATGTTAAAAATTATAAATTAATAAAAAAAATCACAGGTTCAAACCATTTGACAAGAAAGTTGAAAGAGAAATTGAGAGAGTTGAGAGAGTAATATTGAAAGAGGCTTCTGTATTATTAACACTCTGATTACAAATCAAATGGAGGCTCCGTTATATAGGAGAGCTGAATACAAACAGCATTATGATCTACATCACTAAAATAAGAAAAAGGCACAAGTGGGCGGCCGAAAGAGGCGACAAGCCGAAAGCATATTACATATTATATTATATACTAATTACAGACTATATTATATTATATACGAAAGCAAGCTGTCTGTATAGTAGAGTATAATATTATATACATAAGTATATGAATATGTTAATATATATGTTATATGTTATACCTATGTTAATATATTAACAGCCCCCCGCAAACTCAAGGAGGAGCAACCAACTGGAGTTTGGAGACAAGTTCAACGAAGCGGCCAGGAGAATGAGCTTTGGTGAAGATATCAGCAGGTTGATCAGTAGAGGAGATGGGAAGGAGATGGACAGTACCACGAGTAACGTGTTGACGAATAAAATGACAGTCAATCTCAATGTGCTTGGTGCGATCATGAAAAACATCATTGTGAGCTATTTGAAGAGCACTGTGATTGTCACAAAAGAGAGGAGTAGCACCAGAGGGGGAAACACCCAAGTCAGCAAGAAGCCAACGAAGCCAGAGCAGTTCCTGAGTAGTATCAGCAAGAGCACGATATTCGGCCTCGGTACTGGAGCGAGCAGTAAGAGATTGTTTCTTGCTGCGCCAAGAAATAAGAGAATCACCCAAGAAAAAACAGAACCCGGTAGTAGAGCGTCGGTCAGTAGGGTCCCCAGCCCAATCAGCATCGGAAAAAGCACGAAGCTGGAGAGAGGACCGGGCGGAATAATGAAGTCCATGAAACAAGGTACCTTTGAGATAGCGAAGGATACGGACTAAGGCAGCATAGTGAGGGGTACGAGGAGCTGACATAAACTGGCTGACAATATGAACGGCATAGGCAATATCAGGACGAGTTACAGTGAGATAGACAAGGCTGCCAACCAGCTGACGATATAAGGTAGCATCAGAGAGAAGAGTGCCATCAAGAGGTGTAAGACGACTCTGAGGCTCCAGAGGAGTGGAGGCAGTCTTGCAATCCGTAAGACCAGCACGGGTGAGAAGATCAGAGGTATACTTAGCCTGAGAGAGAAAAGACCCCGTGGAATCATGGAAGATTTCAAGACCCAAGAAATAGCTGAGAGGACCAAGATCTTTCATCTCGAAATGATGGCTAAGAAACTGTTTAAGACATACAATACCATCAAGATCGTCACCGGTGATAATCATATCATCCACATAAAGGAGAAGCAAGGTGGTCCCTTGAGCAGTGTTGCGGATAAAAAGAGCAGTATCATAAGAACTGGAGGTGAAACCACAGTCATGAATAGTGGAGCTGAACTTGGCAAACCAAGCGCGCGGAGCTTGTTTGAGACCATACAGAGCACGCTGAAGTTTGCAGACTTTATGAGGGGGATAAGTAGACCCAGGGGGAGGTTGCATGTAGACCTCCTCAAGAAGAACCCCATTAAGGAAAGCATTTTTCACGTCCATTTGATAAAGATCCCAGTGTCGGGAGGTAGCAACCGCAATCAGGCTGCGAACAGAGGTGAGACGAGCAACAGGAGCAAACGTCTCTTCATAGTCAATACCATACTCTTGGTTGAAGCCTTTTGCAACAAGGCGGGCTTTGTAGCGCTCAATAGATCCATCAGAACAAGTTTTGATTTTGTAGACCCATTTGCAACCAATGGCAGTCTTGCCAGGAGGAAGATCAACAATGTCCCAAGTGTGAGTTTTGTCTAAAGCCTGCAATTCATCAGTCATAGCTTGCTGCCAAAGAGGATTAGAGCGAGCCTCACGATAGGAGGTCGGTTCATAAGTGGAAAAAGCAGTAGAACCAACAATAAAGTCACGAAGACGAGTAGAAGGTTGGGTTACCCGGTGTGGTCGAGTAGAGGGAGGAGGAGCCAGAGGGAGAGACGCACCAGGAGAGGAGGATCCCGAGGAAGCAAGAGCAGGACCATCAGAGTGAGCAGGGGCATGGGACAGACCAGAAGGCAAGACAGTCTCGAGAGAGGCCGGTAGGGGTGGTGGAGAGGTTGGCAAGGGCGAGGGAGGAAGGTCATCAGAGAACAGATCCATGGAAGGGTCAGTAAAAAACAGAGAGGGTGAGGGAACGGACAAACGGAAGAGAGAGAGAGAGGAAAACATTTTGTGTTCCCAAAAGACTACATGACGAGAGATACGGAGGCGCTGGGAGAGAGGATCCCAACAACGATACCCTTTGTGTTCAATACCATACCCTAAGAAGCAACAAAGGCGAGAACGTGGTTCAAGTTTGGTACGTTCATGAGGTTGGAGAAGAACAAAACAGGCAGATCCAAAGACCCTAAGGGTGGTGTAAGGGGGACGGGTGCCATGCAGACGTTCATAAGGAGTGTGATTATGAATGACAGGTGTAGGGATACAATTGATAGTGTAAGCAGCAGTGAGAGCTGCCTCACCCCAAAAATGTTCCGGACAAGAGGAAGACAGAAGGAGAGCGCGAGTGGTGTCAAGGATGTGTCGATGTTTCCGTTCAGCACGTCCATTTTGTTGAGACGTACCGGGACAGGAACGATGAGGTTGAGTACCATGATTCTGAAGAAAGGAAAGAAAGTCAAAATCTTTATATTCCATGGCATTGTCGGAGCGAAAAATCTTAATATTTTTAGAAAATTGAGTTTTAACCATTGTAGCAAAATTGTAATAAAGTTGTTTGAGCTCAGAGCGATTTTTCATAAGAAATAACCAGGTAAAACGGGAAAAATCATCTATAAAAACAACAAAATAGCGTGCACCTCCCATAGTAGGAGTAGGAGAAGGTCCCCAAATATCAGAATGAATGAGATCAAATGGTGCAAGAGAACCAGAGTCACTTTTATTAAACGACAAAGCAGGTTGTTTGGCAAGTTGACAGGACACACAATCTAAAACATCAGAACTTACATGACCTAAATGACCACTGGAAATTAGAGATTTTAAACGACCAACAGAAAGATGGCCTAAACGATAATGCCAAAGCTGAAAAGGAGATAAAGGAGGAGCAGTGGTAGCAGTGGTAGTAGTAGGAGCTGTGATCTGAGAGGAATCTGGAACATGAAGATGGATGAGTTCGTAGAGACGTCCATGCTTACGGCCTATCCCAATAGTTTGCCCCGTCCGAGGGTCCTGCACCAAACAACCAGTACGGGAAAAGGTAACAGTTAGACCATGCTCACATAATTGACTAATGGAGATAAGATTTAAAGTAAGAGCAGGCATAAGATAGACATGGGATAAAGATAAGTGAGAGGTTGAAACAGAACCAACATGACTGACAGACAGAAGAGACCCATCAGCAGTATGGATAGAAGGAACATGAGGAGGAGAAGATAGAGGAGTAAAAATAGTAGGGTCAAAGGTCATGTGATTACAACAAGCGGAATCAAAATACCAAGAAGTGTTACCTGCGGTGACAGATAAAGCAGTAGATGGAGGTGTACCGGAATGCTGCCAAAAATGTTGAAACATGGCTGCGACATCGGTTTGAGAGAAGACTGGAGTGGAAGGGTCTATAGGGACAGAGGAAGGTAAATCCTCGGAGGCAGCAGCAGCAGTGCGTTGAGCAGGTTTAGACGGAGTCCCAGAACGGTGAGAGTGGCTGCGAGAAAAATTCCCGGTGGAAGGACCATTGCGAGAGGCACGGGCGGGATTGCGAAAGCAATCTTGCTGGAGATGACCAGGGCCAGTCTTGTTGCAAAACCGACAAAGACGAACTGGACAATGAACCAGAAGATGAGTCGATGGAAGATTGCGGTTGTGACAGTAATTGCAGGTATTGGACCTCTGTGGTGAAGGTGAGGAAGGAGAACTTCGAATCTGGGGAGTGGCAAGAACAGAGTCCACAGGGTGCGGATGGAGAGTACCAAATCTAGTTTCCTCGGACAACAGTTCTGAAATTGCTTGCTCAAGTGTAGGTAAAGGAGTTCGATGAAGGAGAGATGCGCGTACTGGCTCAAAGCGAGGAGTGAGAGCCATGAGAAACTGAACCAAGCGCTGTTGGTCACGGTAAGTAGTAAACAAGGTAGCATCCTTAGTACAGTCCCATGTAGGTTCAGAAAGAGCGAGTTGATCCCAAGCATAATACATTTGGGAGAGAAAATCATTAATGGTTTGAGTGGTTTCTTGGCGCATACCGTGAAGATGACTCAGAAGCTGATATTGGTGAGCAAGGCCAGTAGTCTGATAGCGTTCGTGTAAAAAATCCCAGATGGCTTTGGCAGGAGAGGAAGCAGAGTCAAGTTGGAACCGACCAAACTGAAGGCTGATAGATGTAATAGAAGTATTGCGAAACCAAGTGATGATCTGATAGTTTTTACTATCCCAATCTTCCAGTCGGTCAATATATTTGGCAGTGGAGTCTGTGGCAGCGGAATCTGTGTGCTCGGGAACGGGTTTGCATACATCCCCAGTAATGATGCGCCAAAGTTTCTTTCCTTTCAGGAAGCCAGACATAGCTTGTGCCCATAGGACATAATTAGTCCCGTCAAGAATAGCGGAAATAGGGTGGGTAGTGGAGTCTAGGCGATCCATGAGAGAAAAATAGCACAAATGAGGTAGAATTTGAAAAAACTGAGGTTACCAGTGAATTCAGAAGGTCGAAATTAGTCAGAAAAGGAGTGAACTGACCAAAAATATGACCAGAAAGACCGAAAATGGAAAAGTCAACAAAGCTGGTCAAACAGGGCTGATGCGCGGCGCACGTTAGCAGAGAGTGGCGCGGCGCACGTTAGCAGGCGACAGGCACAAGGCGCACGGAAGCAGCTAGGGCTGACGTCGGCTGACGTCAGAAACACGCGGCGCACGTTAGCAGATGAGGCCGGGGTGCACGATAGCACTGGACAGTGTAGGAGCGCGTAGAGCGCGTCTGAACCGAGTGAGCGCGTGGCCTAATTTTCTGGCGGCGCGTGGAGGCGCGTGCGGCGGCAGATGATGATGAATCTGGTGGCGTTGGCTTCGTCGTGAAGAGACGAAGGTGATGGTACTGTCCAATCTGTGTATTAGGTAAGGACGAGGTACGCAGTAGTGATGCAGAGACTTAGGACACACACCTGGGCTCTGATACCATGAAAGAGAAATTGAGAGAGTTGAGAGAGTAATATTGAAAGAGGCTTCTGTATTATTAACACTCTGATTACAAATCAAATGGAGGCTCCGTTATATAGGAGAGCTGAATACAAACAGCATTATGATCTACATCACTAAAATAAGAAAAAGGCACAAGTGGGCGGCCGAAAGAGGCGACAAGCCGAAAGCATATTACATATTATATTATATACTAATTACAGACTATATTATATTATATACGAAAGCAAGCTGTCTGTATAGTAGAGTATAATATTATATACATAAGTATATGAATATGTTAATATATATGTTATATGTTATACCTATGTTAATATATTAACAAAAGTAATAAAAAAAATGTTGGCCCATGACATGCAAAAAAAAAAAACTAATATCAGCAGAATGTTTCCCATAAGAATTGAATGATATCTTGATGAAAAATGCACATTTAAAAGGAATGGCCCAAGTTCAGCAATCTTCCCGGGGAAAGAGCGCTATTGATTGGGGGAGAGTAGGTTTTGAATGAGGAAGCTTGAACATTTCACTACTTTTCCAGATCCAGATGAAAGGGGGGGTTGCCGAAACAGAATTACCAAGAAAACATTTTAAATCTTTGATATTGAATCATACATGAGTTCAATCAATTGCACTAATCCACTTATAACGAAGGAGATAAAGAACATACCTTTGTGATACCATCACTTTTGCGAACTTGAAGCTCTAGTGGATTGAGCTCGTACTCTGGAACTTCTCGAGGATTTGCAACAGTCATCGGTGTCTTTCTGATTTTCTATGAATATGAAAAACATTTGCATGTAAATTCACAAAATTTGAGCCTTTTCAATCTTAAACATTAATTATTTCACAAGTACCGGTATTTTGGCTCCACGGGCCTTCAAAATATTATAAACGTCTACATTTCCATAGTATTTTGCATCAGCAGCTGCCTGACAAAACAAAAACACATATAAATTGACCATATTTGGCAGATAAGCAGTACAAGTTACATATACACGGATGGGTATGGCTACAAACTTTGGGAGGAGTTGAGATCCTCACCTTGTACCCTCTCTTTACCGCCCTACTTGCAATGATGAAAATACACTTTAACTCGATCCAATGATTTAGATTTGGGGAGAAAAATAAATGTAAATTTGTTTTATTATTTTTTTTATTTTTAAATAGTCAAATCTAAATTATTGAATTAACCCAAAATAAATCTCCACCGTTACAAATAGAGAAGCGGGAGAGAGCTCAAGGAGGATCTCAACTCACTTTGGTAGTCCTGCGGTTATGTAGTGGCCCGTGAATTTGGAATAGAGTGAATGGATCAATAAATCATAAGTAGAATCTCAGGGCTTTACTATATATAGCTAAATAGCATCTTGACAATCTATAGAAAGCAAAAGGCGGATATTGTTTGGCTGGATATAAAATAAACGATATAATATGATGTGAAATTTAATCAAGATATATAATAAATTGGATATAGATATTAGATAATATATCCTCTAATTCATATTTATTGACTTGATATATAAGATTGAATATATATTATCTATATTTATTTTAGAAAATATATTGTGAGATATAAATAAGTAATTTCCAAAATTGCACCCATAATATTATATTGTATTAAATTCAAAATTTATATTAAATTATACTATATTAAATTCAATTCAATAATATTATATTATATTCAATTCAAAATTTGTATTAAATAATATTATATTAAATTAAATTAAATTCAATAATATTTATATTAAATTAAATTCAATAATATTATATTATATTAAATTCAATAATATTAAATTAAATTCAATAATTATTTTATATTAAATTTAAAATTTATATTAAATTATATTATATTAAATTCAAAATTTTATATTAAATTATATTAAATTAAATTAAATTAAATTCAATAATATTTATATTAAATTAAATTCAATAATTATATTATATTAAATTCAAAATTTTATATTAAATTATATTATATTAAATTAAATTCAATAATATTATATTATATTAAATTAAATTCAATAGTATTTATATTATATTAAATTAAATTCAATAATTATGTTATATTATATTCAAAAAATATATTAAATTATATTATGTTAGATAGACAAAAGGGTAAATTGGACTTTTTAAATCATATCCCAACCAAGGGGATATGATATAATGGGGGGTATTGGATATCCTCCACTTTTGGGGGATATACAATCTCATGGGATATTATATACTCTTTGAAAAAAAATTGCAAACATGGAATATATAGATCCCACAGGATATAATATTCAATCCCACCCTTTATATCCTACAATCAAATCCAATCCCACCTTTTATATTCTGCAATCAAACAGGGCCTTAGGGCTTTTCATTTATATAGCAAGCCCTCACATTTTTAGAGGGATAGTGTAGGATAATCAGAATAACCTCAAATATCTTCCTCAAACGGACTGAGTACAGAGCAAGGCCCCGTTTGTTTTGGGCTATAGGGAGGGTATTGAGACTAGTAATATCAAGGTATTACTAAAACCCCTTTGTTTGTAGAGAAAGCCTTGGGACTATTAGTCCCTTGGTATTGCTAATACCCTTGGAAGGGGGATTGGTAAGGAGGAGGTAGAGATGGTATTAGAAAATAGTGAGGGGATTAGAAATTTTTTTATTTTTTATATATTGGGAATTTTTTTTTAAATATAATATTTAATTTTTTATATTTTTTTATTTGTTTTATTATTTTATATAAAAAAAATTTAACAATTTCTCACTACTAATCCCCTCACTATCAATCCCCTCACTACTAATCCCCTCACTATCAATCCACTCACTACTAATTCCCTCACTATCAATCCCCTCATTAATAATTCCCTCACTATTAATCCCCTCACTATCAATTCCCTCTATTCTATCTCCTAAAACAAACGGGGCCTAATAGTCATGGTAATACTTATCCCCTTTTATCCCATGGTTTTCTATCCAAATAAAATAAAATAAAATAAATAATAATAATAAAGGTGAAGAGACTGGACCCTTAAGCTGTGTTTGGTGTATGTTTGTAGAGTAGTTTTTAAGATAAAATGTACAAAAACTTGTTTGATTTGTCTTTTTTTAAAAATGATTTTCAAAAATTGTTTTGGAAAGAGAGTTTTAAAAAAAGTGATTGATTTGATGTGTATGAGAGAAAGAATAATTTTAGAAAGTAGGCAATCAAATAAAATTTTGAATTTTTTTTAAAAAAAATTTGTTTAATTTGATTACTCTTACAAATTTATTTGTAAAGCATTTTTCTCAATATTTTTTCTGAAAAACAAACCAAACAAACCCCAAGACTCCGATTGGAGTGCTGGGTGAGTAGAAAAGAAATGAATGCGGTCTCAAATGATAAATTAAATGAAGGAAAATGATTGGTGGCCCTAAAAAATTTGCCCCTAATGTCCCTAATTTCCATTTTTAGAAACTGTTTTCTTTTTTTCTTTCTTTTTTCCTTTTTTTTTTTTTTTTTTTACCTAAAGTGGAAATTTCGGGGCATTCGAGCCCCGAAATTCGGGCCCTCAAGCAGCGCCGTTAAATGAAATACTATGATTGAATGAAAGGAAAAAAACAAAAAGCAAAGTATACAATTGAGATTTATTTATTTATATTTTAATAAAAAATTTAAATATTATAAAAAATTTATAACCAATCAACTTATTATTTTTCATAATTTCTCACAATCTATAATCCAAATAATTATTTTTCATCATTTCTTTATTACCTTATAACCGGGAAAAATTGGGAAAATTACCTGCCGAGATACCTTCAAAAATTAATTATAAAGTCCTGATAAAGTTTATGATTTTACTTTTTAATATTAAAAAATTTACCACTAATTTAGAAATATTTTTCTAAATATGCACATGTGAAATTACCAAAAAAAATTATAATTCTCTTTATTTAGTATCCAAATTACTCAATCCAAACAGAGAGTTAAGAATACGTAAAGCATGACTTAACAAAAACAAAATGACAAGAATGTACCGTGCTGCCCCACCGATCACGGGCATCGATATTGGCCTTTCGACTAAGCAAGAGCTTCACAACCTCTACGTGGCCTTCGCAAGCCGCAATGTGCAAAGCCGTCCGCCCATCCAAATCGATGCTATTTACATCAATGCCTTCGTCCAGCAAATCCTGAACTCCCTTCACTTCACCCCTAGACGCCATGAACAACAACTGCATCGTCGAGTCCAGGTTTTCCGGCACGGACAGCTCGTCCTGCGAGGCGTTCCGGCGAATCGGATCGAGCGAGGACTGGCGTCCAAAGCTGAACCGCAAGTTGTTGCGGCGCGGATCGAGAGAATTCTGCCTATTGAAGCTGAACCTACCACTCTTTCTCATCGAACCTGTCGAGAATTGGCGGGAAATCCCCCGCCTCAATTGAGCAGCCATCTCCATTCCCTCTCTCTCTCTCTCTCTAAAGAAAACCTAGTTTTCCAAATCAATTAGCTCAGAATTCAAAAGTTTTAATGTTTCAACAAACTACACAAGGACCGCGAGATGAATCAAAAGCCACAATATCGAAATCGGAATTCGAAATGCATATAAAATCGAATTGATTGTGTGAAAATGATGATGATGATGATGATCCAGAGGAGAGCTCGATCGAGAGCTTTACGAAGCTCTCGATTTTCGAGCGGTGACGAGGTGAAAGGTAGATAGAATTGAAAGAAAGACAGAGAGAGAAGAGAAAGGAGATATCAGAGATCCAAATGAGACGCCGAGAGAGAAAGATTTAGAGAGAGAAATCAGGGAGACAATTGGGTTGAATGAATGCAGATAAATGAAGGAATGGGTCTGAATGAAACAGCTGTTTTCTTCTTCATTTTTTTGTCGTTGTTTTTTGTCTTTGGTTTTAGGTGTTTTTGGCGTTCCACATAATTCTCCGGGAAAGCAGTTAGTATATTTTTATAGTGCACTGAAACGCGGCAAAAGTTTATCTCCTGTTGGAAATCGTACAGTTCGTTCGGTGTGGTTGGTGAGAATTATGAAGCATCTTATAACTTAGGAGTTGTTTGTGATTATTTAAATAAATTTATTTTTTTAATTTTTTTATAAAAAATATTAAAAAAATAAAAAAGTGATGCGATTAATTAATATATATATATATATATATATAGTGTATTAATATAAGTTATCCCAATTAATCCCTTATTTTAATATAAAAATTTGTGTCAAACTGTTTAGTATATCTTCTATTTATAACTTATTAAACAAAAATAAATTAAGTAAATTAAAAGAAATTGATTTTTCAACTTTTAACTTAGGCCAAGTTTGGTAACTCAAAAATAATCTATTTTTTTATCTTTTTATCTTTTTTTCATCACAGCACCTCTCTATTTTTCTATACATTTTTTCATAAAAAGACAAAAAATACACTTATTTAGATCATCCCAAACAACCCCTTAATATATTCTCTGTCAAACATCCCAAAACTATCCTAATGTTGCATGGGGTAGATTGGGGCATGTTTGGCGATACGATGCTGTGTATTTTATTATTCTTTTTTTTAAAAAAAATAATTATTATAATTTTTTTTTTATTAATTTTGTAAAACGTAGTGTTATTTGACTTCAAAATTTAGTTATTTTGCAAATCCAATTATGTGAATAAAAAATTAAAATTACTTTTCAAATATGACAATCAATAAGAATATTTAAATAAATTTTTTCTCATATATTTTATAATTATCAACCAATCATCTCGCTTGCATTAGTTTAGGAATTGAGTTTAGAAAGCATGTTTGTATATCACTTTCGTTATTAAATTTTTTAATGCAACTCCCTCTCTCTCCCTCTCTCATATCTAATCTAATCATAAATTAATTATCTCTTACATATCATTAACTTAAAAAAATGAATTTATATATTATTTTATTTTTGTAATTTATAAAATATTGTAAGAAAATATGTAAGTATTAGTATTCGAATTGGTTAGTTAGATTATCAATTCAAGAATTATATAATTAATTTTTAAAAAATTTTGAACTTAAAATCCTATCACCCCCAACTATAAAGACAAAATTAATGTAATTACAAAATTATTCAATTCTTTTGTACACTTTGTGGGATAAATAGTTTGCACTATGAAAGTAACATTATTTTTTATTGAAAAAAAAGAAGTTAATTACAACTATAAAAATAATTTGAATTTTTTAAAATCTTTCGTGAATTTATTTTTATTTTGAAGAAAAAAAAATTTGGTTTTTTATATATTAGACAAATCGAAATAAATATTTTTTTTATTCCACATTTAAAAAAAATATACTCTAACAAAGCCCTCTTAAAAAAATATTGAAAACATTATGACTATTGACCACATGAGGGGTACATGACAAAAAATGGAACCGCGGGAAATTTTTTCTATTTGTCGGCCATGGAGCTAATACTGTGTTTTTGTTAATTAAAATAATGGAATCTATTACTTTGATCTTATCTTTTATTGAATGGTACATCGTTTTATTTGTTAATTGTGATTTAAATTTTACATTTTATAATTCATTTTTGAAATTGTTCTCTTTTGTTATAATTAATACACATATATTTTTTATTCTATAATAACATATCAAAGTAAAAAAGGCAAATTACAAACACCCCTCGAAATTTGGTGAAAATACAGATTTTTCCTGAGGTTTGAGAAATTACAAATTACCCCTTGAAGGTCAAATTTTCATAACAAATTAGGAGAAATTAGGAGGGAATCTGTATGAAAATAAAAACCTCAGGGGGCAATTTGTTATGAAAATATAAACCTCAGGGGGCGGGATGTAATTTCTCAAACCTCAGGGGAGAATCTGTATTTTCACTAAACTTTGAGGGGGTGTTTGTAATTTGCCCAAGTAAAAAATGAGTGTGAAAGATATTTAATATGTGAAATTTATTATAAATTAATAGTTATATATATGAAAAATATTATATAAAATTAGTTTGTGTTATATATATGAAAAATATTATGCAAATTAGTGTTATATATTATGTTAAGACTTGACAATTAGTTAGAATATTCTTCAATATGTCAATCCGTCCAAAATCGCTTAAACTGCAATTTGCTAATTTACCAATCCGCTAATCCGTTATTTGATTTATGATTTTACTCTCAAACCGCTTGAATCACACCGTGCACACCTCTAGTTAGGGGTAAGCAACGGATATTCCGATCTGTCACATTTTGAACGAATGCGTGATGATGAGTAGACGATTGGGGATTGATTTTTTCTAATCCGTCTAATTTTGGACAGATGGCGGATTTGAGAATTCCTTTGGTCACGACTGAACTATCAAACCGTGAGCACCCTTAATAATTTGTAAGACTGTGTTTTTAATTCGTTTAGATATTCTGTTTGTATTTTCAATTGAAAAAGAGTTTAGATATTCTATTGTGACAATAGTTAATATTTGATATTTTTGTGTAGAAAATATAAAATTTAATTTTTTCATTTTTTTTGAAAAAAAATTAAATAGTTTTTGAATAAAAAAAGTAATGAAATAGTTTTAATAATGCATGATTTTCTTATATGTATTTATTATTGGCATTTGACAATTTACTTGATAATCTTTTAATTATTTTCAGTTGGATTATTATTAAAAAAAAAATGCTAACAAATTATTGTATTATATTCAAAATTTGTAAACGTTTAAATCACCAAATCGATTCGCATTCATCCGCCAATCCATTCAATTCACATTCGTCAATTCGTCAGACGGATGCAGATTGATTTTTTTCAATCTGCCCATCCGATGGACGGATGACGGACTTCGGCCCATTTTGGTAACTTCGGCTTTTTCGACTTTTTAAAATCACATTATCTTTTTATTTTTTTTACATATTTTTTTAAAAAATAAAAAAATTAACTTTTAACTTACTTATCAAAACAACCCTTATTTAAAATTGTTTTATAATACAAATACATCCCTTGAAGTTTGTTTAAAATATGAATTATCCTCTGTGGTTTGAAAAATTATAAATACCTCTCTGTCAAAATTTTTTATTTAACTGAATTAATTAAAAAAGTAAAATTTCTAACTGTTCACTTATACAATAATAAAATTATCTGAATTATTAATTAAAATAAAATTTTAACATTATTAAAAAGGTTAATTAAATTGATAATTTATTAATAAAATGATTTATTTGTTATGAAATTAGAAACTGAAAATGCATAATATAATTTTTAAAACTAAAAGAAATAATTTATAATTTAAGTAAATTTTAAGGGTGTGTTTGTAATTTATCGTTTAAAATATATATCAAATAAAATATATTTAAAATAATTAATTATTGAACGTCAATAATTGTTTTCATCTTGTGAATCGGGAGGGCCACCGAAAGCCCAAACAACCAGTTAGGAGATAATGGTGGGGCCGCAAGAAGTCAACATCTGATAAGCCGGTTGGGCTGTGTATGGGATGTCCACAAAGAAAAAGTCTCCATTTTCATTATCATATAATGACTACTTTACTCGTTAGCTCCTATCATACATATGATGACTACTTTACTCGTTAGCTCCTATCATATCATATTCACAAAGACAAACCTAATGTGCGACAGTAACTAGAATTTTTGTTATTATTTTATGTCGACAGCCATATTGCATTATACTATTTATTTTTATTAATTTCTAAATATTCAATTTAAAGAGCAATTATGAATATTCAATTTGCTCGATTATTTTGCAATAAGAAAAAAAAAATTATATAGAAAAATAAAACACTTTAGTCATAAAAATAGCATTATATAGTGGTTGTAATTTTTAATATTTTTTTGTTCAAATAAAAATATGTATTAATTGAAACTAAAGAAAAATATTTTAAAATGTAGAGTATAAAGTATGTTGCAAATTGAATAAAATTTTTACAATTCCACTAGACCAATCTAAATTTGGGATAGGAGACCAATCCCAATATGAAATTAATAATCTCATGACTCACAGTCAAGAGATGTTAATCTCATTTAATTTGGTTCGTTCAAACAAACATAGCTTTGAGAGTTGAGGAGAAAAAACTTACACATCTACCTAAAACATTTTCACAAGCTGAAAATTGTAAGAAATATAAATATACCTGTTGGCTTTTTGGCTTTTCGAAGGATATTTTTGTAAATGTGAGCGTGCCAGCAAGGATCAATCAGTCCTTACAGAAATTGTGATTGCCAACCAATTACCAGACGATTGTGTTTTAGTTCTTTCAGCCTCAATGAAGAGGACTTTTACTGGTGGCTTGACTTAGGAGAAATTAAAAGGAATAACAGTAATATGAAGAACAATTGAAGTATTTCATTAAAATGAACACTTACAATGGTCCAAACTCAGCCTCGGAGAGGTTTACAACAGCAATCCACTTGAATCTACTTGAAACTACTCAATGGTCCAAACTCAGCCTCGGAGAGGTTTACAACAGCAATCCACTTGAATCTACTTGAAACTACTCCTATGAATCGAAGTGCAGTGCGGGTATTTAAAGTGCAGGTATTTAAAGAACAGGTATTTAAAGACTGGAAATGTAAAAGACTGGAGAAGAAAATATATGAAATAAATGACTGAATTGTATGATCTGAGTCCTCCCTTTTTTTCTGGGGGCTGCCCTGCTATTTATACTCGTCAGTGATGACCTTCGAACTGCACTTCGAACCGTCGAACTGCTCCTCCATGATCGCTGATCATGCTTCCTTACAAGTAGCTCCACTACGCCATTACTGGCAGTTGAGCTTCCCTCTTGTATTTGAATTTGAATATGAGTAACCGTTGAAGCTATGTCATCTTGCATCCTGTTATTGATCTAGTGTTACTCAGATCATGTGAGAACCAATATTTATTGCCACGTGTACGATCAGGATTGAAGGCTTGAATAACCTTTCTTTATTACCCTTATTCTGCCACGTGTCAAACTGTAACTGGCTTTTACAAAATATGTAGCCAACATTACCCCCCGCACTAATATACCCAATACTTGGCGATATTAGTGGATTACAGTTTTCCCGCGCCTCTAGAACGTGTATGGAGTCCAAATTCTGGAAACACAACCGTCATCCATTTGGTGATCATTTGCATTAACTCGTCGAACATCCCAATACCTTAGTATTCGAACAGGCTATGGCTGCATCAACTTCCCTTTCTACTGATCAAGCATATGAAGAGCCTTTGAGTGATGTTGTTCCCCCTCGAAAGAACCTCCACGCATTCATTAGCCACCTTTACCCGCCCTTCTCTATTCAGGTAATGGAGGCTTTTGCAGATTATAAACCTTTGGACTACGAACACATTGCCTTTAATCCCTTGGTTTACAAACTTACAGATACAAGGAGTTCTTCCCCTAAGCTCCCTTTGTATTTTGACCGAACTACTCTCAAGCCTTTGCTTCGACAAGTTGCAAATATGGACTTAGGAAACTCTTCTTCACCGACCTCTGCATGGGATGAAGCTGTAACCTCTTCACCCTCTGGGGCTTCTGGCTGGACAAGCTGGTCAACTCCTGAGACTTATGATTTAAGGGAGCGAATCAATCACCATTTTGTTGAGTTCACTGACCCCTTGGAGTTTCCCTCCTACGCTCGAAGCTCAGTGGTCTATCCTTACGTGCCCATTGACCTTCGACGTAGCTTGGAAGAGACTCTGCTTGTGGCTTGGTATACTTCTTCCATGCCTACACCCAGCGCCCAGAAGAAGCACAAGGGTACATCCCTTCATTCTTAGCCAAGAAGGCGAAGATTTGTTCTTCTGATTGGCTTGATTATATTAATGCCTTTGTTCCTTCTGCTCCCGTGCCATCTCCCATGATAGAGGCATCCACACCTTCTTCTGCATCTTCTGAGATGGAAACATCTGCTCCCTCCCCTTTGTCTTCTGAAGCAGAGCCATCTACTCTCTTCCCACCTTCCGAAGCAGGACCATCTTCTCCTTCTCCTTCTCCCATTCTTTCCTGGACAGAGAAACTAAGACTTGCCCTTCCAATGGACAAAGTTTTTCCACCTTACCAACCCCCGTCACCCCCTTCTCCAGCCGAGCGAAAGCAAGCTCAACTTTTGCTCGCGGCTTTCTCCCACCTGCCCTTCAATGTTCTTGAGGATGACATTCCTCTTAAGAACTTTCAATGGGCTTGTGATGTCCTGACTAGGGGTTATGTCCTCAACCCTCTTGCCCAAGCAGAGCTTCATTTGTTTTTGGACCAACTTCCAGTGCTCCTCCACTAGCATCGGAATTCTAAGATCACCATCCAATCTCTGGATCAACTTTTATCTCTCCGAATTCATGCCCAGTATGAAGCAGAGAATTTTATCGAAGAGTTCGATGACTTCAAGAATAAAGATTCTGCGTACTGGGATGATTTGGTTATAGATGAATTGGAACAAAAATCGAGGGAAGAGGCTTTTGAAACAAAGGCTGAAGAACTCTATTATGAAGTGAGAGCTCATCAGCTTATGCAACCAACTTTAGAAGAGATAGAAGAAATAATAAAGAAAGAACAGAAACTTATTGACCATTGCTGGACAAAATTTCATGACCTTGTTATTTATTCTATTTCTTATTTTTATGAACTTGAATTTGTACCCAGATAGGGTTACTTAATTTAATCGTCTTGGCTTTAATAAAAACAAAGTCTTTCTGTATTTAACACTGTTTGACTCTGTTTCCTTTTTTAAAAGCCAACTCATAACTTCGAATTGAACAATCTCATCCTTCGAGTCAATTGTTTTAATGAAATATTTAAAAGAACCAACATGTCTTATTCCAATTTATGGAGTAAAATTGACAATTCTGGTCAATATCGTCTGGAATTAATGCTTTAAATTTTAACAACATTACCCCTCAACATATGGTCATAGTTAATATAATCAATCAATTTCAAATTGACCATTTTTATTTCGAAGAGTAATATGTACAAAAAACCAACAATTGGTTTTGATGCTTCAAACAGTGTTTCTTACCCCTCAAAACCAATTACAACCAACATATGGTCATGGTTAATATAATCAATCAATTTCAAATTGACCATTTTTCTTTCGAAGAGTAGTATGTACAAAAAACCAACAATTAGTTTTGATGCTTCGAACAGTGTTTCTCATACTCAGAGAATACTAGGGTTTGCTCCGAAGGTCGTTATTTTGATTCATAATCCCTAAACAGGTCTTTAAACCCTTCGAAATAGACCAATAATCAAGCAATTTAGCACCTTTAAGCATATAATAGGCTTCGAAGCCGGCTTATGTATTTCGAAGCCGTTGTTATTTGATTTTTTGGCGCCAACATCTTGTCTTCGAAGCCAAATATTTCATTTTGAAGCTGGCCCCAATCCCGGGAAAAGCTCTTCCCTCCAAAACTATCAATATTGGAAGAGATTCCTCGCATTCGTACTTTTAGTACTTAACGACTTACGGGGTATAATTTCGGACACAAAGGTTTTAAAACCCTCTCGTTTCGTGTTCCGAAATCTCTTGCTTTTACAAACCCTTCTCTCTACTGGTTCCTCTTTGCTTCGGTCTTCATCTTCTGAAGAGTGTATCATCAATGGCTTCTTCTTCACCAAAAGTGCCAGCCCCAGAGCGCGTAGGCTCATCTTTAGCTTTGAAGAGGCTTATTGACGCAGAATGTGAAAAGTACAAGGCTGGAGAGAAAAGCGCTATCGATGGGCGTATCTTCGTCCCTCGTCATCATGAGCAGCAGAACTACGTGCTCGGACCAATTTTCAAGGAAGTCCTTACTGAGCTCCCAACCTTTTATCCGCGTCTGGTGGACCAACGTCTCCTTTATGAAGATGGCCTTGACTGGAAGAACTGGAGAAGCAATCGTCCTCATCGATGCTGGCCCACGATAAGACCGGAATGGCAAGAATGGTATGATCGGATCATTCCTGCTAAGACACTGGACCTCCAAGAGCTTTGCCTCCTTGATGCTCTTCGACTATCTAGGGTAACTATCTCGGAGGACCCTTTCCTAGTTCCTACTGCTTTGTGCTTTTGGAACACCGTCTTCAATTTCTTTCAATTTAGATGTGGGATGATGGCCCCCACTGTTCTTGATATTTGCCATCTATTAGGAGTATCCCCCATTGGTACCCCCATCACACCAGATTTTCCTGACTTAGCAGTCCCTTTCTCCCTCCCCTCTCTTAATTCATCTTACAGTGATTTTGTTAGAGCCGAGAACAAAAGAGTGGGTCCAGTAACTGATAGGGAATTCTTTTCCTTTTTATTATATTGGCTTTGCAAATTTCTTTTCTGCACCTCCTCCCAAAGAATCATGCCTGAATTTGCTCCTCTTGCCAAAGCCTTGGTTTTGCAGAAAAGAGTAGCCTTAGCCCCATACATTTTGGGTCATGTATATAGAGTTTGTTCCCTCTTTTGTGAGAAACCCTTAGATGCTAATCAAGGGGGACCATTTTGGATCCTTTAGCTTTGGCTCTTTGCCTATTTTACTGAACTACAATCCAAATGCCTTAAATTTTCTGGGCTACACTCTCTTACTCATGGCATAAAACTAGCCAATGCTTCACTTTATCCAGCTACTTTTGCCTTTTATTTCTCCTTCTTTCATCAACTACCAGTTACTCTTCCTGATCACCGTTTCCGTCCCTTCGAAGCTAGCATAGGTCCAGCCTGGTTGAGTCACTTCCTCAGTGACAGGCTCTGTGCCTTGCCTATTCACAAAGATATGTGGGCTTCCCTACTGATCCCCAGAGAACTGTTTATTGGGACCACCAACCCCAGAGCCTATAAATGCATAGCTGAGCCTTATTGTCCTGCTCAATTTGCTAGACAATTTGGCCTCACACAAGGAGTTCCAATACCTCTCTGCAGCAACACCAACCTAACTCTGACCAAGAGAGATTTGAAGGTTCGAAAGTCAAGGCTAGAAGAGGCAACCTTCAAGTTTATGGATGATCTGGCCACTTTTGAGTACATCCCTTTCATTCCTCAAGGCACCTTTTTGAAGAGATATCAGAGTTGGTGGGTGAGTAATATGGAAGTTTATTTAGTTGAAGGTGATCAGAAACAAAAGAAGCAGAGACTGCTTGAGCCTGAGAAGAAAACAATTGAGGTGTAAGAAGAAGGAAAAGAAGATGCAAAAGATCAAGAGCATGAGTCACCCTTGATGAGGAGGAAAAGGGTGATTAATTTGTCCCAAGAAGAGACAACCACTAGGGAAGTAGAGGAGGAGGTTATTTTTAAGGAATCCGAACCTCAGGCTGAAAGAGCTGAGAAAACAATTGAGGAGCAGACAATGCCAATTCAAATAAAAAAGAGAAGAAAGATTACTGTCTCTTCTTCTGAGTTTGATATCTCCCCTTCCAACTTTGATGAGGATTCTGATTCTGAGACAATTGCCCAAGCAATAAGAAAGAGAAGGAAAATGACTGCTTCAACTACTGCCTTGATTGAAGATCCCCTTCATGAGGCAGCCGCCAAGGCCGTGGAACAAAAACATTCCAAAGCCATAGTCGTCTTTGAAAGAGCTGAGAAAAGACGGCAGCAACAAATTTTAAGAGAGAGAGCTGCTGCTGTTGATGCATTGCAAAGGGAACTAGCCAGAAAACAACGGACTGCTGGACACTATTCTCTCCGCAGTTCTCCCATCAGTACCAGTGCCTCTGGAACAAGTAATTTCTTTCATACCTCTACTGTTTTTTACTTTGTCAGCTTGTGGTATTGAAGTTTAACATTGTTCTGCATTTCTTCCTTTTGCAGCGACAACTACTGCACTCACCTTTCCAATGAGGCCTTCCTCAATTTCGGTTGAGGTTGATCAAATGCAGAATGTCAGGGTTGTTCGAATCGTACTTCCACTTCCAAAGCCTATATTTGACGTACCTTCCTTAAGTCCCAGTATTCCTGCATCTCTTCTTCTTGGATTAAAGCCATACCTCCCTTTTTTGGCTCGTGACCTACCTCAGTCTACTTTTCCTTCGAGCCTTGCTCTTTTTCCGTCCTTTATAGAAACTCCAACTGCTGCTCCATTCCCAGGGGCAGTTGATTCTTCCACAGAGGACATTGGTAGCTCTTCAATTCATGGCTCATCACCAATGCCCACTTCCAGCCCCTCTTCACTTGATTTGCTGGTAGCCAAGACCATAGAGGCTGCCAAAGATGCTCCATCCGTTTCTCCCATCCCTATGCAGCCCTTTGTGTCTTCCACCACAACACTCTCTATGCGCTTCATGTCAAGGGACGAGGTAGACATCTTTGAAGGAAGACTAGCTAGTCTCTTTGACATACCTTCTAGCTCTCCCATCTCTACTGCTGAAGCTGAGCCATTAGCCTTGGCTGACTCCCTACTGGAAATCTTCAAGAGTTCTCATTCCTCCAGCAACAAGCCTTTTGCACCTTCAGTAGATTTGGACACATGCTTGCAACTGTTGACTTCTTTTTCAAGGATCCCCTTCGAGGCTCTACAAAGGCCTATCATCAGGAATGGGTTCCTTCAATGCTGTAACATTGCTGAGCAGTCTGCCATGAGTGTCTCAAGTCATCTATCTCAGGCTGCAGCTACTATTGATTTTTATCTCAACATTTGCCATGCTGCTAAGACTGCGGATGAGAAGCTGGCTAAGGACCAGAGTTTTGTTTCTCAAGTGCATACTGAAGTATCAACTCTGAAAGAACAACACTCTTTTGCCTTCCACTTTCGAGTCCAACTTCTGGAGAAGAAAGCTCAGCTTGAAGAGGAGTTAGCCGCAGTAAACCAAGCCTTGGTTCGAACTGATAAGAAACTGCACATCACCAATCAAGGGCTGGCTGATCGAAAAGAAGACATGGCTGTAGCTATTCAATTATTTCCTTCCCTTAGCAATAGGAAAGCTATTGTACAAAAACAATTAAAGCATTGTAATGATTTTTGGGCCAATTTGTGGCACAATGTACTTGATTTTTTATGAAAGCACAATATTTTGTATATCATTTGAGCAAGCTTGTGTTTTTGCATATGGTGTTCACTCTATCCCTTGTGTTTCCCAAATGGTTGGAAAATAAGGTTTTAAATATCTGCCATTAATCGTTTTGGGATGTACATAACCATTCAAATTTCTTAAATGGTATGCTCCAAAAGGCAGAACCCTATGAATTTGATATGGTCCTTCCCAGTTAGGTGACCATTTGCCAAACTTATGGCTTTTAATCCCAATTGGGAGTATTGTTTTCCATACCAAATCACCTTCATCAAAGCCAACGTGTTTGACTTTCTTATTATAATTCTTTGCTGCTTTCTTCTTTTGGAAAAGAATGCTATTTAATGCCAAAATTCTGGCTTCATCTATGCCTTCTAATTCTAAGCACATACTTTGATGGTATTGTTCAGGATTCAATTGATCTTGACATCTTACTCTCAAAGATTTAACATTAATCTCCACTGGTAAGACTGCATCATGTCCATACACCAAGGCATAGGGAGTGACTCCTGTGCTTGACCTCGGTGAGGTTCTATATGCCCACAGAACATCCAATAACAGGTTATGCCAATCCCTGGGATTGTCATCCACAACCTTTTGTATTCCTTTTTTCAAGGACTTATTGGATGACTCAGCTTGACCATTAGCTTGTGCATAATAGGGTGTGGAATTAACAAGACTAATTCCAAATTCTGCCACAAAAGACTTCACCATCTTCCCATCAAACACAGTTCCATTATCAACTGTTATGGTTTGCGGGATGCCAAATCTATGGATCAAATCTTTAATAAAACCAATAACCTCTGTTTGGTCTACAGCCTTGTATGGCTTAGCTTCGACCCATTTAGTGAAGTAGTCAGTGGCCACTAGAATGAAACAATGATGTTTCGAAGAAGGTGGGTGTATTTTTCCCATCATATCCATGGCCCACCCTCTGAATGGCCAAGGCTTCACTACTGCATGTAGGTCAGTTATGGGCACGTGCCTTATTGTGCCATGCTTTTGACATGCCTGACACCCCTTTGCATATTCTATGCAGTCTTTAAGGATGGTTGGCCAATAATAGGAATGCCTTCGAAGCAACCACCTCATTTTTACACCAGGTTGATGAGCACCACAGATGCCTTCATGAACCTCAGCCATGGCTGTTAATGCTTTTTTCGGGCCTAGACATTCTAACAATAAGCCATCTCCCCCCTTTTTGTAGAGAGCATTACCATATATCATATATTGCATAGACTGCAATTTGACTTTTCTACTGGCCTTCGAAGATGGACCAGCCAAGTACTGCATTATTGGATGCCTCCAATCTTGTTCTTGTAAGTCATTATGATTGACTTCCAAGATCACATTCCTTTTATTCAAAGGTTGTATTAATCTCTGATATGTTGTTTGGCTTATGTCCCTTTGGGTATTATCCCTTCTCTTGAAGTCCGAAGCTTTCTGAGCCACATCATTGGCTCTATTGTTCAAGAATCTTGGAACATGGGTTACATTTGCTATTTGAAACTGAGAAAGCAAATGTAATGCAACAACATAATATGGCAAGATACTTATGCTTTGACACTTGAAAATTCCTTTCACTTGGTTAACCACCAATTGAGAATCTCCGAATATGTCAACTGTATGTACTTGTAATCCAATAAGAATCTCTAGTCCCGCAATTAAGGCTTCATATTCAGCCTGATTATTGGAACAGGTAGCTTCATCTACTCTGAAACCATGTGTGGTTTCTACCCCTTGTGAAGATCTTATTACAACACCAATTCCAATTAAACCATTGGCTTTCGACCCATCAAACCACATCTGCCATGGCTCAACATTAGCCATACCAAGCTCCATTATCTCCTGGTTCTCTGTGTGAGATGGATGATCTGCCAAAAAATTGGCTAAAACCTGCCCTTTTACTGCCCTTTGAGGGACATATTCTAGATGAAATTCTGACAAGGCAAGTATCCACTTGCCAATTCTTCCCCTCAACATTGGTCTAGATAACATATATTTAACCAAATCTGTCGTTGCAATTACCAAGACAGTTGTAGGCAAAAGATAATATCTTAATTTTATTGCAGCAAAATACAAAGCAAGACACAACTTTTCAACAGCTGAATATTTACATTCACAAGAATTTAAAAACCTACTAAGGTAATAAATAGCTTGCTCCTTGCCTTTTTCGTTGTCTTGGGCTAAGAAAGCTCCCAATGAATCCTCTGCTGCAGCTATGTACAACTTCAAGGGCTTGTTCCCCTTTGGTGGCATCAGCACTGGAGGGTTAGCCAAGTAGGCTTTGATACCTTCGAAAGCAATTTGATGCTCTGCTGACCACACGAATTCTTCTTCAGCTTTCAGCCTTAACAAGGAAGAAAATACTTTAGTTTTTCCTGCAGTGTTAGAAATAAACCTTCGAAGAAAGTTAACCTGTCCAAGGAACTTTTGCAATTCTTTCTTACTTGATGGAGGCCTGGCTGCAATGATGGCTTTGGCTTTGTTCTGGTCAATCTGTATTCCTTTCTTGTGTACCACATAACCCAAGAAGTTTCCAGATGATACGCCAAAAGCACATTTAAGAGGGTTGAGCTTTAATTTGAACCTTCTCATTCTTTCAAAGGCTGCTTCTAAGTGAAACAGGTGCTCTTCCATGGATTGGGATTTAACCACAATGTCATCAATATAACATTCCAAATATCCTCCAATAAGATCATGAAAGATAGTGTTCATGGCTCTTTGATATGTAGCTTCAGCATTCTTTAGACCAAATGGCATTTTAACCCATTCAAAGGTGCCAATATTCCCAGGACATCTGAATGCTGTCTTGTGGATATCTTCCTCTGCAATGCAGATTTGGTTATAACCGGAATGCCCATCCATCATTGACAAGACTTGGTGACCTGCTGAACTGTCCACCAGCAAGTCCACTATAGGCATAGGGTACTCATCTTTGGGAGTTGCCAGATTTAAATTTCTGAAATCGATACATACCCTCATTTTGCCATTCTTCTTGACTACAGGCACAATATTAGACAGCCACTCGACATACCTGGCTGTTCTAATAAAACCTGCCTTGAGGAGTCTAAGGATCTCTTCCTTGACCTTCTGAATTACTTCTGGACTCATCCTCCTTGGTTTTTGCTTGTAAGGCTTGAAATTAGGTTTCATAGGGAGCCTATGTTCCACTAATGACCTATCCAATCCTGGTAGTTCATTATAAGACCATGCGAAGCAATCTTTGTATTTCTTCAGAACAACCAATAGCTGGTTTCTGTCCAGTGCATTCAAACAAGCACTTATATAAGTGGGCTGTTGTACAGAACCTTCCCCTAGATTTACTTCTTCTAAAGGGTCTTGTGCCTGAGGACTTACCAAAGCTTCTTCCTTGATTTCTTCAACCTTCGAAGTAGCCTTTTTGCTCTGTTCTGCTCCTAGGTTCTTTAGTCCAACATCCTTGCCCTCCTCCTCATAGACAAAATCTGTCCATAAGGCATCTTCCTCCTGTATCTCCTGGACTTTTGTCTCAATGTCCAATGCACAATATTTCCCAAGGGTCAAAATTCTGACCTGTTGCTGTTTCTGCTTGCAGCCGAGTATCATGGCCTCCCTTTCTTGCTCCTGTACTCTCTGGACTATAGCTTCTACATCCAATGTTGAGAACTTAATCAGAGCCAAGGATGTGGCTTCTTGCTTTTCACTTCTTTGCCTATAACCAGGCATCATTGTCATCTTTTAGAACGACCTCTTCATCAGCACTTTCTTGGACTAAGTGCTTCAAGTGTGTCACTTCCTCATCAGCCGTCACTTCGGCTGAACCGTCATCTTCCATCAGTATACTGAGCGGTGTCACTCCCTCAATATACAATTTAGCCTCCGCAAAGTCTGCACAGGCTATGAAGGGTTGAGGATCTGCATCGATTTCCTCTGTCTCTCCATTGCCTAAAGCCATCATGATTTTCTGATGCAAAGAAGAAGGCACACATTTGTTAGTGTGGATCCAATCCCTTCCAAGTAAAGCATTATATTTAGCATTACTGTCGATTACGAAGAATGCTGTCATGCAATCCCTGGTTCCCACACCTAAATTAATGGATAGAATCCCCTGAGCCATTTGCTTATCTCCAGCAAAACCAGCGATGGTTGTGCTGGTTGGTATCAACCTAGGATTCTTTTTTCCTAGTTTCTTCAAAGAAGATTTCGGCAACAAGTTTACTGCTGCCCCATTGTCTATTAGGACTCGATTCAGTTGTATCCCATCGAAGAAAGCCTTGATGTACAAAGGCTTAACATGTTGTGTCATGGAATTCGAGGGATACTCGAATGGATACGATAGGTTGATGCTTACCACTTCCTTGCTCTCATATTCATCCTCCATCGGGGTAACCATTTCGAAATTATCTTGCACCATACTTGCTTGTGAGTCTTCACTAGAGATCTGAACAGGATCAGCTTCCTGCCCCTCTTGATTCTCATCTCCAGCTTGGAATTCCTGTGGTAGTATGTGTACCATGTTCACTGATACTGGGGGAAACGAGCCAAACTGGATGGCTGGCTATACCTATTTCCCTTCTTGGTCACTTTGGTCGACTTCCTCAGAAACATCCTGCATGATGCATTCTGGTATTTCATTGCTAACTGATCCCTTCGAAGGATCTTTCTCAACTGGCTCTTCAGTCAGAAACGTTTGTTCAGCCATGAAGGCTTCGAACATCTCTTCCTCCACGACCTCTTTCTTCTAGCTTATGCCAATCTCTTCTTCGGTCTCGCTATCTGTCTCCATCAGAGCTTTCTCCAACCCTGCCAAACTAGCCTTCTCTCTGGTTTTCAGTTCAGAATGAACCTTGGCCAACTGTTCTCGGCTGCAGACCACTTTGCTCTGTGGAACCGGCTTTGGAGCATGGTCTGACTTTGGGTTCTTCCTTCCTTCCGTTTTGACTAGTGAAGAATTTTCTCCACCTTCCTTCAGATCTTTCTGGTACTGGGTGTACCTGCGCTGAATTTTTCTCCTCTGTGATCTTAAGATGACTGGGACCATGTCTGGTTCCCTCGTCTTTGGATGTTTAAGCAGTACCCAGTTATTCGGAGCCACCATAGGAGGCTTGATCATCCTGCCTTGGTTTACAACATCTCCATAAGCAAGCACTTCCCTAGGTTTGTTTTGCATTACAAACCAGTCTGGGACTCCAGGCACCCACGATCCTACTGATCCAGATGTGGAACTGTTTCTTTCTACCTTCGAAACCGCCTTCGAAACTGGCTGTGAAGGTAGATGCTTGTTCCTGACTTCATGTCTCGAGTCTGTTTCTGGCCTTTGATGAAAGTGGCCACTTTCAGTTCTGCGTGAGGTTAGTCTAGGAGGCCAATCCCTAGCTTTAATCCCGTAACCTGAACTATTCCCCAATCTTCTTTCAGAATGGTTGCTTTCTACTCTGTAGTAGTTAGGTGGTCTAGACTCATACAAGGACCTCTTGCCTTTAGCATGCATTCTGTCCACTGCAGGTTCAACTATTGATGGTCGCTGCCTATCACTACCTGGGTACGGCCTTTTGTTGTAAGCATTGGTTGGCTTAGAATGTCTTTGAACATCTCTGTAGTATTGCTTTCCATCAATTGGAAGCCCCCTCAACCATTTATGACTCAGTCTGCACCTGGGACACATCCTCTGCATTACAGCTGCTTCCAAGGAATTGTCATCTAGTGCTTCTTCGTCAGATTGCTCCTTCTGATGTGAGAAACCTTGTCCAATAGCTGGTGGGTTTCTAGTCTCCTTCTTAGCAGTTGTCTGGTTAGCAGTATGCATTTGCACGTTGACCTCTTCCAACTCCTGCAGAGATAGATTCTGGAAGTTTGGTACAACCACATTAACTGTGCCTTCTCCAACTTCTGGAAACGGGTTACTATCAATCCCCATGATCTTTTCTGTTTTGGTTGGGAATTTCAGACTTCCTTTCCGAATCTGCTCCTGGATCCTGTCTCGAAAAACAATGCAGTTTTTAGTCGAGTGAGACCAAGAGTTATGCCATTTACAATATATTTTTCTTTTAAGTTCATCTGGAGATGGCAATTTTACTCCCTTTGGTAACTTAAGGAAATTGGCTGCAAGCAGATAGTCAAAAATGTCATCTGCTTTTGCCAGATCGAAAGAATACTTTCTATGGAAATCTTTCTTTTTAAATTGCTGGTCGATGGTGGTGTCTTTATGAATCAATGCTTCACAAATTACAGGTTCTTTGCCCACAATCTCTGCTGCATCGATTTCATAATTGGGATCTCTGTAATATGTCTTATACGAGGCATTATTTCGATCTTGTTCTTCTTCTAATAGTGCTTCATATCTAGACACCTTATAGGTTAATTCGACCAAATCCCTGAACTCAGTTGAATCAAACTTCTTTCGAAGCCTGAACTCTAAACCGTTTTGGGCCAATCTCACAAACTCTGGCTCTGGGAGAATGACTCTACATTTATTCCGAGCCCTTTTAAATCTGGCAATAAACTGAGTAGCCTTTTCCTCAGGCCTTTGACTCAATCTAGCCAAGTCTGCCATGGAAACTTCTGGCTCTGATTGGAAGAATTGGGCATGGAATGCCTCTTCCATCTGTTGCCAATTTTGAATGGACCCAGGTGTAAGGTTAATGTACCATACGAATGCTCCTCCAGTCAGAGAATTTGGAAATAATCTCAGTTTCATATAATCATGATTAGTGAATTCACCGCATTGAACAGCAAATCTAGCAATATGCTCTACAGTTGACTGATTTCCAGTTCCATAAAATAGAGTAAAATCTGGTATTCTGAATCCTCTTGGGTATTCATGTACCCTATCTACCCATTCTGGGTATGGTTTTTTGTATATAGAAGTCTGGACCCCCCGAGCCATTGGTCCACATATCTCCCTAACAATATTAGCAATCTGGTCTCTAGGGACCATATTTTGTGCCTGCTGAACCACTACTGGAGGGGCAAACACAGGATTTGGTGGACAAACTTGTGCTTGTGGTCCTCTTGGTCCATAAGGTGGTAAATTTGGGGCTGGTTGTCCTTGCAGTGCAGGTTGCTGTTGAGGGTATGGGTAACCCCTTTGAGCATGACCTGCGAAAGGACCTGCAAAAGGTGCTGGAACAGGTGTTGTGTCTCTGCCATTTGTAGGAAAACCCTCCAACCCCCCGGGTGTAAATTCGAATAAGGGATTAGTGTACCCCCTTGTGCCAGGTATGGCTTCGAACATGGGATTTGTAACCATTCTTATGCCAGTTTCTTGTACTTGGCCAGATCCACCAACTTGTGTGGCTTCATTATTAAGTACTGAGGCATTTTGGCCTGCTATAGGCCTTGAAATGGGTTCATACCAAGACTGAGGTGATGGTCTTTCAAAGTTTTGGGTACTAGTTTGACCATTAGGATGTCCATTAACTTGCATAGGCTGTTTTTCTCTAGCCAATCTTTGTTGGGGGACATTTACAACTTCCTCCGTGTGTCTTGTGTTTGTTGGTTGGTGGTTATTCATTCGATCCAAAAAGGATGTTGCCCACCTTTCCATTGTGTTCATTAATTGTTGTCCCATGGCATCTACTAAACCATCCCATGGATTTGTTGGTTGAGTAAATGGCACAGTGGATGGTCCAATTCCTTGGTTTCGTCCAATAATATGAACATATGGTTCTTGTCCAGAAGTACTGGTCTGTTCGACCATAGGTTCTGACAATATAGGAGTTTCCACAGGATGTGTTACCACATTATCCTCTAGATTTGGTATTTCTACCTCTCCTTCCACGCCTTCTTCCAAGCGTTCATTTTCTCCTTGTCGTCTTCTTCTAGCCATTTTTAATTATGTCCCACTGGGCGTGCCAAAAGTATATGTTGGCTTTTTGGCTTTTCGAAGGGTATTTTTGTAAATGTGAGCGTGCCAGCAAGGATCAATCAGTCCTTACAGAAATTGTGATTGCCAACCAATTACCAGACGATTGTGTTTTAGTTCTTTCAGCCTCAATGAAGAGGACTTTTACTGGTGGCTTGACTTAGGAGAAATTAAAAAGAATAACAGTAATATGAAGAACAATTGAAGTATTTCATTATAATGAACACTTACAATGGTCCAAACTCAGCCTCGGAGAGGTTTACAACAGCAATCCACTTGAATCTACTTGAAACTACTCAATGGTCCAAACTCAGCCTCGGAGAGGTTTACAACAGCAATCCACTTGAATCTACTTGAAACTACTCCTATGAATCGAAGTGCAGTGCGGGTATTTAAAGTGCAGGTATTTAAAGAACAGGTATTTAAAGACTGGAAATGTAAAAGACTGGAGAAGAAAATATATGAAGTAAATGACTGAATTGTATGATCTGAGTCCTCCCTTTTTTTCTGGGGGCTGCCCTGCTATTTATACTCGTCAGTGATGACCTTCGAACTGCTCCTCCATGATCGCTGATCATGCTTCCTTACAAGTAGCTCCACTACGCCATTACTGGCAGTTGAGCTTCCCTCTTGTATTTGAATTTGAATATGAGTAACCGTTGAAGCTATGTCATCTTGCATCCCGTTATTGATCTAGTGTTACTCAGATCATGTGAGAACCAATATTTATTGCCACCTGTACGATCAGGATTGAAGGCTTGAATAACCTTCCTTTATTACCCTTATTCTGCCACGTGTCAAACTGTAACTGGCTTTTACAAAATATGTAGCCAACAATACCCAAACAAAAAGAAGAAATAAAAATACTTTCAGTTCAAAACCCATTGATTAAAACTTAAAAAACACTGCTTCTAGCAACATCATCCCAGTGAGCAACCATTTCCCTAATAACTTTAGTCAAAGCATACTAACAATTTACATTAGGGATTACCAAGACATCAACAACATCATCATTCACGAGCAACCACCACCACCTGTTTGCTGACATTGCGACCGGAGAAAAGCCCAATAAGAGCTGCTGGTGCACTCTCTAGGCCTTCAGCTACGTCTTCCACATATGTGATTTTTCCTTCTTTTATGCGGGGGAGAATCATTTCAAGAAACTTTGGATACAGGTGATAGTAATCAAAAACCAGAAATCCTTCCATATGGACACGTTTTGTGATAAGACAGAACAAGTTGTGTACACCTTCGGGTTGTTCAAGGTTGTACTGTGAGATCATACCACACACAGCAATGCGACCGTGGAGTCTCATGTTGACAAGTACTGCATCGAGCATCTTTCTTCCGACATTCTCAAAGTAAATATCGATGCCACTGGGAAAGTGCTGGCAGAAAGTTTAAACAGAGGTGTAGAGAATGAGGATATTTAACTTGAAAAATTGATATTAAAAAAAAAATCCTACTTAAAAGGGTATTCAGCTCGACCATGGATTTTTAATTTATTTATAGTTGAGAGGAGACGCCTATCTCAAGTAATCTCTTATAACTTTTCTGATTATAGTGAAAAGTGTAGTAGTTCTAGTTATGGGATGAACTACATAAATCTTGTATTCTTCTTGTATTCTTCATGTGTGCATTTGTTTTATTTTTGTCGTGCATTTGTTTGTTTTGTGTTCTACATTTCACCAATCCTGGTTAGGTGTTATAGATTCCTAATTTTTTTAGTGCTGTTATGTATTTCTCTACAAGAAAATGAAATGCTCACCTTTTCAGAGCTGCTTCCAAGTCCTTCTCCTCTTTATAGTTAAAAGCTTCATCAAACCCAAATTTGTTCATCAATAGATCAACCTTAAGTAGACAAATAGTAAAAGAAAGAAACAAAAGAACAAAAAATAAAAGAGAGTCAGTAACTATGCCTGCTTTGACCCAGCTTAATATACTAGGCTAAAATTTCTAAATTTGTGACGGCTCTGCAAACATGCCAGTTAAGAAAAAGGTGTAAGATCACATACACTGAGCAAACAATATACTTCTGACTCTATTAGCAGCCATTACTAGTTATTTTAACATTAATTGACATGTGGAGGGGCGCTTACCTTTTCTTTGGTTCCAGCACTTCCAACAACATAACATCCTAATAACTTTGCAAACTGGCCAACAAGCTGACCAACAGCTTCAGATGCAGCTGAAATGAAAACATAGTCTCCTTGTTTAGGAGAGCATATCTCGTAAAAACCAACATAGGCTGTCATACCAGGCATACCTACAAGTATAAATCCAAAGCAACCAATTGAGCATCCAATGTAGCCACAATAACAATAACAACAACAACAACAACAACAACAAAAAAAAAAAAAAAAGAAAAAAAAAAGAAGAGTAGAATTCGATAAAAACACGTTTTCTGCACCTTGAGTGCAACCATCAAACTACCAGGAATAAAATCAATCAATAGCTACAGAAATATCCTATTGTTCGCAATAAAGTTCATACTTGGACCTTAATGTTGGATTGAGGTCACCAGCTCCTTTTGTTATAATAGACTAGGAAATTCAAAAGAAGTGATCAAATACTACTGTAGGGGTTACACTGTGTTGCTATAATTACAATTTTCTCTTGATGGGCAGTTGTTACAATTTATAATAAAGCTGTGTACCGACTATGAAGCACCGACACTCAAAATCATGTCTCATAGTGGTGTTAGACATGCCGGGGACACGTATAGGATATTTTAGCTGGCGTGTCCCTTTATGTAATTAATTTGTTCTTTAGTGCTTTTGAGAGATGTTGTGTGTTGAATGTTTATTACTTTTTGTTTAGATTTAAATAATTAATAATAAATCATCCATAAAAAAGACATAAACGATAAGAGTTAACTTAAGAATGGAAATTTTTTAAATATTGAATTAGTGTTAGTTTTTGTTAATTTTGATTGTTTGAGAATGCAAAAATAATCTACATAGTAAATAAACATATATAAAAAAATATTTTTTTCTATTGCCATGTCCATGTCCATATTTGTGTTCGAGAAAAAAGAAGAAGAAAGATTATGTTGGTGTATTCAATCTAATTAGTGGAAACTGCCAGTCCAAAAATAAGAAAGAAACTATTCATTAAAACATAGTAAAATATAAAGGGAGTTTTATGTATCAAAAAAAAAAAAAAAAAAAATCTATGTTCTTGTGTGTGTGTGTGTGTGTGTGTGTGTGTGTGAGAGAGAGAGAGAGAGAGAGAGAGAGAGAATCTGCCAATGCCACATTGCAAATTTCAATTTTAAGATACCAACAGGATCAATAAATCTATCAAGTGTAGTTACAAGTTACCCACTCTTCAATATTGGACCTAACGAAGCACTACTGTAAGCTCATTTGTTCCTTCAAGTGTCAAAATAGTTCTCAGAATAATTGTTCTTGTAATATATTAAATGATCCCCTTCGTGATTTCATTTATTATAATTGTTGGGCCCCTCAAAGTTAGATAAAAACAAGTAAAACGAAGAAAGCTTCTTTAACCTTCCATGTCCTGATAACCTCCTCAAGCAGTAATTTGTGCAAGAATAAAATTATTCTTGTAATTAAAAAAGAAAAAGAAAAAACATATGTAAGAGAATCACTTATTGCGCTTGTAGTAATTGAAGCAAACAAATTAAACAAACTTACCAAGGATTCCTGTATAATAAGAAAGAGGCACATCTGTATTTTGAATTTTAAATACGCTCTCTGGCTTTGTAATGACGCTATACTCTTCCCATCCAGTTCTTCCCCAAACTAAGTCACCTTTCTTAAAGTTTGGATGTCCAGAATCCAAAACTCTAGCCACTCCACCTCCAGTTATAGGCTGCCCAAAAACATTAACAAGAAAAATCACTTGCAATCAAAAAAAGAAAAAAGAAAAGTCACTCATTCAAGCTTGTGATTTCTCATAAGACCACACAAATTCCTAAATATTGTAGCTAAAATGAGGTTGAGGGAACAAAAAGGATAAGAGGAAGGCCAAGCATACAAGTTGATTCAATTTCAATAAAAAGAAATTGTGACCTCGATTTAACCGTGATACAACATTGGAAAGGCTTGACAATTAGGAGATATTGACTCCACTAGTTGGAACAATTAGTTTGATATGTGGTCGAAAAAGTTGCAGATAAAAAAAAGGGCCTTTTAAAAAACCCATCTTAAAAGCCCTTGCAAAAATCTAAGGACAAACTTCACTTTACCACTTGTAGTTTGGGCATGTGCAGTTTATTGCCTAATGTTTGAAAATAACCACATAACTCCCACGTGATTTGTGGACTAAAACGCACTGCTAATTTTTCCGTCAAAGATGACAAAAGGTGAGAGTCACACACCTTGGAGAGAGTAGGTTAATTTTAAAGATGAAAATATCCTCTCTATATCTTAAAATTTACAAAAAAATGCCATTTCTTCCATTTTTCTATTGTTTCTCTCTCTACACCTTTCTTCCTCAACCATTGGCACATCCTCTCACCAATTCTTATTCTTCTACTCCTCCTCCATTTGCACAGCTCTGCCTCATTAGTTCGCAAATCCCTAATAATAATTAATTTTTTCACCATTACCATAACAACAATAAATCCTTCACTAGTTATATATATATAGAACTTCTCCACAACAATTTCTCCATTTTGATACCCTAAATTAGACAATTTTCAATCTTCAATTCCACTTCCTTTCTTGGCAACCCTTTTCTCAAAATTATCATAGAATGCTGTTGAAAAGGAAAGTATGAATTATAGCCTAAAGTCTCTCATTCTCCAGCAAATCCCAATTAATTAAGCAAACAACTCTTGCTTGATTTGATATGATATTGTTGAAATCATGGGATTATTTACTGTTGTTATTTCCTTTCTCATATGGTTGTAATTCTATATATATTAGAGTGCTCTGCTTTTTTTTTTTGATAAATATATATTAGAGTGCTCTGTTTTGTAATTCGTGGTGTGTTTTTCTTTAAATTTTCTGTCTTCACAAAATTATATATATATATATAGTAAGGAAGCATCAATGGAGCCTAGAAAAAAACGAAAAAAAAAAACCGATGATGGTTGAAGAGACGACGGGGATGGGAGATGGGGCGGCAGCAATGGTTGGAGATGGGAGAGGAGGCTCGGTGATAGTTGGGGATTGGAGAGGAGACAACGGTGACGGTTAAGGATGGCAGAGGAAGCAATGGCGATGGCCTGTGAGGGAGGGAAAATGGTGGCTGGCTGGTCATGGTGAGGAAGAAGACGAGGTCTTACTGAAGAAGGGTGGTTGGTCATTGTGATGAAGATGAGGTCTTATTAAAGAGAGGAAGAAGACAAGGGCAAAAAGGTCAATTCATATGTCTTGTTAATAGATATTAGTGTGCATTTTGGTTCACAAACCACGTGGAGTTATGTGGTTATTTCCAAACGTTAGGAATGTAAATCACACATGACCCAAACCCTAGGGGGGTAAAGTGAAGTTTGCCCAAAGTATAACATTTGGGAATTAGTGTCTTTTCAGTTACTGTGAAGTTTGGACTCATGCCAAAGTCGAAAAATAACTCTGGAAATAAGACCTTTGCAGAATGTCTGCAATGCCTAAAAGGGCATAACTAAGACAAATTCATATTTGAGCTCGGAGCAAAAAGTAAGAAAATAAATGAAAATGAAGAAAAATCAAAATCCATTTATTCACCTCCACGCAAACATTATGAAAAATTATTGGCTGAATGAACAAACAGAATTTCTAGAGATGCTTCAGAAATTATGTCACATCATCAAAATAGAAAGATGTAAGATCATCTAAGAACATGTAATGACCCCAAAACACGTGTCATATTTATCAGTAATTAATTATGTGTTTATGCGAATTAATTGAAGAATATCTGTTTGAATTAGAAGAATATCTGTTGAGATGAGAACTTTGGGACTGAAATTGATGACCGTAATGGGTTCAGAAAACGAAATTGAGTACGCCTATGTGATACCAGGAATTTTTAGAGCCATTTGCGACAATAAATTGAAGACTGAATTTCGTCTGATTCGTTAAGCCTTGTTTGGCTTAAGATTATGGCACAATTCTATTTTTATGACATATATGTACATATAGATAAGGATGTTGACCATGTTTTAACTCAAAACAAAAGAAAGAAAATATCTAAGAGAGAGAGAGAGAGTGAATTCGTGGAAGAGAGAAACCAAGGAGAAGAAGATAGAAGAAAAAGGGGAAAAACAAGCTAACTTCTCCAATTCACCATCTAAGGTAAGATTTTCATGAAATAGATTGTTGCTTCTTGGCCTCTAGCATGTTGATCTCAAGATTATGGCATAATAGTATGAAGTTCATGGTCAAAATCATGGTTTCCTTGCATGTTTGTCACATTTGAGGGAGAACCTCCATGGATGTAAGAAATGAAGCTTGTATGTACATGTTCATGGTTTTCTATTTTAATTCAAAGTTTGATCTTGTAAAAGATTCATGTGGGTTGTTTGAAGAGATTTGATGTTTAATTTAAGTTGTTGGTCAAGTGTTTTGGGACTTGGGTTTCATCACCTTGAAGTTGTTTTGGCAAAGGAGAAATTGAAGCTTGAGAAGAGTCCAGAATTTCAGATTTTTGCGTGGTCCGCTCGAGCGTGAAAATCGGCCTCCCAGCAGTTTTGGAAAATTGTGCAGTCCGCTCGAGCGGACAAAGTGGCGCTCGAGCGGGGGACTTATTTCAGGAAAGTTTGAGAAGTTGAATTACATGATTTTCACATGTCATTTGCATCATTTAGCATCTCATAATCATGCAATAGAGGAAAGAAAGGATAGAATGGCATGAATTAAGTGAGTTAATGATAATGTGTATTGAAGAAATGTGTTATATGTTGATAATTGCAGGTCAGGAGGCGAAGACCGTGCAATCGGTTTTGGAAACCCACTGTGAGTAACATTTCTGTAAAGATATGTTAGTATGATCTATGTTTAAAAGTGCTATGCTATGCTATGGTTTTGAAATGATAAATGTTTTCTGTGAACGAATGTCCAGTTTGCGAATCTAGTATGGCATCCATAGATAGTCCTAAGTGGACCAGTTTACGAGATCTCGGTATGTGTTTAATCGGTGTCCGGGACCGGTTACTCTAGTCGTTGGACGACAAATGTTATGTTCTATGGAGTATGCCATTATGTATGTTTTGATATGAGATGATTATGTTTATGAATGATTTATTTTATGGATATATGAAATGTGGAATTCGTTCACTACCCCTTTACCTTAATGTTACTTGCTGAGCTTTAGCTCATTGTTTGTATATATGTATTTATAGGTGAGCACTCTGGGAGTCAAGCCTAGGCGGAGTCCGAGCCGAGCCGCCGTTTTGAAGCCTACCCGGTGTTTTGGTGCCTCCGAGTTGGGGCTAGGCCTAGAAGGCCGTTAGGAAGCTTGGTTTTGGTTGTACATGTGGCGTGAGCCTATGTTTTGTACATGAATTTTGATTATATGTGATGTAATGTAGTGGGTAAATTAACATTTTTGGCATGTAATGTATGTTCATATAAATGCACAGCTCTTTGGACTATTAGTGTTTTGTTTTCGCTTCCGCAAGCCCCGGTTATGTATGTTTTGTACAGAAAGGCCTGTGGTAATCTAGGATTACTGGCCGGTTACGATGCCAACCTTCTCGGGGCGGGTTTGGGTCGTGACAGAACATCTCTAATCCTTCATCAAATTTTTCATCAAATTCAAATTTGATGAAATAATGACTAAAAAGTATGCTCCAATCATTTCTTCAAATTTGAATCACATAAAGGTAGAGGTAAAGTTTTCCTTAAATCAAGGATGAATCAAATCCTTCACCAAATTCTCAACATTCATATTTTTACTCAAATTTGACGAAAATTTTAAAGAAAGTGAGGATTGGAGATTATTTTCTTTCATCAAAAAAGGTTTTTTAGGATCAGTTTGGAATTTTTTTAAAAAGATTTGATTTGATGAAAAAAAGAGAGAATAAGGATTGAAATATATCATATTAGATCAAACTTTTATTCAAATTTTCACTCAAATTTGATTGAAGAGAGAGAGGGGAGGGGGGGAGGGGGCTGGATGGAGATGCTCTAATAAATATTCAACGTAGTTAGAACTCTACAAAAAAATAAAAATAAATAAATAAATAAATAATGGGAATCATACAAAATATTTGTGATGATACCCTAAATTCTAAACATGGTGAGACTAGTATGCGGAATTGGAGAGCAATTTGAGAGTTTTTGTTACCACAGTTTCATAATTCCCCCAAATTTTCAACAGCTTTATAATAATCATCAGGTGAGTATTCAGTATTCTTAAAGTATGGATACGATACTCCATAAGGTTTTGATTGGTAGAAATGAATAAGAGCTCACTATTTATATTGGGATGAGAAACCATATAAAGATTAAATAATTAGTGATTAACTTGGAGTATGACACCTATATTCCAGGATTATTAAATAATTTCCCATAATCATCCCATCAAATGGAAAACAAGAAAAAGGACATCATCAACAGTTGGGATCATGATAAAAACACACAAATATAAAATTCAACATATCCACTTCTTCAATTCCATTAAAATAATTATTCAGAACTTGAAACGAGGCAAAAGGACATCAACCGACAGTCCTCCTCTACAGAGTATTACCAAAAACACCCCCAATTTCATCAAACAATCTAGATCTTCCAATCAAATGCTTCTCAATATAATATACATATATATATAGTTTCAGAATTGACTTACAGAACCAGGAGTGAAGGGCTCAACGTAGTTCTCTTCCGACTTCCTCATGCGACTACGCATGTAAGGATCGCAAGACAAATAGAGATTCTTGACCAGAATGGCGTTCTTCGAATCCTCTGGAAGCTTGAGACGAATGGTACCAGTCTTCATCACCATGTCCGACTCTTTGGGGAAATCACTCACGTACTCCTTCAGAATGATCTGTTTGTTGCTCACTTCCTCTCCCACCGCCGCCATAGCAACAAATCAAGCGCGCTCTTTCTCTCTCTCTCTCAATGGAAAACCCCAGAGAGATTTGACGATATAGATATATAAGCGTGTATGTATGTCCTGTGTGTATTGCTGCTGCCACTCATTACTCATCTGGTGTCAACTGTCAACCGTTTCTAAAGCCGATCTCGCGTTTTCTTCCATTTTCACGTTTTTATTTTTATTTTTATTTTTATTTTTATTATTCCATTTTCACGTTAATAATGTGCTTCGAGTGCAAAAAAGCGAAATGCTCTTCGTGTGCAATGCCCCTCCTAAAAAATTATAAATTTAAATAAAATTTTTAAAAATTTATTTGATTTTATGAATTTGTGTGAATTTATATTTAATTTATATATTTTTGTAAGATTATTTATATATATTTATAAAAATTTATGTAATTTTTTGTTAAGATTAGAGCATCAATATCACCCTCTTCAAAATTTTAGTCAAATTATAACTTAAAAAGCCAATTTTCTATTTTAGCTAGTTACCCCACTGCATCAAACTCTCTATTTTAACTCAATCCTATTAAAATATATGTTATTCTTTTTTTTTTATAATTAAATTGATGAGTTATGAACCAAACAATTCTTATGTTTTACAAAAGGTAAAACCGAAGGAAATGTAAAAAAAAAAAAAAAAAAAAATGCCGTTGACCGGTTGACCGGCTGAATGTCCGGTAACACACAACTAGCGATGAAGAGTACCTCGCTTATTGTAGCAAGATACTGTAGCACTCGTATATTAACGATAAACAGTAGTGAGATTGATGCAGATCATTTTTTATGAACAGTACCACTAATCTAGCTAAAAAATGAGTTTAGCTAGTTTGATACGAATGCTCTTATATACCCACCAAAAAAATTTCTTACAAAAAAATAAAATAAAATGTGGCTGGTATAGGTTTGATTACATAACCATTAAACCATTAAAAAAAATATTATATTTATAGTGAAATTTAAAATGGGTGTGTATGAAAATTATTTTAAATGAGATTATGCTATAGCGATTATTATAATTAACTAAGGTAAAGGTAGAATTACGCTATAGCGATTATTATAATTAGGGAAAATTAGTCTAAGGTCCCTCTCCCACTTTTAGTAATGAAAGAGATCCACAATATTATTTTTTCATGTCTAAGGTCCCTAAACATATATTAGAGAAATTTGACTCTTTGTCTCTCCTCCTGTACTGCAGAGCAGCACTTCCAATCTCTCTCTCTCCCTCTGCCTACACCACCAGCATTCCTTAACACTCTGGCTGATGCTTTGACATCTTATGACCTCCCTAGCTCGAGTCGCCGCCTACTTTCTGAGGAGTCGGCGGAGGTTGGAGGCGATGGATTTCCATCGTGGGTTGCCGATAGACAACAAAAATTGCTTCAGGACACTGCAGCAACTGTGAAGCCTAATGTAGTGGTGGCTAAGGATGGATCTGGTAAATACAAGACTATTAGTGTAGCTTTAGCCGAAGTGCCCAAGAAAAGCAATGAGACTTTTGTGATTTATATCAAGGCTGGTGTTTATGTGGAGATTGTGAATGTTTCAAAGCATATGAGGAATGTTTTCTTGATCGGAGATGGACCGACCTAGACCAAGATTACTGGAAGCAAGAGCTTCGTCGGCGGTGTCAATACCTACAGAACCGCCACAGTGTAAGTATCATATCATCCTTATTTGATATTATATTATATTATATTATATTACCAACAAAACACTATGCAAACTAAAATTTTGAAATTATAAAAATGTATAGCGGCTGATGGAGAGCACTTCATGGTAAAGGACATCGGAATCGAGAACAGTGCTGGAAGTGAAATGCACCAAGCTGTTGCACTTCATATGTCCTCTGACCGTGCGATCATTTACAACAGTCAAATCGACGGTTACCAAGACACCCACTACGCCCACACCCACCGTCAGTTCTACCGTGATTGCACCATCTCAGGTACCGTTGGAAAAAAAGGAATTTTTTTCATTCCAATGGATGTGTCTGCAGTGTGTTTGTTAGTGTAAGAATTTAGAAATCAAAAATCCAAATATGAGAGAAAAATCAGTGGCTTCCCATGAGGACACAGCTTTGTAGATATCCAGAGAAATTCCTTATCATTTTCTCTGCCTTCAACAACAACAACAACCATCTAGCTTTGAATTTCTCTGGTTCAAACCAGAAAAATTCTCTCCAAACTAAAGAAATTCTCTCTGGTTTACTTAAAATTTTCTTTGATTTGTTTACCATTTTCTTTACCTTCAACAACAACAACCATTTGAATAAATCAACCCCAACTATTAATTAAACAATAGATTTAAGAACATAAACCTTGCAATGGTTTGGACCAGAGAATTTCTCTGGATTGTTCAAATTTATTTGATTGTTCAAATTTCTCTGGGTTGTTCAAATTTCTCTGGTAGGTCTTTGGTTTGTTTAAATTTCTCTGGTTGTTCAAATTTCTCTGATAGGTCTTTGGGTTGTTCAAATTTCTCTGGAAGCTTTGTTATTGCCTCATGCTACCTCCAGTTAATCATTTGTCATGTTGTGTATTTGTGTTGATGCTGTCAAAGTGCTCTTGCTTATATGGCTTTCATGGTGCTACTACAGTTACTTATTTGATGTAGAAAGAAGATGATGATGATGATGATGATGATGATGATGATGAAGGCTATCAAAGAATTTCTCTGGAGGAAGAATTTGAATTTGAACTCAGAGAAATTGGTCTAAGGTCTGTCAAAATGATTTTATAAAATGATATTGTGATCCAGAGTCGGCTTGCTTGGCCGTGTTATTGTGCCCGTTTTGGGTTGTGTATTGAGCGTCATTGTATAAATTTTTTTTGGTATTGAAACGCTTTCCCAAAAAAAATACCACACTCGTGCCAAGGAAATCCAAACCCACAAACTATTTCCAAATAGGTCGAAGTCTTGGAGGAACGATGAAGAATTGTATGGCTCGTTTGTTTTCCAGATTATGGGGGAGGAGTTGGGGCTTGAGAACATGTGATCCCCAGATGTCTTAACTTGTCCTTTGTTGCTAACATGTTATGCAAACATGCTTTCTAGATTATTGGATTATTTATTTATTTTCCTTATTTTATTTTATTTTTATGTTGCTGATGTTTTTGGAATGGTCAATATTTAAATAAACTATTTGATTTTGCTTGCAGAATCTTTTAATCTGTAATTACATGTTTTCTTGATGTATCTTACTATGAAAAAATAAGCAGAGTTGGATGTGACTGTATTGTAGACTTTATTAACCTTTTTTGTTTTGTTTTGTTCATTCTGTAGAAACACAACACCAGTTTAATGCCCGCGAAAGTGATTGGGGTTTCACATCTTTTATGCCTCTTAGTGAACTGTACGATCCTGGCAGAGGCTATCTTGCAAATGATACATGTATAATTGAAGCTGAGGTTGCTGTTCGTAGGGTTGTTAATTACTGGCCATATGACTCAAAGAAGGAGACTGGTTTTGTGGGCCTGAAAAACCAAGGAGCAACTTGTTAGATGAACTCTCTCCTCTAGACCCTATATCACATACCTTCAGGAAGGTTAGTTGTTCTATTCCAATTTTTTCTCTATCTGGTTACGGTTTGATTACATGAAGTTATTAGGAGCAGAAGATGATATTGTAGATTGTGTATTCAGGCCGTGTATCACATGCCCACAACTGATAATGATTTACCATCTGCAAGCATTCCTTTGGCTCTGCAGAGTTTATTTTATAAGCTCCAGTATAATGATAGTAGTGTTGCAACAAATTGGTTAAAATGAATCCAGAAAAATCTGAATTTTCTTTGGTTTATAAATCAAATTTGAATTTGAATTTGAAACCAGAGAAAATTGGTCAAAATGAACCCAGAGAAATTTGAATTTTCTCTGGGTTGAACCTAGAGAAATTCTTTGGGAAGTCCAGAATTTCTCTGGAGCGAATTTTTCTGGATTGAAATTTCTCTGGATCAATGTTGAGGAACCTTAGACATTATGAAAATATTGAATGTCCTTTATAGTATAAAATCTTAATATCAGGGACCCTAAAAAAAAAACCCTTATAATAATAATTAAGGTAATCATAGGCTTGGTAGGATGATAATTATCAAAAAAATAAAAAAATGAAAAAGTTCAGAAACTCAGGCATATTCATTCAAGATTTTTTGGGTGGGTATTTGTATGGTAGAGATTATATAGTGCGACGTTCATGTGTAGAATAAATCTGAATAAAAAGATGATAATTTTAAATAATTAGTGAATAATTTCCCTATATTTGTAGTAGTGAGCACCAAGTCTAGGGGCATTTTGAAAAAATGAATATAAGCCAACTTTTTGCTTAAAAAATCAGTTTTTTTGAGCAACAAACCATTTGAAAAGATAGATATAAACCAACTTGTTAAATTATCGAAATACTCTCGCTTTTTTTAGTAAAATGGTAATTTCAAAAACAGCCTATATATTTTTTACAAATGATGTGATATCATATTATAATAATTCTCAAAAAAGTTTTTAAAAAAACTGTTTATACTTTTCAAATTTATTTATAAAAAAAATCATAAAATAAAAAAATACTTATTTTTATCTTTTCAAAACAACCCTTATTTTGAGGACCAAACAGTGTGGATGGAATGTTCGAAAAAAACAAACAAACAGTGCGGATGGACGATAGAGGATGTCCCCTCCCCTGCCGTGACTATATTGTTAAGGCTTTATGCCTCCCATTCAAAAAAGTCCGTGACCGTATTGTTGAGGCTTTATGCCTCCCATTCAAAAAAGTTTGTGGTGTGAGATAATCACTCAGATCACCCCCCTGGGACCATATTGTTAAGGCTTTATGCCTCTCATTCAAAAAAGTTTGTGATGTAAGAAAATCACTCAGATTTTTTTGGGTGAAAGTATGGAGGGTAGAAATTAAATTTATATAACGTGGGATTTATATATAAAATAAATTTAAATTATATTATTATAATTTTGAATAATTTTTAGATAATAAGTTTAAATTCGTAGTATTGCTATTAAAAAAATATATATAGAAAACGACAAATTTAATAGAGAGCTCAGTCCAATAGAAAAGAAAAAAAAAGGGAAACTGACCCAAAGGTCCAAGCCCAACATATCATGCTCCATTTAGCCCCAAAACAAATTTAATACTCCATTAAGTCCTCAAATTATCAATCAGACGAAAATACCCACAACATATCATCCAATTTACATGCGCGCAACCTTCACCCACGATCATCTCAGTCTGATCAGTACACTATCACATCTCCGCCACTCGACTTTGCATTCTCAGTCCTCCATCTTTCCACCATTCGACTCCACTCCTTTTGAAACCCTACCCTAACCACAAAATGAACCCATTTATCTTCTCCAATCGTCAACTCTTACCAACACAACACCAAGCCGTTCATCTTCTTCAATCGGTGACTCTCAACAACATGAAGAACCATCAACACTCTGAAGAAATTTCATAGTTCCTGACTTCCGATTCACAGAAATAGGAAAAAAAAGTAACATCTCTCTTCACCTATTATATTTCATTCAAATTTGTACATTATTCTTTTATATTTCGTATATACAGTTTCAATAACACTTTCATAAAAAAAATCCTTGTAAAACACATTTTACATACTTCAAAATGTATAAACCCTCTTTTATAAATAATACCCTATTTTAAAACGTTTTAGTCCCCTATTTTTAAACATTCAAATCTACTGTTTTTACACATAAACCCCTATTTTTACACATTCAACTCCATGTTCTTATTCTTGTTGTTCTTACTTCTTTTTGTTGTTAAATATTGGATTTTCTTCTTCGTATTGTTGCTACATTTCGTTGAATACTTAATCTTCTCGTTGTTATTGTTGTTGTTTACAAAATACAATGGGTTGTTCTTATTGTTGATACTGTTTATAAAAACTGAAACATCAGACAGTTTCATTTCATCACTCTACAAGTAACATATTTAAATTTATTCAAACTGCAAATGAAACTGCAAAATTACACAGTTTAATCACTATTCAAAACAAATAGGTAACTTATTATAAAGTGCAAATAAAACTGTCAAATTATACAGTTTTTCAACTATTAACAACAAATAGATATAACTTCATATCAAATTGCATATAAAACTACAAAATTATACAGTTTTGTCACTATATTACTCATGCCCTGCTGTCACTTTCATTTTTTCAGAAATAGCTGTTGAAAGATATTGGAAGAAACAAACCCATATGCCTAAAAATCCAATCAGGGATTTAAGTATCTCCCTTTTTGACAGTCCTTCGCTTGTATCCATTGAAATGCCATCAAAATCTACCCCTCCACAAAAAACCCAACCACCACAACCAAAAACAATCAAAAAAACCCACAAAATAACCACACTACCTACAAGAAAAAACCCAAGAACTACACCACAGACTCCACCCACACAACAAACACCAACCACAAAAAAAAAAACAAACAAAAGAAAGCCAACAAAAAAACAAGAAGCTCTTCTAACCAAAAAAAGAAATCTCCAAGAAAGCCAATCAACTCCCAAAACAAAAACCAAGCCATCAAAAGGGAAAAAAGGAGCAGTCCCTACAAAGAGAGTCCAACAGTTTAATTACTGTTCCAAAATCGGAATAGTAATCAAACTGTTGAAGGGGGCCAAATTCACAAAAGCTCAACAGACAGAGGTGGAAAAAACCCCTTTTTGGTCCATTATAAATGCTCTCTCTTCAACACAACTGAAGGCCTTTTGGTGCAGATGCTATAATTCCATTGTAGCAGAAATGAAAACACTCTACAACAAAAGAAAAAGAGCATTTATACTTGGCAAAAAGGAAATAAAACTCAGAAACAATGATGTTAGGCTCATTTTTGGTATCGACTGTGGAGAAGACAGCATCACCACCAAATCCTATGCAAGACCAAAGGATTTTGAGCTTGCATTTTACAAACGAAGATGCAAATCAGTAAAGAGATTGGATGGCAAGTCATTAACCAAAATGTTTCAACAAACAAAAAAAGGAAAATCAACCAATGATTGTCAAGATCTTGCAAGGGTCATCACCCTTTATTTGTGCTTGAAACTTCTCATGCCTACAACAGGCCATACACTCAGTTGGAGTTTCTTCAACTATGTTAACAATCTCAACAACATCAAGAAGTACAATTGGGTTGAGGCAATAAAAGACACACTGATGAATTCAATGGCAAATGCAAACAACAACCCAAGGCATGTCATTGGATGCGTTATGCTACTCTTGGTAAACACACTACTCAACTACTTCACACAAAAATATCAAACATCCACCTATTTCGAACTATCTAACATATTTAATTTTTTTTTTTACAGTACTAGTACTGTAAGCACAGTAAACTCCTCCGACTATCCAACAAAGAAGGCTTCTCAAGGTTTATGAAGTGGAACCTTGGCAAAATGTATTCCAAGTGGAAAAACATCAGCCTTGCTGACTTTGAAAAAGTATTCAAACTCTTCTATACTCTCATAGCACAAATCTATTCAACACTCCTTTCACAGTCATTATAGTAAAAATCATGTTATGAAACTGTAAAATTCTTCAGTTTCAAACAACATATATTCAACACTTAACTCATATTATTCACAGTACAAATCATATTATCAAACTGTAAAAGTTTGCAGTTTCAAAGCACACACCTATTTAACATCACTCATGTTATGAAATTGCAAAAATTTTTAGTTTAAACGTACAAATCTATTTAACATCACTCATGTTATGAAACTATAAAAGTTTTTGGTTTCAAACAACATATTTCAACACTTAACTCACTTTACTCACAGTACAACTCATGTTATGAAACTGACCAATTTTACAGTATTGCTAATATATGCCATATTGTTCCAATGTAGGTTGACCAAAGTGCTTTAACCCCAACTGAACAAGAAATACAGTTATTGCATATTAATCAAAGCACATCAATAGACTCTTCAGCAAAGAAACATGACCACAAAAAGGACAATTAGCGAACAAAAATAAACAAAAGCAACAAAAAAAAAAAAAGAAGACTTCTAGACAGTGATGAGGATGACTTTCTTGAAGAAGAACACCAATCAGAATCAGAATCAGAACAAGAAGAACAAAAAAAAGAAAGAAAAGAAAGCAAGAACCACAAGAAGAACCAGAAAGTGATGAACAAAAAGAAGAGAGTGATGATGAAAAAAAACAAGTGACTGAAGAAGAAGAAGCTGATGAACAACAAGACAATGATGAAGAAGAAGAACAAGAAGAAAAAGCAGGTGATCAACAAGAAGACACTGATGAAGAAGAAGGCCAACAACAAGAACAAGAAGAATAACAAACAAACCAACAACAAGAAGTCAATGAACAAGAACTGACAGACCAACAACAACAACATGAAAAAAAAAAAGAACAAGCAAAACAACAAGAAGAATAAAGGACAGAACAACAAGAAGAACTGCAAGAGAAATCTGACATATTTCATGCACAAGGTAAACTCTTGTCTAATACTGAAGCAAACTGCAAAATTTAATTAAACTAACCAAAATACAATCCAACATTTTTATAGGTCATGACCAAGCACAAACATTAACCAAAGAGGACGACAATGACAAACTCATAGCAGCCATGAGAGCACAAATGCAAAAAATGGAACAAAAATTCATGGTTGAATTGCATAGAAAAGAAGATCAATTGAAGGAAATGTCCACCAAAAAAACTGGCAGTCCCCTACAAAGATCAATGGTTAAGAAAATCAAGCAAAAATCAAGAAAACAAGCACATAACCTAGATTTTGAATACCAACCAATGACAAAAGCCAAAGAAAATACAAGGAACAAAATAGAAACTACTGCTGATGTACCCAAACCAACAAAGTGTACCGATGAAGAAAAGAGAAGAAGAATGAAAAAAAGAAGAAAAGAAATCGAAACAGAGAAAGAACCTGCTACTGAACCCGAGCAAAAAGAGGGTGCTCATGAAGCAAAACAATAGCAGAAAGAAAAGATGCAAAAATATATTGGCCAAGAGAAAGAAGGTGCTGCTGAAACCAACCCAAAAGAGGATGCCAATCAAGATAAGACACAAGTTCAAGTATTGGAAAGTGATGACGATTTCAAAGAAGAATCAATCCACAACAAGCCACTCGTCATTTCATGCCGTAAAACAAACAAGGTTTGGCATAGCCTATCCAAAAAAGGCCAAGACCAAATTCAACTCATCAACAACACACAATCAAGTGCTTGTGTTTGGTCTGGTAGCGAAGATGAAAATTGCATATACTTTTTCAGATATATACAGATTGACCAACATGGAAGCCTTATATGGGAATGTAGGTCTCCAACTGCACAATTTTACAGTTTCTGTTCATATATAACATGTTTCAGGTCATTGATGCCTTCTCAGAAATGAAATTGGCACTCCAACCCCCAATTGAAGAATTTGAGAAACATGATCTAGCCTTTGCAAGAAATCCATACGCAGGGAGATCTTACGTTTTCTTAACACTCATCAATGTAAGCAAAACTTAACATACCTCAATATTATTCAAACTGCAAAATTTTCTACTTTCTTAACATGTCTTACTACATAGTTTTATAACATATTTCAAACATATATATAAATTACAGACTCCACTACAAAACTAAGATCAAGCACTGAGAGAAAAAATGATGGACAACCATTTTTCAGAAGCAATGAAAAATAGATATATCCATTTTCCAATCAACCACGACAACCATTGGACAATTGTGGTCTTTGACAATGCTGATGGGATATGAAGGCACTATGACTCTTTGAGGCCAGCAAAAGATTACCCCAACAAACACTTTGAAATTGCAAAGGAAATTGTAAGTTAAATGAAATTTCGTACTTAGTTCCATTCCTTTCAAAACATCTTAACACATCATTATAACTAACAAAAACACCTACTAACTATTTTGTAGCAATAACATCAACTGAGATGGAATAAAGCATTATTCAGCAATCAAGGAAACATGTTATCATCTCAAGAGTACGAGACAGTAATTGCATCAATTGAGGAATGCCCACAACAAACCCCATACTCGTAAGATACAAACTCAATAAACTAATGTTCCAATATGCTAAATTTTGCAGTTTTATCTAATTCATTAACTTCATCTAAAACTTTGCAAGAATGATTGTGCAATCGCCGTCTGTAATGTTATCAACCAATATATCAATTGGCAACATGTGCAGAAATCACGTTGACTAACTTAGTGGGTCAAATTTCGAGCGGAAATCATCAGTCAATTCCTCAATGATAAGAACTGATCTTGGAAACTCAAGCACTACCAAATGTTGACAAAACATACTAAACCATAGAAACAATGAACAAACTTCTTGACAATACAAATATTCAAGTGAACATATTTTTGTACTTATTTTTTATTTATTTATTTATTTATTTTATTTTATTTTTTAACATGTGACATGTGACAAGTACTTTATATGCTTTTGGGAATTGATCTTTTTGTAGTTATTATGGTGAAAATAATTGTTGTCATTGATGTTGTTGTTGTTGTTCTTCTTCTTCTTATTACTATTGTTGTTGTTCGTCTTGTGCTTATTATACTTGTTTGTGTTCTTCTGATTATTATTGTCGTCACATTTGTGGTTGCATATATTTTCATACAATAAAGGTTATTTCTAATAATTCTTCAAACTATAAAAATATGCAGTTTCATCAGGTTATTTCTAATAATTCTTAAAACTGCAAAATTATGCAGTTTCATCAGGTTGTTTTTCATAATTCTTACAATTGCAAAATTATGCAGTTTCATTACTGAAACAAAAATTATGCTACACAATTATGCATCCAATTTCATGACTCAACAAATAGATAAACTACATTTCAAAATTGAAAATCAAACTGTAAAATTTTACAGTTTTGTCACTATGAAATATGAAATAAATATATCATGTAGTAAAACTGTATTTCAATAAGAAATTTTCAATAACCTTCTCAGTATTCTATAAAAATAAAACTAACCAAATCTACACACACAAAAAAAAAAAAAAACAAAACTGTTACAAAACAACTTCAATAACTAATGAACACATCAAAAAAAAAAAAAAAAAGGCAACCAACTTTATTCATTACTTCCATAATACCAAGTATCACATTTTTTATTACATAATTCCTCAAATTCAAATACAAATCCAAAAAGAATAGACTATGGCCTCAAATAGTAGCCTTGCACGTCTTCTTATTGTGATTCCCATATTTCAAGCACCTCTCACACTTGATTTGCTTCACATTCTCACCCCTAGAAGGTATCTTCTTCTTCTTGTTCCGCCCGGGCTGCTTCTTTATTATACGAGGTTTGATAATCGAACTACCGGCACCATCAAAGTCAAATCTTTCACTTGAAGGCACTGGATAAACAGATTCCTTGTATGACTCTCTAAAACAATCTACATGAAAAAAAGGATCAATGAAATCATACACATCTCTACCACTACTACGCAAAGCATGCACAACATGACAACAAGGAAAACCATTCAATTGCCATTCATGGCAAGAACAAGTCTGTCTACCAATATCAACATAAAAAGAAATAGAAGAATGAACCTTAAGCACAGTATCACTAGCAACAATCACATTCCAAGACTTAGCTAGCTTCAAAGAGTCTACCAACTTCTTTTCCATAACTGGACACAATTTCGTAGTCCATCTTTTAGATTCAGCTCTTCTATTAGACAATTGAGTCATGATTTGAACCATAATCATATCAACCATACAAGTAATAGACAGCTCACGGTCCCCACCAATTCAATTATTGTAAGACTCGGCAGCATTAGATGATATTCACCATATCGTTTCCTTCTAAAAAATGCATTGGCCCACTTATTATTTTGCAAACCATCCAACATACTATCAACTTTACCATTCCCAGCAATACGCCTCAATTTCTCCATATAATGTTGGAAAGAAGCAATAGTTGGCGCATAAGCACATTTAACTAATATTTTCATCAAAGGCAGCATATAGTTAGTACGAAGTCCCACCAATTTGTCAATCAAATTTCTCTTCAAATGATTCAAGCAATATGCATGATGTGCATTGGGAAAAACCACTGAGAGAGTGTAGACGTGCCCGAACGTCCCAGCTCCACACGCGAATGGCGCGAAATCCGTTTTGTTCATTAAGCTACTACAGTTCGGACTCAATGTCACGGTTCTGAATCTAATCTCGCAAAGTGCAATGCAAGACCGATAAATCACCAAAGAGTCCAAATCCGACAAATCGTTTTGGAAGACTGATTTTATAAAGAAGTGCCAAACATGGATTGCTTTGCCAGATACAGAGTCGCCACCTAAATGTTTTATTTGAAAAAATTTAGGAAAGCCTAACTCGTGCCTAAGGCCACGTGTCCGTCATCACCAAAGTTGCCTCGGCTCGGGAACTTGGGTAGGAGAGGGGAAGGTCATGCAATGAGCACCCCCTCTCGCCTGATCAAGAGATCGGCCTTTACTAACATGATATTTTGTTTTTGAAAACACATACGTTCTTATTCCGGTTATTAGCTTAGAATTACTATGTGATCCGCACAACACAAAAGTATAGACTAGATCGCCTAAGTTAGAACAAAACATCTCATGTTTGTTTGTTTGAAAATGGTTTGAAGGTGCTACTCGCAAGTAGGCTAAGACGTGGATTTGCCATCCTCAAGTGGGCTTAAGAAAACATGATTTTGCCACTCTCAAGTGGGTTTAAAACTCGCATTTCAATGAATTGTTCCAATTCAAGCAATCTAACCTTCATCCACAGGCACTCATACAACTAAACACTTAAGCAGTTAGCCTCATGGCAAGCATGCTATCATGGCAACACTCACACACATGCAAGGATACTAAAGCATAAACACTTACAGTGTACTCTGAGCCAAAACAGAAGCTAGTTAGAAATCAATGCATGATCCTAGCTATGTCAACAATGCCTAATGCAACACATGCAAAAATGCAACACATGCAAAAATGCAACTAAGATAGGCTCGGCTATTCTAAGATGTCATGTGAATGCAACTAGATAACATGTATTCAAATTGGTATTGAAATATAATGCGGTCAGTATGATACGCCGAGCCCGGTACATGCAAGACAGATGAATGAATGCAAACATGGGAAGTATAAGTATGCTAATTGAAGCATGCCCTAAAACTAACCATCGTAAGCGATTAAGTAAAAGGGAGAAAGACGTGGGGTTGGAAGACATTCACACACTCACGCACACTTATTACAAAATTCGCCCTCTCGACGGAGGGTTTGAATGAATAATACAAGCTAGTTATGCTAAGCTATTCTAACTAATCTAATAATCTAATTAGACTGATTATTACATAATCAAATTGAATATTAGCTAAGCTAAGCTAATTAAGAATTTACAACGATGAATTAAAATTAGCTAACACATTAACTAATTAATTACAAATTAACTAACTATACAAAGTAGTTAAAACGGCCTCGAGAAGAGGGACATATGCATGCTCGATCGACTTCGCTCGGAAATCCATTGCCATGTCTCATGTTGCCTCTGTTGGCACTATTCTGCATCTCTAAAAATTATGCCAACTTCTGTGATGCTTCTGACTTACCTCATGGACATTCTGAGAGGTCATCGGCCAAGAGGGGTGGCCATCGGCTAGTGGATAAGGTTCATCGGCCAATTTGGAGACTATCGGCCAAGTATTGTTAGCCGATCGGCACACTATATAGCCGATCGGCCATCTCTTCCTGTAAACTGCTCCTTTTACTGTAACAGAGCACAAACAAAGGCATGACAATGTATTTGCAAGAAAATGTTGTGCAACTACATCCCTTATCATGTCTAAGGCTCAAAGGTGTGTAGTACTCCGCTCTCGAGCCATCAATCACGTATTGAGATGCATGATGGCCAAAGAGGCCGAGTTGCACAATTCAATGTGGATGAAATGCACAAAATCACGTAAGTGCCTTAACCTCTATCATGCATGATCAAGAGTGTTGGCGACCGGAAATTGAGGCACGTTTCATCACTTCAAGTATGAAATGTCCCTCGTTCCTCGTGTTTGGCTTAACACCCGAACCAAACACAATGCAATGCACACAACATGGAAATGCAATGCAATGCAACATGAGCATGCCAAATGCAATGCAATGCAAACATAACTTAACAAAGCTAATGATATGCAAACAATGTAATGCAACATGAGCATGCAAGCACCATGTAATGCAACCTAAACATGTAAACAACATGCAAGAATCATGGAATGCAACAAGCATGCGACAACATGCAAGGCGACAAGCATGCAACAATATGCAAAATGGACTTAAACTAAAATGGACAGACCTCAATCATGCCCAAATCAGTGACCAAAACACCAAACTAAGGCACCAAAAGGCAAAACATGCATGCACACATATTGGTCCATAAGCTAGGCAACAAGAACACAACCCTTAGAGGCACTCAAAGGGTGACAAACGTGGAAGTGTAACAACACTATAAGCTCTAAAATTAAGTATGGAATGATGCCAAATCAACCAAACAAGACAAGTATGGCATGCAAGAAAGCTCAAAGCTTGAAACAAGGATAGGAACTTGTACCAAAGCCACATGAATCAAACCCCAAAGGGCTAAGGACAACCAAAACAGTTCTAGATCATGCCAAAATGAGTCTAAAACATGCATGGGCCAAAGCTAAAACAAGCCAACATAAAGGGCATAAGGCATGATGCATGCAAGGCCAATAAAGAGGGTTACACTACATCTACCAAGACTAAGCATAGCATGACTTAACTAGTAAAAATCAGAGTTATGGCATGCCAAAGTAAGCCCAAAAACCCACTGAGATGGCATCCCAAAAGCTTAAGCAAGAAGACATGCATAATGGCTCATGTTCAAGGCTTAAAACACAAACCTCCCAATGCATGGAAAAGATGACAAATGTGAGTGCAAGACCACACTATATGGACTGAAATCACATATGGAATGATGCCAAATCATGAAAATGGTCTAAGCAATGCATGCTAGTGACTTGGACACTCAAAGCTAACAAGCTAGAATGCACTATGGCTATACAAAGCAATGCATGAATGACTGAAACAACATCAAAAAGAGCTCAAGCATGGTAAAACATGAGGGAAAGCTTCTTTGAGTTGAGCCAAAACAAGCAAGAATAATGATCCAAACGCAAGATGCATGTTAAGGCAATAGAGAGGATTGCACTACAAGTGCATGATGCATGCAAGAGGCTATCAAACCAACGTTAGACAGAGGTATTTCATGCTGAAATAAGGCCTAATGCATGCTAAGATGGAGACAAAACAAGCTTAACAAGCATGTTACTTTTATGAGCCATCAACACAAGCATATGAGACATAAGGAGAGGGGATGACCCTCTCCTATTTGGGACCTCAAAACACCATTTCTACCACTGAAAATCCTCTGGATTTCAATGGTGAGAAGGCCAAAACAAGGTGGTCCCAATAGCTTAAAAGGAAGGCACAAGAACAAGACCAAACAAGGCCTAAGAGGGGGTAGACAACCCCCAACACAAAAGTGACCTTAAACAAACATCACAAGCATGAAAAATTAAAACTTTTTATAGTAGAAATTTAATCTTAAATCAGCACGAAAATAGGTCCAAAAGCTTAAGCCAAAACAAGGATTTAAAGGCTAGTTGACTCACCCTTGAAGAACACTTTCAAGAACACAACTCCAACACTCTTTTCTAACCAAAACCAGTCCAAAAACACTAAACCCAACTTCAAGAAGCCTCAACAACAAAAAAGATGGTGTTCTAGTAGGTGCTTTAGTGTAAAAGTGTGAAGAATTTACACATTTGAGCTCAAACTCACACAAATATAGAGAGAGAGGTAAAATATATATAGAGATATATAACTTGTATCTCAATTTTTCAGAACCTCTGAAAAGGGAGAGGGGTCTCCCTTCTTATAGAAAATCAATTCCCCAGCTTGTTGAACAAGCTTGAAAGGGAGAGGGGTCTCCCTTCTTATAGAAAATCAATTCTCAAGCTTGTTGAACAAGCCTGAGTCTTGATTCAATCTCTCCATACACGTGTATGAAGTATGAGAATTGTGCTCATCAGCTGTCATAGCTGGCACAAAAATATCTGCAAAAGCAGGTGGAAACGTCTCGGCCAAGAAATATGGCCGATCGACCAAAAAGAGTGCCGATCGGCCAACACTTATGGCCGATGAAAGAAAACAAGGCCAATGGCACAAGGCCTTAGCCGATGGGTTATAGGGATGGCCAACAAGCCACCCTCTTCCCTCAGAAGCAAAAACCACAAGTCCTTGGTCCACAACCAAGCACAAAATAAACAAGTTGAGAGATCCTAAGGCAAGGCGCGCAGTCGAGACCTTCGGAAACTCAAAACGAACACGAGCATGGATGATCATCGAGTGTTCAAACAATGACGTCCAAGTCTTGAGGATGGTCAAAAATGGGGTGTCTACAGAGAGCGTCTAGCAATCCATGTTGATGATCAGACACAAAGGTCAATCTCCGGCCTGAACCAACAGCCTTTAACAACTGACTTAAGAACCACATCCAATTATCTTGATTTTCAGCGTCAACAATCGCAAAAGCCAAAGGAAACAGGCCTGCAAACAAAATAACATGAAACTGTAAAAATTAGCAGACTCACAATACAATAACACACTGACAAACCAAACCTATACTAACTGCAAATAAATACATACCTTGATTACCATCCTTTGATGTTGCTACAAGCAAATGCCCCTTATAACGCCCTTCAAGAATGTACCATTAACAAACAACAACGGACGACAAAATTGAAAGCCATACAAACATTCATGAAATGCCACAAACAACCTCCGAAAACACCCACTACTTTCATCCACATCTAATTCAAACACACTTTTTGGATTCGTTCTCATACCCGTTTCAAGGTACCATCGAAATTGGTCAAAAGAAGTTGCAAAATCACCAAACAACCCACCTGTTGCCTTATCAACTCCTAACCATGCAACCTGTTAAGAAACATCTATACCATATTGCTTCTTCAATTTTTTTTTTTAACTTCAATAGGACGAGTCAATGGATTATCACTAATATCATTATGCATAATATCAGACACAAGTCTAGAACCAACCATTTTGCTACAAGATCTACGAGCAACAACCCCACAAGTATGCACATTATCCAACTTCATAATAAAAAAAATACCGAAATTCATCAACACCTTTCCATGCACAAACCATTTACAACCCGTAGACGACTTCATCATACATTCAGCAGTTACTCTTGTTGCATCGTTCTTCAAATAATTCACTGCAAAACCACACTCAACTGCATACTTAGCCAATGCAATGCGGAACGCCGGCACTCCACCTTCAAATTCTTGACCAACATTATATATAATCCCTTTCCAACTAGCAGACAACAAAAATCTATCTGGTTTTGGATAAAAATTAGGCAACAAACCACCAAAATCATCACAATCGTTAACCAAAGAACTCTCACAAATTACAGAATCAATCCTAGAAGAATTATCATCAACCTCCACAATTGTTTTATCACCCACAACAACATCAACAACGTCAACAACATGAGAACCACTACAACCTACCATTGACAGCATATTCCCCAAATCATCATCACATTCAACAATACAATTAGACTATCCAGGAATAGAGAAAAACAAACAAAAGTTACCAACACTCAACTCTTTGAACTTCGCAGATATTTTCTCAACAACTTCATGATAATTACATCCCTCCTTAATCTTAATAGCAGCACAAGAATTACTGTATTTGCACTTTAATATAAAACACCCATCCATACTACAAAATCACAAACCAGTAAACAATTGTTCACAGATTCCAAACTGTAAAATTATACAGTTACAACATATCAGTGCGAACACTGCACAATTCACAATTCTAAACTGCAAAATTATACAGTTACAACATATCAGTATCAAAGCATCAGAATTCACAATTCCAAACTACAACTTCAAAACACATTACACTATACAACAAACAAAATCAAAATCATTACACTATATCACATACAAAAATCACAAAATAAGTATCAAATAAACAAAATTTATCACAAAATAAAGAACTATAACAACATTGCCGAACACAAACTAGATATCACGCAAATTTGCTTATCAATATATACATACATATATGTATCTACAGATACAGACAGACTGAGACACAGACACAGACACACACACACACACACACACACACACACACACACGCATATCTATATATATATAGAGAGAGAGAGAACGTACGCAGAGATTGCCTATACACAGAGATTCAAATCGCACGACCAGATCCACCTTATAGCATAATGAGATTGACCACACAGCACAAAAATATCGCCATAACGAAGAGAAATCGAGATCGCAGAGGCAAATATTTGATTTTTCACGTATATATAGATCTCAAAACAAAGGGTAATTGTGACGCCCCAAATTTTTTGAAATATCAAGGGAAATTAAATAAACAAAATGACTTAATAAATCAAAAATTTGACATCTTAATAGGGTAATCCAACTCTCGTACATAACCAAATGTCCAAATAACAATAGATAAAAACTTAAAATTATCCAAATACAACATCAAATGAAATTATAAAGTCCTTAATAGCTATTATATAAAATAATATAATTTATTCAGCTCTACTCGGGGTTTCAGATCAACCAAGGCTCTACGTTAGCGTCGACTCCATTTCAGCTTCAATTATTTTCTCGCCAAGACCTGGCATAAAACGCCAGGGCAACAAAACTATATGCCATGAGTTTTGCAACACAATAAGAAAACATAACCAACCTACCATTCTTTTTAAGAGAAAAATAATGAGATTATAAACACGAGATAATAATATAATTGTAAACATGAATTACAACCATTAAAATAATTTCAATAATTTTAATAAATTAGGTGACACTAGAAATCTCACCAAAGAGATTGAACTTACCAACCACTAAGCATGGCAACAGTTAATTTGAAACCCTCCCTTGGTCAAATATTTTAGTGTTAAAAACCGTAACTACCAGGGATGCCCACGTCCGGAGTTATATACCCAAGTAGTAGCATCCGTGGTCTGCCCCAAGGAAACGGTCTGCTAGGGGTACGTAACCTCCTTGTGTGCCACCGGCACATCCACCCTTATTCCAAAACCAAAAACCAAAAAAGGTTCAAATAAGTCCTGTGCCATCTTAGAGTTTCGCAACACAATTTACGTGAGAATTCTCAAAACCAGGGCTCACCCTGAACAACCGGTATTAACCGTCAATCCCTTGATTTCATACACTCTTTAAAACCAAGACTCACTCTGAAAACTGGTATTAACCGTCAATTGTTAACTTTGTATATGCCTTTAATCCTTTTAGTTAATTTTGATATTAATCACAAATAATTCCAATTTTTAATCACAAATGATGTTATACCAACTCATTAAAATTCCCAACATAAAATATTACACATGTCACACAATAATAAATAAATGTACAACATTTAAATAAACAATTTATTTAAACCATGGTATGAAATAATAATTTGGATACAAAGAAAATAAACCAAAGTCACACACGTGCATGGATTTTTAATTTACAAGATTAGACTACCACAATATTAAATAAATCACAATACACCCATACATGGATTACTAATTTACTATATTTGATGGATTGGACCAACACAATAACTGATTTTTATCCAAATAAATAATTGAAGTGATGATCTTAAACCTGTCTAGAAATTTTCAGGTTATACCTTAGGTAATAAAAATTATAAATAAATTATTTATACAGTTCTAAAATTCGTGAAAATGTACAGAATATTCAATAAATATGTTTGGGTCATTTTTCAGAAATAAATTCCCAAAAATAAGTTATAAATAATTCTGTAAAATTTCCATAAATTTTATAACATAGATTTATCACATTTTCTTAAATTAATTCCATACTTAAATTTATAAATTAGATCCATAATCTAAAAATTTAGTATGAAATTAGAATTCTAAAATTTCATATTTTAGTTAGAAATTACCAGATTTGGCTTAATACAGAATTTTTATTAAGTTTTTAAACATAGAGTAAAATCTATCTTACAGTAGCAGATTTAATTATAAATTTGTATAAATTCGTACCAAGCTCAATAATTGTTGAAAAAATTCTTGGATGAACTAGACATCATTCTCAACAACTTTGTAGAAGAAATCATTTCAAAATTTTGAGCATAAAATTGTCTAAAAATTCGTACAAGTTTCTGACAGATTGAAGAGTTATATAATCAAACCAAATAAAATTTTTAATCATCTCCTTAATGGCACAAACTACACATGCAAGTCTAATTCCATGATTATATCATGATTTTAAGGCTACTAATAAAGAACTGACCTTCAAATATTTAACATACCAATCACAAATTTACATACAACTATAAACAAAATTTTATCTAAAGTTTTAGCTATGTTAACATATGAACACAAATCTAAAAATTTAACAATTAAAAAGAATGAGACGGTTGTGAGAGTTTTCTTACTATGTTAGGTTGCTAACAATTTATCGTCCGAATTTGATTTATGATTCTGATCGTAAGATATGATCGTCCTGGCTCCATGATTGTCTTGCTGAAATTTCACATCAATCGGACGCGATCTCACTGTTGATCTGCCATTGGATTCTCTTAGAACTTTTAGTTGTTGATCATCATCTTAGACTCAGAATTTGCAAGATCTAACCCCAAAAATGGATTCTACATGTCGAAAAACCTAAGGGTGGTCATCCCCAAAGTCATAGGACCACTCGATTAACCTAAATGTGCTAGGATGCACCGTAGCACCATGAGCCAAGAAACACCGGATAAAATTTAATTCATCTTCTCCAACAGCCGCAACATGCACGACTGAGAGACCCAGAATTTTAGTTTCAATGTCCTCAGTTCAAATACTTGTATCTTCTTCATCGTAACTCCGTTTTATCTTATTTTTCTGTCATTGGATTCACCTCACGGCCTAGTTTTTGGTTCACTACTCACACGCCTTGTTCCATCTCTTTTTGCATGCCATCAGATCTCTAAAATTTGACGAAAAATTAGATTTTTTTTCCTACCATCTCGGACATTTATTCGAACCATCTTTCGGACTCCATAACTTTCTTAATTCTTAACGGTTTTACTTCATTCTTTCGCCAATCTCTTCAACTTACTCCGTACTTCATCTTACATGACCTATTTTTCTCAATTCTTCCCGGAATGGATGGTTTTGGCATGCCGAAAGTAAGCCGAAAACCAACTTTTGAAATTCAAAGTAAACTTCTCTAACTTTGTTACTTTCTCCTTCATCTTCCTTCTTTTTCTCTTTTTTCACCTACAACACTTTGTGAATGGTGGTTCTAGATGATAATGGAAATAGGTGATGGTGGTGGTGGCGGTCCAACGGTGCGCCAATGGTGGTGAAGTTCGCGGGTTGGTGTTTCGGATGGTGATAGTATGGATTGAGGCCATGGCTATGGAGGTTGGGGGGAAGGAGCAAAAACATAGATAAAGAAGGAGAAAGAGAGTTTTGAGAATGAGAGGTGGAGGAAGAGGGAGAACCGAGAGAGAGAGATATATATGAAACGGATAAAGAGAGATATCAAATTGGAAGAGAAGCAAAATGAGGAAGATGAAAAGAAATTAAAAAAAAGGAGAAATAGAACACTTGGTGGTATGTCATCAGCATGTTCACCACGTTTTGTTTTGTTATAGAGAATGATAGCACGTCGAAGGTAGGAGGTGAGAAAACATGGGGAGCAAACCCATGGTTTTTGATTGGATTTTTGTACAGAAAATATTACATTCTAGTGTAATTTGATTATAAAAAAATATAGAGAAAAATATAATAAGATTCAGAAATTAATATTGAGTAATAATATAAAGTCAAAAAAATATTTTATTTCATTTTATTTTGAATAAATGTTTAGTATAAAAATATATAGACTATTAAATTCAAAATATTGTGAATAATTATTTAAGAAAATTAAAAATATATATTATTTTTATTATATAAAAATACGGGGTTTCACAGTAATATAGTCATTTAAAAAATAATAAAATAAAAGACGGGACCTCCGGGTACAAAACTTAAAAAACTGTGCATCTATTAGTCTTTTAAAAATATATTGGGATTAGAAAGGAAATAGATCCCCTACATAGGACTACATAGTAATTTTCCCAAAAAAAAAAAATTGCTTCAAAAGACTATCTATTAAGAACTTATTTATATTTACATTATCCTAAACATATTATTTTTTTGAGAGATTGACCAATAAATCTTATATTTTGGGCTTGTAATTTATATAATCTCATATTTTTTCTTGTGAATCATTTAGTCATTTTGGATGTGTAATGACTCATTTACCCATCACATTAGAGTATCACATTTAAAAAAAAGTATGCTAACAAGTTTTTAGTGTCACATCATACCTGTCACGTTGAAGTGTCACATTTGAAAAAAGTATACTAAAAAGTTTTTAATTTTTTTAGAGTGTTACATCATACCCGCCACATTGGAGTGTCACATGTTACATTTGAAAAAAAATACACTAAAGAGTTTTCATTATTTTCGGAGTGTTACATCATACTTGCCATATTGTCATATTTAGAAAAAGTACACTAAGAAACTTTTATTTTGTTTAGAGTGCTACACTATACCCGTTACGTTGTCACATTTGAGAAAAATACACTAAGGAGTTTTTATTTTTTTGAATGGCACATCATACCCACCACGTTGCCATACTTGAAAAAAGTACAATAAGGAGTTTTTAGTTTTTTTGGAGTGTTACATCATATCTGTCACATTGTCACTTTTGAAAAAAATACACTAACGAGTTTTTAATTTTTTTTGGAGTAAAAGTCTTATAGTGTCACATCATACTCGTCACATTGTCACATTTGGAAAAGTACATTAAGAAGTTTTTAGTTTTTTTAGAGTGTCACATTAATACTTGTCATATTGGAGTATCACACCATACATGTTACATTAATAAAAGGGTATAGTTGTCCACCAAAATACTGCAAAAATAAAAAAAATTAGGACTACATAGAAAGAAACTCTCTACTAATAGGACTTAATAGATCAATAGAAAAAATTTAGAATTAATTGAAGTACTTGTTTGTGAGATGAGATTTATTGGTAAATATTCCTAATTTTTTTTTTATTTTATATTTTAGTTAAAAAATTTAAAAATTACTAAAATAATATATTTCTAAATTAACCCATAGTATTATTTTAAATAGCATCCAAATAACTTATCCTGAGCCAGGAGGACCACCCTAACCCAAAAGAAATGCTCAATGCCGACTTTGGGTACAAGCCGAGGTTTTGGACCCTTAGAAATTAGGGTAAATTACAAATGCACTCTTTGAGATTTATTTAAATTATAAATTATTTCTTGTGATTCTAAAAATTACATTATACCTCCTTAGGTTTCTAATTTCATAACAAATAGGTTATTTTATTAATAAATCATCAAGTTAATTAACAGTTTTTAATAATATTAAAGTTTTATTTCAATTAATAATTCAGATAATTTTATTATTGTATAGGTGAACAGTTAGAAATTTCACTTTTTAAATTAATTCTGTTAAATAAAAAATTCTGATAGGGAGGTATTTGTAATTTTTCAAACCATAAGGGGCAATTCGTATTTGAAGCAAACCTCAGAGGGTATATTTATAATTTATAGTTATCACTTACAAATTGTTTATAGAAAAAGAAACATTTCAAATTTGAAATTGATTAAATCATACATTCAGTGAAGTATGTCACAAGAAAAATTAAATGAGTTTGCTTCATGAGTTGGTTAAAACAAATTTGATTAGTAATTTTACAATTAAAAATGCGAAAGTTCAAAAAAATTAAATGAAATTTGAATTACCAACTAATCTGAGTATGCTAAAAAGTAATTCAAAAATCAATTCATATTAAAATGCTTTGGAGCGTTTATATATATATATATATATATGTATGTATGTATGTATGAGAGGCTTCATATTAGAAACCTGTTTTGGACCCCAAAAAAGAATTTGGATCATCGGCCGCCCTACCCGGCAGCCCCCAAAACGACGTCGTTTTGGGTTTTTTTTTTTTTTTTTTCTTTCTTCTTCTTCCTTCTTGTTTTTTTTTTCTCTCTCTCTCTCTCTCTCTCTCTCTGTCTCTCTCTCTCTTTGATGATCCAAAACCAGAGGGGAGGGGAGGGGGAGAAGAGGGAGGAGGGAGGGGGAGGTCCGATCGTCGTCGTCGCAGCTCGTCGCCTCGCCGCCAGCCGTCGCAGCACCGCCGTCTCCTCCGCCTCCGCCTCCGCCTCCTTCTCCTCCTCCTCCTCCCCCACTGGTTATGGCCCCCTCCAGTCCGGCCCACCGGCGGCTCTTCTTCCCCTCCCCTCCCCCTCTCTCTCCTTCCCCTCCCCTCCCCTCTGGTTCTGTCGAGCTTGACGAGGAAGAAGAAAAGAAAAAAAATCAAAAAACCCTCAAAACGACGTCGTTTTGGGGGGCTGATGGAACGGCTGCCGAAAACGGCGGCCGAGGATCCTTGCTCCCCAGAAAAAGGCTCCATTCTCATTATTATTATTATATAATAAATACTACTTTATTATATACTTTTATGTTTATTTTACTATTTTTTAACTAAAAATTACTCCTTAATACTTTCAGGTTAAGATCTACTACAACGTATAAGAGTTTCATAAATTAAATTTTTTGATCTTCAAAAGTGAAAATTTTGTTATAAAAGACATTTAAGGATCAATTTTTATCATTGTGAGGATGGTCGCTAAAATGTCGTCCTGAAAAATCAAAAATAAAGTTTTTAGCAACAAAATTTTGAAAATGTCACTAATAAATATATTTTTAGGGACAAAATAATTTGGTCTCAAAATGGTTTATTTTTTGAGACAAAAAATTTGGTCCCAAAAAAGATAATAATATATCACTAATGTCTAATTTTCGTTGCTAAAAATATAATAACGAAACTTTTCGCAGTAAAAATATTTGATCCCTAAAAAATAATTTTATCTCTAAATTTTGGCCTTTAAAACTTTAAATTTTTATAGTGGTCCTATTATATCATCATATTCATAAAGACAAACCTAATGTGCCAATATTATAAGAGAATTGCTCACTACAACGTATAAGAGTTTTAGGGATCAAATATTTTGGCTTCTAAAGTAAAAATTTTGTTACAAAAGACATTGAACGACCAATTTCCATCGTCACGAGGATAGTCACTAAAAGGTCGTCCCAAAAAGTAAAAAACAAGGCATTTAGCGACAAAATTTTGAAAATGCCACTAATAAATAGATTTTTAAGGACAAAATAATTTGGTCTCAAAATGGTTTAATTTTTTAAGACAAAAAATTTGGTCCCAAAGGATAATAATTCATCACTAATTTTCAATTTTTGTTGTTAAAAATATAATAACGACACTTTTCGTAACAAAATTATTCGGCCTCTAAAAAATAATTTTGTTCCTAAATTTTGACCTCTAAAATTTTAATTTTTTGTAGTGGCTATACATTACTTGATTATTATTATAATTTTATAGGGGTATTACACTCGAGTAATTTTGTTTATTTTATTTTATATATTTATGAAAAAATTAATAATTTTAATTATTAATATTTATAAATATTTTTATTGATTGCAATTATTTTTTTAAAATTTCACTGATGCGATATTTCATCTATTTTATGTCACCAATTAATTTCTTAACAATGATCTCTAAATATTCAATTTAAAGAGCAATTATTCATATTCAATTTGTTTTTATTTATTTTGCAATAAAGAAAAAGAATTATATATATGCAATAAAATTTATAATATAAAAAAGAAAACACTTTAGTTTAGTCATAAAATACAATTCTAGAGTGATTGTAATTTTTTATGTTTTTTTTGTGCAAATAAAGATGTATTAATTGAAGCTATGGAAAAATATTTTCAAAAGTAGTATAAAGTATGTTACAAATTGAATAAAATTCTGTCAATTCCACTCAACCAATCTAAATTTGGGATAGGAGACCAATTCAAATATGGAATAGGGTACAATATTCTAAGACTCACAGCCTTAGGGATGTTAATCTCATTTTATTCAGTTGTTTAAACAAAGAAAGCTTTTAAGGGTTGACAGTTGAAAGAAATATAAATACCAAAACAAAACTAAGAAATGTAAGTACTTTCAGTTTAGGGTACCAAATAAGGCCCAGGGTGCTGATCCTAGTGATAAAAATTGAATCAAGATTAAATATTGCAATTATTTTAGAGACATTTTACAAAAATTTATTCAGCCTTGATTCATCTTTTAATAGTAGAAATCCTTTTATTATAATTAATGATAGATTGACCGGAAGCGATTGATAATAGTACTCTTAAATGATTGAATTCTTCTTCTAAATCAATATATTGCAAATTATCATTAATTTTAATATATCAAAAATTAAAAGCATAATAAATAAACATCGAATAATGTTACATGTACCAATTAGTGTACTAACTAGTGTAACAATTGATAATGTGGCATAATTTAAGAGGTTTTTTATATTTGTAATTTGTATAATGAGTGGGGCTAATAATAATATCATAACTAGTGTTGGTACATTAATTAATACACTAATTGATAAATGTAACACCATCGATAAACATCACACTCATATTTATTAAACCGAAAGTACTAGTAATGAAGAAACTTACAAGAGTTCACAAACTTGGAAACAAAAAGGTCAAAGTATAAACAGCCCGTTACACTTATCTTCACGCTCATGCTGACACTCACACGTACTCACACTTCCTTACACTCATACAATGATTAAAACTTAAAAAAACAGCTTCTAACAACATCATCCCAGTTGAGAGGGTAATTTTTGTGAAAATTAGGCCGAGCTGGGAGATGGTCATTATGGCCCACAATACGAAGGGCTGAGTAAAAAGGCCACAAAGTTACTCCGGCCCAAGAGAGGTACAAAATTACTCCAGCCCGAGGGAAATGTAAAGTTACTCCGGCCCGGAAGCGACTTGGAGTTTGGCCGGTCTCAGAGTTAGTCCGGTCATGGCGTATTGTGGTTAGAACGGTCAGAACCTTGCTACTCGGTAGCTTGGTCTGAACACACCATGGGTTGTACATGAGAGAACCGAGGTAAGGAGGAGTAAAAGGAAGAACCGAACTAAGTATAGTTCGGCCTACTCTACGGCTCAGCATAGCCAAGATTACTTCGATCATGTTGGAGCTCGGCCATGGTAATAACCATCTCACTTGGTTTAAGCAGTGAGGGGGGTGTTGGAGGATAAGGATTATCCTTCAGGAGGTTAAATCCTAGGAGGACTCTGCGTGGAGGAGTAGAAGTCCTACTAGGATTGTGCCACACGAAACCTATAAAAGCTCACAAACATCACCTTTGAAGAGGTAACACACAACTTTGTTTTCTGAATATACAGAGCTTTGTCTATTTGTCAAGCTTGCTGACTTAGGCATCGGAGAGGTTTCCAGCACACACCCGCCGGCTAGCCCACGCTTGTGTTTTCAGGTGATAAAGCGACGACGTACGGAGGAGAGTAGACTTGGTCAACAGGATTATACGAGAAGGTTTATTTCTTTCCCGTACAATTGGTGTCGTCTGTGGGAATTGCAGACAGAACAAAACCTCTTGACTAAAGCTTCTCCTCTTTACAAACAATGGCGCACATTGAAGAATTGCCACATTCTGCCATCGACGGGCAAACTCCAGATGGGGGAGCAAGGCGTGAAGGATTACCTTCTATCCCTCCCATGGCAGATTTGGAGCCGCAACGACATAACCCCAGGAGAGATACTAGGGAAGACGGACTCACAGCCCCCATCAATCTCGCTCGCAAAGTCCTGACAAGCAAAGACGGAGGATTGATCCTCAAGCTCTGGAAGACCGCGTGAAGGAGCAAGATGAATTAATAAGGAAGATGGCGGCGGACATGGAGGCCTTAAAGCGCCAGATGAAGAGAAAAGAAGTGGCGACAGGAGAGGGGCGCAAAAACAAGACGCCCCCTCGCCACTCGAAAAATCATAGTAGGAATACCACACCCTCGCAAGGAGAGAGCAGAAGCCTCAGGACAGGCGATACTCAATCCAGGTCTTTCAGAACTCGTCACTCCAGGTCTGAGAGGACGAGATCTGAAAGATCATACACTGAAGGAAGCACGTATTGGCCCTCACATACGCACCGAACCAGATCTAGATAGACGGAGTTACCCAGATCATCTGACTTACGAACCGTGCTCGAAGAAAAAGCACGATGCAAGGAGGATGCCAGGGCACGGGATCCACACAGAGTTTCTACCTTACAGCGGTTGGCTCCTCGGACGCATGGAAGCGTCGAGGTTGGAATGCCAATACCGCGCCCTGCCTACGAACCAACGGACAAAGCATTAGCAAGGCTGCAGACTTCGCTGTTTGTTCCGGCGATTGAAAACGCGCCCCTACCATCAGGCTTCCTTCAGCCCAAATTCACTACATATGAAGGGAAGACGGACCCCTACTCACACTTTCACCACTTTCGCCAGGTCATGGCTGTATACAGGAGAAATGAGGCCTTAATGTGCATACTCTTCCCATCAAGCCTTGGCGACCTAGGCTTGACTTGGTTCGAGAAACTTCCAGAAGGCAGCATAGCCTCTTGGGCACAATTGGCAGAGGCGTTCGTAACAAGGTTCCGAACGAACACTAAAACCCCGGTGGAGATTGACCAATTGCTCTCCATCGACATGGGCGATAAAGAGACCCTAAGATCCTACAATAGTCGCTACTGGGAGACATTCAATCAGATTGGGGACTGCCCCACCAATCTCGCCATTGCACAGTATAAAAGAGGCCTTCCAGTCTGGAACAGACTAAGGGACTCGATCACCATGACGCCACCCCTCACCATGGAAGCCTTGATGGAAAGAGTGCATCAGCACATCAGGGTAGAAAAGGATGGCGCACGTGCCAAAGCAAAATCTGGGGCGACCACAGTACCAGAAAAGAAGACCTCAGTGAAGGTTAATACGGTAGATCGACCGAACAGAAACGGACGTGGCAGACGAGATAATGGAGAAGACCCGGATAAACGATGGTTGAGAATCCGCACTGCCATAACCACGGTGTTCAAGAAACCGATATATCGGATTCTAAGTGAAATAAGAGATGAGCCTTTCGTCAGATGGCCAGCCAAATTAGGGGAAGCACAGAAGGACTATGACAAAAGATCACGGTGCACCTTCCATAAAGAAAAGGGACACCGCACTGAGAATTGCACGCCATTGAGACAACACCTGGAGGAGTTGGTGGCGGCAGGTCACTTGGATAAATACATTGAAGGAGGGACGCAGCCAGCCCCCCAAGACCATAATAACCCCAATGGGATGCCAATCGACGCCCCGCCTCAAGGCATTATCAATGTGATACATGGAGTCTTTGAGCCTGAGCATGTATGCGAGCTCAGAGGATCAATCAAAAAGGCTGAACATTTAAGAGAGGTGCTAAGTGCCCAACCTGCCACCAAGAAGGGGAAGACAGAGGCAACAAACGTTATGTCTTTTCGGATAAAGACTTAGAACGAATATATTGCCCTCACAATGATGCCCTGGTTGTCACTCTCCGAGTCAAGGATTTTGACGTCAAGCGGATTCTGATTGACCAGGGTAGTTCATGTGAAATCATGTACTATGAAACATTTAAACAACTGAAGCTACAAGACAAAGACTTGGCGCCTGCTGTATCTCCCCTAATTGGATTCAACTCCATGCCAGAATGGCCCGTCGGCAAAATAATTCTTCCAGTTAGAGCAGGAAGCGTGACGAAACAAGTGGAGTTCTGGGTATTAAAGGTCCCCTCCACTTACAACATCATCTTGGGCAGAACATGGCTGCATGCCATGCGATCGGTGGCGTCATCCTACCACCAAGTAATGCGGTTCCCCAACGACACCGGTGTAATTGAAGAAGTCTATGGAGATCAGATCATGTCGAAGCAATGCTTCGTCACGGTGAATGGCAGCTGCGCTGCCAAAGGATACGTTCATTCGGTGGAAGAACCTGAGAGCAATGAGCTATTCGCAGATGTTGGCAAAGCGGCGGATCAGAAAGCAGTTGAGGACTTGGTAGAGGTAAAAATAGATGAAAAGAACCCGGATAAGTTCTTTTTGCTCGGTTCGTCGTTGTCCAGCACTGAGAGATTAGAGGTCTTGGAATTCTTAACCTCTAACATCGAAGTGTTCGCCTGGACACCCTACGACATGCCAGGCATTGATCCAAACTTCATCTGTCACCGACTTAATGTCCACCCATCCGCCAGACTAGTCATTCAGCGCACTCGCAGATCGGCACTTCACCATGCCGAAATAGTGGCGGAAGAAGTAGGTAACCTACTGGAGGCAGGAGCAATTAGAGAGGTGCACTACCCAAAATGGATCTCCAACACGGTCGTAGTGCCAAAGAAGAATGACAAATGGCGTGTCTGCGTCGATTACAAAACAGTCAACAAGGCGTGCCCAAAAGACAACTTTCCTCTACCACGGGTAGATCAACTAGTAGACTTAACGGCGGGGCACAACCGACTTAGCTTTCTGGATGCATACAGAGGCTACCACCAAATCGCCATGCATGAACCAGACCAGGAGGTCACATCCTTTACAACTCCAAGAGGACTACACTCTTACAAGGTCATGCCCTTTGGCCTGAAGAACGTAGGGGAAACATTCCAACGAATGGTCACCAAGATGTTTGAACCATTGTTAGGAAGAACGATGGAGGCTTACATCGACGACATGGTGGTCAAAAGCAAGGATGAAAATGACCATCTCAAGGACCTAGGAGAGATGTTTGAAATCCTGAAGAAGCACAAGTTGCGCCTCAACGCATCTAAGTGTGCATTCGGAGTAGGATCTGGCAAATTCTTGGGCTTCCTTGTGACCAACCAGGGTATAGAAGCGGACCCCTCGCAGATCAAAGCAATTCAGGATTTGGAGAGACCAAACTTAGTAAAAGAAGTACAACATCTCACCGGCATGGCGGCCGCCCTCAATCGGTTCATAAGCCGATCGTCAGACAGACTATGACCATTCTTTCAAGCTTTAAAAGCCAAGTTCGAATGGGACGAATAATGCAACCAAGCACTAGAAAGCCTGAAACAATACATGTCCTCTCCACCATTGCTGGTCACCCCAATACCAGGAGAAGAACTCTTCCTATACCTTGCAGTCTCTCAGCACGCAATTAGCGTAGTGTTGGTCCGTGCAGAAGGAATTCAACATCTGCCCATCTATTATGTCAGCAAGACATTGCTGGGAGCCGAAACAAGGTATATGCCACTGGAAAAACTGGCATTAGCCTTGATGATGGCCTCCAGGAAATTGGCACACTACTTTCACGCCCACACCATAGTCGTCCTCACAGCTTTCCCACTAAAGCTCTGTTTGAAATGGCGAACTTTTCTGGGCAAATTTTAAAGTGGGCAGTAGAGTTGGGACAATTCGACATCAAGTTCCAACCCAGAACCGCAGTAAAGGCCCAATCTTTGGCAGACTTCGTCGCAGAGTTTACTCCTGGAAGTCATCATATATGCCCAATTGACCTAACTGACACAACCAAACTAGGGATGGAAGTTGACGCAGGAATAGCGCAACCTCTAGTACAGGATACTCAGTCAGACGCCAAGACAGATCAAAGCAAAGCAAGGAAGGAAGAGCCAAACCATACTACACCAAATCAAAACTCACCAACAAATAAAGACTTGGTACAATCAGATAGCGAGGGGCAGACAGCAAGCATGGACCTTGAAGAAAACACCAGCGACATTCTTGATCCCACAACATCATCTAACCCCTCCACTTGCTGGAAGTTGTTCGTTGGAGAGATGTGGAAGCTCTTTGTGGATGGAGCATCCAACCGGCATGGTGCGGGACTTGGCATAGTCCTTATCTCACCAGACGGCCTGGTTGTGGAACAAGCAATCAACCTTGGCTTCCCAGCATCTAACAATGAAGCGGAGCATGAAGCGCTTCTTGCAGGACTCAAATCAGCATACTACATAAAGGCCACCGAATTAATGGTCTACAGCGACTCACAACTGGTGGTAAACCAAATTTCTGGCGACTATGAAGCAAAAGATGATAGGATGGCCAAGTACCAAGAATTGGTCAGAACAGAGATCAAAAAATTTGAAGTAGTAAGGATAGAACAAATCGGCAGGGAGGAAAACAGCAGAGCAGACGAACTAGCAGGCGTCGCCTCAATGGCAGATACCTCCATACCTCATCCACGACTGATCGACTACCTACCTAGACCAAGCATTGAAGACCCCGAAGCAGAAGAGGTATGTTGCGCAGAACTAGGCCCCTCTTGGATGGATCCCATCATCCTGTTCTTAAAAGATGGCATCTTACCAGAAGAGAAAAAAGAAGCCAACAGAATAAGAGCGAAGTCGCAGCGATTTTGGCTCTCCCCATCCTTGGCATTATACAAAAAGTCATTCTCAGGACCTTACCTAAAGTGTGTTCATCCCAGCAAAGTGGAAGCATTCTTGTTCAAAATACACGAAGGGGTGTGCGGAAGCCATCAAGGTGGAAGATCGCTAGCTTACAGGGCCATTTCACAAGGATACTGGTGGCCATACATGCAGGCAGACTCGGAGAAGTATGTGAAGAAGTGCGAGAAATGTCAGAAATTTGCACACCAAATACATCAACCAGCTAGAGAACTCCTACCATTGACTAGCCCATGGCCTTTCGCAATGTGGGGCTTGGACATAGTAGGACCACTTCCAACAGCACCCGGCAACATGAAGTTCTTTCTCGCAGCAACAGACTACTTCACAAAGTGGGTGGAAGCAGAAGCATTAGCATCAATCAAGGAAAAAGATGTGAAGAAGTTCGTCTGGAAAAACATCATCACTCAGTTTGGCATACCAAAAGCCCTAATTTCAGACAATGGCACTCAGTTCGACGGCAGAATCTTCAGAGGCTTTTGTGAAGAGTACAAGATAGAGTTCTATAATTCTACACTGGCATATCCTCAAGCAAATGGCCAAGTAGAAGCATCAAATAAAGTCGTCTTAGATGGACTGAAGAAAAGGTTAGAGAAGGCAAAAGGCAAGTGGGCGGATGAACTTCCTCATGTTTTATGGGCTTACCGCACCACACCTCGACGATCAACAGGAGAGACACCATTCTCCTTAGCTTACGGAATGGAAGCAGTAATCCCACTGGAAGTTGGCCTCCCCACAATTCGAAGCAAAAATTTTGATCCAGACTTGAATGGAGAAGCCATAGCATTGGAACTCGACCTTGCGGAAGAAAGAAGAGAAAGAGCACTGGTTCACATTGCCTTATACCAACAAGAGTTATCCAAGAAATACAACAAAACGATGCATCCAAGACAATTCAAGATCGGAGATTGGGTACTGCGCAAAGTGATGGGAAACACCTTGATACCAAGAGATGGCAAGTTAGGACCAAACTGGGAAGGTCCTTACAAAGTGGTTGGATTAGCAGGCAAAGAGGCATACCACTTAGAAAACAAGGACGGCAAAGCAATCCCTAGGCCATGGAACACGGCCAATCTGAAGTTATTTTATTTTTAGCTTTCTTCTTTTCAAACATGTGTAATTTCTTTTTCCTCAATAAAACAATCGATTCTTTTCAGCATGAGTTGTGCTCTGTAAAAGTTAGCTTTAGTGAAGTTTAGGTACATTGCACACATTTTATTCTAAGTTGGCTGGAAAAAACTAACTTAGAGGTTGGCTGGACTAAACCAACACCCCTCCTAAGCCCAGGATAAGGATCCAGGCTGCAGGACGTTTGGTCAGAATAACCGAACATTTTATTCTAAGTTGGCTGGAAAAAACTAACTTAGAGGTTGGCTGGACTAAACCAACACCCCTCCTAAGCCCAGGATAAGGATCCAGGCTGTAGGACGTTTGGTCAAAATAACCAAACATTCTATTCTAAGTTGGCTGGAAAAAACTAACTTAGAGGTTGGCTGGACTAAACCAACACCCCTCCTAAGCCCAGGATAAGGATCCAGGCTGCAGGACGTTTGGTCAGAATAACCAAACATTATTCTAAGTTGGCTGGAAAAACTAACTTAGAGTTGGTTGAATTAAACCAACACTCTTCCTAAGCCCAGGATGAGGATCCAGGCTGCAGGACGTTTGGTCGGAATAACCAAACATTATTCTAAGTTGGCTGAAAAAACTAACTTAGAGGTTGGCTGGATTAAACCAACACCCCTCTTAAGCCCAGGATAAGGATCCAGACTGCAGGACGTTTGGTCGGAATAACCAAACATTATTCTAAGTTGGCTGGAAAAACTAACTTAGAGGTTGGTTGGATTAAACCAACACCCTTCCTAAGCCCAGGATGAGGATCCAGGCTGCAGGACGTTTGGTCGGAATAACCAAACATTATTCTAAGTTGGCTGAAAAAACTAACTTAGAGGTTGGCTGGATTAAACCAACACCCTTCCTAAGCCCAGGATAAGGATCCAGGCTACAGGACATTTGGTCGAAATAACCAAACATTCTTTTCTAAGTTGGCTGAAAAAACCAACTCTTAGTACTCTTCAGCCGCAGTAAGGACATCGGCTAAAAGAGTGGTTGGCTGGATTAAACCAACTCTTTGTACTCTTCAGCCGAAGTAAGGGTATGGCTGAAGAGTGGTTGGCTGGATTAAACCAACTCTTTGTACTCCTCAGCTGAAGTAATTATGTCGGCTAAAAAGTGGTTGGCTAGTAAGCATAGTAGATTGACCAGCCAAAACCGAGATAACAGTTGAAGTAAAAAGATCATAGAAGCTATAACAAAGTCAGTACAGGTACAAGGATACAGAGTAAACCGAAATAGCAGTTGGAGTAATAGAGGACATTACAAGTGCAAGCATACAAATCAAAACCGGAATAAGAGTTGAGCACAAAAGAGGATTTTCATTAAAGAGGTACACAAGAGGGACCGCAGCCCGGTTACAAGTCCAAGAAAAAGAAAAATACAAAATTAGTCAAAAAGATCGAGATCGGCTTCAATATCAACACCGACTCCGGTTTCAGAGGGGCGAACAGTCTCAGTTGGAAGCATGGTCTCTGTTGGAAGCACATTTTCGGTCATCAAGTCTTCGACTACTGGCTCCAACCGAGCTAATTGATCGTTGACAGCCGCATTGACAACCGGAGTCTCAGTTTGCTCATCTTCTTCTTCATCGTCAGACGCTTCAAGAAATTGTTTCTGGAGGTCGGCAGCATACTCCGCCAGTGAGGCTGGAATGAAATACTGCGGAGCATTGTAGATATCGGTGTCAGGCCCACAACCGAGCTGCTCCACAGCACCCCTCCAGCCGCATTTGAAGAACAAGTCCTTCGCAGCTTCACACTGTTGGATGTACGCAGCCTCGCCATCCTTGAAACCCTTCACCTCGGCGTCCTCAGCCTTCTTCTTCAGAACTGTTAATTCGGCATCTTTAGTGCCCTCAAGCTGTGCCATCTTCCACAAATATTTGTCCTTCACTTCGGTAACAGCTCGCCGTTTATCACTGTCAGCCGAGGCAACTATTCCGGTTAGACAAGTTACCTCGGCCTCCAGCTCGGCCATCCTTTGTTGAGAACGCGTTAGTTCGGCAGTCTTGGCTTCGGCTTCCGCTATTGCCTGTCTCGTTGTTTTTCGGAGCTCCAGCACTTTCCTATGTGCAATGTTGTTCTTCTGAATGGCCTGCAAAATAATAACTCTCTTTAGCCGGACTAACAGTTGGGAAAAAGTTAGACAAAGAAAACAGAGAGCCACCTACCAGGATCATTGATTTTATTGATGACCGGATGGCCTTCAGCTCGGTGTTTAGTTACTTGTTGTGGTGCTCCATATCTTTTGGAAGGCAAACACTCTTGGCTAGATTGAAAGCCATCAAGTGATCCTTCTCAACAACAACCGAGTCAGTTTCCTGGATATTTCGGTTTTGAAAGATGAGAATTGGAGCCCATTTGGAGGAGTCAGCTCGGTCAGATTGCTCCGGTTGAAGGTTGGGTTGAGGGCTTGGTGGAAGGATGGACTCGTCTTCGTCGACTAGGCGTTGCTCGGTTTGGCTTGTCCGGGCACGCTTGTTCGCCCGAGATGAAGATGGCTGCTGGGATGGAAGGGCTACCACGATCTCAGTCGTTTGGCGTGGTGGCGGTACTTCGGGTCTGTTGGTCTCGGTCAAGAGGGCCCTAACTCTGTTTCTCTTGGCCATTTCTTCTTCAGCGGTCAGTGGGATTAGTCTGATTTCTAGCAAGGTTGGGTCCGGTTCTGGAGCCTCCTCTAGTAGAAAGCCGGTCACTCTCGCTTTTCGGCGGCCGCTGTATCTGTAGGTCGGCTCGAACTTTAGCAACTTGGCCTAACTACGTTCTGGATATTGTAGTGCGGCGCGCAAGGTCGCTAGATCGGGGTAGCTGTATAGAGAATGAAGGTAGGCAGAATCTGTGAAAGAAGAGGACTGTTAGTTCGGCTGAAAGATTGAAAAACCGAAATACAGTAAAGCACGCAAGAAAACCGAAGTAAATATACCGGGTTCTCCTTTTTTCCAGTTTATACGTCGGCTAGGAATCTGGGCTTGGTGATCTTCAAAGTTCCCAGACACCCAGAAAAAATCGTCATCATTTAAGTCTTTATCCGGTGTATATTTTATTATCTTCTCTCGGCGACGGCGTATTCTTAAATAGTAGACCCACCCATCTTCTTTTGAACCAATAGAGTATTGGTGGAAGATTTCGGCCAGACCGAGGTTCAGACCGGCTTGGCGGTTTAGTTCGGCTATTCCCATTATGATACGGTATGAATTGGTGGATAGTTGGGTTAGGCATAGTCTGGTTTGCCTAAGAAACTCACAAATTAAGGGTTGGACCGAAAATCGTAGTCCGGTTTCAATTATGGACAAAAGGGTGAAGGGGACAAAGCCTTCATTTCCCCAGGGTATGACATATTTTTCGGCCAAAATCAAGTGGACGTCATCGGGTATATTGTAATCTTTTCGGAATTCGGCTAGACCACCTGGCGTCTCAACTAGATACCTATACTTCCCCATTTATTGTATAATTTACGAATAACTTAGTTCGGTCCAAAAATTGTACTCAGTAGCACGGTTGAGCGCACAGAGGAGTGCCTGGGCAACCTAAGTCTGCAAAGTAGAAAACAAAGGGGTTAAGCACAGATCAATGGACCGTGCTACAAAAGAAAAGCAAAAAATAGGAGCCCTACTTCGGCTATGTGGAAGCTACAAGTTCTATCTCGGTTTCTGCAAGGTGATTGGTAGCTCGGTTTGAGCAGGGCTTTTATTAGTTCGGGCTGGGCAAGCGTCTAGATATCTTGATTGTGGAAACGGTTCTGTTTGACTGGTTGACCGTCTAGGGGCAGCTTTCTGAGTTCCATCGAAAAAACTAAGAAAGCTGGTTTAGCCCCAAAGGCCTAGATCGGTTGGAGTTCGGGTATCTCAGTATGCTAAGTGCAAACCTAGTTCGGTTGGTTACTTCGGCTAAGGTTTATCAAGAAGCGTTTTGACTTATTCAAAGCTACTGGTGTAAACATGAAGTGTTAGTCCGGTTGTAAGCTGACTAGACTTTTACCTAGCTTAAACAGTATCCTAGTTCGGTTGCATCATGATTTTGGATCAAAAACCAGTTTTCTACAGGATATTTCATATACTCATGTGTTCTACTGTTAAGTTTTTTCCATAGAAGTACAGAGCAAAGCAAAACGGAAAAATGTGTTTGCAAAAAACACAGAAAACAAAACACATAGAACAAATACGAAAACAAACAGAGCAAGAAAGATGGATTTGCTTACCAAGTTGAAATAGAGGACCTGGAAATGGATGCAACAGCAGTAAAAGACGAACGCAAAGCAAGCTTCACAGTTGCAAAAGTTGGGAAGCAATGGAGGCTCAGAGAGAAAGAAGATGTAAAGTGTACCAAGACGAAGAGATTCGTTTTAGGTAAAGGGAAAAAAGGCGGGACTGTTCAAATTTCATGAAGTACGAAGACGGCGTGACAGTCGTCCTCAGTCAATCAGAGCGTGCCACGTGCCATTAGAATGGGAAGCGTTACAGTCGCTATGATTGAAGAGACGCTTTGACCGGACAAGCAGAGCCCGGTGTGAAATTAGCTCGGCTGGAAGGCTTAAGAGTTTTTTAGCTCGGCTGGAAAGGCTAAAGGGTTTTTTAGCTCGGCTGGAAAGGCTTAAAAACTTCAGCTCGGCTGGTAGACAGGTAATCCCTATCATGCTGCGCAGATGGAATTAAGGGGCAATTGAGAGGTTAATTTTTGTGAAAATTGGGCCGAGCTGGGAGATGGTCATTATGGCCCACAATACGAAGGGCTGAGTAAAAAGGCCGCAAAGTTACTCCGGCCCAAGAGAGGTACAAAATTATTCCGGCCCGAGGAAAATGTAAAGTTACTCCGGCCCGGAAGCGACTTGGAGTTTGGCTGGTCTCAGAGTTAGTCCGGTCATGGCGTATTGTGGTTAGAACGGTCAGAACCTTGCTACTCGGTAGCTCGGTCTGAACACACCATGGGTTGTACATGAGAGAACCGAGATAAGGAGAAGTAAAAGGAAGAACCGAACTAAGTATAGTTCGGCCTACTCTACGGCTCAGCATAGCCAAGATTACTTCGATCATGTTGGAGTTCGGCCATGGTAATAACCATCTCACTTGGTTTAAGCAGTGAGGGGAGTGTTGGAGGATAAGGATTATCTTTTAGGAGGTTAAATCCTAGGAGGACTCTGCGTGGAGGAGTAGAAGTCCTACTAGGATTGTGCCACACGAAACCTATAAAAGCTCACAAACATCACCTTTGAAGAGGTAACACACAACTTTGTTTTCTGAATACACAGAGCTTTGTCTATTTGTCAAGCTTGCTGACTTAGGCATCGGAGAGGTTTCCGGCACACACCCACCGGCTAGCTCACGTTTGTGTTTTCAGGTGATAAAGCGACGACGTACGGAGGAGAGTAGACTTGGTCAACAGGATTATACGAGAAGGTTTATTTCTTTCCTCTAATAAGTTTAGTCAAAGGGATATTTTGGGAGGATGATTAAAAGCCGTTTTTTGATTTTTTTTTGACTTTTTGGTGAGAGAGGGAAGTGGGTTAAAAGCTGGGAAGTGGGATTTAACCCACTTTCCAAAATGGCCCAAAGCGTACTAAGGTTTACCAGGACATCAACAACATCATGATTCACGAGCAACAACCACCACCTTTTGCCGACATTGTGACCAGCAAAAAGCCCAATAAGAGTTGCTGGGGCACTCCACGTATGTGATTTCTCATTCTTTTATGTGGGGCAAGATCATGTCCAGAAACTTTGGATACACGTGATAGTAATCGTGAACTATAAATCCTTCCATATGGCCTCATTTTGTGATAAGACAGAACAAGTTGTGAACACCTTCAGATTTTCAGGTTGTACTGTGAGATCATACCACACAAAGCAATGCGATCGTGGAGTCTCATGTTGAGAAGTACTGCATCAAGCATCTTTCCTCCAACATTTTCAAATTAAATATTGATGCCATTTGGAAAGTACCTGGGAAAAAGTTTAATCAGAGGGGTACATAAGGAAGATATTGAATTTGGGAAAATTGAGATTTAAAAAAAAGAAAAGAAAAAAAAAAACACTTTTCTGAAGAAATATAGGTAGCGTTTGGTAGAGTTTTCTAAATATAATTTGAGAATAGAGTTGTATTTTGAGTTTGTGAGTTTTGGGAATTATGATTTGAGTGTGAAAAAGTCGTTTGGTTATGAGTTTTGAATTGCGTTTTGGAGGGAGTTTTGAGTTTTTGAAATTAGAAAAATTATTTGATTCAAAAATTTATAACTCATAACCAAACACACAACCAAAAATTCCATTCAAAGATCATAAAAATTAAAAAAATTCTAAAAATGTTTTTTATTTACAAAATGAAAATAACAGGTGCCAAAAAAAGAAAAAAAAAATCGAACACTGTTCTGGTCAACCGGTCGGACGTCCAGGTTAACCAAATTTTTCCCCTTATAAAGGAGTTTTCAAAAATAGGTGTGGAATTGTAACTTGAAAGCTCAAAAGAAATACCATACTCAAATGAGTGGGTGGAAATGTGTTCGGAACACATAATCAAACATAGCCATATTGTTTGTCAATGTTGCCAATTCCTTGTTTTCTGGTGGGTGGGCGGGTGGTGGAAACAGTGGATGGTGGCCAGACGTGAAGGAGGAGGAGAGAGTGAAAACTTTTTTTGAAAACAAGTGAACACCATTTTTTCATTTCCAAAAAAAGTGAAAAATTTAAAATCAATTCCATTTTTTTGTAAATGAAAACAATAAACCAAACAAGTTTTAGTTTTTAGTTTTCAAAAAAAAAAAAAAAAAGGAGAAATGTAATCTTCAACAAACGACCCCAAGGAGTTGAGTTTTGGCCGCCATCTATTTTATACAAGGTAAGTCAAAAGGTGGCTTGTAGAATTTCATGCTTTATTTATGAAGGGGCATTCCTTGAACAAGGTTGTCCATACTAGTAGCCATTCTATCTAGCAATGTACTCAAGCTCTAAATCTTTTAGTGTTGTTATGTATTTCTATACAAAAACATGAAATGCTCACCTTTTCAGAGCTGCTTCCAAGTCCTCCTCTTCATAGTTAAAATCTTCATCAAACCCAAATTTGTTCTTCAACAGATCAACCTTGGTTGAAAAATAGTAAACGAAAGAAACAAAAGAACAAAAAAAGAAGAGAGTCAGTGACGATGCTTGCTCTGACCCAACATAAAATATTCTTTGGCTAAAATTTCAAAATTTGTGAGAGTTCTACAAACATGCTAGTTAAGGAAAAGGTGTCAGACCACATACATTGATTGAGCAATCAATATAATTTTGACTGGGCCAGCCACTAACTGGTTATTTTAACATGAATAACATAATGGAATGTGAAGGGTCACTCACCTTTTCTTTGGTTCCGGCACTTCCAACAACATAACAGCCTAATAACTTTGCAAACTGCCCAACAAGCTGACCAACAGCTCCAGAGGCAGCTGAAACGAAAACTTATTCTCCTTGCTTAAGAGAGCATAGCTCATAAAAACCAGCATAGGCCGTCATATCAGCCATGCCTACAAAATGCAAATTCAAAGCAACAATTGAGCATCCCCTAAAAAAAAAAAACAAAAACAAAAAACAAACAGAGAATTTGATAAAAACATGAGTATTGCACATCTTACAGAGGGAAGCATGATAACTAAGGCTTTGAAAATTCCAAGCAATATATGCCCTCTGATGGATTGCATTACTGACAGAACTATAACAAAATGCTTGCCTTCTATGGAATTTTACCAATAAACTTCATCAATTGTCAAAGTCAGAATACAAAGCCATAGATCTAGAAGGGACAATGAAAAATGTCACATACTGAATTCACCTTACCCTAAAATCAAGTAAAAAATTATCTACCTTACAACAACTACCTGAAAATGTCAAATGAAAGGTGGTGCACAGGACTTTGAACAAGTGACGTGATTCTACTTCACCAAACCAACATAATGTCCACAAATGGTCCACTACAACAAAAAGAGTCTTTGGAGATGAAAACTAATAACGAAAATAAATTTTGTCCCAAAAGACGTACCTTTTAGTGAAGAAAATAATATTTCGTCTCCAAATATACCATTTTTAGAGGAAAAAATAAAATTTCATCACCAATCTACATACATAATAAAAAAAAAATTAGGTGACAAAATTATTTTTCGTCATTATTTTTTTTTTGTTTTTGTCATAGAAGATTTTCTCACTAATTTTTTTGGGTGGCGCCAAAATTTTGAAACTTTTGGTGAGAAAAAAATTGATCACCAATTATAAAATTATTTGTGACGAATATATTTTCGTCACCAATAATTTTTAATATTTTGATATCATATAGTGAGAAAACTATTTTCCTGGTCAATAATTTTGTCTTTTAGAGAGGAAATAATTTTGTCACCAACTTTGGAGGGAAAATTAAGCGGCAATGAAAAACAAAATAGGCTACTAATTTCTACTAATTTTTTTCCCATCTTTTGTCTAGCTATTTTCCTCTCTCTCTCTCTCTCTCTCTCTCTCTCTCTCTCTCTCTCAAAACACACACACACACAATAACTCCTTCCTCCTCTCTGCCCTTGCTACTCCCCACTGTCGTCGCCACTTCTCATTGTTCAGTACCGCCGCCGACATCGCGAGCAAGCGTATTGTTCTTTCTCTACTTTGGACTTGTATAAACAGGGCTCTACTCTCTACATCAAACCCAGGTTCTTTTTTCTTTTATTTAAGCTTGTATTGCTTCAATTTTGTTGAGTTGTTTCAGAATTTTTAACGGTTTTAAGCTTCATAATTTTTTTAGCTTCTAATCTAACTTTATTGTTGATATGGTAAATAAATTTTGTATTTTTTTTCTTTATTGAGCGAGTTAAAAGCTTTGATTTATTATCTGAATTTTCAAGTTTTATATATTTTTTGGGGTTTTTTGCTAGTTAATGTATGTAGTTAGCCATTATATTTATAAACTAGGGTTTCGATTCTGGTGATGTGTGCATGGTTTTCTCAAATTGAACGAAGATTTGGCTTTTATTTGCTTAAAATCATGGAAAGTCCAAACATAATTCCATATTGCAAGAATCAAAATAAAGGCACAATTCAAACATCCATTTTATACCTTTTCAACTTTTCTAGTTTATAGCTATGTAAGAATTTAGGTAATTTGTGAGATTGGGTAATTTTATGTTGCGTTTGGTAGAGCTTTAGAATTATAATTTGAGAATAGAGTTGAATTTTGAGTTTGTGAGTTTTAGAATTATGATTTGAATGTAGAAAATTTGTGTAACACCCTCAAGATATAATCATAATATAACCCATGAGCATATATAAAGAAGGCAACATACATCAGAGTAAACAGTTCTCCCATTACACAAAGTTACTATTATAATAGAGTTTAACATAAATAAATGTCCTTTGGGCTTACACCTTTCCAAGTCTTAACTTGGTTACAACAAAAGTGGGACTAACCCTTACGATTAAGGCCCTAAGCTATACAAAATGTGAACAAAACAAGAAGCCCTCGTGCTTCCCAAATAACCCTCCAATGCTATTGCCTTGGTGGAGGCATACCATCATTACCTGAAAATATTTTTCCCCAAATAGGGTGAGCCACAACCCAGTAAAGATAATCTAACACAGTATATGAGATTTAACAAAAGTATAAGAGTAGTAAGCATAAACAATGTTAAGGCTAAAGTATTCATCATCTCTTGTATTCACAACATAACAAGTTCACAGCTCATTTCATTCCCCTTTTTGTTTCACTTTGCTACATAAACTAATTTCATTCGTTTTCTTCAATATCTCAAGCGAGACTACAACTCAATAGTTAAACATTTTCAAAGTCAACACATCCACATTCATTTGCCATTTTACGGATCTTTCGTTCTGGGGATCGGCACCCATGTATAGATTTTCCATCTTGTCATTTTATGGATATTTTGTCCGCGGGATTAGCACCCATGTATAGATTTCGGGACTTTCACCCAAGACACTCTAGCTAACTTAATTATAATGGAGTCCATCCTCTTTCTCCTCCCAAAACAAACATACATATACAATGTATATAAACACATAATCACGTATGGAGCATATCCCCTTTCCACTCCCAAAGTACATACATATGCAATGTATTCACAACATAATCCTATTCAATGATAGTTAATCATGGGATAGTTCCAATTCACCTAATCCACATGCAATTTCTACAACAATCAAAGCTATCATCCACCGATAGTCCAATACAGTTATTTCTAAACAGATATACATTCCTAAGATAGATAATTTATTCAAAATTTCTGAAGATGAGGCACATTATCCATTTCGTTTCACTAACCATCTCTATACTTGTCCAATCCCATGTTTATAACATAAAAATCATTTATTTACATAAAATAAATATAATACTCATTCTAGGGCAAATTTCCCCTCTTTTCTCAAATCTCAACCAAGTACCAAAATCAACTATTTTGACACAAAAAGACTTCATTTTCAAACCTTATGTCCTTTTATTTCATTCCCACCCAAAAACTCCTCTTTTAAATATCACCCAAACCCTAGGTTTGTGTTCGAAATACCACAAAACCCACCATTGTTATACAACTACAAAATACTTAAGTTAAAAACCATAATAAAGCGTAAAAGATCCCTACCTCAAAGAGTAAAGACAAACCAAGCGAGGATGGAGCTCCAAAAATGCCGAAACCAACTTCCAATCGGATGAAAATGGAGATTTTGAGAAGCTCCACCTTTTTATCAAAAGGAGTAGGGTGAGAAGATCAACGGATCTAGGCAAAAATGAAGAGAGAGAGAGAATGTTTTAGAGAGAGAGGCTCTCAGCTTTAGGGTTTTAGCTGAAAAGATATGAAAAAGTGATGTAAAAAGTGTTTTTCGCGATCTGATATATGCGCAGTCCGCTCGAGCAGAGAGTTTGATGCTCGAGCGTCAGACACATGAATTTGTCCCGCTCAAGCGCCAAGACACAACAACAAGGGACCATCGGCTCGAGCTCAAGAAGACCTGCTTGAGCGTAGAATACACACTTCTAGGATTTTTATAGACTTCAGACAACTGCTCAAGCGCAAGAAATGTCGCTCAAGCACATACCCAGTCTAGCGTGAAAAACACTCCCCCAGCATTTTTGCAGAAGCACAAAGTACTGGATGTTTGCAAATCCCGCTCAAGCGCAAAAGGGCCCACTCGAGCGGAAGACCAAAATTCTGGGCAACAAGATTCTAGATTAACTAGAAACCAACCTGTTCTAAACACGCCCAAGACATTCCAAAACTCAAATTCAAAGAGTGAGAGAGGGAAAAGGCAAAAATAACGACATTAAATCACAAGACCCGAGTCCGGAACACCATAAAAGCCAAGTTAAACCTGGGATCGCTATAATTTGTTTGGTTATGAGTTTTGAAAAGAGTTTTGAATTGAGTTTGAAATGATTTGATGTGACATATGATATTTGATTCAAAAATTTACAACTCATAACCAAACACACAACCCAAAATTCTATTCAAAGCTTATAAAAAATTTTAAAAAAAATTTGAAAATATTTTTTATTTAAAATATAAAAATAATGGGTGCAAAAAAACAATGTAAGGGTAGAATTAAGTTTAGGCAGCTCTACCAAACAGAGCCTTAGTTTTTCTCTGTATTAGTTTATCAGCAGAAATTCAGTGATTAACATCAAGAGAATAACCATATTTACTATGTAAAATATATGGCAAAAAACTAGACACGATCACTACAAAAAAACTGGGTATAAAGTCCTTCCCCACATTCTCACCCATCCCCACATTTCTCTCTCTAAAATCTCCCTCCACATTCTCTCTTTACAACACACACACACACACATATATAGATACAGATATACATTATACACACACTGCTTTATCTCTAAAGCAATGGCAGCCACAACAGCTCAAACCATGTCAACAACCCTATTACTCTCATCCTCCTCCAAACCCCTCTCTCACTTCACCTCCTCTTTTTCTCTCTCCTTTTCCTCAATCTCTGCCACCGCTGTCCAATCTCCCTCAAATTCTCCACCACCAAAGTCTCCGCCATCATCTCCATTGGCGACAAGCTCCCTGAATCCACCCTCTCCTACTTCAACGCCGCAGACGAGCTCTAAACCCTAACCATCTCCAACTTCACCAAAAACAAAAAAAAAAAACCATCATCTTTGCCGTCCCAAGTGCATTCACCCCAACCTGCTCCAAAAAATGCGTTCCCAGATTCGTGTCGACGGCTGCGAAATTGAAATCGAAAGGGATTGATGCAATCGTCTGCATGTCCGTGAACGACGCGTTCGCGATGAAGGAGTGGAAGAAGGGGCTAGAAATTGAAGATGAAGTGAGGATTCTAAGCGATGGGAATGGGGATTTCACGAAGGTGATTAGGAATGGCAATTTGAACCTAGCCTGACAGGGACTCGGACCGCCCCGCCCCGATAAGCCAGGTTTTTCCCGAAAATTACTCCCCATAGGGCCGAGGCTGGTAGTGAAAAATAAATTCCCGATGATTTTCGGGCTGGGAACAATGATAGGTGCCTCCGGCCCGGCCCGGCTCGATCTGGCCTCGAACAGTCCCCATATATATATACATATATGTTTAGAAATTAGAGTTTGGTTTATTATCTATCTCAACTCTCTCTCTCTCTGTGTCTCTGTCTCGTTCTTCTCTCTTCCTCTACTCTCTGTGGCTGTGAGAGATGAGAAAGAAGTGATGGTCTGAGCCTCCGTCACTTCATCGCCTTCAGCACCATCCTTCGTCACCTCTTCCCCTCCTTCCCATAGTCTACTTCGCCCATCATTTACCTAGATTTGTTGAGCATAGTTCAGATCTACAGTGACCTCCTCGTGAGCAATGAATCCGCCATCATCGCCGTGGTACGGCGGTGGATCGGAGGTAGCGTAGCCGTCGATCTCCCTCCTCCTCCATTGTCTTCGGCGAGAGAGAGCTGTTAGGGTTTTCGATCTCCCTGATCTCCCTCTTCAAAACATCACTGCGACTCCGACGCCTTGCTCTACGCTATCGTCAACATCGCTATCTTTGATCATCGAGCTAGCGACCTCGCCGCTGACATCATCTCTTTGATTTCTTTTTTTGAGTTGTACTTCTCAGATCTTACCATCTCTCTGATTTCTCTTTTTTTGATTTCTTGCAGATCTTACGAGTTGATTGTGAGGATCACAGAGATGAGAGGAGAGACAATGATGTTACAGATTTGTTGACAGTTGTGTATGATGTTGTTATTGATGATTTTGTTGATCTATTGGTAAAGAACTCTGGTTTGTGTTGATCTGTTAATGATTTCTTTTTTGTATTTGATGTATTCGATCTGGAAGTTATACATAGATTTCTGTATTACTTTTTTTTTTTTTTTAGATCGGGGAATTTTTGGGGTCGGCAAAACCCGATCCCCGTTAGGGGACGGGGGCGAGGGCTGGGGACGGTGATAGGTTTCCTGTTGGAGATTGGGGCAAGGAACGAAAAAATTTCACCATTGCGAATTGGGGACGGGGAGTGTGATCCCCGGCCCTGGCCCAACCCGACCCATTTCCATTCCTAAAGTTGATTGGGTGTGAATTGAATCGAGTGATAATCCGATAGGGTTGGGAGTGAGGTCGAGGAGGTACGTGATGTTCGTGGAGGATGGGATTGTGAAGGTGCTAAATTTAGAAGAATGTGGTGCTTTTACTTTCAGGGGTGCTGAGGATATGCTTAAAGTGCTTTGATTTAAGAGGTTGGACTGGGTATGTTTCTGTTTTTTTTTTTTTTGAATGATGATTTTGTTTTTTTTTTGTTTTTTGTTTTTGGGTTTATATGCTTAAAGTGCTTTGATTTGAGAGGTTGAATTGGGTATGTTTTTGTTTTTGTTTTTTTTTTTTTTTTTGAATAATGATTTTGTTTTCTTTGTTTTTGTTTTTGTTTTTGGGTTTATAATTGGAGGGTGAAACTTTATTATTGTGTTTGGTTGGAGGATTTGAGGAGGGATTTGGAAAGAGAAATGAAAAAGGTAGGAAAAATTAAAGTTTCGTTTGTTTGTAAATTAAGACGGTGTAAAGCATGATTAGATTCAAATTGGTATAAATTTTTTTTAGAGGACTGAAACATTTGAGGGTTGAATCATTTACTTTTAGATAGTAGATTAGGAATGGCATCCCTTTGGGATACTTGAGTCATGGCAACTTGACTCCAATTGAAAGGAATAGAATGAAGTTGATTGTTAATTGAAGATTTATCTTTTCTAGTAAAATAGGAAGGATGTGTATTCTGCAATGTTGGAATTTGACCTTATTATGGTTGATAATGCGGCCCAACAACTTATTGGTTCCTCCCCTCACTTGACATCGAAGATTGAATAACAAAATAAGTTCCTGCATTATATGCAAGATTGTGTGCATTCTTAGTGACTTTTGATGATTCATAGAGCCCTTTCCCTATGTTTCTTGTTATATTGTCCACGATTCGCTACAAAGCTTATTTGTAGTATCTTTTCCTTCTCCTTCTTTTTATTTGATCTTAAACTTGCTATTTCATTGCCTAATTAATGAATATACTCAAGTAGCTTATTACTGCAAGCTGAATGACTTTTGATGATTTATAGAGCCTATTTGCCTTTTTTTTTTTTATTTTTTTGTGTCCATCATTTGTTACTAAGCTTATACTAATAACTTTCCTTTTGTTTCATTTTGTTTGATCTTGAACTTTTGTTTCGTGCCTCATTCTCTTATTGATGAATAAACTCAACTTGCCTAGGGTTTTATTATATTATATTTGTAATTGATTGACAAATTAATTTCAAAAGCTCTTAAACATTTTTTCAAACAATCTTAAGAAACTTTTGAGGGAAGTAGGTTGAGTGAAGTGAGTACATCAACAGGTGCTGGTCTCCTTTTTATTATTTATTTATTTTTTTGCTAACTTTTGTTAATGCAAGTTTTTCAAAGCTGGTACACAGTGTAGAGATGTGTGGGTTAAGGGATGGTGAACTCTTATATTAGGGCTGTGAATTGTGACTGATACAAACTTTTAAGGGTTGAGTGGTTGTGAGATCTCTATATTTCCAGTTGTGTTTTTGTGCAAGTACTAGCTGGTCCTCAATTAAAGGATGTTATTGTTGAGAGTTGAGTGGTGTGAGCATATATTTTTGTTAGTTTCTTTGTGGTGATAAATGCTCTCCCTCTGAGTTGGAGTGTTCATATGTGGGTTGAGTGATGGTAGCAATAAACTAGTGAGATTTTGATGCAATAACTATTGATGTTTGTTTCTATTGAGTGTGTTCATTGCTTGGCTTTCCAGGATCAATTAAGTGAGGCTTTGGAACAAGCTGTCCACCTCCTGTTATAGAACAATTTCGAGTAGTTATGTTGCTGAATTATACATTGGTTGAGCTACTTACTGCTGCAACTTGTGTATATGCTGCTGCTGTGTTTAGGCTGGACAGGTTTGGTTTGCTGTTCTATTGAGTGAAGTGAGTTAGGGATGGCAATTTGAAATCGACCCAACGAGGACCCGACCTCGCGACCCCGATTGGAACGGTTTTTTCTCGAAAAATACCCTCGACGGGTTAAGGATGATATTCGAAAATGAATCCTCGACCATTTTTGGGCCGGGAACGGTGATACGTTCCATAGCCCCGGACTCGACCCCAGCCCCAACCTGTCCTCGACCCTGGTTGCCCGATATGAAATTACCATTGTACCCCTGTCTATATATATATATATATGTTTTCTCTCTTTCTTTTATCATTTTAGGGTTAGAGGTTACACTGAGACATACACACATCACACTCTCTCTCTACTCACATCACATGGTTGTTGCCTCCGTCGCTCAGTTGCTTCTCCCTCACCGCTGACGTTACCTTTCGCCAAACTCCCTCACCGGCTCGACATCATCCCTTATGGTGAATTGCCTCTCTTACGGCTACTGTTCCTGCCCTATCACCGCCGATTTTCAAAGGGTACTCTCTCTTTCTCTCTCTCTTTCTCTCTCTCTCGTTCTTCCTCACCGCCGATCACTGGTCGAAAACCAGTTGAGTCAACTCGTACTTCACTGCATTTTCTCTCTTCATGTCCTAAAGTGTGAGAGAGAGAGAGAGAGAGAGAGAGAGAGAGAGAGGATCTAATGGGGTACGAGAAGATTCACAAAGTTCAGGTATGGCTTCCTCTAATGACCATCTTGTATTTATTTAAAGCCAATACAAAAAAGACAATTTGCAGCTATTAATCTGTGTGTTTGCTAACAAACTATTTTCTAAAATGGGTCTGTGTAGAAAAGTTTCAATGTGAGTGAAAGTCTCTGAGTTTTAACATTACTGGTAGGTTTCCCAAATATTTGATTTTTGTTTGAACAAATCTTTCAAATTTTGAATTAGTAAGATAAGAGAACTCATTATGGTGTTTGAATGAAATTCTTGAATGGGGGGCTTTTGTGTTCAAATGATTCTATTACAATGTTGAATTTATGTTTTTATTATTTATTATTTTTATCTTTTTGGGTATTTTTCCTAATTACGGTATTTTATTTTTAAATTTTTTTTGGTGGTATAAATAAATGGGTAATGTAGAGTGGTATAATATCTCCAAGTAAATTGAGGATGAAGCCAATAGGGGCATCTGCTCAGCATCAGAAGAAGAAAGATGGATCAAATAGTAACTCAGCAAGAACATCTCCTTCCAAGATTGAGGATTCTGAGTTTGTCAACAACAGTTTGTTAGCCACCATGACTGTAGGAGACTTTGACAACCAAAAAAAAAAAAAAAAAAGTGCAAAAACTAAAAACATGTTTAATAGAGGCGAAAACATGTTTAATAGGGTTTTCTTTTCTCAACTACTCTGTTTTTTTTTTCATTTCTGTTATCTCTCTTTGTTTAATTGAATTTGTTTCTGAATTAGGCAAGTTTGTTACTCATCAAACCAAAATGTTTATTGGGGAACGATGTTTATTTTGTTCGCCACTATTTGTTTGATTGATTTTGCTCAAATTGCCATCCCTTGTGGATTGGGTTGTGGCTGTTATATCTTGTTAGGATGCTGGATATGTTTAGGGATTTTTTGGGGTCGGGGAAACCCCAATCCCCGATCAGGGGCTGGGGCGGGGGGGTTGATGGGTTCCCCGCCGGGGATCGGGGGCAAGGACAGGGAATTTAGCACCTTCGGAGATCGGGAATAGGGAGTGTAATCCCCGATCCCGCCCCGCCTGTTGCCATTGCTAAAGTGAGTACATGCTGTAGCTGTGTATATGTTGCTGCAACCTGTGCATATGTTGTTCTGATGCCTCTGCTGTGTTGGTATCCTGGGCTAGAGGTCACTGTGGTTGCTGCTTGGAGTTTTTATTTTATTTTATTTAGGGGTGTTTAGTTGATGCTGTTGTTTTGGTGTAGATCTTGCAGTCTTGAGTTTATTGGCAGTTTATGTCCCTTGTTCAAGCTTATCATTTTGTTATGCGGTGCTTGAACAAGTTGGGCTACCATTGGGCTTAGTAATGCCACCAAAATGATTGGCACAGTCATTTCTTCAACCTTTGCACAAGGCAATTTTTGTTCCGAATAGGGATTTACATGGCAATGTGGAGACCCAACACTTACAGCCACTTGATGTCGATATAGAGGCACAGAGGGAGGCAGCTCCCCAATCTAGTGTCGTTAAGATGCTGAATTTTACTATTAAAATGAAATTCTTTGTTTTAGTATAATGTGTACCTGTCACATTTACATATAGTGAGATTTGTTATTATACTTATATAATAATTACTGAGTAATATATCATGTATCCATAATCATTTCATATCATCATTGTAAATTTTTTTTCCTATTCAGCACAGCAAGTTATATATATATATATATATATATATATAATTTAGGTAAAAATAAAATGGGTGGTAGATTCTCATCATTCATTGTGTTTATAGCGATCCTAGAATTACCCTTGTTGTACATTGATCTGGACATGTGTCCGTGGATGTTGGTAGTTGTTTATTATCTTGTTTACATCCTTTTTACTTAGTATTTGAGTTATGGGATGTGTTGGGCAGGTTTGTTACAGGTTGGTTGAGCTTAGAAGCCAAAACTAGTTGCCCAGATTTTGACCTGTCCGCTCGAGCGGGAGTTCTGGCGCTCGAGCGGGAATTGCACCCATCCAGTATTTCCTGTGCAGTGTTGGACGCTCGAGCGTGGTATTGGCCGCTCGAGCGGGGTTGTGTGAGTGCCGCTCGAGCGGGGAGTTGGAAGCTCGAGCGAAGACCTGGTTCTGTAAAAGTTCTGGGAATGTGTATTCGTCGCTCGAGCGGGTTTGTTGGCGCTCGAGCGGGAGTCTGTGAGTGACGCTCAAGCGGAGTTTTTGACGCTCGAGCGGGTCGACTGGGTTTAAGTTCCGTGTTTTGACTTTTCAAATCACTTTTTCACTTTCTCTTCTCTCTCCTACTTTTCCAAAAATACCATTGTTGAGCCTCTCACTCTAGAACTCTACCTTCTCTCTAGGTTTTGATCTAGTAGGAGTGATTTGCTCACCTTTGGCCTTTACAAAATAGTTGTTAATCGTCGAGGGCTACTTTTTAATCTGAAAATTTCGAGATTTAGAGCACGTTGGGTTTTGTCTTCTTCTCCTTTGGAGCTCCGAATTTGAGGTAGGGATATCCTACTCCTCTCTATGGATTTTGTCTTTAAATTTTGGTATTTTGAGATGTTGGGGTTGGTTTGGTAATTTAGTGAAAGTTTGGGGCTTTTGTGTTATTTTACAAAAGTTGGGGTTTTATTTATAATAAACCTAGGTGTATGTTTGGTATAGAGAAGTGGAATAAATGTTGAATCATTGATGAAAATGGGACCTAAGGGTTGAAATGGTAATTATGGAAAATGACCTAATTACATTGTTGATTAATTGAGATAATTAATTGTGAGAAATGAGGAAATGAAATGGAATTGTTGAGATTGGGAATGTATGGGATTAAAGGGTGTAGTTGAATTGTTTATCACACACTGAATTGAAATGTTGATTGAATATCCATTTGTGCATTTATTTTCTGTTTAGAAATAATTGCTTTGGGCTATCGGTGGAGGATAGTCGTGATTGTTGTAGACAATGCATGATGATTAGGCAAACGGAAACTAATCAATGGAATGTGTCATGGAATTTGACGGTTGATAGAATACATTAACTGTATGTATTGAGTGATTGTATATAGAACCAATGTGTTTGTATACGTTATATGTAGAGGAGGAGATAGGGGATGTGCTCCGCGGTTTAGGGGAAGATGGGGGCTGTACCTCTAAACCGGATAGTGTTGGGAGAAGATATGGGATGAACTCCGTAGATACAGCTCATATGCTTGTCTAGAGAAGTGAAGATAGAGCTCATATGCTTATCTTTGTGAAGTGTGGATACAGCTTATATGCTTATCTGTGAATATGGGATATTGTTTTTATACATATCTGTTGAAATGATGATAGAGCTAACATGCTTATCTGTTGAAAAAGAGAAAATGAAAGGTAACTTGGACTCATAAGTCGTATGACATAAATATGTGATTTATGTGAATGTATCAGTGTTGGCCATCTATCAATTGCTAATCTTTTAGTCATTGTTCATGGTTGGTTTAGTGTATTTCTACTGGGCTGTGGCTCACCCTATATGGGAATATCATTTTCAGGTACAGGTAGCATGCCACCTCCAAGGACATAGCTTGGGAGGCTAGAGGCGGACATACTTTTGTCGTTTTATTTTTGATGTATTACATGTAAATTCAAGCCAAAGGCTTAATGTGTAAGCGAGTTAGTACTCTTTTGTTGTAACCAAGTGTTAACTTGGAAAGCTGTAAGCCTTTAGGGCATTTGCTTTTGTTGTTAACATGTAATACTTTTTGTAGTCAAACCTTGATAAATGGAAGAATGTGGAACTTTTACATATCAATGAATGTCTTATTTGATGGGTTTAATGTTATTATTTTGAGGGCGTTACAACTTGGTATCAGAGCGTACCGGGTTCGAACACTTTGGGTACGTGGGAAGTGATTAGGATCACAATGGGTTTGTCTCGCTTGATAGAGACTTAGATGTAGTGTCATATGCTATGAGCTTAATTGATAACATGCTTATGTGGGTATGGGATTTAATTTCTAGGATGTTGATTGGATCCTTGGGTTTCTGGGAGTCTTGTTGGAGAAGCACTTGATCAATGCTGTTTCTAACCGGAACTCTAGTAACGCCTCGGGACAATCATTATCCGGAAATGAAATTCGTAAGTGCTTATGTGTTTATGTGCTTACGTGGAGTGAATTACAGTTGTCCATGCATTAGGACGTGAGTGTTTAGTTTCGGCACATTTATGAATGTGCTAACGTTCTGTATTACCTTATTAGGATGTCAGGACGAGGAAGAGGTGCTAGGTGTGGTAGACCTGCGAGGCAGGAGGTACCGTTACCGAAGGAGGTTCCAGCAGTGCAGGAGGGAGTTGGTCAGGCCAATGTGGCCGAGCCAGTGGGTCAGCAGGCCATGGGTGCCTTGGCCAGAGAGATAGCAAGAGCTTTGGGTATTCTTAGAGCTGGGAATCAGGCAGCTGAGGCAAGGCCTTCTTTCTTGAAAAGGGAGTTTTTTCGGTCTAATCCGGATGAGTTTATCCGGGATCCGAAGGAGCCACTGAAGGCTGATGAGTGGTTAGAGCAAATGAGTAAGACGTTCGAGATGCTTGGCATCGAGGACGGAGCACTGAAAGTGACCTTGGCATCCTTCCAGCTGAAGGGAGATACGGGTCAATGGTGGAAGTACGAGAAGGCTCGTGTTGGTGGTACGTGGGAGGCGTTTGTGAATGCTTTTCAGGAGAGGTTTTTGTCTGCAGCAGCTAAGGAGAAGCTGAGGGATCAGTTTAGCCGGCTTAAACAGTAGGGCTTGTCAGTGGCCGAGTTTGAGGCTACTTTACCAGTCTGTCCAGGTTTGCACCTGAACTGGTGGCGTCTGAGGAACGCCGTTGCTATGAGTTTGAGCGGAAGTTGAGACGGGGCCTCAAGTTGAGAGTTGGTGGGTCTTACATCCTAGAGTATAGACACCTGGTAGATGCCGCTGCTCATATGGAAATTATGATGCAGGAAGAGGAGGAAGAGCAGAGGGGCTCCAAGAGGAGCCAAGATGGCCAGGGTGATGGCAGGAGGCAGAGGGGTTATAACCCTCAGCAGTCTCAGGGAGCAGTTTCTAGATCGACCTTTCCAGTGCCAAGTGCAGGCTCGGGGAGTGGCAATTAGGGGGAGTTTGCTTGTTACAAGTGTGGCCAGCTGGGTCACAAGGTTTCAATTTGCCCGCAGAAGGGTGGGGGTCAGAGAGTTGCTTCTTCTTCAGCTAGACTGCAGAGTCAGAGTTTGGGCAGGGGGCAGCCCTTGTCTTGTTATCAGTGTGGACAGCCTGGGCACCTGAAGAGGTTTTGCCCGCAGTTGAGTGCCACGTCGGGAGCGTCTGGTTCCAGGCAGACGCAGAGTTTTCAGCCAGCTCAGTCTGTGCAGGCCTCGAGGGCCAATCCGGGGGCTTCGTCGTCCCAGTCTGTGCAGCAGTCTTTTGCTCCTAGAGGTGAGCAGGTAGACCAGGGGCCTACAGGGCGCGTGTATGCTGTTACCGCGCAGGATTTAGTACCAGCTCCATCGGTAGTGAGAGGTACTTTTCTGTTTTGTAACTCGGTTGCTAATGTGTTGATAGACACGGGTGCATCTCATTCTTTTGTATCTGCTGCATTTGCATCTGTTTTGGAATTGGAGTTAGCACAGTTAGCATCTCCTATTTGTGTAGTATCGCCTTTGGGTGGTGAGTTGATCCTGAAACAGGGTGCTAGAGGTTGTGATATAAAGGTCGCCGACCATAGGCTTTCTTTTCCGTTTGTTGTCATGCCCATGAAAGGTTTTGATGTTATTTTGGGTATGGACTGGTTATCGTCATACCGGGCTGTTATCGATTGCTACCACCAGAGGGTCACGTTATGTACCTTGAGCGGGGAGTGGTTCCATTTCTTGGGAGACCGGGTTGGTTGTGTTTTACCACCGGGGTATGATTCGCGAGGGCGAAGTGAGCTTAGTGGTCTACTTACTAGCTTTGAGAGTGGTGAGTGTGATGAGACCCAGATTGTATTGCCGAGGGTGGTTTGTGAGTATTCGGATGTCTTTCCCGAAGATCTTGTTAGTTTGCCACCTCACCGAGAGATAGAGTTCTCTATTGATCTAGTGCCCGGTACGGCGCCGATTTCTATGGCACCCTACCGTTTTGCTCCAGCAGAGTTGGTTGAGTTGAAAGTTCAGCTCCAGGAATTGCTAGATAAGGGTTTTGTTCGCCCTAGTGTTTCACCGTGGGGAGTACCGGCCCTCTTTGCTAAAAAGAAAGATGGTGCCTTGAGATTGTGTATTGACTACCGGAAGTTGAATCGGGCTACGGTTAAGAATAAATACCCTATGCCCCATATAGATGATTTGTTTGACCAGTTGAAGGGTTCCCGTTGTTTCTCTAAGATAGACTTGAGATCGGGTTACCACCAGTTGAGGGTCAGGGAGGAGGATGTTCCTAAGACGGCATTCCGTACGCGGTATGGCCATTATGAGTTTCTGGTGATGCCATTTGGGCTTACCAATGCACCGGCAGTCTTTATGGACTTGATGAACCGGATTTTCCGGGAGTTCTTAGATCGATTTGTAGTCGTTTTCGTGGACGACATTCTTATCTACTCTCCTTCTGAGGAGGAGCATGAGGAACACTTGAGAGTGGTGCTTGAGTTGCTTAGAGCCCATAGGCTGTATGCCAAGTTTGGGAAGTGTGAGTTCTGGCTGAGGGAAGTCAAATTCTTAGGCCACGTGGTATCCGGGGAAGGGGTGTCTGTTGATACATCCAAGGTAGAGGTAGTGCAAGATTGGGCACAGCCTAAGAGTGTGTTTGAGATCCACAGTTTTCTAGGATTAGCTGGGTATTACCGTCGGTTTGTGAAAGATTTCTCCAGGTTAGCGTCACTGTTGACTAGACTGACTCGGAAGGGAGTCAAGTTTGTGTGGAATGAGACTTGTGAAAAGTCGTTTCAAGAGCTGAAAGTTAGATTGACCACCGCTCCGGTGTTGATTATTCCGGAGAGAGGGTTGGGTTATGCGGTTTATTGTGATGCCTCACGAGAGGGTTTGGGTTGTGTATTAATGCAAGAGGGGAAAGTGATAGCTTATGGCTCACGTCAGTTGAAAATACACGAGAAGAATTACCCTACACACGACCTTGAGTTAGCGGCTGTGATCTTTGCCTTGAAAATCTGGAGGCACTACCTTTATGGTGAGAAATTCGAGGTGTTCTCGGACCACAAGAGTTTGAAGTATCTGTTTACACAGAGAGACTTGAATGTGAGGCAGAGGAGGTGGATGGAGTTCATCGAAGATTATGATTTTGAGCTGCATTATCATCCGGGAAAGGCCAATGTTGTGGCCGATGCCCTTAGTAGGAAATCCATTAGTGATGTAGCTAGTATAGCCATCCAAGAATGGGAGATGTTGGGAGCACTTGGGGAGTTTGATTTACTTCTGAGTGAATCCGTTGAGGCTGCGGCCTTGTTTTCTGTTGTTGCGCAGCCTACACTTGTGACACGAGTGTTAGAGGCACAGAGAGGTGACCTTGAGGTAGAATCCCTCCGAGAGAAGATCTCCAGTGGGAAGGTTGAGAAGGGTTTGACGGTGTATCCCGACCTGAGTGTGAGATACCGAGACCGTTTGTTTGTACCGGAGTCTTGCCGAGAGGAAGTACTCCGAGAGTTCCATCATTCGCGCCTTGCAGTGCATCCAGGAGGTACTAAGATGTATCAGGATTTGGGTCGCCAGTTTTGGTGGCGGGGTATGAAGAGAGATATGGCTGTTTTCGTATCGAAGTGCCTTACTTGCCAGCAAGTGAAGGCCGAGCATCAGAGGCCAGCGGGTTTGTTGCAACCCTTGCCTATTGCGGAATGGAAGTGGGAGCACGTCACTATGGACTTCGTTGTAGGTCTTCCGAGGACTCAGCGGGGTAGTGATGCTATTTGGGTGGTTGTAGACCGGTTGACTAAGTCGGCGCACTTTATTCCTATGCGCGTGAGAGATTCGGTGGATCATCTTGCCGACTTATATATTCGGGACATAGTGAGATTGCACGGGGTCCCAGTGACGATTGTCTCAGACAGAGATCCACGTTTTACTGCTAGGTTGTGGCAGAGTTTGCAGAGTGCCTTGGGCACTAAGTTGACCTTTAGTACGGCTTACCATCCGCAGACTGACGGGCAGTCCGAGCGTACTATTCAGATCCTCGATGATATGCTTCGGGGTTGTGTCCTGGATTTCAGTGGGACGTGGGAGAGCCACTTACCCTTGGTAGAGTTTGCCTACAACAACAGTTTTCAGTCTAGTATCGGTATGGCACCGTTTGAGGCCTTGTATGGCCGACCGTGTAGGTCTCCAGTATGTTGGGCCGAGGTGGGTGATGCACCTTTGTTGGGTTCGGAGTTGGTTAGGGAGACGACGGAGAAAGTTGAGCTCATCCGTAGGAGGCTTGTTACAGCCCAGAGTCGTCAGAAATCTTATGCTGACCGTAGGAGGAGGCTTTTGGCGTTTGAGGTAAGTGATCATGTCTTTCTGAAGATATCACCTAGGCGAGGCCTGATGAGGTTTGGGAAGAGTGAGAAGTTATCCCCTCGGTTTATTGGTCCTTTTGAGATCCTTGAGAGGATTGGCGAGGTTGCTTATCGGTTAGCTTTACCGCCGCAGTTGTCCGGAGTGCATGACGTGTTTCATGTGAGTATGCTTCGGAAGTATGAGCCAGATCCATCACATGTGTTGGATTGGACCGATTTAGAGGAAGATGAGGATGCCTCGTATGAGGAGAGACCGGTTCGGGTCTTGGATAGGCGGGATCAGGTCCTGCGTGGCAAGACCATTCCTTTGGTGAAAGTCTTGTGGAAACATCACGGAGTGGAGGAAGCCACTTGGGAGCGTGAGTTGGAAGTCCGCGAAAAATATCCGGACTTGTTTGTTGATATGTAATCTTGTATTTAGATTTTGAACTATTGTTGAACTTAAGAGCTTTTATATATGTCTTAAGTTGTGAAACATTGAAAATGTTTTGGTTTATCGGAAGTGTGTTTTGGAACTTGCCTCATATGGAAGTTGAATGTAACATTATATATGTTGAATATATTGTTGAAATTGGAAAGGAAATGCGTAATGTTGATGCATGTTGAAAGTACATATGTTGTTTACATATTGTGAAATGCCCCTTGTTAAAGGGATGGAATGACCGATAATGGGTCGAATTGTTGAATGTTAAAATGTAACATTGTTTAAAATCAAGGAAAACTTGTTTTTGAAAACTTGTGCTTAATTTCGGGGACGAAATTCTTTAAGGGGGAAAGGTTATAGCGATCCCAGAATTATCCTTGTTGTACAGTGATCCGGACATGTGTCCGTGGATGTTGGTAGTTGTTTATTATCTTGTTTACATCCTTTTTACTTAGTATTTGAGTTATGGGATGTGTTGGGCAGGTTTGTTACAGGTTGGTTGAGCTTAGAAGCCAAAACTAGTTGCCCAGATTTTGACCTGTCCGCTCGAGCGGGAGTTCTGGCGCTCGAGCGGGAATTGCACCCATCCAGTATTTCCTGTGCAGTGTTGGACGCTCGAGCGTGGTATTGGCTGCTCGAGCGGGGTTGTGTGAGTGCCGCTCGAGCGGGGAGTTGGAAGCTCGAGCGAAGACCTGGTTCTGTAAAAGTTCTGGGAATGTGTATTCGCCGCTCGAGCGGGTTTGTTGGCGCTCGAGCAGGAGTCTGTGAGTGACGCTCGAGCGGAGTTTTTGACGCTCGAGCGGGTCGACTGGGTTTAAGTTCCGTGTTTTGACTTTTCAAATCACTTTTTCACTTTCTCTTCTCTCTCCTACTTTTCCAAAAATACCATTGTTGAGCCTCTCACTCTAGAACTCTACCTTCTCTCTAGGTTTTGATCTAGTAGGAGTGATTTGCTCACCTTTGGCCTTTACAAAATAGTTGTTAATCGTCGAGGGCTACTTTTTAATCTGAAAATTTCGAGATTTAGAGCACGTTGGGTTTTGTCTTCTTCTCCTTTGGAGCTCCGAATTTGAGGTAGGGATATCCTACTCCTCTCTATGGATTTTGTCTTTAAATTTTGGTATTTTGAGATGTTGGGGTTGGTTTGGTAATTTAGTGAAAGTTTGGGGCTTTTGTGTTATTTTACAAAAGTTGGGGTTTTATTTATAATAAACCTAGGTGTATGTTTGGTATAGAGAAATGAAATAAATGTTGAATCATTGATGAAAATGGGACCTAAGGGTTGAAATGGTAATTATGGAAAATGACCTAATTACATTGTTGATTAATTGAGATAATTAATTGTGAGAAATGAGGAAATGAAATGGAATTGTTGAGATTGGGAATGTATGGGATTAAAGGGTGTAGTTGAATTGTTTATCACACACCGAATTGAAATGTTGATTGAATATCCATTTGTGCATTTATTTTCTGTTTAGAAATAATTGCTTTGGGCTATCGGTGGAGGATAGTCGTGATTGTTGTAGACAATGCATGATGATTAGGCAAACGGAAACTAATCAATGGAATGTGTCATGGAATTTGACGGTTGATAGAATACATTAACTATATGTATTGAGTGATTGTATATAGAACCAATGTGTTTGTATACGTTATGTGTAGAGGAGGAGATGGGGGATGTGCTCCGCGGTTTAGGGGAAGATGGGGGATGTACCTCTAAACCGGATAGTGTTGGGAGAAGATAGGGGATGAACTTCGTGGATACAGCTCATATGCTTGTCTAGAGAAGTGAAGATAGAGCTCATATGCTTATCTTTGTGAAGTGTGGATACAGCTTATATGCTTATCTGTGAATATGGGATATTGTTTTTATACATATCTGTTGAAATGATGATAGAGCTAACATGCTTATCTGTTGAAAAAGAGAAAATGAAAGGTAACTTGGACTCATAAGTCGTATGACATAAATATGTGATTTATGTGAATGTATCAGTGTTGGCCATCTATCAATTGCTAATCTTTTAGTCATTGTTCATGGTTGGTTTAGTGTATTTCTACTGGGCTGTGGCTCACCCTATATGGGAATATCATTTTCAAGTACAGGTAGCATGCCACCTCCAAGGACATAGCTTGGGAGGCTAGAGGCGGACATACTTTTGTCGTTTTATTTTTGATGTATTACATGTAAATTCAAGCCAAGGGCTTAATGTGTAAGCGAGTTAGTACTCTCTTGTTGTAACCAAGTGTTAACTTGGAAAGTTGTAAGCCTTTAGGGCATTTGCTTTTGTTGTTAACATGTAATACTTTTTGTAATCAAACCTTGATAAATGGAAGAATGTGGAACTTTTACATATCAATGAATGTCTTATTTGATGGGTTTAATGTTATTATTTTGAGGGCATTACAGTGTTCATGCCAACAATTACAAAATTATAATGGATGATTCATGTTTTTCTACTTCAAAATCTTTATTGACAGTGTGCCCAATGTAATTTTGTTTTCACTTTCCTGCCCCCTTAGCAGCCCAATGCTATTATAACTTTAATATTGGCATCCATCATGATTTTATCGACTTTTTATGCTAGTATAATTTTATGTCTATAGTTGTTAAGTGCGTATTTTAGTTGCAAGAAAGCATATTGTTTCACAATAATGTATTTGGGTTATCTTCTTTTCCTTTTTTTCTTTTCATTTTTTCTTTTCATGTAGTGTTGAAAGCTCTTTCATCTCAGTAGATTTTACTAAGATATTAAAGTTACTTATATTAGGGAGCTTTTTTGTTAAGGGTTAAGTGAATAAATTATCTGTAGTGTTTTCCTTTTATCTTGTTTTGGGTTGATGGGTTTTACCTTATGTATTGCTTTGGTTTTTGTTGAGGGTTGAGTAACAATAGACGTGGTTCCCTATTTGAACGAGCACGTGACTCCTAGTTTGAAAACTACTTTCAATTATGTATTTTTCCAACACTTAAACTTGAAAATAGGTCATTGAGGGACAAAATAGTGAAATATAAACAATAAGGGCCGGGAAACATCATGAACACCTCAAGAGGAACCAATGTAAATTGTGAAAACTTATAGAACAAGCACGAGACTCCCAATTTAAAAACTAATTTGAAATTTGTAAATTTCCAACACTTGGACATGAAAATAAGCTATCGAGGGGCAAAATCGTTACATAGGCATGAAAAGGTCTAGAAATTATCATGAACACCTTGGGAGGGATCAACATAAGTTGTGAAAACTTACAGAACAATCATAGGACTCTCGGTTGGACAACATTTAGGTTTGAAAATAGGCCGTTAGGGAGTAAAATCTTGAAATAGTCGTTAAAAGGCCCGGGAAACATCATGAACACCATGGGAGGAACTAATGTAAGTTGTAAAAATTTACGGAACAATCACGGTAAATTTTGGTTTGAAATTTACTTCGAAATTTTTTTTCTCTTTTAGGTTGCATGTTCACATATTTAGTGAATGGTTACCTTAACCTTTTGTTGTTGTTGTTAAATGGTAGATTGGAGATGAACGAATTTGGTAACCTGCATAGCAAGAGCTTTTTGTTGATATTACCAAGCACGTATCCATCACAGTGCAGTTGTACTTTTTGTTGATATTACCAAACACGTATTTTGACTATGTTGTCGTGGGTTATGATTATGTTGTGATGGATCTTATCTTTTGTTGATACTATCAAACATATATTTTGACTATGTTGTTGCTTTATGCAAATGAACAGGTTTTTGTAATGATCTGTAATGGATATTACATTGAACAGGTTATTAAAATGCACAAGTTATTTTGATTGTGTTGTCGTAGTTTTTGATTTTACTAGAATAGATGTTATAGTTTGGATGTTATATATTGTTGGAGAAAATACCAAAAAAAATTATATTTTATTGATAAATAATGCAAAGAAAATGAGATACAAATAGATCCACGGATATCTCGTTTTTTTTAAGGAGATCAAGCCCACTGCGGTAGGAAGAACCCAAATACCGATACAACAGTTACAAAACTATAACTTGTTCCCTCCAGGATACAACAGCCTAACCACTTGTCGTATGGTTTAGGCCAACTCTGCACAAGATGGTGAACCCAAAGCTCCATCAAGAAAAACACCATTCTTTGCTAGTAATCTCTCTTGTATAGAAAATAGTTGTTGTGTTGGTGAAGAAAAGAGTAGATATGACACTACAAGAAAAAACATCTTTGGCGACTAAATTTTTAGTCGCCAAAAGTCGACTTTTCACTTTCTCCGACTAAATATTTTAGTCGCCGGTTGTGTCGCGAATAGATGGTCGGCGGAGGTATTGGCTACTAAAAAAATTTTAGTCGGCAAAGTTTTAGTCTTCAGCGACCAAAGAGTTTGTCGCCAACAGTCAATTACATTTTTGAAAATTATACATTTAGCGACTAATCTTTTAGTCGCCAATAGTGAATTATTTTTTTTTAATTAATACATTTGCCGACTAAGCTTTTCGTCGCCAATAGTCAATCTTTTGGCGACCACTGTTTTTAGTCGCCAAAAGCATATTTCAGGAAAAAAAATTTACCCTCTGCTATTCCCAAGATTTGAACCACCGACCCATCCCACATTCCAAACCTTTACCAACACACTCTCCCTACTATGCCACTACAACATCACATGAATATAATTGCAACATATATTATTTATATATTACTTTGACCAGTATTTATACAAAACTCTATATATATAAATAATTATTTTTATTCAATATAATTTATGTAAAAAATAAATTATTTACTAAAAAAAAATAGATCACTTTTGGCGACTAAATCTATTTTTTAGTCGCCAATTGTATAGTTTTGGCTACTAATTAGTTTTTAGTCGCTAAAAAAATTCATTCCCGCCTAAAAAAACCAGTTCTGGCGAATAAACTTGTTTTTAGTCGCCAAAAATGTCCCCTTTTGGCTACTAAACTAAATTTTAGTCGCCAATTGACTGTTTTTAGCTACTAATTTTTTTTTTAGTAGCCAAAAAGCTTCACTTTCAGCGACCAAACTGTTTTTAGTTGCCAAAACACGTAGAATCGGTGACCAAACTATTTTTTAGTCGCCAAAACCTATACTTTTGGCTACTAAATTATTTTAGTCGCCAAAAACTGTCACTTTTGGCTACTAAAAAACCTTTAGTCGCTAAAACCCCTATATTCGGCGACTAAACTGACTTTTAGTTGCTAAAACCCTTATATTCAGCGACTAAACTCTTTTAGTCGGCAAAAGTGATCAATTTTGGCGACTAATTCCATTTTAGTCGCCAATTCTACTACTTTCAGCGACGAAAAATCTAGTTTTAGTCACGAAATTTGCTTTTTGTTGTAGTGAGAAACTATTTATAGGCCATTAGGACTTTACAAATTACACCAAAAATAATGATGACCATTAAACTAGAGAAAATAGAGAGACTCCAAATAATAACTCACCACCAAGTTTATGAATTCTAATTAATCTCCATTCATGAACAAGATGAGATTCATAAATAAAACAAAAGAAGATTCATGAACAAAAATATATAAATAAATAAATAAATGATATTAAAATAGTCCAATAATCCCCCACTCATTTTAATATCAACAAGGACAAGAGAGATTACCAAACAAAGATAGATTAGTATGCATCATGAAGGTGTGCCCTGCATTGAACCTTCATTAGTGAAACAACAACCTTTACTCCAGAGTCAGTAGTGGTATCAGACTTGAACTATGACTACTTAGGGGAAATAAAATATTACTGCTCACACATAATAATCCAGGTGTTGACATGAGCTTTAATAGCTAGCACATTACGGCCTTGTGTTTATCCCAGTTTTCATAAGCATATTTGAGAATAAGCCTTGTTCTCATACAAAGTAGCCCCACTTTCATGCTCACATAGGTGAAATCTGTCAAGGATGTTCCTGTAACTAACACACTCACTCAACAAGAGCTACAAAATTTCATTAAGAGTATAAAAACTCAACCCTCCAACATTACAGGACAAATGCACTTACATCATAGGAATGGATAACAAAATATTAAAAAGTACATTTTTACAACCACCATATGATTCGTTCTTCCCATTGAACCTAGTTACAGGATCTCCGGTCCCTAGGTTGGGTATCCTCATACATGGTTTATGATTTTATAGGCTTCAAACCCATCCCCCTCGATGTATTCCAGACCCTATCTCTCGCCAAGGCCTTGGTTAACGAATCTGCAAGATTATCACAAGATTTTACATGATTCACAGTTATGATGCCATTACTCAAATAGGGCCTCACATTACTGTGTTTCTTTCAAATAGGTCTGGATTTATCATTATAAAAATGGTTGTTCACTCTACCAATAGCAACAGTGCCATCACAACGAATTAACACAGGAGGAAATGGTTTTTCCCAAAAAGGGATTTCATGTAACAAATCTCTTAACCAATTCGCTTCCTCACGTGCTAAAGCTAACGCTATAAGTTCAGCTTCCATAGTAGAATTAGCAATTATAGTCTGTTTTTTAGACTTCCAACCTATAACACCACCACCCAAGGTAAAAATAAAACCCGAGGTAGAGAGAGAATCACCTGACAAAGTGTTCCAATCAGCATCCCTCAAGTACCGCAGGATACTTGTTATAAAACAAACTATAATTTTTGGTACCAGATAAATTTCTCATAATTCTTCCCATGGCTAGCCAATGATCTTGACTTAGCTTGCTAGTATACCTGCTAAGTACTCAAACAGCATATACAATGTCAGGTCTAGTACAGTCAGTAGCATATCTCAAACTACCAATCATGCTAGCATATTCCTTTTAATTAATCACTTTTTTTTCATTTGTTACAACAGATAAATGTATGTTTGCATCAAAAGGAGTAACAACATGTATACAGTCTAGAAAATTATATTTCTTTAAATTTTTCTCAACATAATGCGACTGATCAAGAAAAATACCATCATGGTAATTTTAATTCCCAAAATAAAATTGGCTTCACCAAGATCTTTCATATCAAAGTGGCTATTAAACATATTTTTAGTCTTATTTATGATATGCAAATTAGAGCCAAAGATAAGTAGATCATCCACATATAGGCTAATAATCACATGTGCATTCTCACAAGTTTTATAATATATGCACTTATCACATTCATTAGTCTTATAGCCATTCTCAAGCATGCAAGAATCAAATTTTTCATGCCACTGTTTAGGAGCTTATTTTAAACCATAAAGGGATTTAGTTGGCTTACACACCTTGCTTTCTTAGCCAGGCTCCACAAAGCCTTCGGGTTGGTCCATGTAAATGTCCACATCTAGATTTCCATTTAAAAATGCTATTTTTACATCCATTTGATGAATTTTTAAATCATGAATTGCAGCCACTGCTATCAACAGTCTAATGGATGTAACTCTAGTAACCGAAGAAAAAGTATTAAAGAAATCAAGATCAACTTGTTGCTTAAAACCTTTGGCGACAAGCCTCGCTTTATATTTATCTATAGTTCCATCCGGTTTAAGTTTTTTACGAAGGACCCATTTACACCCAATAGTTTTACAACCAGGAGGTAAATCCACTAGTTTCCATGTTTTATTTGAAAGTAATGAATCTATCTCATCATTTACAGCCTCTCTCCAGAAAATAGCATAAGGTGATGATAAAGCTTCTTGCACCGTAAGAGGAATTTCTTCCACATTGTAAAGATAATAGTCAGGGCCAAAATCTTTTTCAACTCTAGTTCGTTTACTCCTCCTTGGTTGGATTTGAGAATTTTCTTGTTCTTGAAAAACTTGAGATGGAGTAGAAGAGCTAGGCACAGATAACATACTTTCAAAAATTATTTGACCCCCATTATTTCTAGATTTGAAAGGAAATTTATTTTCATGAAAAACAACATCACCTGATTCAAAAATAATATTATTTTCCATATCACAAAATCTATAGGATGTACTATGCAATGCATACCCAAGAAAAGCACAGGTGGTAACTTGTTCACCCAATTTAGGTCGTTTAGGATCTACAAGCCTCACAAAAGCTAAACAACTGCAAACCCTCAAATAACGTGGATTTGGTTTATGCCCTCGCCACAACTCATAAGGTACAATTTTAGTCTTTTTGTGTGGCACTCTATTTATCACATGGCAAGCTATCAAAATAGCCTTGCCGCAAAGATTTGAGGGAGCACCTGAATCAATAAGCATAGCATTCGTCAAGTCAATTAACGTTCTATTTTTTCTTTCAGCTACGCCATTAGATGAAGGTGAATATGGTGGAGTAGTCTCATGAATAATTCCCAATGACTGAACAAAAGAGTTGAGTCCAAGAGATTCATACTCTCGGCCTCTATCACTTCTAATTCTCTTAATCTTTTTACAGAATTGGTTTTTCACTTCAAGAAGGAATTCTTTAAATTTCTCAAAAGCATCACTTTTATTTTTTAATAAATATACGTTTGTGTATTTTGAAAAATCATCAATAAAAGTGATAAAATATCGGTTACCACCCCGAGTTAAAATTCCTTCAAACTCACACAAATCGGTATGAAATAATTCTAGCAATTCGGTATTTTTTTCAACACTTTTATGAGGCTTCTTAGTAATTTTTACTTTACTGCAAACTTCACATTTCTCAAAATTTTTTGTCACTTTAGGAATTAATCCTAAACTACTCATGATTCCCACATATTTACTGTTAATATGACACAAGCAAGCATGTCAAAAATTAATAGAAAACAAAGTGTAAGTAGTGTCATAGTAATAATCATAAAATTAATCAGCAAGGAAATGTAAGAAATAAAAATGACATTTATACTCATCTGTATTGTAGGAAGCCACTTTTGCTTCATGTGCCTTGTAGTCTTTATCATTCATCTCCTCGGTTGGCATTTTGTTTGGGTTCTTCTCGGTAAGAACATATGCAACTTTCAAAAGGCTAAGATAAAAAAGAACTTTTCCTTTTCACCTCTTAAAATGAACTCCCTTGAACTTGAAAGGCTTGTTAAGATCTCCAATTCCATCATTGGTTTTTTCTGGTACTTGTTCCATGTTTTGATCTCCTTAAAATTGTTGGAGAAAATACCAGAAAAAATTATATTTTATTGATAAATAATGCAAAGAAAATGAGATACAAATAGATCAGGCTGAGGCACGGATATCTCGTTTTCTTTAAGGAGATTAAGCCCACTGCGGTAGGAAGAACCCAAATACTGATGTAGCAATCACAAAACTATGACTTGTCCCCTCTAGGATATAACAGTCCGACCACTTGTCGTATGGTTCAGGCCAACTCTGCATAAGATGGTGAACCCAAAGCTCCACCAAGAAAAACACCCTTATTTGCTAGTAATCTCTCTTGTATAGAACATAGTTGGTGTGTTGGTGAAGAAAAGAGTTGATAAGAGAAACTATTTATAGGCCATTAGGACCTTACAAATTACACCAAAAATAATGATGACCATTAAACTAGAGAAAATGGAGAGACTCCAAATAATAACTCACCACTAAGTTCATGAATTCTAATTAATCTCCATTCATGAACAAAATGAGATTCATGAATAAAACAAAATAAGATTCATGAACAAAAATAAATAAATAAATAAATAATATTAAAATGATCCAACATATATTAATTTCTTGATACTATGAGACATGTATTTTGCTTGTGTTGTTTTATGAAAATGAACAGTTTAATTTTATATTGATTTGTATTAGATATTTTATTGAATAGATTATTAAAATGCACAGGGAATGCTTATTGAAAAATATATATATAAATTGCAAATATTCCCGCAACACAATTTTTAAAATTTATTTAATATTGGCGACAAAATTGTCGCTAAATTTTTTTAATCCCAACAAATAATTAAATCACACATGTTCAGTTTTTCGTCACTAAATTGAAATATTTCTTGACAAAAATTTTCGTCACTGAAGGGTTTTTTTTTTTTTTGCGTATTTTGGTCACAAATATTTTTGTCACTAAAAATTCTATCATGATTTTTAATGGCGAAATATTTCGTCACCCAAAACAAATAGAATAAAATCTTATTTAATTCTAGTGACGAAAAAGATGTTATAGGTGACAAAATATTTAACATTTAGCGATGAAATGTTTTGTCACCAAATACCAATAATAGGCGACAAAATAAAATTTTGTCACCAAGTACTTTTAGAGATGACCAATAGATGACGAACGCGGTGACAAAATTTTTCGTCATAGATCAATTTGGTGACAAAAATTTCACTATTGGAGACGAAGTGATTTTGTCATTAAAGAACCATTTTGTTGTAGTGGTCAGAAGGATTAAAGTTACTTCGTCAGTTTGCAAGTTCTGCATAGTGAAGGAAAAAAGAAAAAAAGAAAGTTTTGGATAGAAATTAGTTGTAAACTAATGCTAGTATGCATGAAAAAAATGCTATATCTATCAATCGCATTGCATAATAATATTAATAAATAGATTGAGTTGGTATATTCAGTCTAATTAGTGGAAACTGCCAGCCCAAAAACAAGAAAGGAAGCTATTTAGTGAATTAAAGTATAGTCAAAGAAAATGTACTTATCAAAAACAAAACAAAAAAAAAGTAGTAAAAGAAAATAGAGTTTCGTGCAAACATCTGTAAATCTTGTGTGTGTGTGTGTGTGTGTGTGTGTGAGAGAGAGAGAGAGAGAGAGAGAGTCTTCCAATGCTACATCCCCAATTTCATTCTTCAGACACCAATAGGATCCATAAATTTAGCATGTCTAGTTACAAGTTACCTAATATTCAAAATTGGACCTAAAGAAGCTTCCCAAAGACCCCATATATTGGAACAAAGGCTAGTGCAATTAATGACCCATGATGTCATTATAGAGATGCAAAATGATAGAGAGGAAATTTCAGCAAATATGGGAGAGAGCACATATTATCACTAATGCTAGTAAAAGATACTGGGAGCTCATTCTGTTCAAATGTCAAACAGTCAGTTCTCAGAATGAACGTTCTCATAATATTAATGCCCAGCCAAAATGATCCCCTTGATGATCTCATTGAGTATAATTGTTGACCTTCTTAAAGTTAGACAAAAATAAGTGAAACAGAGAAAATTTCTTTCAGCTTCATGTCTTGCTAACCTCCTCAAGTAGTGATGTTGCGCAAAGATAAAATGATTCTTGTAACTAAAAAAAATATAAGAGAACTTATTATTGCCTATGTTACAAGGACTCTTCAAAATAAATCAAATACGTGTGTTAGACACCCGATACTTGGACAAGGGTATGGGATATGTATCGGTTACTTATCAATGGACACTTCTTATTGTTAGGGAAAATATATGATTTTCCACAAGTAAATCAAGTAATGAGAATAAAAACTAATGCGGAAAAATTAAATCAATGACGACACAAGAATTTTTACGAGGTTCCCTCAATGTGAGGTACGTCCATGGGATCAAAATCTGATTCCACTATGGACCAAAAGGTTTTCAAACGATTCCAAATGAAACATGAATGGTCTCACAAAACCACCCTTAGGTGAATTCCAAATAATCACAAATAATCAAGAGGAAATACCTTACCAAATAGACGAACAAAAGTCTTTAAAACAGAGTTGAAGAAGACAACCAAACTATATCAAATCTGTGTCCCCAAACAGTCCTCTAAAACACACCACGTGAGACAAAGGTCTCACCCAAGCACAAGACACTCACAAATTAATTTAGCAACCAAATCTTCAAAAGTAGAGCACTGTGAGAAGCCACCAAGAATAATATATTATCTCTAGCCGCAACCCTTCGGAAAAAAACAATATATATAAATCTATTATTGATTGATTCTTGGACTTTTTATTAAAATCCTAGATGCCACCAAATAAATTAGTAAATATCCATTGGGCCTCCAAAAGTTGGTATAATATATTAAAAATATATTATAACCAGCACCAAACCAAACTAAATATTTTAATAAACCAATTGGGTCCCATACTCCAATAAGGAGGTATACCCAACAGTTCTCCCCCTACCAACTTAGGTGGAGACATCAACCATACCCGCCAAAGTTTAACACTTTAAATGTTTGTCCATTGACAAAGTCTTAGTCAACATATCCGAAATATTATCATCTGTGTGAACTTTTTTGAGTTGTAACAACTTGGAATCTAACACATCACAAATCCAATGGTATCTCACATCAATGTGTTTCGATCTCGAATGAAAAGTAGAATTTTTACTCAAATGAATAGCACTTTGATTATCACAATAAAGCACATACATTTCTTGCTTCAAACCTAACTCTTGAAAAAATTTCTTCAACTATAACTCTTCTTTGCAAGCTTTTGTAATGGCAATAAATTCATCTTCTGTAGTTGAGAGAGCAACACATTTTTGTAATTTAGATTGTCATGCCATAGCTTTCCCTACAAATGTCATCAAATACTCCGAAGTAGATTTTCTAGAATCAACGTCACTGGCCATGTCAGAATCTGTGAACCCATCAAGTATTGGTTTACCATCCCCAAAACACAAACACACCTTCGAAGTCCCTCGAAGATATCTTAGAATCCATTTTACCGCTGCCCAATGTTCTTTACCCGGATTAGAGAGAAAACGACTCATCACACCAACAGAGTGAGCAATATTTGGCCTTGTACAAACCATGGCGTACATCAAAGAACCAACCGCTGAAGCATAAGGAATTTTCTGAATCTCTTCCTTGTCTTTCTCACTTGTAGGACATTGATTCGAACTAAGCTTAGAGTGACCCGCAAGTGGACAACCAACTAACTTTGCTTTATCCATGTTGAACCTCTCAAGAACTTTTTCAATGTAGTTTTCTTGAGACAACCAAATCAGCCCCTTTTTGCGATCACGAACAATTTTCATACCAAATATTTTCTTTGCTGACCCCAAATCTTTCATAGCAAATGACTTGCTCAACTCCAATTTCAACCTATTAATCATAGTATAATCTTGACCCACAATTAACATATCATCAACATAAAGCAAAAGAATAATAAATTTGCCATCCGGAAAATTTTTCACAAACACACAATGATCCGAAGTGCTTTTAGAAAAACCATTATTCATCATGAAAGAGTCAATTTTTTTATAACATTGCCGCGGGGCTTGCTTGAGGCCATACAAACTTTTCTTTAATTTGCAAACAAATTTCTCGTTCCATTTCTCCACATAACCCTCCGATTGCTCCATGTAAATTTCTTCTTCAAGATCACCATGAAGAAATGCATTCTTCACATCAAGTTGTTCAACTTCAAGGTTCATACTTGCAGCCATGCCAAGTACAACTCGAATAGAAGACATTTTCACAACTGGAGAGAAAATCTTATCAAAGTCAATACCTTTCTTTTGCCCAAAGCCTTTCACAACAAGACGTGCTTTGTACCTCAGATTCTTGCCATCATTCTTCAATTTGAAGATCCACTTATTTTTCAGAATTTTCCTTCCTTTAGACAACTTCACTAAATCATAAGTGTGATTTTCAAGTAATGAATTCATCTCCTCTTCCATGGCCTTTTTCCAATCATCTTTCTTTGCATGCTTAATTGCTTCTTGGTAGCTCTCGGGCTCCCCTTGATCGGAAATCAACACAAATTCATTGGGAGGATACTTTCTCGAAGGTTGTCGGTCCCTTGTAGGTTTTCTCAACTCAAGTTGTGGTGGCGGTTCTTAAGTTGAATACTTTTCCTCAATTTCGGGCTCAACCTTATTTAGAGTAGTATCATCATCTACATCTTCGAGAGGTGGCTGCACATCTCCCCTATTTTCATTATCCACCAAAAACGAAGGAGATGGATCAATGTCAATGAGATCACTAGTTTTAGGCTTCGGTTGATCACCTTTGTAAGGCCCCGATGTCCCACATCGAGAATGGAGGGGGAGTTCCTGGACTATAAAAGTAAAAACTTGGACCCTTATATAGCATCGAGGCCTTTTCCCAAGTGGTGAAATCCCTATTAGAACTCCTCAGTTAAGCGTGCTTAGGCTGGAGTAATTCTAGAATGGGTGACCCACTGGGAAGAACAAATCCGTGCGAGCGTGGCCCAAAGCGGACAATATCGATGACGTGTAAAGGGTCGGAGCGTTACAAATGGTATCAGAGCCGACTCTCTAGAGTACCGAGTGTAGGCCCCTAGCGTTTCTCGGTGCATGTGGGCGGGCTTGCGAGCTGGCAGGCTACTGTACGGGGACGTGCAGCCTTATGGGGGGTGGATTGTAAAGCTCCGGTGTCCCACATCGGGAATGAAGGGGGAGTTCCTGGGCTATAAAAGTAAAAACCTGAACCCTTATATAGCATCGAAGCGTTTTCCCAAGTGGTGAAATCCTTATTAGAACTCCCCAGTTAAGTGTGCTTAGGCTGGAGTAATTCTAGGATGGGTGACCCACTAGAAAGAACAAATCTGTGCGAGCATGGCTCAAAGTGGACAATATCGATGACGTGTAAAGGGTCGGGGCATTACAACCTTTGCCAGAGTCTTCAATTGTTTGGTCTTCAAGAAACACAACATCATGACTTCGAATAACCTTTTTGTCGACTCGGATCCCACAATTTATAACCAAATTCATCACGCCCATAGCCAAGAAAAATACATTGTCTTGACTTACTATCAAGCTTAGACCTTTCATCCTTTGGAATGTGAACAAAGGCTTGACAACCAAACACTCTCAAGTGCTCATAAGACACATCTTTGCCGGTCCAAACTCTTTTAGGAACATCACCACTCAAAGGATAAGAAAGAGACAAATTGATCACGTCAACAGCTATCCTCATGCCTCACCCCAAAAAGATCTTGGCAATTTAGCATGTGAAAGCAGACACCTTGTTTTTTCCACAATAGTGCGGTTCATCCTTTCGGCAGTGCCATTTTGCTAAGAAGTCTTCTTAACTGTCTTTTGATGCAGAATACCTTAGCTGCGAAAATACTCATCAAATGACCCAATGTATTCACCACCATTGTCTGTTCGGATGTACTTCAATTTCTGCCCTATTTCTCTTTCAACCATGGCCTAAAAATGCTTAAATACATCTAGAACTTGATCTTTCATTTTTTGTATAAAAACCTAAACTTTCCTTGAATAATTATCAATGAAAGTAACAAAATAAAGTTCACCACTAAGTGTTCTAACTTTTAAAGGACCACAAACATCCGAATGAATCAACTCCAAAACATTTTCTTTTCTAGAAGCAACATTTTTATGAAAAGAAACTCTATGTTGTTTACCCGTCAAACAATGAACACAAGTTTTAAGATGTGTACCTTTCAAACTGGGTAGAAGCTCTTTCTTGAACAAAACTTGTGGCCCTTTTTCACTCATATGGCCAAGCCACTTGTGCCAAAATTTGGTAGAAGTATCATCTTCAAGTGCATTGACAATACCTTTACAAATTTTTCCTTGCATCGAATAAAGTATGTGAGCCTTCTTGTGTTTAGCCACCACCAAAGAATCCTTTGTGAGATTCCACATTCCATCACTAAATTTGTTGTTATAGCTTTCATCATCTAGCTTCTTGGTAGAGATCAAATTGAGGCGAATGTCGGGAACGTCCCTCACATCTTTAAGCAACAACTTGCAGCCCAAATTTGTTTCTAAGCAAACATTACCCATGCCAATAATCTTGGACAAATCTTCATTATCCATTCGAACACAACCATAATCTCCTTTGGTGTAGGTAGTGAAGAAATCAACTCGAGAAGTCACATGAAAAGAAGCACCGGGATCAATCACCCAATTGCTCTCTTGGTCCACAAAATTAATACAATCATCTTTACAAACGACCATGAGATCATCGATAGTAACCGCCGTTGTTTTTTCTTGCTTCTTATCCACACTTTTGTCATGTCTTTTCTCCTTGTTCTTGAGCTTTCAGCATTTCCGCTCTATGTGCCTTTTCTCATGGTAATAATGGCACTCAATGTCTTTCTTGGAAAAAGAACCATCTCTTGATTTGTCACGGCTTTGATCACGACCATGATGAGTTTTACTCCTCCCCCTTGTTTTGTTTTGGCCTCTCATAATAAATGCTTCCGAATGAGAGGAACCCGCTGATTTTCTTGTAGTTTCTTAATTCAACAAGCTACTAGTGACTTGGCTCATTGTGACAACTCTATCAGCCACCAAATTACTAATCGTCACAACCAAAGTTTCCCAACTTTTGGGCAAAGAACTAAGTAGCATCAAAACCTACAACTCATCATCAAAAAATTTTTTCATAGAAGCAAGTTGGTAAACATTACTCTTTATTTCATTCAAATGTTCCGGAATAGGGCTGCCATCTTTTTATTTTAAATTAACTAACTTTCGAAACAGAAAGACTTTATTTGTGGTTGATTTCCTATCATAAAGGCTTTCTAATTTTTTGCATAAATCATGTGCTAAAGTTTTAGTAGCAACATCCTGAAACACATTGTCATCAATCCATTGACGGATAACACAAACGACTTTTCGATTAAGCCTCTTCCATTTATCATCTTTCATACCATCAGGTTTGTCACTATCACCCTCAATAGGCCAATACAAATCTTTACAAAATAATGGGTCCTCCATTTTAGTTTTCCAAGTTACCCAATTGCTTCCATTGAAGCTAGACATACAACCCACATTCTCCTTCATAAACCCAAATAAACCGTAAGCTTTGATACCAGTTGTTAGGGAAAATATATGATTTCCCACAAGTAAATCAAGCAATGAGAATAAAAACTAATGCGGAAAAATTAAATCAATGACGACACAAGAATTTTTACGTGGTTCTCTCAATGTGAGGTACGTCCACGGGATCAAAATCCGATTCCATTATCAACTAAAAGGTTTCCAAACGATTACAAACAAGACACGAATGGTCTCACAAAACCACTCTTAGGTGAATTCCAAATAATCACAAATAATCAAGAGGAAATGCCTCACCAAATAGACGAACAAAAGTTTTCGAAACAGAGTTGAAGAAGACAACCAAACTGTATAAAATCTGTGCCCCCAAACAGTCCTCTGAAACACACCATGTGAGACAAAGATCTCACCCAAGCACAAGACACTCACAAATTGATTTATGTATATAACATTATTATAATATATATATATATACATATTGTTGTATAATTGTTAGAAATGTCTTTTTGACGTTGTAAGTTATATATAGCACCATTTTATCTCATATACTTGATTAAAAATATAAAAATATGACATTTTTTTACCGAGTCATCGTATATTTAAATTTATGGTTTAACAAGTCCGACTTATAGATACATACCCGCACCCAACACCTATATCCGAGTCTATGTAACATACCTTATTGCACTTGCAGTAGTTGAAGCAAACAAATTAAACAAACTTATCAAGGATTCCTGTATAATAAGAAAAAGTATTTTGAATTTTAAATACGTTCTCTGGTGCTTTAATGACACTATACTCTCCCCATCCAGTCATTTCCCAAACCAAGTCACCTTTCTTAAAGTTCGGATATCCAGAATCCAAAACTCTAGCCACTCCATATCCAGTTATAGGCTACAAAACATCAACAGGAAAAGTCATTAGCAATAAAAAAAGAAAAAGAAAAGTCACTCATGCAAACTTATAATTTCTCAAAAGACCACAAAAAATCCTAAATATTGTAGCTAACAAAACATAAACAATCACTCTATGGAAAGAAATAAAATAGACCTTTTGAGTCCCTAAATTCTGGAGATGTTTGATGGAACAAAATAAATAGTACAGGAAAATTTTAGTATTGGATTAGTATAGCAGGAAAATTTTAGTGGATGGGTTTATTTAATTGGAATTTAAGGGTCATATGCATGTGCAATGTGCACTAACTAAAAGGATAAGAGGAAGGCCATGCGTACAAGTTGAGCCAATGAAAAAGAATATAATTGTGCCTTGGATTTAACCAGGATACAACATTGGACAGACTCAATTGGTGAAGACAAACCCTTGTAGCTAAACCCCAAGTAAGGGGACTAAGGCTTGTTAAGTTGAGGTGAAATTGTAAACTCAAATTTAAATGTTAATATTATAATTAAATCATTTTCCACCAATCATTATCATGTCTCCATATCTAGAAATTAAGAGAATTTGTTAGTGGATTCTTTTTATTTTGCTAATTTTGAGTTATTAAATATAGCGATCCCAGTTTGTCCTTCATTTATTTATTGTATTCCAGACTAGGTTCCGTGGTTGTGTTGTTGTCTCATTCTCATTTCCATCCTTTACTCCTGTTACTTGAGTCTTGGGTTGTGTTGGGCAGGTTTGAAACAGGTTGGTTGTGCTTTAAAACCAAAAGTTGATGCCTAGAATTTGGCCTTCACGCTCAAGCGGGCCCTTTGTTGTTGTTTCTCCGCTCGAGCGGGAGTTTTGACGCTCGAGCGTAAATTTCCATCTCCCAGTATTTTTCTCTGCAGGTCTTCGTACGCTCGAGCGGGAGTTTTGACGCTCGAGCGTGACCCTTTGATCTTTGTCCCTCCGCTCGAACGGGGAGTTTGACGCTCGAGCGAGGACCATGTCTGCAAAACTTCTGCAGGTGTGCAATCGATGCTCGAGCGGCGCATTTCATGCTCGAGCGTGAGTCTGTGTCTGACGCTCGAGGGGGCGTTCCACGCTCGAGCGGGGTGACTTTTATATCAGTCTGAGTTTTGACTTTTTGGATGACTTTTCAACATCTTTTCTCTTTCTTACTTTTCAAAAACCACCATTGGAGAGTTTCTCTCTCTAAAACCTCACCTTCTCTTTAGGATTTGATCTAGTTAGAATGATCTCCTACCTTTGAGCCTTTGCAAAAAGTGTAGAGCTTGGTGTGGGCTTCCTATCAATCCGAAAATTTCTTGATTTGGAGTACTTCGAGATTTCTACATCTTCTTCCTTGGAGCTCCGAATTTGAGGTAGGGATAACTACTCATTCTTATGTGCTTTAACATAGATGTTGAGCTATTTGTATAGATGATTTGATTTGGGAAGTTAGGGTTTGAGATGTGTTATATTGAAAAGAGAGGTTTTGTCTTTTTGACTCATGTATGTATATTTTGGGTCTTAAAAAGAGATTATTAATGTTGTTGATGATATTTGAACCTTTGGATCAATATTGGGAAAAAAGGAGAAAAATGCCATGTTTGGGTATATTTGGGTCATTAGTGTAATTAATGACATTTATCATGGAATCATGAAATTGAGTTGGAAATAATGAAATTGGTTTAATATGAGATGGAATAGTGGAGTTGGATTTACTAATCACTCACCTTTGAAAATTGTTGATAAATTATCTGTTGATGTAATTATTTTCTGTTTAGAAATAATTATTTTGGGCTATCGGTGGAGGATAGTTTTGATTGTTGTAGACAATGCATGATGATTAGGCAAACTAAAACTAATCAATTGAATATGTCATCGAATATGACGATTGGAATAATACATCAAATTTGTGTATTGGTTGACTATGTATATGATATGTGTTTATATACATTGTATTGTGTGGGAGGAGATAGGGGATATACTCCACGATTTAGGAGAAGATAGGGGATGGACTCCTAAACCGGTTATTGTTTGGGAGGAGATAGGGGATGGACTCCACTGATACAGAAAATATGTATATCTATTGAAGTATTGATACAGCAAATCTGTGTATCATATATGAAGTATGGAAGTGTTTTGTTTGAGATTGATACAACAATTATGTGTATCTATTGTGAAGTAGGAAGTGTTTAATTTGAGTTGTTATCTCAATTGAAATGGAAATACTGTTGATATGAGATGTAATCTCATTTAAATTGTTTGGCCAGGTACTGAGCCATAGTTATGAATTGAGAAATTGGATAAGAAATGGAAATGGAAAGTGAAATGATACATGGACACATTTGTCATGTAATTGAAATGGGATATGAATTGATTTATGTTAGTTAAACATTTATCGAATGCTAATGTTTTAGTTATTGCTCATATTATGTTTAGCATATCTCTACTGGGCGTTGGCTCACCCTATATGGGATCATTTTCAGGTTCAGGTAATATGCCACCTCTGAGGTCATAGCTTGGATGGTTGTGGGAGTTGAAGACTCTTTTGTTTATTTTTGTGTATTACATGTATATTAAGCCAAGGGCTTATTTTGTGTAGAGTTAGTACTCTTTCTTTTGTAGCCAAGTGTTGGCTTGGAAAGTTGTAAGCCCGTGGGGCATTTACTTTTGTTGTCAACATGTAATACTTTTGGATTAAACACTCTGATGAATAGAAATATGTTTATTTCTCTTACATTTATGGATGTCGTGAATACATGATTTACGAATTTATTTTGAGGGCGTTCCATTAACTATGCAAAAAAAAACTTTGATTTTCAAATAATAAAGGCTTGTTTTGGAATGGAAGTGTTCCTTGTTTTGGATTGCGTATTAGGGGTGGGCGCGGGTCGGTTGCGGCCACGAGACCTCCAATCCGTCATCCGTCCACCAGATTGGCGAATTGAAGAAAATCAATCCGCATCTGTCCGCCAATCCGGCGGATGTGGATTGAGCGGATTGGCGGTTTGGCGGATGGATGCAAATCGGTTTGGCGGTTTAAAATTTTATAAATTTTCAACATAATTCAACTTGTGCACTTCTTTAAAAAAAAAAAGAAAAAAAAAAGTATTACAGTCAATGACTTAAAAAAGTATTACAATCACTGTATGCCTTATCCAAAGAAAGAAAGTTTGAAACTTTAAAATATCATGATCACTGCATGCTTCATCCACATATTACAATCGCAGCATGATTCATCCCTATAAAGTATTACAATCTGTGATTCTTAAAATATAATGACAATTCAAACCACCAAAACCATGAACAGAGCAGTAGTAGAGATTGAATGTCTCTATATTGTTACATCTACATATATTTTTGAAAACAAAAACCAACCAGCATATATCATAATTTCTATTTATTATTTTTAGAGTTAGATTTAAAACTAAAAAATATAGATGAATAATACGTTTATTTTTTTCAATTCAAAAATATATTCAAGTTGAAAACTTTTTTTCAACAGAATATTTAAACTCTTTTTCAATTGAAAACACAAACATAATATTTAAACAAATTGAAAATACAAAATCTTATAAATTACTACAGGTGTTCGCGATTTGGCGGTTTGGCGGTTCAGTTGCAGCCAAAAAATCTCAAATCCGCCATCCGTCTGCCAAATTGATGGATTGGAGAAAATCAATCCACAACCGTCCGCTCATCATCACGCATCCGTCCAAAATGCGGCGGATCGGTTCGGTTCGGTCGGTTTTGGCGGATTGGTATATCCGCTGCTCACCCCTATTGCGTATCACAAGAGACAAGATTCCAAAGGTTCAGCATCCAACAATAAACTACACTAGAATTGAACATTTAGTCTAGAAAATAACAAACAAAAAATAGCCTATTGAAAAGAAGAAAAAAAAAAAAAACAGCTTAAAAATAGTTTTGGTAATATATGATTTTCTTATTTATATTTATTATTAATATTTGATAATTTAATTGATAATCTTTTGGTTATGTTGAGTTAGATTATTATCCAAAAAAAATATTGGCAAATTATTGTATTATGTTCAAAATTTGTAAACGTTTAAACCGCGAAACCGATTTGCATCCATCTATCAATTCGCTCAATTCGTATCCGTCAATTAAGCAGACGGATGCAAATTAATTTTTTTTAATCCGCACATCCGGTGGATAGATGGCTGATTAGTTCCCTAACTACAACCGAACCACGAATACTTTTACCCCTAATTGTTATGCTAGACTTAGGCCCATTTTGGTAACTTTAGCTGTTTTGACTTTTTTGATCACATTCTCTTTTTATTTTTATTTTTTATATATATTTTTTAAAAATAAAAAAAAATAAAAATTAACTTTTAACTTATTTATCAAAAGATCCTTATTTAAGATTGTTTTATAATCTAAATCGTTAAAACTTGAAAATATATATCAAATAGAATGTATTTAAAAAAATTAATTTATCAAACGTCAATAATTGTTTTCATCTCGTGAATCGTGAGGGCCACCCAAGCCGAAAGAATAATGATATATACTTTAATTAATGTACTCGTTAGTGTATTAATTTAAGATATTTTTAATATTTATAATTTATATAATGAGTTGGGCCAATAATAATGTTATAATTAATGTTAGTATACTAATTGATGCATGTAGAACTATCTTTGGTAACTTAAGTTTAACCTATTTTTTGGTTAAAATTTATAAAAAGACAAAATATATTAAAATAGTTAATAAGACAAAATATCACATCAAACTTATAATTATTTTATTTTTTTTCTCACAAAAACATCATATCTAATTATAAAAAAATTCAATTATCTTTATAAATAAAAAATTTTAATCTATTAAAACAGTCAAAACTAAAATAAATTATTAAAATACCTAACTTCTCAAAAACTCACAATGGTGGGGCCGCAAGAAATCAACATCTGATAAGCCAGCTGGGCCTTGTATTGGATGTCCACAAAGGAAAAATCTCCACTTTCATTATCAGATAACAATGACTACTTTACTCGTTAGCTCGTATCATATCATATTCACAAAGACAAACCTAATGTGCGACAGTAACTAGGATTTTGTTGACAGCCATATTGCATTATATTAATTATTAGTGATAATTCCTACTATGTACGAGGTTTTATAAATTAAAAAAAATATATTATAAATATTTTAAAATAATTTAATATTTTATCTTGTAGAATACATAAAATTTATAAGTTAATTTTTATATTTATAATTTTTTAAATTATTAGTTTAAAAAAAATTAAAATATATATATAAATTTGTTTAGTATAATTTTGATAATTTGTATTAAAAAAAAGTTAAACCTAATTAAATAAGTCATGACATACCTTTTCTTGCTATGAAAATATACAAATTTAAAAGTTATGTTAAGATAAATATACAATTTTATTATTAAATGTGAAGTGAAGCGATATTTAACACTAATTAATATGATGTTTCTATTATTAATTCAATAATTTAAGTTACATTTCTTTTGATTTCAATTTTATAACTAAAAATACAATATGAATATAATACACACATGAATTTCTAGTCTTTAAGAATAAGAAGGTTTGAAAATATTTTCAAATTTTCATCATTTTCTTTTAATTTTTTTCTATCTAATTTGATTTTAAATTTGAATAAATTTTTTGATTTGATACGAATTATTTTCACTTTTTTATTAAATTTTTTATCAATTTTTAAAAGAACTTCATTCTTATCCTTTTTTTTTTTTAATTTTTTTATACCAATTTTGATGGAAAAAAAAACAATAATTTTCAACGTTTCATCTTTTTAAATTTTTATCAAATTATAATTTAATAAAAAAATTATTAAGGGTTGAAAATTCTCTTAATTAGAATTATAGTGAAATAACATATTGAAATAGTCAAAGTTTGGGTATGTGGTTGGTTGAAATGTATAATTTAATTAATTTTCTTCTCATATTTGTAAAGAAATTGACACTTATAATTACATCATTATAAGTCAGATTATGAAAAAAAATTTGAGATGTCAAAAATTTTCCATTTGCAAATATCCTACATATTAAAAAAAAAAGTGCAGCTTTTGGATATGTATTTATCAGTTTTGTTTTATAGACATAAACAATTAATGTTTCAATTTAAAAAATTAAAAAGTAATAAAAAAAAGGTTGGGTTTTTTAGAGATAAAAAAGGCATCTAACTCTTCTATATATTATTTAAGATGGACTATTTAATCACATAAAAAAATAGAAATTATATTTAGAGATTATCCCTATATGTTATGTTATTATATACAACTATAGCTGTAATAAATTAATTATAATATATATGAAAAGTTATATTAAGCTTTCATTTTCAATTAATTAAATTATAATTAACAAACTAAGAAATAGCAATAATGGTATAATGGGAAAGAAAGAGAATACAAATAAATAACGCAATGATATTTAAAAATTTTAAATTTACCTAGTTATACAAAAATCTAATATTATAGTAAAATCTTGAATTCCCAATAAATTTTCACATTTTCTATAAAATAAAATGACAATAAAAAATAAAAAAATTGGATACCCATTTTTTTTACTTCAATTTTATGGTTTTCATTGAAGAAAACAAAATCCGATCAAAATCCTTGGCACAGTACAGACACAGATACTTTGATTACAACCATAATCACCAATAATTCTTTTCCACCATGCAAACCTGTAAACAAACACATAAACCTCACTAAAATCGAAACTAAAACCAAACCAACAACAGAGAAAAAGAATCACAGGGGAAAAAAAATAAAATTAAAAAAACAAATAAATTTATGGAATGAGAGAATGTTACCTCCAACAACCTAGATCTCACCTAACCCAATCCGTTAACTCTTCCGCCAGTGCCCGCAAAGTCTAGGAGTTGGGATGACTAATCAGATTATTCTTCAAATAAGATTTGAAAATTGATTAATTTATCTCATTAAGTGATTTAAAATTTTGATAGGTATATATATAAGAAACATAAATAATTATATTACTAAATTATAATTCAAATTTAGATATTGTCATATTTTTTTGAGACCCATATTTTAAATTCTTATATTTGTTGTTTATTTTTGTGTGGTTTCTATTTGTTTTGGTTTGTTTTTTTTTTTTTTTCTAATTTATTTAAGATAGAGACGTGGATGTCTATTTTTTCCCTCCCAATTTAACTATTTATATTATTTCATATAAAAATATATTATTAATTTTTTTACATACCATGCATAGCACTGGTTACGACTAGATATGTGAATTGTGATTTTTAAATGTCTTTTTCTTTTTTTCTTTTTTATATTATATTAAAGTTTAATATTTTGATAATAATCATATGCGTTAGATTCAAATTTAGATATTGTCATATTTTTTTGAGATCCATATTTAAATTCTTATATTTTTTTATTTTTGTATGGTTTCTATTTGGTTTGGTTTGTTTGTTTTTTTTTTTTTTTTCCAATTTATTTAAGATGGAGTTGTGAGTGTCTATTTTTTCCCCCAATTTAAATATTATATTATTTCATATAAAAATATATTATTAATTTTTTTACATACCGTGCATAGCATCGGTTACCACTAGATATGTAAATTGTGATTTTTAAATGCCTTTTTTTATTTTTTATATTATATTAAAGTTTAATATTTTGATAATAATCATATGTGTTGGACTTTTCAAAAAAATCATATGTGTTGGATTTTTCAAGAAATTTTTTTTTTATGTTTGTTCTTAATGCATTAAAGTGTTATTATGAGAGATAATAATCATATGTGTTAGGACTTTTCAAGGAATTCATATGTGTTGGACTTTTCAAATTTTTTTTTTTATGCTTGTTCTTAATGCATTAAAGTGTTATTATGAGGGTAAGGCTTGGGGGTTGAGAGAAGTTAATAAATGTTAAGGTTTTTTATTTTTTTTAAATAAAAAATTAGGAAATTTATATTGAGATATTGGGGCTCCCACAAGGTTTGAGAGTTAGAAACCCTTTTTTTCCTTAATATATATTAGCCTATCACCCGTGCTATGCACGCGATAATTATAAATATTTTTATTTTTTAAAATTTTTTTAATATATAAATTATGTTTTTTAATTTTTTTTATAAAAATAATTTAACAATCTTATCACTAATCATAGTGTATGAGAGAAGTTGAAAAGTGTACCGCAGTAACTATGCACGGGTTGTATCTATAATTATTTGTATGAGAGGATTTTAAATGTTAATCATGGATTTTGACCAAATCAATAAATGCAGTGGAAAGACATGTGGATGGGAAAAAGTTAATAAATGCTAATCAGGAGATTTTGACCAAATCAATAAATGCTGAGATTTCTTTTTTTTTTTAAATAAAAAATTTAGAAAATTAAGATCGGTATATTGAAACTCCCACAAGATTTGGGGGTTAGAAATCCTTTTTTCTTTACATTTTTCTTTTTGTGTGTGTTTATGTTTATCTAACTTCCATCATATTAAAAAATAAAATTATAAACAAAAGGAAATAACTTCAATCATACATATCATAATTTTTTTAATGCTATCTAATCATCATCGATATTTAAAGAACTCAATCACAAATTAAGTCAATTGATAATTAAAAAACACAATAATTTATTTTTCAAAAAACATAGTGAGTTAAAAAGATCAATTACAATTTTTTTTTTTTTGGATCAAAATACAATCTAATCATCATCAATAATTGGTATACTATGTGACCCTAATGAGTACAATTCATTTTGTTTTTTAAAAAACACAGTGAGTTAAAAATCAAATCACAAATTAAATGAATTGATAGTAGCTTGTTTCCACTTTTCAAAAAATACTTTTCAGAAAATTTTACTTTCTTATTTTTCGTGCTTTTTATTTTTACTGAATTTTTTTAATATTTTAAGCAATTTTTTTACTTTTTAGACACACCTAACATAAATACACCTAAAAAGTAAAAAAATTGTAAATTTTTTTTTAAATTCACTAAATACCAAAAATACAAAAAACATACAAAAATTCAGTATATTTTTTGTATTTTTATGTATTTATTAATTTTTTTAAATATTTTTTCACAAATTTTTTACTTTTTAGATACATCTAAGTAAGGTGCATCTAAAAAAGTAAAAACAAATGTTTAAAATTTTAAAAATATTCACTAAAAACAAAAAAACACGAAAATCAAAAAAGCCAGTTTTCAAAAAACTTAATTCAGAAAACACAAACTAAAATAATTTTTTTCAAAAAACACAGTGAGTTAAAAAAATCAATTACAATTTTTTTTTTCAAAATACAATGTAATCATTATCAATAATTGGTACTTTAAAAATCAAATCAAATCACAAATATTTTTATGCTATCTAACTACAATCATATTTTTTTCATAAATAATTGTAAAGAAAAACCATTAAAACAGTAAATAAAATATTAAATCACATTAAAAAAAACTATTGAACAAACTATAATCACATCACATTTTTTCCATAATAAAAATAAATAAATAAATGAAAAAAAAATCATTAACTAACTACAATCACATTAAAAAAAAAAAGAACCATTGAACTAACTACAATCACATTTTTTTTATTTGTGAGTTTTATATTTATCTAACTTCAATCATATTAAAAATAAAATTAAAATAGTAAATAAAAAGATTAAATAACATTAAAAAAAATCATTGAACTAACTACAACAATCATATTTTAAAAAAAGAGCCATTGAACAAACTACAATTACATTACATTTTTCCCATAATAAAATAAATAAATGAAAAAAAGAACTATTAAATTAAGTACAATCACATTTAAAAAAAAAAAGAATCATTCAATTAATTATAATCACATTTTTCTCTTTGTGATGGGTTTATATTTATCTAATTTCAATCATATTAAAAAATCAAAAATAAAATTAAAATAATAAATAAAAAGATTAAATAACATTAAAAAAAAAACAATTGAACTAAATATAACAATCATATTAAAAAAAAATCATTGAACAAACTACAATCACATCACATTTTCCCCATAATAAAATAAATAAATAAATGAAAAAAAAAGAACTATTAAACTAACTACAATCACATTAAAAAAAAAAAAGAATTATTCAACTAATTATAATCACATTTTTCTCTTTGTGAAGATTTATATTTATCTAAGTTCAATCATATTAAAAAATCAAAAATAAAATTAAAATAGTAAATAAAAAGATTAAATAACATTAAAAAAAAACCATTGAACTAATTACAACAATCATATTAAAAAAAAAAAAGCCATTGAACAAACTACAATCACATCACATTTTTCCCATAATAAAATAAATAAATAAATAAAAACTATTAAACTAACTACAATCGCATTAAAAAAAAGAATTATTCAATTAATTATAATCATTTTTTCTCTTTGTGAGTGTTTATATTTATCTAGCTTTAATAATATTAAAAAATCAAATTATAATTTTTTATTCGCTAGACAAATCACAAATATTTTTATGCGCTATCTAACTACAATATTAAAACAGTAAACAAAAGAAAAAGTCAAGAAGGAAAAAATAAAAAGAAGACTTACTGTTTGCATACGTGGTCACTGAAGTTGAAAGTGTAGAAGTGAGAAGTCAAGAATGAGAAAACAAAAAGGAGATTCACTGTTTACAATACGTATGTGAAAAGTTAAAAAGAGTGTATGTATTGGAGAAGTTAAAAAGACTTGGAAGAATTTAATAAGTGCTAAGTTTTTTTTTTCAAAAAAAATAAAAAAAAATTAAGCAATTAAGGTTCAGATATTGGAACTCCCACAAAACTTGTCGGTTAGAGATAGATATAGATATTTATATTTGTTTTAAATTTTTTTTAATATACAAATTATTTGTTTTGGAAAAGGTACTGCAGTAATTATGAGAGAAGTTAAAAATTCTTGTGGGTTGAGAGAAGTTAATAAATGCCGAGGTTATTTTTTTTAAAAAAAAATAAAAAATTAAAAAATTAGGATTGACATATTGAAACTCTCACAGGCCTTGGGAGTTAAAAATTTCCTTTTGCTTAATATATAACTAACCCATCACCTGTGCTATGCACGGGATAATTATAGATATTAATATTTGTTTTAGATTTTTTTTAATATATAAATTATGTTTTTTAAGATTTTTTATAAAAATAATTTAACAATCTTATCACTAACCATAATGTATGGGAAAAGTTGAAAAGGATACTGTAATAACTATATACGGATTGTATCTATAATTATTTGTATGAGGGGATTTTAAATATTAATCAGGAAATTTTAACCAAATCAATAAATGCAGACATATGGAAAAACACGTGGATTGAAAAAAGTTAATAAATGCTGATAAGGGGATTTTAACCAAATCAATAAATGCTGAGTTTTTTTTTTAAATAAAAAATTTAGAAAATTCAGATTGGGATATTGAATCTCCCACAGGCCTTGGGGGTTAAAAACTCTATTTTGCTTAATATATAGTATAGATAAAATTTTCAAACTGTCACTAAAACAATTAGTGACATTTTTTAAAAAACACAATGAGTTAAAAAAATCAATTACAATTTTTTTTCAAAATACCATCTAATAATTATTAATAATTGGTACTTTAAAAATCAAATCAGAAAAAAATCAAATCAAATCACAAATATTTTTATGCTATCTAACTACAATCATATTTTTTTCATAAATAATTGTAAAAGAAAAACCATTAAAACAGTAAATAAAAGATTAAATCAAATTAAAAAAAAATCATTGAACAAACTACAATCACATCACATTTTTTTTCATAATAAAAAAGTAAAGGGTAAATTACACTAATACCCCCTGAGGTTTATGCTTATTATAGATTCCTTCCACACATTTGGGAAATTACACTGACCCCCTGTTAATCTAATTTTATGTGTGATGATCATTACGGTGAGGGGGGGAACTGTTATAAAACTTTAAACCTCAGTAGGCAATCTGTAATGAAACTTTAAACCTCAGGGAGAGGGATGTAATTTTCAAAATGTGAGGGGGGAGAACTGTAATAAATATAAACCTCAGGGGGTGTCAATGTAATTTATCCAAAAATGAATAAATGAAAAAAAGAACCATTGACTAACTACAATCACATTAAAAAAAAAAGAACCATTGAACTAACTACAATCACATTTTTTTCTTTGTGAGTGTTTATGTTTATCTAATTTCAATCATATTAAAAATAAAATTAAAATAGTAAATAAAAAGATTAAATAACATTAAAAAAAAGCCATTGAACTAACTGCAACAATCATATTAAAAAAAAGAGTCATTGAACAAATTACAATCACATCACATTTTTCACATAATAAAATAAATAAATGAAAAAAAACTATTAACTACAATCAAATTAAAAAAAAAATCATTCAACTAATTATAATAAAAAAATTATGATAATTATAATTATATTTTTCTCTTTGTGAGGGTTTATATTTATCTAATTTCAATCATATTAAAAAATCAAAAATAAAATTAAAATAGTAAATAAAAAGATTAAATAACATTAAAAAAAGCATTTAACTAATTACAACAATCATATTAAAAAAAAGAGAACCATTGAACAAACTACAATCACATCACATTTTTCACATAATAAAATAAATAAATGAAAAAAAAGAATTATTAAACTAAACTACAATTACATCACATTTTTCACATAATAAAATAAATAAATGAAAAAAAAAACTGTTAAACTAACTACAATCACATTTTAAAAAAAAAAATTACTCAACTAATTATAATCAAAAAATTATAATTTGATTTTTTAACTAACTTCAATCACAATTTTTTTTATGCGCTATTTAATTACAATATTAAAACAGTAAACAAAAGGAAAAGTCAAGAAGGAGAAAACAAAAACAAGACTTACTATTTGCATACGTGGTCACTGAAATTGAAAATGTAGAAGTGAGAAGTCAAGAAGAAGAAAACAAAAAGGAGACTCACTGTTTGCAATAGATATGTGAAAAGTTAAAAAGAGTGTGTGTATTGGAGAAGTTAAAAAGACTTGAAAAAATTTAATAAGTGTTCAGTTTTTTTTTTTTTTCAAAAAAATCAAAAAAATTAATGTTCAGCTATTGGAACTCCCACAAAACTTGTGGGTTAGAGATAGAAATAAATAAATAGATAGATATAGATATTTATATTTGTATTAAAAAAAATTTAATATGTAAATTATTGGTTTTGGAAAATGTACTACAGTAATTATGAGAGAAGTCAAAAAGTGTTGTGTGTTGAACCAAGTTAATAAATGCTGAGATTAATTTTTTTTTTAAAAAAAACAAAAAATTAGAAAATTAAGATTGACATATTGAAGCTTCCACAAGCTTTGGGGGTTAAAAACCCCATTTTACTTAATATATAGTATAGATATAGATATATAGATATAGATTTTTATTAATTTCTAAATATTCAATTTAAAGAGCAATTATGCATATTCAATATGCTCGATTATTTTGCAATAAGAAAAAAAAATTATACAGAAAAAGAAAACGCTTTAGTCATGAAAATCGCATTATACGGTGGTAGTAATTTTTCATATTTTTTTGTACAAATAAAAATCTGTATTAATTGGAACTAAAGAAAAATATTTTAAAATGTAGAGTATAAAGTATGTTGCACATTGAATAAAATTTTTATAATTCCACTAGAGATCCCAATATGAAATTAATAATCTCATGACTCACAACCAAGAGAGATTAATCTCATTTAATTCGGTTCGTTCAAACAAACATAGCTTTGAGAGTTGAGAAGAAAAAACTTACATCCACCTAAAACATTTTTGCAAGTCGTAAATTGTAAGAAATATAAATATACCCAAACAAAAAGAAGAAATAAAAATACTTTCAGTTCAAAACCCATTGATTAAAACTTAAAAAACACTGCTTCTAGCAACATCATCCAGTGAGAAACCATTTCCCTAATAACTTTAGTCAAAGCATACTAACAACTTACATTAGGGATTACCAGGACATCAATAACATCATCATTCACAAGCAACCACCACCTCCTGTTTGCCAACATTTCGACCAGAGAAAAGCCCAATAAGAGCTGCTGGTGCACTCTCTAGGCCTTCAGCTACGTCTTCCACATATGTGATTTTTCCTTCTTTTATGCGGGGGAGGATCATTTCAATAAACTTCGGATACAGGTGATAGTAATCAAAAACTAGAAATCCTTCCATTCGGACACGTTTCGTGATAAGACAGAACAAGTTGTGTACACCTTCGTGTTGTTCAAGGTTGTACTGTGAGATCATACCACACACAGCAATGCGACCGTTTAGTCTCATGTTGACAAGTACTGCATCAAGCATCTTTCCTCCAACATTCTCAAAGTAAATATCGATGCCATTGGGAAAGTACCTGGCAGAAGTTTAAACAGAGGTGTAGAGAATGCGGATATTTAACTTGAAAATTTGAGATTATTAAAAAAAAAAAAACTACCTAAAAGGTATTCCACTCGACCATGGATTTTTAATTTATTTATAGTTGAGAGGAGACGGCTTTATCAAGTAATCTCTTGTAACTTTTTTGATTATAGTGAATATAGTAGGAGCTCTAGTTATGGGATGAACTACATAAATCTTTGTATTCTTCATGTGTGCGTCTGTTTTATTTTTGTCGTGCGTTTGTTGTTTTGTGTTCTACATTTCACCAATCCTGGCTAGGTGTTTTGGATTCCTATTTTTTTTAGTGCTGTTACGTATTTCTCTACAAGAAAATGAAATGCTCACCTTTTCAGAACTGCTTCCAAGTCCTTCTCCTCTTTATAGTTAAAAGCTTCATCAAACCCAAATTTGTTCTTCAACAGATCAACCTTAAGTAGACAAATAGTAAAAGAAAGAAACAAAAGAAAAAAAAATAGAAGAGAGTCAGTAACCATGCCTGCTCTGACCCAGCTTAATATACTAGGCTAAAATTTCTAAATTTGTGACGGCTCTGCAAACATGCCAGTTAAGAAAAAGGTGGAAGATCACATACATTGTGCAAACTAATATACTCTGACTCTATTAGCAGCCACTTACTGGTTATTTGAACATTGATGGACATGTGGAGGGGCGCTTACCTTTTCTTTGGTTCCAGCACTTCCAACAACATAACATCCTAATAACTTTGCAAACTGGCCAACAAGCTGACCAACAGCTCCAGATGCAGCTGAAATGAAAACATAGTCTCCTTGTTTAGGAGAGCATATCTCAAAAAAACCAACATAGGCCGTCATACCAGGCATACCTACAAGTATAAATTCAAAGCAACCAATTGAGCATCCAATGTAGCCACAACAACAACAACAGCAACAACAACAACAACAAAAAAGAGTAGAATTCGATAAAAACACGTGTTCTGCACCTTGAGTGCAACCATCAAACTACCAGAAATTAAATCAATCAATAGCTACAGAAATATCCTATTGTTTGCAATAAAGTTCATACTTGGACCTTAATGTTGGATTGAGGTCATCAGCTCCTTTTGTTGTAATAGACTAGGAAATTCTAAAGAAGTGATCAAATACTACTGTAGGAGTTACACTGTGTTGCTATAATTACAATTTTCTCTTGATAGGCAGTTGTTACAATTTATAATGAAGCTGTGTACAGACTATGAAGCACCAACACTCAAAATCATGTGTCATAGTGGTGTCAGACATGCCGGGGACACGTATAGGACATGCTAGCTGGCGTGTCCCTTTATGTAATTAATTTGTTCTTTAGTGCTTTTGAGAGATGTTGTGTGTTGAATGTTTATTATTTTTTGTTTAGATTTAAATAATTAATAATAAATCATCCATAAAAAAGACATAAACGATAAAAGTTAACTTAAGAATGGAAATTTTTTAAATATTGAATTAGTGTTAGTTTTTGTTAATTTTGATTGTTTGAGAATGCAAAAATAATCTATATAATAAATAAACATATATAAAAAAATATTTTTTTCCATTGCCATGTCCATGTCCGTGTCCGTATTTGTGTTCGAGAAAAAAAGAAGAAGAAAGATTAGGTTGGTATATTCAATCTAATTAGTGGAAACTACTAGTCCAAAAATAAGGAAGCTATTCATTAAAACATAGTAAAACATAAAGAGAGTTTCATGTATCAAAAAAAAAATCTATGTTCTTGTGTGTGTGTGTGTGTGTGTGCGTGAGAGAGAGAGAGAGAGAGAGAATCTTCCAATGCCACATTGCAAATTTCAATTTTAAGACACCAACAGGATCCATAAATTTATCAAGTGTAGTTACAAGTTACCCACTCTTCAATATTGGACCTAACGAAGCACTACTGCAAGCTCATTTGTTCCTTCAAGTGTCAAGATAGTTCTCAGAATGATTGTTCTTGTAATATATTAAATGATCCCCTTGGCGATTTCATTTAGTATAATTGTTGGGGCCCTCAAAGTTAGATAAAAATAAGTAAAACGAAGAAAGCTTCTTTAACCTTCCATGTCCTGATAACCTCCTCAAGCAATAATTTGTGCAAGAATAAAATTATTCTTGTAATTAAAAGGAAAAAAAAAAGATATGTAAGAGAATCACTTATTGCGCTTGCAATAATTGAAGCAAACAAATTAAATAAACTTACCAAGGATTCCTGTATAATAAGAAAGAGGTACATCTGTATTTTGAATTTTAAATACGCTCTCTGGCTCTGTAATGACGCTATACTCTTCCCATCCAGTTCTTCCCCAAACCAAGTCACCTTTCTTAAAGTTTGGATGTCCAGAATCCAAAACTCTAGCCACTCCACCTCCAGTTATAGGCTGCCCAAAAACATTAACAAGAGAAGTCACTTGAAATCAAAAAAAGAAAAAAGAAAAGTCACTCATTCAAGCTTGTGATTTCTCAAAAGACCACACAAATTCCTAAATATTGTAGCTAAAATGAGGTTGAGGGAACAAAAAGAATAAGAGGAAGGCCAAGCATACAAGTTGATTCAATAAAAAGAAAACTGTGCCCTCGATTTAACTGTGATACAACATTGGAAAGACCTGAGAATTAGAAGATGTTGACTACACTAGTTGGAACAATTAGGTTGATACGTGGTCTAAAAAGTTGCAGATAAAAAAAAAAAAAAGGCCTTTTGAAAAACCCATCTTAAAAGTCCTTGCAAAAATCTAAGGGCAAACTTCACTTTACCCCTTGTAGTGGTTTACTGCCAAACATTTAAAAATAACCACATAACTCCCACGTGTTTTGTGAACGAAAATGCACTGTTAATTTTTCCGTCAAAGAAGATAGAAGGTGAGAGTCACACACCCTGGAGAGAATAGGTTAATTTTAAAGATGAAAATATCCTCTCTATATCTTCAAATTTACAAAAAATGCCATTTCTTCCATTTTTCTATTGTTTCTCTCTCTACACCTTTCTTCCTCAACCATTAGCACATCCTCGCACCAGTTCTTATTCTTCTACTCCTCCTCCATTTGCACAGCTCTGCCTCATCAGTTTGCAAATCCCTAATAATAATTAATTTTTTTCACCATTACCATAACAACAATAAATCCTTCACTAGTTATATATATATATATATAGAACTTCTCCCACAACAATTTCTCCAGTTCGATAACCTAAACCAGACAATTTTCAGTCTTCAATTCCACTTGCTTTCTTGGCAACCCTTTTCTCATAATTATCACAGAATGTTGTGGAGAAGGAAAGTATGAATTATAGCCTAAAGTCTCTCCTTCTCTAGCAAATCCAAATTAATTATGCAAACAACTCATGCTTGATTTGATATGATATTGTTGAAATCTTGGGATTATTTACTGTTGTTATTTCCTTTCTCATATGGTTGTAATTCTATATATATTAGAGTGCTCTGTTTTTTTTTTTTTTTTTTGATAAATATATATTAGAGTGCTCTGTTTTGTAATTCCTGGTGTGTTTTTCTTCAAATTTTCTGTCTTCACAGAATAATATATATATATATATATATATATATAGTAAGGAAGCATCACTGGAGCCCAGAAAAAAATGAAAAAAAACTGATGATGGTTGGGGATGGAAGAAGAGACGACAGGGATGGGAGATGGGGTGGCAGCAATGGTTGGAGATGGGAGGGGACGCTCGGTGATAGTCGGGGACTGGAAAGGAGACGATGGTGACAGTCAAGGATGGCAGAGGAAGCAACGGCGATGGTCTGTGAGGGAGGGAAAAGGGTGGCTGGTCATGGTGATGAAGATGAGGTCTTACTAAAGAGAGGAAGAAGACAAGGGCAAAAAGGTCAATTCATATGTTCTATTAATAGATATTAGTGTGCATTTTGGTCCACAAATCACATGAGGTTATGTGGCTATTTCCAAACGTTAGGGGAGTAAACCACACATCACCCAAATCCTAGGGGATATAGTGAAGTTTGCCCAAAATATAATCATCAAGGAATTAGTGTTTTTTCAGTTACTGTGAAGTTTGGACTCATGTCAAAGTCATAAAATAACTCTGGAAATAAGACCTTTGCAGAATGTTTGCAATGCCTAAAAGGGCATAACTAAGACAAATTCATACTTGAGCCCGGAGCAAAAAGTAAGAAAATAAATGAAAATGAAGAAAAATCAAAATCCATTTATTCACCTCCACGCAAACACACAAAAAATTGAACATTATGAAAAATTATTGGCTGAATGAACAAACAGAATTTCTAGAGATGCTTCGGAAATTATGTCACATCATCAAAATAGAAAGATGTAAGATCATCTAAGAACATCTCTAATCCTTCATCAAATTCAAATTTGATGAGATAATAACCAAAAAGTATGCTCCAATCATTTTTTTAAATTTGTATCAAATAAAGGTAGAGGCAAAGTTTTCCTCAAATCAAGGATGAATTAAATCCTCGACCAAATTCTCAACATTCATATTTTTACTCAAATTTGATAAAAATTATAAAGAAAGTAAGGATTGGAGATTATTTTCTTTCATCAAAAATGGTTTTTTTGGATAAGTTTGGAATTTTATTAAAAAGATTTGATTTGATGAAAAAAAGAGAGAGTAAGGATTGAAATATCCCATGTCATATCAAACTTTTATTCAAATTTTCACTCAAATTTGATTGGAGAGAGAGACAGAGAGGGGACTGGATGGAGATGCTCTAATAAATATTCAACATAGTTAGAACTCTTAAAAAAAAAAAAAAAAAAAAAAAAAAAAAAAAATTTGGGAATCGTACAAAATATCTGTGATGATACCCTAAATTCTAAACATGGTGAGACTGGTTTGCGGAATTGGAGAGCAATTTGAGAGTTTGTTACAACAGTTTTGTAATTCCCCTAATTTTCAAGAGCTTTACATTATTATCCAGATCATCCCATCAAATAGAAAACAAGAAAAAGGACGTCATCAACAATTGGGATCATGATAAAAACCCACAAATATAAAATTCAACATATCCACTCCTTCAATTCCATTAAAATAATGGTAAATTATAAACAAGTTCTCTAAATTTTATTTAAATTACAAATTATTCCTGTGATTCTAAAAATTATATGTCCCAAGATTTTTAATTTTATAACAAATAGGTCATTTTATTAATAAATTATCAAGTTAATTAACAGCTTTTTATATTGTTAAAATTTTATTTCAATTAATAATTCAGATAATTTTATTATTGAATAGGTGAACAGAAAGAAATTTCACTTTTTCAATTAATTTGTTAAAATAATTATTCAGAACTTGAAACGAGGCAAAAGGACATCAACCGACAGTCCTCCTCTAGGGTATTACCAAAAACGAGTCAAGATACCCTCCTTGATTTTTTACTTGCGGGGCTATTAGATCCACTTTTAAGCTCAATTTTTATAATTCGAACCATTTATATTTTAAAATTTGTTAATTATATCATACTTGTAAAAAATTAAACTGATCAGATAGAAAAAAGTATGTGTTCGGATCATTGAATTAAAAATCATTTTTCAAAAAATTTAATAAACAGCTTTTGGAATGCATATTTTTAATATCCAATCAATTTAATTTTTTACAAATATAATATACTTAACAAATCTAACGGTTCGGATTATCGAAATTAAGCCTAAAATGGTCCAATTACCCATCAAGTAAGAAGCCAAGGAAGGGATCGTGATTCACCAAAAACACCCCCAATTTCATCAAACAATCTAGATCTTCCAATCAAATGCTTCTCAATATAATACACATACATACATACATATATATATGTATATGTATATAGTTTCAGAATTGACTTACAGAACCAGGAGTGAAGGGCTCAACGTAGCTCTCTTCCAACTTCCTCATGCGACCACGCATGTAAGGATCGCAAGACAAGTAGAGATTCTTGACCAGAATGGCGTTCTTCGAATCCTCTGGAAGCTTGAGACGAATGGTACCATTCTTCACCACCATGTCCGACTCTTTGGGGAAACCACTCACGTACTCCTTCAGAATGATCTGTTTGTTGCTCACTTCCTCTCCCACCACCGCCATAGCGCTCTCTCTCTCTCTCTCACAAACACAATGGAAAACCCTAGAGAGATTTGATGATATAGATATATATATAGATATAGATATATAAGCGTGTATGTAGGTCCCTGTGTGACTCATCACTGAACTGTCAACCGTTTCTAAAGCCGATCTCGCATTTTCTTCAATTTTCACGTTTTTTTTTTTAAACTTTTTTTATTATTATTATATTCCATTTTCACGTTAATAATGTGCTTTGAGTGCAAAAAAGCGAAATGCTCTTCGTGTGCAATACGCAAAATGATTGACAGTTATAAATTTGGAGCTATAGAGGATGTGGGCCTCATTATTTATTTGGTGTGATGTTATTTTAATTTTTTTATTTTACTTTATCATATCAATAGAGTTCTGATTAGAACTCTATTATTAGAGTTTTAAATATTTTACTGTGCAATACCCACACTAAAAAATTACATATATTGAATATAAATTTACATTAATTTTATTTAATTTATATATTTTTGTAAGATAATTTATATGAATTTATAAAAATTTATGTAATTTTATGTTAAGATTTTATACATACCAAAAAATTATCTTACAAAAAAATAAAATCAAATATGAGTTAAAAAAAAATAAAATCAAATAAAATGTGACTGGTATAGGTTTGATTACCTAACCTTTAAAAGAATATTATATTTATAGTGCACGTATGAAAATTATTTTAAGGAATACTTTTTCATAAATTTTTTTTTACCTATTTATATTTTATTTAGTTCATATTATTTTCTTATATTCCAATAAATTTTATAAGTGATATAATTATCAAAATATCCCTAATAATATTTACATTTATAGTGTGAATGTTATGTAATGTGAATGTTCACACCGTCAATGTGAATATTCACGTTGTAAAATATGAATGTTCACATCACCAAATTGCTAATCGTTCAAAAAATATTTATAAGGGTAGAAATGTCCGTAAAATATTTTAAATATGAGAATTAGGATTTGATAGATCAAATGTTCAAATAATAGGACTTATTAGAATAAAAGAATATCTTATGAACTAATTGGGATACAAACATTTAAAAAAAAAAATTCTAATAGATCTTCCTTATTTTAAATTAGATTATGCTATAGCTATTATTATAATTAACTGAGGTAAAGGTAAAATATATGTATAATAATAATTAAGGTAATCATAGGCTTGGTAGGATGATAATTATCAAAAAAAAAAAAAAAATGAAAAAGTCTAGAACCTTAGACATATTCATTCAGGATTTTTTGGGCGGTTACTTGTATGATAGAGATTAATTATATAATGTGACGTCTATAGGGTGGGTATTTGTACAGTAGAGATTAAATTTATATAGTATTATATTTATAAGAAAAATAAATCTGAATAAAAAAATAATAATTTTAAATAATTTTTTAGTGAATGATTTCCCTATATTTGTAGTATTACCAAAAAATAAATAAGCTTGGTAGAATGATAATTTAGGAACATTTTGGAAAAATGAATATAAACCAGCTTTTTGCTTATAAAGTCAGCTTTTTTGAGCAACAAACCATTTGGAAAGATAGATATAATCAACCTGAGAAATTATCAAAATGCCCTCACTTTTTTTTTTAGTAAAATGATAATTTTAAAAATATGCACAAGAATAAAATGAGAATTTTATAATTTTTATAAGTGACATCATATTATAATAATTTCAAAAAAAAAAGTTTAAAAAAATATTTATTTAACACTTTTCATTTATAAAAAAATAAAAAAAAATCTTAAAATAAACCAAAAAAAAATATTTTTCATCTTCCCAAAACTTCCCTTATTTTGAGGACCGAACAATGTGTGGATGGAACGCTCAAAAAAAAAGGAAAAAAAAAAAAAAAGGACTGTGTGGATGGCCGATAGAGGATGTGCCAAATGTATTGTTACGACTTGTATCTTGGCGCAACCCCCACCCCCCAAAGTTTATAGTGAAAATTAAGTTTGTATAATGTGAAATTTATATATAAAATAAATCTTAATTATAAGATAATAATTGTGAATAATTAAGTCTGAATTCATAGTATTACTATTAAAAAAAAATATAGAAAATGACAAACTTTTAATAGAGAGTTTAGTCCAGAAGAAAAGAAAAAAAAAATTTGCTTCAAAAGACTATCTATTAAGAACTTATTCATATTTACATTATTCTAAACATATTAATTTTTGTCACTTTATATTTTAGTCAAAAAATTAAAAAATTATTAAAATAATATATTTTCAAATTAACCCATAATATTATTTTAAATAGCATCCAAATAACTTATCCTGAACCAGGAGGCCACCCAACCCAAAAGAAATGCTCAGTGCCGGCTTTGGATACAGCCGGCAGTTTTGGACCCTTATAAATTAATTGGGAAAAGGATCAAAAAAACTTTGAAAAAATATTATCAAAAGGGCTCCTAAAAAACAAAAAACTTATCGATATAGCGAATTGTTTAAAATTAATTGATGGTTGTTTTCTAAATGTATGAATTGTATATAAAATATTATTAATCATAGTTATTACTTACAAATTGTTTATGGAAAAAAGAAACATTTTAAATTTGAAATTTATTAAATCATGCATTTAGTGACGCATACCACAAGACAGATTAAATGAGTTTGGTTGATGAGTTGATTAAAACAATTTGATTAGTAATTTTATAGTTAAAAATTCAAAAGTTTAAAAAATTTAAATAAAATTTGAATTATCAACTAGTCTGATTCTGTCAAAAAGTGATTCAAAAATCAATTGATATTAAAATTTTACTTTGGAGCGTTATATGTATGTATGTATAAGAGCCTTCATATTTTTTTTTTTTTTTTTTATCTTAAGAGGTTTCATATTAGAAACTTGTTTTGGACCCCAGAAAAGGGTTCCATTCTTATTATTATTATATAATAAATATTACTTTATTATGCACTTTTATTTTTATTTTACTGTTTTTTAACTTATTATATAATAAATGCTACTTTATTATGCACTTTTATTTTTATTTTACTATTTTTTAACATAAGATTACTCCTTAATACTTTTAGTTTAAGGTCCTATCATATCATCATATTCATAAAGACAAACCTCATGTGCCAATACTATGTGAGAATTGCTATACATTACTTGATTTTTATTATTATTTTATAGGAGTATTACCCTCGAGTAATTTTAATTTTATTATATATTTACGAAAAAATTAACAATTTTAATTATTAATATTTATAAATATTTTCATTAATTTGTAATTATTTTTTTAAATTTTTACTGATGTGATATTTCATCTATTTTACGTCACCAATTAATTTCTTAACAATGAACTCTAAATATTCAATTTAAAGAGAAATTATTCATATTCAATTTGTTTTTATTTATTTTACAATAAAGAAAAACAATTTTATATATGTAATAAAATTTATAATAAAAAAAGAAAACACTTTAGTTTAGTCATAAAATACAATTCTAGAGTGATTGTAATTTTTTATATTTTTTTGTGCAAATAAAGATGTATTAATTGAAGCTATAGAAAAACATTTTCAAAAGTAGTATAAAGTATGTTGCGAATTGAATAAAATTCTGTTAATTCCACTAAACCAATCTAAATTTGGGATGGGAGACCAATTCAAATATGGAATAGGGTACAATATTCTAAGACTCACAGCCTTAGGGATGTTAATCTCATTTCATTCAGTCGCTTAAACAAAGAAAGTTTTTAAACGTTGACGGTTGGAAGAAATATAAATACCCATACAAAACTAAGAAATATAAATACTTTCAGTTCAGGGTATATAATAAGGCCCAGGGTGCTAATCCTAGTGATAAAAATTAAATCAAGATTAAATATTGTAGTTATTTTTAGAGACTTTTTACAGAAATTTATTCAGTCTTGATTCGTCTTTTAATAGTAGAAATTCTTTTACTATAATTAATGATAGATTGACCGGAAGCGATTGATAATAATACTCTTAAACGATTGAATTCTTCTTCTAAATCAGATATATATTGCAAATTATCATTAATTTCAATATATCAAAAATTAAAAGTATAATAAATAAACATCACACTCATATCTATTAAACTGAAAGTACAGAGTAATGAAGAAACTTGCAAGAGATCACAAACTTGGAAACAAATAGGCAAAGCATATATAGTTCGTCACACTTATCTTCACACTCACACTTATCTTTAGACTCACACTCGCACTCGCACTCGCACTCGCACTCGCATGTACTCGCACTTCCTTGGCACTCATACATACATTGATTAAAACTTAAAAAACCTTTTTCTAGCAACATCATCCCAGTAAGAAACCAGTACAACAAAAATACATTTTAGTGACACTATATTAGTGGTATGTTTTTAAAAAATGTCACAAAAAGAATATTTGGTGGCATGTTTTAGAAAAATGTTACAGAGCTACAAACATACAAGGCTCTAGTGGCATTTCAATAAAGAAGTGCCACGTCACTATAACAAAAATGTGATTTAATAGCATCAATTTATGACATTTTATAAAAGAATGGCACAAGAAATTGTTTTAATGACATTTATGCTACTAAACTTTAGTAGTAATGGAATTTTTTAAAAATGTCACTAAACTAGATAGATGTAAGTTACTTTTTATGGCATTAAGTGAAAAGTGTCATAGACAAATATTTTATGGCATTTTGAGAAATGTCAATAAACCAAAAATTTCCAAGCTATCTAATGTCATTTTTTGAAAAAATAAAAAATGTCAAATTGAACCGCTTGACCTTTGTTTGCTAGCTCAATGGTTTCTTCAAGAATTCTGAATGTGCTACAAACAAAAGCGGTGGAGACTCTAGCTTCAACGTGTGGCTATTGCCTCTTCTCTGCCTTCTATCTTGTCTAAAAGAAATTGCACAGATATGTGTATGTATTCCATGTGATTGTAGGAGAAGACGTAAAATTGATCTCTAAGATGTGGCTATGGTTTTGCCCTAAAATCTGTAGATATAATACAGATAATTGTGGGAATTGGTTGGACCTCCAAATTGGACAAGCAGTGTCCATGTGCTTTGTATCAGATGCTCAGATGTAGAAAATTATATATATAAAGCTCTTCATTCTACAATTAGGTGTCATCTGCATGAAACCAAAAAATCTGGTATGTTCTCCTCTGTCTCATCCTATCATCAATGATGCATTTGATTCTATTTTCTGCCATACATTCATACTCTTGTTTTATTCATATTTGGTTCCCTTTAAAATTGGCCTACCATGTGTTGGCCAATATGTCTAAACCATAAAACATTTCATAATAGGGCAAAATGTAATAAATTAGCATTAACCGTAACTGGTAATTGTCATAAGAAAATTCCATTGGTTAGTAATGTAGGTATCCGCATAGATCCTCACTACTCATCAATTATTATTGGAATTTTTTTTGTTGGGACATATTCATATATTTGTTGTTGGGATGCCTATTATGTTTCTTTATGGTTGAGATGTTTTCATGCCTACATTGAGATTGGTTGGAAATGGGAACAACAGTTGCATGTTATTTTCTCATTCTCTGATGAATGGCTTTCTTACATCTATTTTTTTTTTTTTTGTAACTTGAAAAACAACGAGCGATGAAATCATTGCCTCTTATTCTCTGGCTTGACTATTATTGCATTAAAATTGAAAACTAATGTGATTCAAGATTTAGTGATTCTCGGTAATCAACAAACACTATAGCGTAATTATGGGTGATCTTGTTGAAGTGCCACTGTGATCTATATACAATTTTTATTGACTTTGTGATCAGATAATTTCTTAAACCACTTTACTAATCTTTATTCTTCAAACATCCAGAGTGTAGGAGGGCTCACCACATGGTTTCTAATTCTAAATCAGTTGTTGATTTCATAAAAGGTTCATCACGGGTTCGTTTTTCCTGGATTTCACTTGGATGGATTGAAGTTAAGAAATTCAGAGTTAGAGCAATGATAGTATGTATCAAATAATTATCTTTTCATTTGAACTCGCAGATTAATTAAAAATTATTTCATATTAAGTCATGTTTATTGCAACCTTATAGGATGAAATGAATGAGATGACAACTTTAAATGTAAATTTATCAAATCAAGGCCCAAATGATACATTTGGACAAGTGATGGGTAAAGAAAAACATGGACGAGTTCGCATGTATGGAATAAGTGTCTTCCCGTCTAATTTATGGAGAGATACATGTGGTCATAAAGCAAACCAAGACACAACAATGGATGCTATGGAAGCTAAAAAGTTAGAGCTAAGGTCCAAAGTTTCCATGTTGAGCATGCTCCGAATAACTTGACAAGGACATTTAACCAGGTAAATTTTTTAATAGAATTTATAAGTTATTAGTGTTTTCCCACATATATATGTGTGTGTGTGTGTTTGTAAAATTAATTAGTTTATATTTGGTTAGGTCATAACAGCTTCTAGCCCTTTTGACATGGCAGCTTGACATCAAGTATGGCTCTTGGAAATGAGATTGATTGGAAATGTCCTATTTATTATGAAATTAAAAATTTTAAATACATAATATAATTCTTAAAATCACAAGAGTCAATTTATAATTTAAGTAAATTTTAGGAGTGTGTTTGTGATTTATCTTTTAAAATATATATCAAATAAAATATATTTTAAAAAATTAATTATCGAACGTCAATAATTGTTTTCATCTCGTAAATCGTGAGGGCCACCGAAGCCCAAACAACAGGAGATAATGGCGGGGCCGCAAGAAGTCAGCATCTGATAAGCCAGTTGAGCTGTGTATGGGGTGTCCACAAAGAAAAAGTCTGTATTTTCATTATCATATAATGACTTTTTTACTCGTCAGCTCCTATGATATCACATCCACAAGGACAAAACCTAGTCTGCCTGTTCTTGGAAAGTGGGTTTGGAGGTTTTTTTTTTTTGAATTAAAATAGTCATAAAAAATAAAATAAAATTTTTAATTTAATAAGATAAAACATCACATTTAATTTATAATCATTATATTATTTTTTTCACAAAAAAATCAAAAAGTCAAAAACCCTTTCCAAACTTTTTAATCCTAAATTAAAATCATCAAAAAATTTAAAAAAAATTAAAAAATCAACCTATTCCCAAACCAAGCCAATGTGCGACAGTGACTAGAATTTTTGTTATTATTTTATGTTGACAGCCATACTGCATTATACTATTTATTTTCATTAATTTCTAAATATTCAATTTAAAGAGCAATTATGAATATTCAATTTGCTTGATTATTTTGCAATAAGAAAAAAAAAATTATATAGAAAAAGAAAACACTTCAGTCATAAAAATAGCATTATATAATGGTTGTAATTTTTAATATTTTTCTGTTCAAATAAAAATATATAGAGTATAAAGTACGTTGCAAATTGAATAAATTGTTTACAATTCCACTACACTAATCTAAATTTGGGATAAGAGACCAATTCCAATATGAAATTAATAATCTCATGACTCACAGCCAAGAGAAGTTAATCTCATTTAATTCGGTTAGTCCAGACAACCATAACTTTGAGAGTTGAGGAGAAAAAACTTACATCTACCTAAAGCATTTTCACAAGTTGAAAATTGTAAGAAATATAAATATACCCAAACATTTTCACAAGTTGAAAATTGTAAGAAATATAAATATACCCAAACAAAAAGAAGAATGAAAATACTTTCAGTTCAAAACCCATTGATTAAAACTTAAAAAACACTGTTTCTAGCAACATCATCCCAGTGAGAACCCATTTCCCTAATAACTTTAGTCAAAGCATACTAACAATTTACATTAGGGATTACCAGGACATCAATAACATCATCATTCACGAGCAACCACCACCACCACCTGTTTGCCAACATTGCGACCAGAGAAAAGCCCAATAAGAGCTGCTGGTGCACTCTCTAGGCCTTCAACAACGTCTTCCACATATGTGATTTTTCCTTCTTTTATGTGGGGGAGGATCATTTCAAGAAACTTGGGATACAGGTGATAGTAATCAAAAACTAGAAATCCTTCCATACGGACACGTTTTGTGATAAGACAGAACAAGTTGTGTACACCTTTGGGTTGTTCAAAGTTGTACTATGAGATCATACCACACACAGCAATGCAACCGTGGAGTCTCATGTTGACAAGTACTGCATCGAGCATCTTTACTCCAACATTCTCAAAGTAAATATTGATGCCACTGGAAAAGTACCTGACAGAGGTGTAGAGAATGAGGATATTTAACTTGAAAAATTGAGATTAAAAAAAAAATCCTACCTAAAAGGGTATTCTGCTCGACCATGGATTTTTAATTCATTTATAGTTGAGAGGAGACGCCTATCTCAAGTAATCTCTTGTAACTTTTCTGATTAAAGTGAAAACTGTAGCAGCTCTAGTTATGGGATGAACTACATAAATCTTGTATTCTTCTTGTATTCTTCATGTGCCTGTTTTATTTTTGTCGTGCGTTTGTTCGTTTTGTGCTCTACATTTCACCAATCTTGGTTAGGTGTTATGGGTTCCTAATTTTTTTAGTGCTGTTGTATTTCTCTACAAGAAAATGAAATGCTCACCTTTTCACCTTTTCAGGGCTGCTTCCAAGTCCTTCTCCTCTTTATAGTTAAAAGCTTCATCAAACCCAAATTTGTTCTTTAACAGATCAACCTTAAGTAGACAAATAGTAAAAGAAGGAAACAAAAGAACAAAAAATAGAAGAGAGTCAGTAACCATGCCTGCTCTGACTCAGCTTAATATACTAGGCTAAAATTTCAAAATTTGTGACGGCTCTGCAAACATGCCAGTTAAGAAAAAAGTGTAAGATCACATACACTGAGCAAACAATATACTTCTGACTCTATTAGCAGCCACTTACTAGTTATTTTAAAATTAATTGACATGTGGAGGGGCGCTTACCTTTTCTTTGGTTCCAGCACTTCCAACAACATAACATCCTAATAACTTGCAAACTGGCCAACAAGCTGACCAACAGCTCCAGATGCAGCTGAAATGAAAACATAGTCTCCTTGTTTAGGAGAGCATATCTCATAAAAACCAACATAGGCTGTCATACCAGGCATACCTACATAGAAGTATAAATTCAAAGCAACCAATTGAGCATGCAATGTAGCCACAATAACAAAAAAAAAAAAAAAAAAAGTAAGAAGAAAAAAAAGAGAGAGAGTAGAATTCGATAAAAACACGTTTTCTGCACCTTGAGTGCAACCATCAAACTACCAGGAATAAAATCAATCAATAGCTACAGAAATATCCTATTGTTGGCAATAAAGTTCATACTTGGACCTTAATGTTGGATTGAGGTCACCAGCTCCTTTTGTTTTAATAGACTAGGAAATTCAAAAGAAGTGATCAAATACTACTGTAGGGGTTACACTGTGTTGCTATAATTACAATTTTCTCTTGATGGGCAGTTGTTACAATTTATAATGAAGTTGTGTACCGACTATGAAGCACCGACCCTCAAAATCATGTGTCGTAGTGGTGTCAGACATGCCAGGTACACGTAGAGGACATGTTAGCTGGCGTGTCCCTTTAAGTAATTAATTTGTTCTTTAGTGCTTTGAGAGATGTTGTGTGTTGAATGTTTATTACTTGTTGTTTAGATTTAAATAATTAATAATAAATCATCCATAAAAAAGACATAAACGATAAGAGTTAGCTCAAGAAAGGAAATTTTTTAAATATTGAATTAGTGTTAGTTTTTGTTAATTTTGATTGTTTGAGAATGCAAAAATAATCTACATAATAAATAAACATATATAAAAAAATTAATTTTTTCTATTGCCATGTCCATGTCCATATTTGTGTTCGAGAAAAAAAAAGAAGAAAGATTAAGTTGGTATATTCAATCTAATTAGTGGAAACTGCCAGTCCAAAAATAAGAAAGGAACTATTCATTAAAACATAGTAAAATATAAAGGGAGTTTTATGTATAAAATAAAAAATAAAAAAATCTATGTTCTTGTGTGTGTGTGTGTGTGTGTGTGTGTGAGAGTGAGAGAGAGAGAGAGAGAGAGAGAGAGAGAGAGAATCTGCCAATGCCACATTGTAAATTTCAATTTTAAGACACCAACAGGATCCATAAATTTATCAAGTGTAGTTACAAGTTACCCACTCTTCAATATTGGACCTAACAAAGCACTACTGCAAGCTCATGCGTTCCTTCAAGTGTCAAGATAGTTCTCAGAATGATTGTTCTTGTAATATATTAAATGATCCTCTTGGTGATTTCATTTATTATAATTGTTGGGCCCCTCAAAGTTAGATAAAAACAAGTAAAACGAAGAAAGCTTTAACCTTCCATGTCTTGATAACCTTCTCAAGCAGTAATTTGTGCAAGAATAAAATTATTCTTGTAATTAAAAAAGAAAAAGAAAAAAGATGTGTAAGACAATCACTTATTGCGCTTGCAGTAATTGAAGCAAACAAGTTAAACAAACTTACCAAGGATTCCTGTATAATAAGAAAGAAGCACATCCGTATTTTGAATTTTAAATACGCTCTCTAGCTTTGTAATGACGCTATACTCTTCCCATCCTGTTCGTCCCCAAACTAAGTCACCTTCCTTAAAGTTTGCATGTCTAGAATCCAAAACTCTAGCCACTCCACCTCCAGTTATAGGCTGCCCAAAAACATTAACAAGAGAAGTCACTTGCAATCAAAAAAAAGACAAAAGAAAAAAGAAAAGTCACTCATTCAAGCTTGTGATTTCTCATAAGACCACACAAATTCCTAAATATTGTAGCTAAAATGAGGTTGAGGGAACAAAAAGGATAAGAGGAAGGCCAAGCATACAAGTTGATTCAATTTCAATAAAAAGAAATTGTGCCCCCGATTTAATTGTGATACAACATTGGAAAGACCTGCCACTTAGGAGTTATTGACTACACTAGTTGGAACAATTAGTTTGATATGTGGTCTAAAAAATTGGAGATAAAAAAAAAAAGCCTTTTAAAAAACCCATCTTAGAAGCCCTTGCAAAAATCTAAGGGCAAACTTCACTTTACGCCTTATAGTTTGGGCATGTACAGTTTATTGCCTAACATTTGAAAATAACCACATAACTCCCACGTGATTTGTGGACTAAAACGCACTGTTAATTTTTCCGTCAAAGATGACAAAAGGTGAGAGTCACACACCTTGGAGAGAGTAGGTTAATTTTAAAGATGAAAATATCCTCTCTATATCTTGAAATTTACAAAAAAATGCCATTTCTTCCATTTTTCTATTGTTTCTCTCTCTACACCTTTCTTCCTCAACCATTGGCACATCCTCTCACCAATTCTTATTCTTCTACAACTCCTCCATTTGCACAGCTCTGCCTCATTAGTTCGCAAATCCCTAATAATAATTAATTTTTTCACCATTACCATAACAACAATAAATCCGTCACTAGTTATATATATATAGAACTTCTCCACAACAATTTCTTCATTTCGATACCCTAAACTAGACAATTTTCAATCTTCAATTCCACTTCCTTTCTTGGCAACCCTTTTCTCAGAATTATCACAGAATGTTGTTGAAAAGGAAAGTATGAATTATAGCCTAAAGTCTCTCATTCTCCAGCAAATCCCAATTAATTAAGCAAACAACTCATGCTTGATTTGATATGATATTGTTGAAATCATGGGATTATTTACTGTTGTTATTTCCTTTATCATATGGTTGTAATTCTATATACATTAGAGTGCTCTGTTTTTTTTTTTTTTTTGATAAATATATATTAGAGTGCTCTGTTTTGTAATTCGTGGTGTGTTTTTCTTCAAATTTTCTGTCTTCACAGAATTATATATATATATATAGTAAGGAAGTATCAATGGAGCCTAGAAAAAAAATGAAAAAGAAAAACCGATGATGGTTGAAGAGACGACGGGGATGGGAGATGGGGTGGCAGCAATGGTTGGAGATGGGGTGGCAGCAATGGTTGGAGATGGGAGAGGAGGCTTGGTGATAGTTGGGGATTGGAGATAAGACAACGGTGACGGTTAAGGATGGCATAGGAAGCAATGGCGATGATCTATGAGGGAGGGAAAAGGGTGGCTGGTCATGGTGAGGAAGAAGACGAGGTCTTACTAAAGAAGGGTGGCTGGTCATGGTGATGAAGATGAGGTTTTATTAAAGAGAGGAAGAGGACAAGGGCAAAAAGGTCAATTCATATGTTCTGTTAACAGATATTAGTGTGCATTTTGGTTCACAAACCACATGGGGTTATGTGGTTATTTCCAAACGTTAGGGGAGTAAACCACACATGACCCAAACCCTAGGGGGTAAAGTGAAGTTTGTCCAAAATATTATCATTAGGGAATTAGTGCCTTTTCAGTTATTGTGAAGTTTGGACTCATGTCAAAGTCGAAAAATAACTCTAGAAATTAGGCCTTTGCAGAATGTTTGCAATGCCTAAAAGGGCATAACTTAGACAAATTCATATTTGAGCCTGGAGCAAAAAGTAAGAAAATAAATGAAAATGAAGAAAAATCAAAATCCATTTATTCACCTCTACGCAAAACGCACAAAAAATTGAACATTATGAAAAATTATTGGCTGAATGAACAAACATAATTTCTAGAGATGCTTCGGAAATTATGTCACATCATCAAAATAGAAAGATGTAAGATCATCTAAGAACATCTCTAATCCTTCATCAATTTTTTCATCAAATTCAAATTTGATGAAATAATGACTAAAAAGTATGCTCCGGTCATTTTTTCAAATTTGTATCAAATAAAGGTAGAGGTAAAGTTTTCTCAACATTCATATTTTTACTCTAAGTTACACGGACGCGGGTACGAGGATCGGGTGCGGGTGCGTATCTAGGGGTCAGACACTTCAAAATTAAAAATTAAGGATACGTGGGTATGTATCTAAATTTGGATACGGGTACGGGGATACGTTAAATATATATATATATATATATATATATTTTAAATATAGTTATTAAGATGAGTTATATTATATAAATAACAAATAATTGTTTTACATATATGTGTTTATTTATTTTTATTAATATATATAAGTATATATTATCTTATAAATATCTTATATGTTATACAATAATTATTATATAATATCTATATAATTTATATAATATCTATTGTATTATATAATTTTTTTTAGATGAATAATGTTACATATTATTATATTAATGTAATTTATACTATATATTATATATTAATGTAAATGTAATATGAATAATAATTTATAAAAATTATTATTATATATGATATTTTAAGAAATAATAATTAGATGTTTTTATTATATATGGTAAAAATTATAATTTATAAATTATATTATATATATTATATATCATATAAATTATATTATATATATTATATATGATCATTAAAACAAAGGTGAAGAGAGACAGAAGAGATTGAGAGACGAAGAGAGAGAGAGAAAAGCAGAGACGGGACGAAGAGAGAGAGAGAAGCAGAAACGAAGAGAGAGACGAAGACGATCGAGCTCGAGGTCGAGATCGGCAGTGGTCGAAGCCCTAGACGAAGACGATCGTGATCAATAGTGAGAGCCCTAATTGTGATCGATGATTGAAGCCAACAGTGACCAGGTTCTCTTCCTTTCTCCTCTTTCATTTCTTTGCTGTCTGTAAAGTGTCGTGTCCGAGAGAGACGAGGCAAATCCGACACAGATCTCACACCCGCACCCGTGTCGTGTCGACACGGGTACTTCGCCCCAAAGTGACGAGTCTATGTAACATAATTTTTACTCAAATTTGATGAAAATTTTAAAGAAAGTAAGGATTGGAGATTATTTTCTTTCATCAAAAATGGTTTTTTAGGATCAGTTCGGAATTTTTTTAAAAAGATTTGATTTGATAAAAAAAAGAGAGACTTAAGGATTGAAATATATCATATTAGATCAAACTTTTATTCAAATTTTCACACAAATTTGATTGAAGAGAGAGAGAGAGAGAGAGAGAGAGGACTGGATGGAGATGCTCTAATAAATATTCAACGTAGTTAGAACTCTACAAAAAAATAAAAAAAAATAATGGGAATCATACAAAATATTTGTGATGATACCCTAAATTCTAAACATGGTGAGACTAGTATGCTGAATTGGAGAGCAATTTGAGAGTTTTTGTTACAACAGTTTCATAATTCCCCCAAATTTTCAACAGCTTTATAATAATCCTCATGTGATTATTCAGTATTCTCAAAGTATGGATACGATGCTCCATAAGGTTTTGATTGGAAAAAGAAGTAAGGGCTCGCGATTTATGTTAGAATGAAAAACCACATGAAGGCTAAATAATTGGTGATTGACTTGAAATATGGCACGTATATTTCGGGATTATTAAACAATTTCCCATAATCAGCCCATCAAATAAAAAACAAGAAAAAGGACATCATCAACAGTTGGGATCAGATAAAAACACAAAAATATAAAATTCAACATATCCACTTCTTCAATTCCATTAAAATAATTATTCAGATCTTGAAACGAGGCAAAAGGACATCAACCGACAGTCCTCCTCTACAGAGTATTACCAAAAACACCCCCAATTTCATCAAACAATCTAGATCTTCCAATCAAATGCTTCTCAATATAATATACATACATATATATATATATATATATATATATATATAGTTTCAGAATTGACTTACAGAACCAGGAGTGAAGGGCTCAACGTAGTTCTCTTCCGACTTCCTCATGCGACTACGCATGTAAGGATCGCAAGACAAATAGAGATTCTTGACCAGAATGGCGTTCTTCGAATCCTCTGGAAGCTTGAGACGAATGGTACCAGTCTTCATCACCATGTCCGACTCTTTGGGGAAACCACTCACGTACTCCTTCAGAATGATCTGTTTGTTGCTCACTTCCTCTCCCACCACCGCCATAGCAACAAATCAAGCGCGCGCTCTCTCTCTCTCTCTCTCAATGGAAAACCCTAGAGAGATTTGACGATATAGATATAGATATAGATATAGATATATAAGCGTGTATGTATGCCCCTGTGTGTGTATTGCTGCTGCCACTCGTTACTCATCTGGGGTCAACTGTCAACCCTTTCTAATGCCGATCTCGCATTTTCTTCCATTTTCACGTTTTTATTTTTATTTTTATTTTTATTTTTTTTATTCCATTTTCACGTTAATAATGTGCTTTGTAGTGCAAAAAAGCGAAATGCTCTTCGTGTGCAATACCCACCCTAAAAAGTTATAAATTTAAATAAATTTTTAAAAATTTATATGATTTTATAAATTTATGTGAATTTATATATTTTTGTAAGATCATTTATGTAAATTTATAAAAATTTATGTAATTTTATGTTAAGATTACATACACACCAAAAAAATTTCTTACCAAAAAATAAATAAAATGTGGCTGGTATAGGTTTGATTACATAACCATTAAAAAAATATTATATTTATAATGAAATTTAAAATGTGTGTGTATGAAAATTATTTTAAATGAGATTATGCTATAACGATTATTATTGATGATGTTGTTGATCTAAGGAAGGACGAGTCGGGTCGACCCACGTTTCCAACACCTTTCACCAGTCTCGGAGTTTACTGGTGGTGCCTGCAAAAAGGTCCAACGGGGAATAGGAGTCCCCCAGCGAACCCTTCGACGATCAAGTTAAAAAATAGGGGATTGATTATGTAGAGAGAGAGAGAGAGTGTGAGAGAGAAGAAGAATGGAGAACTTAACCTTTGATGAGTCTTGGAAGCCTCCTTATATTCTTTGTCCATCATTTCCTTGTCTACTCCGACCTCTCGTGTTGGCTAAAAGTCTATACTCTAGCTTGCATTGTTCACAGTGAGGCTGCCTGTTCCGACGTGAAGGGATTATCACATTTAATAGTGTATGAGCCTCATTAATGGCTGATGTATGGTGCAATAACTCTACAAGATCTTTGTCTACTTACGTGGCTAGTTCCCCGCTTGACAAGTGTTTAGATGCCATTGGTTTCTAAGGATGTTGAGCTTTAGTACTTGAACTGTGAATTGGGCCCTAAGTGGTAGGCCAAAACCTTTTGTGAGCCCACTGATGTCAGTAGTCCCCCATTCCCAAGTGCAGCTTTAGTCCAACGAAGGGCATAAGAAGGAAAATGGGAAGTGTATGGGTCGAGCGAGAGGATCGACCGTGAGGAGGGCCAACCACGCAGGGGGGCTGAGCACGAAAACTGACCAAGAGGAGGCTGACCACACAAGGGGGTCGAGCCTGAAGACCGATCGAAAGGAGGGCCGAGAGTGAAGACCGACCGAGAGGAGGACCGACCGCACAGGGGGTGCCGAGCGAAAGGTGGTGGCGGTGCGCGGGGCTCGCGGAGCGATGAGGCATGTGATGATGTGAAGTGGAATAGACGGGGAAGGGAAAAATGATGGGAAATCATGGTTGTACACGTGGTATGATCTAAATCAATGGTGAGGGAGGTGATGCGTTAGTAGGAAGCGAAAGGTTAGGACTAGGATAGGACGTGGAAAATGCAGGGGTTTTAACTTTTGAAATTTTCAAACTAGCGAAATTTAACATTGATCCTTGGAAAATAGGCAAATCGTGGGCATTTGGAGTTATTCGTTTTACATATCTCATTGTGAGAAACCAACACATCCCAGACCTAACCTCATTCGTTTCGTGTGATACTCCCCTCCAACAGTTTACGAACTTCTTTGCGCCTGCGTCTGAAGCAATATACGGAAACTTAAAAGAGATGGCTCAAGACGAAGCGCCAGCCATGAGGTTAGAGGCGTTTGGTGAAGACGATGCGGTGGAGTTGGCGGAGCACTATAGGACGGAGAGGCGGGAGGAATAAGAATGGCAACGGGGCGGGGCGGGGCCAGGGATCACACTCCCCGTCCCCGATCCCCGATGGTAAAATTTTCCCTATCCCCGGCCCCGATCCCCGACGGGGACCTATCACTGCCCCCCGTCCTCGTCCCCCAACGGGAATCGGGTTTCCCCGACCCCGAAATTCCCCGGACCCAAAAAAAAAAAAAAAAAAACAACAACAACAAACAAACAGAGAGGGATAGATCTGATATACACCATAAACATCACAAACAAATCAAACAACATCATCAACATCAGGGCAGATCTGATGCTGTTTTTTTTTTTTTGAGTCGATCTGATCTGAGAGAGAGAGAGAGAGAGAGTAGAGATCTGATCTAACTCTAAGTCGATCTGCTCGTCTGAATTCAAAGGGCAGATCTGAATCTGATCTGGCCTTGATCTGCTCGTCGCCCGTCGTCCTCCCATCTCTCTGCTGCTCGTCGTCGTCAGAGGTGGCGCTCCTCGTCGTCGTCCTAGTTGGAGGTGGCATCGTCGGAGATGGACTGTGTAGCGTCTCAGACGGAGAGGAAGAGAGAGAGAGAGAGAGGGAGTAGAGGGAAGAGAGAGAGAAGGCATTAATGAAATGAAACAAAAAAATAGAAATGAGAGAGGGTTAAAAGAGAGACGGAAACAAATAAAATAATAAAAAAATATATTATATATATATATAGATCAGTTCGGGGACATGCGGGCCGGGGCCGGGGATTGGGCACTTATCACCGTCCCCGGCCCGAAATTAATCGGGGATTGGTTTTTGAATACCATCCCCGTCCCGTCGGGGGTATTTTTCGGGGAAAACCCGCTCAAATCGGGGTCGGGGGATCGGGTCCCCGTCGGGCCGGTTTCAAATTGCCATCCCTAGGGAGGAAAGAGGGGCGGAGCAAGCGGTGCGACCTCATCCGCCTATAATGATCGTGGCCGCAAGACCGATTAGCCAAGTGAGACCTGACCACTGGCACACCAGGGCCAACAAATCGACGTTTACGGTAGAAGAGTTGGAGGAGGTGCGTAAAAAGTACCAAATTCCAGTGGAGATAGAGTTGAAGTAGCTGACGTCTAAGGAGAAGGCGTCGAATGTACGTCCGATGGAGTTTACGCTGTATGAGGAGGCATTGGAGGGGGGTCTGAGGTTGCCGCTCTCACAAATAGTGGTGGACGTGCTGAATCGGTTGGAGGTGGCACCATGTCAGCTTTTGCCCAACATGTGGAAAATATTACTGGCTTGCGCGATTGCATGACCACGGGCGACTGGGGGAGCAACAATGACAGTAGATGAGTTCTTTTCTTGCTACAAGGCCTCAGGTGAACAAGAAACATGAGTGACCTTGCAACCGGTGGCAAGTAGAGGATTAGTGGCGGGTTTGCCATCGTCGGTGTAGTGATGGAGGGCCAAGTGATTTTACGTATCAGCAAATGGCGGGAGGGGGTTGCGCACAATGTGAAAAATTCTCATCAAGTCAGTGGAGCCAAGGCTAGAGGCAGAGGCAGAGAATAGGGTTAAACGGGTGAAGGAGTGGAGGGAGAAGGAGGGCGTGAAGTGGGATGACCTTATCCAGCCTTCAACCTTGTTTGCCTTAAGTCTGGGGCCACAGTGAATCGAGGAGGACCTTGCGCCGGAAGAGTTGGAGGCGAGGAGGAAGATACAGGAGGTAGATGATAAAAGGACATTTGCCAAGGCAGACAAGTATAAAGAATCACAGTTAGGCCGTGCGTCTAAGCTGGTCATGAAGGAGCGAGTCTGACCACACTCTAAGCCTCTAGGGGATAAGGATCTGACCGATTTTGCGCCACTGCCACCCGCAATGGATCCGCTGAAGGAGATGAGCAAAAAGGAGGTGGATGCGGTGTTGATGAAAAAGAAGAAAATGAGGGCGGCTATGGAGGAGAGTGAGGGGGGGCCAGTGTTGAAAATAGTAAAGGAGGAGATGTCGGAGGTAGCCCCAAAAGTAGAGGTGGAGGAGACAAGGATAGGGGTAGGAGAGGCCATGGGCCCAAGTGCCCAAATCATGAGTGGAATATCTGAGCCAAAGCAGTTTGCGGGAGGCAAAAGATTGGAAAAGCAATCGCCCAAGAGTGTGCCTGTACAAGAAGTGTCCCTTAGTCCTGGGGTAAGGAGGGGGCGAGTGAGTAGAGTGGAGACGAGGGCGACGTTGAAGACCGCCACGTATCATGTTCCTGCTGTGGTCGATCGTTCGGCAGAAGAAGGGGGTGAAGCCAGGGTCACCGCAGACCGTCTCCTGGGGGTAGTGGAGAATGCAGTCGTGTAATTGATGGCGCAATTTACAGAGGCCGACCTCCTGAGAGGGTTCTGCTTAACGCAAATGGAAGTGACGGCCTTGGTGGAGACCCTGTTGAATAAGGCGGCGTAGGCGAAGGTGGAGGCAGAGCTGCTAAGGCCTAGCTAGAAAAGGTGAAGGCTGAATTGTAAAATTTAAGGGTGGAGACGGTAGGCTGGAGGAAAGTCACGCGCAGTGCCTGTGTAAAGGGCTTGGACTATGTGCAAAGGGTGAATAAGATAGAAGTATTGGCGGTGATACAGAGCTACTTGGCAGAGTGCGCTGCCTCCAAGCTCGCCGTCGCCAAATTGGAGCTGGAAGTGGTGTGCCACAAGGCGGTATCGCTGGAGTTTGAGTTGGCGGGCGAGCGGAGGAAGGTTGACATGATCCAAGAAGCCTGCAACACCGCCAAGGAAAGGTTAGAAGAGGCCCTCTCCAACAACGAAGATCTGTGTGACCAGGTCCTAAAAGACAAGGAAGAAACAGATTGGCGCATTGCAGAGTTGGAGAGAACGCTGGGAGAGGAGAGGGCTAAAATGGCCTCTGAGAGGGCGGCATATCCAGATCTCTGCGTGGTGGCAGTGGAGCAGTTTAAAGGGTCTGTTGAATTCTAGATAGCCATCAACGCAGCGGTCGCGATGAGTTTTGCCAAGGAGGGTGATGGGGGTGCTGGGCCATCAGGAGTGGCCGCTGGAGATAGAAGCGAATAAGAAGTGATCCAAAGTTTTCAGCGGTCAAACTTTTACAAGCACGAGATGAGCCAGTATTGGGACGGTGGCTGAATAAGCTTCAAGTATAAGGCGCAAGAGCTGTTCTCAGATGTGGACTTTAGTCTGGTAAAAGTAGGAGAGGACAACGTCACCTAAACTCCCCTAGATAAGGGGGTAAAAGAGGAAGATCTGGCGTCCAACGAAGGGGAGTGAGGGCTGGGCGTTTTCTTGTTTTTTGGTTTTTTTTTTTTTTTTTTTTTTTGTAATGAGGTGAATGTAAGGAAGTGAATGTGATTTCTGTAATAAAGTGTGTAATGGTGCAAGTTGTTAATAAATAAAAATGCCAGTTCTGTTATGGTTTGTTGTTGTTGTTGTTGTTGTTTTTTTTTTTTTTTTTGCTTGAATGGTAAAATTGGACAAATAATCTAACTTGTATGAATGGTAAAACTGGAGAAAAAATCTAGCTCAGGTAGAAATGATCTGGGATAAGAATGAACTGAGATTTAACTAAGTAGTGGTGCGCTTAACTCAGTCTGGCTGAGCTCTTCATGCTCAGCCTGGCTGAGACTTGGAGGACTCAGTCGGGGCTGAGGCTTAGCTTAACTCAGTCTGGCTGAGCTCTTCATGCTCAGTTTGGCTGAGACTTGGAGGGCTCAGTCGGGCATTGAGACTTGGCGGGCTCAATCTGGCTAAGACTTAGTCTAAAACTTTTCATTGAAGCACGACACAGAAAATGGAGATGTGAAATTGTTGTCATTAAGGCATAGTCTGTTGATCACAAATTTACATCATGTATGGAAAGGGCAAAAATGAACAAGTGTTCAGATCGGCAAAAGAGAACATACAACAATTGAATGATACAAAAACAAGAGATGCCATTTTACTGGAAATAACGCTTCAAGTGTTCGGCATTCCATGGATGAGGGAGGTCTCTGCCTTCCATATCTTGGAGACGGTAAGTAACTGGGCGGGGCCGGGCCTTGACAATGTAAGGTCCTTCCCATTTGGCTGTTAGCTTGCCCTCAGTTGGATTTTTAGTGGCAAGGGTTGCTTCGCGCAAGATGAGGTCTCCTATTGCGAAATCTCAAGGTCAGACTTTGCGGTTATAATGTGTTCTCATTCTCTGGTGACACGATGCTCGTTTGACAGTAGTTGCCTCTCGGAGCTCTTCAACTAGGTATAGGTCAGCCCGACGTAACTCTTCGTTTAGCTCAGGATTCGAATGTAGGACCCGAGGGGTCGGTAGGCCGATTTCCACTGGGATGACTACCTTGGCGCCATATGTTAGGTGAAAAGGGGTCTCCCCAGCGGGGGTTCGAACTATTGTCCGCTAAGCCCAGAGCACGTTTGGTAATTCCTCAGCCTAGAGTCCTTTGGCGGCTTCTAACTTAGTCTTGATGACCTTCAGAAGAGAGCGATTGGTGACTTCGATTTGCCTATTGGCTTGGGGATGGCCTGGGGAAGAGAAATATGGTCTAATGTTGAGCTCTTTACAGAATTTCCTAAACTTGGCATTGTCGAATTGTTTTCCATTATCCGAGACAATGGCTTGGGAAATACCAAATCGGCACATGATCGACTGCCAGATGAACCTGTTGGTGTTTCTTTCAGTAATTGTAGTAAGGGGTTCTGCTTTCACCCATTTGGTGAAGTAGTCAATGACAACCACAGCGAACTTGGTTTGGCCCCTACAAGTGGGCAAAGGACCGACTAAGTCGATGCCCCATTTAGCGAAGGGGTAGGGACTGCTGAGTGTAATTAGTTCCGTTGGTAGAGCATGGGAGATGTTAGCAAAGCGTTAGCATTTATCACACTTAAGCACAAATTCGTTGGCATCTCAATTAAGCATGGGCCAGAAGTAGCCGGTGTAGAGGATTTTACGGGCCAGAGATCTTCCACCTAAATGATTACCACAAATGCCCTCGTGTACTTCCCTCATCACATAGGTTGCTTGAGCAGAACTGAGACACTTGAGGTATGGGCGTGAGAATCCCCGTTTGTATAGTGGGCCGCTGATAAGGATATAATTGGAGGACCGGGCTCTGACTTTAGCAGCCTGTTGTTTATCGTCCGGTAACTCCCCTCATGTCAAAAATGGAATGATATTTTGAGCCCATGGGATAGGTTCGTTCTAGAGGAAGTGGATCTCCTGTGGATTTGGCGAAGTCGCCGGATGGGTCAGGTATTCAATGCGGATGCCATGATTGAAGTCTGACTAGTCGGCCGAGGCTAACTGGGCCATTTCGTCTGCCTTGGAGTTTTCTGACCTGGGGATGTGTCTGATCTGGAAATTATTGAAGAGGCGGACAAGAGAAAGGACAATGTCCTTGTATGCTCGCATCATTTCCTCCTTTGTATCGAACTCCCCAGTAATTTGTTCAACAATTAGTTAGGAATCACTGAATACTTGGATATAGCTTACACCAATGTCTCGGGCCAGTCGAAGACTTGCTATTAAGGCCTCATACTCGGCTTCATTATTGTTTGCGTCGAACAGGAAACGGAGGGCACACCTGAAGTACTCACCCTCTGGGATGGTGAGGATTAGACTGGCTCCACTACCCTCTTTGCGGAATGAACCATCAACACTAAGAGTCCAGGAGTGGGGGTCTTCTGCATCAGTGGTGAAGTGTGCTGGTAGAGGAGGTACGTTCGAAGTGAGATTGGTGAATTCCAAGATAAAATTGGTGACAGCTTGGCCTTTGATCGCTGTTCGAAGTCGGTAGGAGATTTCAAATTGACGTAGCTCGATGGACCATTGCATAAGTCTTCCTGACGATTCTGGTTGTTGCACGACCTTTTTCAAAGGCTGGTCAGTGAGAACCACTCTGGAGTGAGCTTGGAAATAAGGTCAGAGTCGTCTAGAGGCTATGACCAAGGCGAGGGCCATTTTTTCTAATAGAGGGTAGTTATGTTCTGCCCCCCTGAGAGTGCGGCTAATGTAAAAGGCTAGGCGTTGTACTGAGCCGTCTTCTCAGATGAGGGCAGCACTAATCATAGTGTTTGACACAGCTAAGTAGAGGAAGAGGGTTTCACCTGCCAGCGCTTGAGAGAGGAGGGGAGGGTTGGTCATGCACTGTTTCAGTTATTGGAAGGTTTCCTCAGATTCGGTGTTCCATTCGAACGCCTATCAGAGGACTTTGAAAAATGGCATACACTTGTCGATTGCTCGAGAAATAAAGTGGTTGTGGGCGGCAACTCTGCCCGTGAGCTGTTGAACCTCTTTGACCATTTTAGGAGACCGCATTTCTATCAGGGCCTTGATTTTTTCGGGTTTAGCCTCAATGCCTCGTTGGCTAACCATGAAGCCCAAGAACTTTCCAGATCCCACGCCGAAGGCGCACTTATCCGGATTCAGTTTAATATAATATTTGCGTAAGGTTTCGAAGGTCTCTCGCAGGTCTGCCAAGTGATCGGAGGAGAGTTTACTCTTGACTAGCATATCATCGATGTAGACTTCCATGTTCCAACCTAGCTGGTGTTGAAAGACGACATTAACCAAGGCGTTGGTAAGTTGCTCTGACATTCTTCAAGCCGAATGGCATAACACGATAATGATAAGTCCCTCTGTTGGTGATGAAGGAGGTGTGCTCCTAGTCGGCAGGGTGCATTAGGATTTGATTGTAGTCGGAGAAGGCATCCATAAAGCTAAGCATATGATGTCCTGCAGTTGTGTCGACCAACAGATCTATCCGAGAAAGGGGATAACTATCTTTGAGACAAGCTCGATTAAGGTCGGAATAGTCGACGCAGAGTCACCATTTACCATTATTTTTGCGGACCAAGACTACGTTAGACAGCCACTTGGGGTAGTCCATGTTTTTGATGAACTGTGCCTTCAGTAGTTTGTACACCTCAAAGGCGATGAGGGTATTGTGTTCCGGGTAAAAATATGCTGCCTCTGTCGGAAAGGTTGGAAGTAGGGCTCAATATTGAGACGATGAATGATGAAAGAGGGATTGATACCTGACATGTCTGAATGGGTCCAAGCGAAGACATCATTTGTTCGGCTAAGAGAGTCGTGGGATTAGCCTTGGCCTAAGAGGACAGTTGGCTTCCAATCCTGACTGCTTTGGCTGAATTGGTAGGATCGATAGGCACTTCGACAAGTTCCTCCACTAGTTCCCCTCTGACTAACTCTTTCTCGTCTCTGACGTCGAGACCTTCGATGATCATAGCCTCATTCATTTTGACCTCCTTTAGTGAGGCGGCGTAGCATTCTCTTGCCATCATCTGCTTGCCCCTCACGGTGCCGACCCCGAGGTTGGTCGAAAATTTCATGGCTAGATAGTATGTGGAGGTGACAGCTTTGAAAGTGTTGAGAGCCGTGCGTCCGAGGATTATGTTATAAGCAGAAGGATAGTCGACGACAAGGAAAGTGAGTAGGTTGGTGGTCTGCGGTGGATATTCTCCGATGGTGATGGGAAGATTGATGGAGCCTATGGAGGTCACCTGAACGCCAGTGAAGCCGACTAGCGGGGTTTGGAGATGGGACAACTTTTCTTGTCCGACCTTGAGTTGGTGATAGGCGTTCAAGAAGATGATGTCTGAAGAGCTGCCGTTGTCGACAAGCACCCCTCTAACTTTGTAGTTGGATAGGAGAGCGGAGATGACGAGGGGGTCGTCATGGGGGTAACGGATGCCTGTGCAGTGGGCAGTAAAGGTGATGGGTTCAGACCATTGCTTGGGGTGTTTGAAGGGGCGATCTAATGTCGTGACTTCCTTATCGGAGCCTTGTCTGATTTTTCTGAGTTCGGCTCGCTGGGCCAAACGAGATGGCCCTCCGCATGCGAGCCCGCCAGCGATGACTCTGATCTCACCTACTGGGGGGTGGAATTGCCTTGTGCCCGGGGTTGTGGTGGGGATCGATCATTGTCTCGCTTAGGTTGTATGGGCTGTCTGGGGGGGTATGTCGGTGATGGTCCCCTGGCGGGTCGGTCATTGGTCGTTGCTGGGGACAGGCTGCCGTGAACCGACTAAGGCGCCCCTAGCGTATCATACCCCCTACCTGGTCTTTAAGGTTAACACATTCTTCAGTGTTGTGGCCGTGGTCCTGATGGAAACAACAGTACTTGGATTGATCTCGTCGGTTGGAGGGAGATCGTGATGGTTGAGGCCATTTCAAGTTGTAATCTTGTTGAATCTGGTTCAAGACTTGTTCTATGGGGGATTGAGAGAAGTGTATCGTTCGAACCGACCGGGCGGTCGGGTAGGTGCTGGTCGGTCGGTTCGGGCAAGTCGGTCAGTATATTGAAGGGGTTGCTGTGTATATTGAGAGGATTTGGTTTCGGGTTCCTTTATTTTGTTCTTAAGGGTTGGATTTTTAGGTGTGGTATCTTAGCGGGCTGCCAAAGAGTCTTTGGCATTAATATATTTTTGGTCTTTGGAAAAGAGGGTGGCCATGGTAGTCGGAGGGTTTTTAGAAAGGGAGAAAAGGAAATTGGATAGTTGTAAACTGGCTATGAAGGCTGTGAGGATGACCTTGTCGTCGTTTTCTGCCACTTGTAAGGCCTCGGTGTTAAATCGAGTGACAATGCTGCGTAGTGACTCCCCTTCCATCTGTCAAATATTAAGTAATTTAGTTGCCAGGCACTGCTGGCGTTAAGCACCAATGAAATGGCTCAGGAAGGATTCACTCAGGTGTTGGAAAGTAGAGACAGAGTCCGGCAGTAGCTGACTAAACCATAGTTGAGCTGACCCCTCAAGCGTCACGGGGAAAGCCCGACACATGATCTCGTCAGGAAAAGCATGGAGGATCATGAGGGTCCTGTAGGTCTCCAAATGGTCAATCGGATCCGTTATGCCGTCGAAGGTGTCGATCGAGGGCATTTTGAACGTGGGGGGTAGGGGTTTGTCCTTGATGGAGGCGACAAATGGGGAGTTGGCTGTTATGAAGGGTTTATTCTGTATGTTCTGCATGACTCCGTGAAGCTGGAGTTTCATGGCTCGGAGTTCTACATCCCAAATAGGAATATGGTCCCCTCCAAAGTGCAGTGGGGGCTGAACACTATTAGCCTCGCCTTTAGGGGCAGGTGCTTGAATTGATGGATATAAACCCCGAGGTGGTGGGTTCATGTCTTGAGATGGGGCTTACAGACCCTCTAGGTTGGAAAGGTGGGCTTGTTGGAAAGGATGGCTCGGGGTCTGTTCTCGATTGAGAGGGATATCTTGTGGTGGTGGAGGAGATATAGGGAGGTTTCGCTGGAGTAAAGCGTTGATCAAGGCCTGGTTTTGCTCGGCTAAGCGGTTGATGTTGTTGGTGAGCCCTTTGAAGTATTAAGATGGGTTGTTTGGGTTGGGAGGGTCGGTTTGGGGGTCGACCACATTGTGTTGAGAAGCCATGGATCTCGTTGTAACCATCCACCTCGATGGCAGGTAAGGAGAAATTATCAGGAATGGGTCTTTGGCAACAATGAGCACAACTGTTACTTGGAGTGGCGGTTCCCACAGACGGCGTCAACTGATGATGTTGTTGATCCAAGGGAGGGCAAGTCGGGTCGACCCACGCTTCCAACACCTTTCACCGGTCTCGGAGCTCGCTGGTGGTGCCTGCAAAAAGGTCCAACAGGGAATGAGAGTCTCCCAACGGACCCTCCAACGATCAAGTTAGAAAAGAGGGGATTGACTGTGCAGAGAGAGAGAGAGTGAGAAAGAGAAGAAGAATGGAGAACTTGACCTTTGATGTGTCTTGGAAGCCTCCTTATATCCTTTGTCTATCATTTCCTTGTCCACTCCGACCTGTTGTGTTGGCCAAAAGTCTATACTCTAGCTTGCATTGTTCACGGTGAGGCTGCCTGTTCCGACGTGAAGGGGTTATCGCATTTAATGCTGTAGGAGCCTCATTAATGGCTTATGTGTGATGCAATAACTCTACAGGATCTTTGTCTGCTTACGTGGCTGGTTCCCTGCTTGACAAGTGTTTAGATGCCATTGATTTTTGGTTTAACGTTAGGTTCTCAAGGGTGTTGGGCTTTAGTACTTGAACCGTGAATTGGGCTCTAAGTGGTGGCCCAAAACCTTTTGTGGGCCCATCGATGTAAAGGTAGAATAGATGTACAATAATAATTAAGGTAATCATAGGCTTGGTAGGATGATAATTATCAAAAAATGAAAAAGTCTAGAAACTCGGGCATATTCATTCAAGATTTTTTGGGTGGGTATTTGTATGGTAGAGATTATATAGTGCAACGTTCATTTGTAGAATAAATCTGAATAAAAAGATGATAATTTTAAATAATTAGTGAATAATTTCCATATATTCGTAGTATTATTGAACAAGAAGGCTAGGGGCATTGTGAAAAAATGAACATAAGCCAACTTTTTGCTTAAAAAGTCAGTTTTTTTGAGCAACAAACCATTTGAAAAGATAGATATAAATCACCTTGTTAAATTATTGAAATACTCTCACTTTTTTTTTAGTAAAATGGTAATTTCAAAAACAGCCTATATATTTTTTACAAATGATGTGATATCATATTATAATAATTCTCAAAAAAGTTAAAAAAAAAACTGTTTATTTAACACTTTTCAAATTTATTTATAAAAAAATTATAAAATCATAAAATAAACAAAAATAAAAAAATACTTATTTTTATCTTTTCAAAACACCCCTTATTTTGAGGACCGCACAGTGTGTGGATGGAACGTTGGAAAAAAAAAAAAAAGGCAATGTGGATGGACGATAGAGGATGTGCCAAATGTACTGTTACAACTTGTATCTTGGCGGCGGCGCCCCCCACCGCCCCCGCGCTCGGGAGACCATATTGTTGAGGCTTTATGCCTTCCATTCAAAAAAGTTTGTGGTGTGAGATAATCACTCAAATTTTTTTTGGGGAAAAGTATGGAGGGTAGAAATTAAATTTATATAACGTGAGATTTATATATAAAATAAATTTAAATTTTATTATTATAATTTTGAATAATTTTTAAATAATAAGTTTAAATTCGTAGTATTATTATTAAAAAAATATATATAAAAAACGACAAATTTAATAGAGAGCTCAGTCTAATAGAAAAGTAAAAAAAAAATTGCTTCAAAAGACTATCTATTAAGAACTTATTTATATTTACATTATCCTAAACACATTATTTTTTTGGGAGGTTGACCAATAAATTTCATATTTTGGACTTGTAATCTATATAATCTCATATTTTTTCTTGTGAACTGTGGGGATATATTTTCTGAATACCAACACGTGGCATGGTGACGCCGACGTGTCAGCCGAGGTGCCATGTGCCCTGGTAGTTAAGCCGAGGTAATCTTGGAGAAGCCGAGGTCATCTCCGAGGATATCGGAATCCGAGATAAGGGACAAGAGTCCTAAGACGGAGAGGGGACTTGACCTTGGATAAGGATAGAACTCTTAGGGAGTTTATCTTTATCTCTTTAAGAATCCAAAGTAAACATTGAGATGAAGTTCATAGAAGTCATACTTCTATTGGGACTTGGATTGAGTATATTATAAAAGAGAGGCACCCCCATGGGTCTAAGGTATGCAATTTATGTTTTGAGTATTCAGTTTAGCACTTGATTATCTTTGAGAGATATACTGACTTGATCGTCGGAGTGCCCCCGGGTGGAAGAACCACCGCCGGAGCTTTTTCTTTCTGTTACAGGTTGCTAAAGCCATCTATTCTGCCTGTGCTCTCCAGCTGATCACTAAACGGGCAGTGTGGTCAGATTTTCACCCACACAATTTGGCGCCGTCTGTGGGAACGAAGGAAGAATAGATGGCCAGTAACGGACAGCAGGAAAATATTGGGGATGACGCCCCCACTGGGAGTGGCAGACCAATTGACCTTGACATTGAAGGAGACAACCACAATGTAGAAGCCCGTGACCAGGGTCACAGAGAGAACGACGTCATCCCAGAAGGCGACACGTCAAAAAGAACAAACCAAGGAAAGTACTACAATGAAGATAACCTCCAGGTATGGAGGGACAGGTGCCTACGGAGGGATGAGGAAGTGAAAGAACTAGCAAACAAGTTGGCGGACCTTCAGTCAGTCGTCAACTTCATGATGCAGAATAATGTTATGCAGCCACCATACCCGCTGCAAGATACGCCGATGCCAGCGACCAACACTCAGAAGGGTGGAAGAAAAACAATCCCCGAGGTCCCTCAGCATACCAGGAGCGGAAGGCATTCTCACTGGCCTTCCAGGGAAGTCGGACGGGAAAAGCCGAGGCAAGAAGAGTCCCGAAGGACACACCACATGAAGAATCCAGACCCCAAAGAACATCGACATGTTCAGGGGCAAGTACTCCATTTTGACACAACCCATGAAGAAAGATCCAAACGGACCCACCACGAGGCCGAAAGCAGTGTACCAAAAAGACTAAAATCCAAAGACAGCCGAGCTCCAGGGAGGAGCAAAGAAGACCTAAGGGACTACCTCAAAAGGAGGCAGCAGAATGCAGAAGCCGAGGTAAACTCCCCAGTAAAACCGAAGACAGCCTTCTCGGTGGAATTGGACAAATTCGAACCGCCCAAGAGATTCAGTATGCCGAGGTTTCAAATCTATGATGGTAAGTCAGATCCAAACTTTCATGTTGGGCTATACCTAAATTCAATGGCATTATATAGCGGGAACGAGCCGTTGCTCTGCAAAGTATTCCCCTCATCCTTTGGGGGAAATTGCATCTGATTGGTTCCATAAGTTATCAAAAGGAAGCATAAAGACATGGGAAGGCTTGGCCGAGATGTTTGTGGCCAGGTTCGTGACCAACAAGCTGCAACCCCTGAGGGTTGATGCTTTGATGGCTCTACGAATCACCAAGGAAGAAGGCCTTAGGGCCTATGCGAAGAGGTACTACGAGGTGTTCAACCGAATACCCGAATGCAACCAGGAAGTAGCAGTCGTGTCTTTTAAGAACGGCCTGAAAGATGACTGCCCACTACGGAAGTCTTTGGCAAAAACATTGCCAAAAAGCATGGAAGAACTCATGGCAAGAATTGAGAAATACGCCAGGGCCGAAGAAGATACATCGGGAAACAAAGAGGTGAAACAAGAAAAGGGAAACGGCTCGCCAAAGCGAGGCCGAGTCAACAATGGGCCGACCAAACAAGAAATAGAATTAAGAAACAAACAGGCGGTAACCACGGTATTCCGGATCCCAATCCATAAAATCTTAGATCGGATTCGAAATTAACCTTATTTCAGGGCTCCGGCAAGAGCACCGGGGGAATTCATGGGAAGGAACGTTGGTAGACGTTGTGCCTACCACAATGAAGAAGGGCATCTAACTCAAGGTTGCAGAGCCTTAAAAGCACACTTGGAGGACCTGGTAAGACAAGGCCTTCTGAGGGACCTGGTCGATGAGGCCAGAACAAGGGAAGAGCAGGCAAGGTTGCCTCAAGCACCAGCAGCACCCCCTCCCCCAGCACAGCTACCACAAGCAGGAGAACCGAGGGTGGTTAATGTGATCCACTCAAGGGTTAACGAAAACGAAGTCAGAGGAGAAACCCAGAGGGTAAGACATTTACAGCATATCTACCAAGTCGGGGAAAAGAGACATCGGCTAGAAGAATGCCAAGGGCCAATGATAGCCTTTACTGAAGCCGACTTAGAACTGGTCCAACATCCGCATAATGATGCCTTGGTAGTATCCCTCCAGGTTGGGGAGTGCCAAGTAAAACGCATCCTAATAGATCAAGGCAGCTCCTGTGACATCATGTATGTCAGATGTTACAAAGAGCTAGGCCTTCACCCCGATGACCTAGAACAATCAAGCGGCCCGATGGTCGGCTTTAATGGAACACCGACATGGCCACTGGGTGCAACAAGCTTAGAAGTACAAGCCGGCACTAAGAAGATCAGGACGGAATTCCTGGTAATTGACACACCCTCACCATACAACATCATCTTGGGAAGGCCGTGGTTGCATGCAATGGGGGCAGTTCCCTCGACGTTGCATCAACTACTCCGGTTCCCAACAGAGCATGGGATTGAAGAAGTTAGAGGGGATCAACTACAAGCCAAAACTTGCTCCATGGCAGCAATAAAATCCACCTGTAGTATACGGGAGCCAAAGAAAGCAGAAGTTGAAGATGAGGACATGGAAGTCCTAGAAGACGTCGGGAAAAAACCAGCCGAGAAAAGCGAAGAGGCGCTAAAGAAAATCCTCGTCCAGGAGGGCGACGAAGAACGATTTTTTCTTCTCGGCTCAGGCTTAGCTAGAGAAGAGGAAAAAGAACTGGAAGATTTTTTAAAGGCAAACATAGAGGCGTTCACCTGGACACCTTATGAAATGCCTGGCATTGACCCCGAGGTCACCTGCCACAGTCTGAATGTCGACAGATCGGCAAAGCCTGTGATTCAACGAGCCAGAAGGCCAACGTTGATGCACGTCGAAGAAGTAGAGGAAGAGGTAGACAGACTCCTTGAAGCCAGGGCCATCCGAGAAGTTCAGTACCCAACATGGCTGTCCAACACAGTAGTAGTAAAAAAGAAGAATGGCAAGTGGAGGGTTTGTGTAGACTTTACCAGCCTCAACAAAGCTTGCCCCAAAGACAGCTTTCCTCTGCCCAAAATCGACCAACTAGTAGACGCCACTTCGGGACATGAAAGGATGAGTTTTTTAGATGCATACAGAGGGTACCACCAGATTGCTATGTACCCTCCAGATGAGGAGAAGACCGCGTTCATCACCCCGAAAGGCCTGTACTGTTACAAGGTAATGCCTTTTGGGCTGAAAAACGCAGGAGCAACCTATCAGAGGTGAGTGACAAAGATGTTTAAACACCTGATTGGCAAAACGGTAGAAGTTTACATCGATGACATGGTCGTAAAGACCAAGAAATCAGAAGGTCATCTTGCCGACCTAAAAGAGGTCTTTGACATACTCAAAAGATATCGGCTCCGACTCAACGCCTCGAAGTGTGCCTTTGGAGTTGGGTCAGGTAAATTTTTAGGATATCTGGTAACAAGAAAGGGCATTGAGGCCAGCCCAGACCAAATCAAGGCCATCCTAGAACTACAGAGTCCGACATCGGCAAAACAAATTCAAGTGCTTACTGGAAGGGCCGCAGCCCTAAACAGATTCATCAGCAGAAGCTCAGACAAGTGCAGACCCTTCTTTAACCTGGTGAAAAAAGCCACAGACTTCCTATGGACAGAAGAATGTGAAGCTGCCTTAGCCGACCTAAAAAAGTACTTGACCGCAACCCCGGTCCTTTCTAACCCAGTTCCAGGGGAGGAATTGTTTTTGTACTTAGCAGTCTCTGAACACGCAGTCAGTGTAGTGCTAATCCGAGAGGAAAAAGGGGAGCAGAAGGCTGTCTATTATGTAAGTAAGACTTTGGCTGACGCAGAAACAAGATACCTACCACTGGAAAAATTAATGCTAGCCTTGGTAATGGCTTCAAAGAAATTGAGCCATTACTTTCAGGCACACAAGATTGTGGTCCTAACAGAGCACCCACTGAAGTCCTTGTTACATCAAGGAGACTTAATAGGAAGGATAGCAAAATGGGCAGTAACACTGGGCCAGTTTGACCTAGAATTTAGGCCGAGAACAGCAATAAAAGGCCAAGTTTTGGCCGACTTCGTCGCAGAACTCACACCTGAAGCCATCACACCTCAGGCTCCGTCGAGCCGAGATGAGCATCGCCCCAACAAGCAAAAAGAATCCCAGTCAAAAACAAAAAAGCAAGAGAAAGAAAAGCTCAGACCATGCAGCATCTACATCGGCGATTCATTCAGACTATTCGTCGATGGAAGTTCAAACCACCAGGGAGCAGGAGCAGGAGTACTGCTGATATCTCCAGATGGAGAAATTGTAGAACAGTCCATCCGTCTGGGGTTCAAAGCCTCCAACAATGAAGCAGAATATGAAGCATTAATTGCAGGGCTAAAGCTAGCAGCAGCAGCAGAGGCAGACGAGGTAATTGTTTTTTGTGATTCACAACTCATTGTTAACCAGTCAACAGGAGAATTTGCAGCCAGAGACGAAAGAATGTCGGCATATGCAAAGGAAGTCGTCCGACTGGCAGCCCTATTTCAGAACTGCAGATTACTCCAAGTTAGCCGAGATGACAACACCCACGCCGACGCGTTGGCTAACCTGGCCAGTTCAATTCAAACTGGAAAAACAAGGACAATTATGATCGATTACATGTCGGCCCCGAGCATAGACAAACAAAGCACCAAACAAGAAGCAATGTGCGTAGACTTGGGACCAAGCTGGATGGATGCAATCATTGCATTCCTAAAAGAAGGGAAGCTGCCAGAAGACCATAAAGAAGCACATAAAATTAGACTGAAATCGGCCAGATTCAGTCTAACAGCAGAAGGCCATCTCTACAGGAGGTCCTTCACTGGACCACTTTTAAGGTGCATACACCCTTTGCAGGTTGAAGATTTTCTTTACGAGATTCATGAAAGAATTTGTGGAAGCCATGCTGGGGGCAGATCGTTAGCCCATAGGGCCATTACCCAAGGGTATTGGTGGCCCTACATGCAAAAGGATGCCGAAGCCTATGTAAAGAAGTGTGAACAATGTCAAAGGTTTGCACCTTTGATACATCAGCCAGCTGCCGACCTGAACCCAGTATTCAGCCCTTGGCCGTTTGCCCAATGGGGCATGGATCTGGTTGGACAACTTCCCCAGGCAACTGGGCAGAGAAAATACTTGCTGGTAGCAACAGACTACTTTACAAAATGGATAGAGGCAGAACCTCTTGCCAAAATCCGAGATATAGACGTCAAGAATTTTATATGGAGAAACATTATCACCAGATTTGGGATTCCAAGAGCAATAGTTGCCGACAACGGAACACAGTTCGACAACAAACTTATCAAAAACTTTTGTGCAAAATTCAAGATCAAGAATTATTTCTCAACACCAAGTTTTCCTCAAAGCAATGGGCAAGCAGAGGCATCCAACAAAGTAATCCTGGATGGAATAAAGAAGAGGCTGCAGGCAGCAAAAGGAAAGTGGGTGGACGAGTTGCCCAACGTACTTTGGGCATATCGGACTACGCCAAGAAGATCAACAGGAGAATCCCCCTTTGTCATGGCCTATGGCACAGAAGCAGTCATCCCATTGGAGATCGGCATCCCAGGGATCAGAACCCAGGGAGTAGAGAATGGCACCAATGACATACTCTTAGCCCGAAACCTGGATTTGTTGGAAGAACGAAGAGAGAAAGCTGCAATTCAGCTCGCAGTGTACCAGCAACAGCTTGCCAGAGCTTACAACAAGAGGGTTAATCCAAGAGATTTTCAAGTCGGCGACCTAGTACTAAGGAAAGTCGTCGGGAACAAGAAGGATCCCAGGGAGGGCAAGCTTGGACCAAACTGGGAAGGACCCTACAGAATTACTTCAGTATTAGGCAATGGAGCTTATCGGCTTGATGACAATGAGGGCAAAGCATTGCCCAGACCTTGGAATACTTGTAATTTGAATTTTTTCTATCATTAGATATACATCATTGTTTGGCCGATATCATCAATAAAGTCTTTTCAGAATTCTTTCAACATGTATGAGTGATAAAGTTATGCATTGATGAGTATTGAAGACATAATTAATGTGAACCCAAGTCAAGCTCAGGCAAAGTTAAGCCGAGATTATTCCTTAATTCACTTGTTGAAATTTGTAGCAATTTACAAGTTGGAATTAAGCTGATTCCTTATCTTCACTTGTTGAAATTTGTAGCAATTTACAAGTTGAAGTTAAGCCGAGATTATTCCTTAATTCACTTGTTGAAATTTGTAGCAATTTACAAGTTGGAATTAAGCTGATTCCTTATCTTCACTTGTTGAAATTTGTAGCAATTTACAAGTTGAAGTTAAGCCGAGATTATTCCTTAATTCACTTGTTGAAATTTGTAGCAATTTACAAGTTGGAATTAAGCTGATTCCTTATCTTCACTTGTTGAAATTTGTAGCAATTTGCAAGTTGAAGTTAAGCCGAGATTATTCCTTAATTCACTTGTTGAAATTTGTAGCAATTTACAAGTTGGAATTAAGCTGATTCCTTATCTTCACTTGTTGAAATTTGTAGCAATTTGCAAGTTGAAGTTAAGCCGAGATTATTCCTTAATTTGCTTGTTGAAATTTGTAGCAATTTACAAGTTGGAATTAAGCTGATTCCTTATCTTCACTTGTTGAAATTTGTAGCAATTTGCAAGTTGAAGTTAAGCCGAGATTATTCCTTAATTCACTTGTTGAAATTTGTAGCAATTTACAAGTTGGAATTAAGCTGATTCATTATCTTCACTTGTTGAAATTTGTAGCAATTTGCAAGTTGAAGTTAAACCGAGATTATTCCTTAATTCGCTTGTTGAAATTTGTAGCAATTTACAAGTTGGAATTAAGCTGATTCCTTATCTTCACTTGTTGAAATTTGTAGCAATTTACAAGTTGAAGTTAAGCCGAGATTATTCCTTAATTCACTTGTTGAAATTTGTAGCAATTTACAAGTTAGAATTAAGCTGATTCCTTATCTTCACTTGTTGAAATTTGTAGCGATTTACAAGTTGAAGATACGCCGAGGTTATTGCTTAAGTTCTCATAGCAATGTGTGTGTTGCTTAAACCCTAGGGAAGATGCTTAACACTTGTTGAAATTTGTAGCAATTTACAAGTCTATGTTAAGCCGACATATGATCACCCGCTGAGGTATACAGAAATTTACAGGTTGATATAAAGGCTAAGTATATTGTTTACTACTTGTTGAAAATTTGTAACAATTTACAAGTAAGATAGATCAAGATCACTGTTTGATACTTATTTGAGAAGAAACTTGCAAAATTTACATTCAGAAATATATGTTTTATACTTGTTGAAATTCATGAAAAGTTTGCAGGTCGGTATCTTGCCGAAGTTTAAGTTTTATAGTTATACCCGAGGTATGTCACCCCGAGAAGATTGCACAAAGGAAGCAACATGAAGAAGCATGCAAAAAATTTTTCCCAGTACAAGACTACGCAGAAGCAGTCAACAGAACATCACAAGATTAAAACATCCAAAAGAACAGTTGCAATTATATATTAAAAAAGCCACGTCGGCCATAAGAAGAAGTTTCGCATTGTCCAAAAATTAAAAAAAGTACAAAAGTGCAAGGTACAGAAAAAGAAGGAAAAAATACAAAAGACAATTTTCTCAAGATTCTTCGCTGTTAGCCACTGCAGGGACTGGGACCTCGGACGATTCTGGTGGAACCTCGTCGGCCACTTTTTCCGCTTGTATCTCGGCATCAATCTCTGCTAATGATTCCACAACACTTCTTTCTATCAAGAGAAGATTGGACGATAGCTGCCCAGTAGCAGTTTCCCTAGTTGCCTCCTTGGCCTCATCACCCTCCTCATCCAAGGTTAAGTCCATAACCTGCTCAGTAGGAGGAGGGGACTTGGCTACGACGGCATCCTTGGGTTTTCTCACCAAGGCTTCTTCATTGGTTTCCTTATCTTCATCCTCGGCGTCAGCATCAGATTCTGATTCACCTTCAGGTGGAGGTGGAGGTGGAGGAAATGGCAAAGGGATGGCATCAACATTCCGAAGGGGGGAGTCAACAGGGAGATCAAGCTTCTTTATCAGGGACATCTAACCTAGGGAAAATCCCCTATTGCATGCCTGCCTGACTTGAAGCTTATAATCTTCTGCGACGTCGGCCATACCTTGGGCGTAGGCCTTTTCATCGGCCTCTTTGACTTCGGCCTCTTTTGTGGCCAGGGCTTGCTGGAGTTCTTTCTCCGCTTGGGCCTTCTGAGCCTCGGCCTCTCTTTTCTCGGCCTCAGCAACTTTTCTAACGGCCTCAGCAGATTCGGCCTTCTCAAGAGCTAAAGTTTGAACTTTAGTTGCAGCCTCGGCTTGATCCTCCAGTTTTTTCATTTTTGCTTCAAGGGACTTTATCTCTCTCTTCATGGAAGATGCTTCCCTTTTCATATCAACCAACCTTTGACGATTTTCAAAAGATTGCATTGAAAATGAATGGGCATGCTGAATGGCCTGCAGAAAAACAGAAATGTGAGACAGTACTTTCAGTAAAGAACGGAAGAAAAAATCACAAGTACAAACAGAAATACTTACTTGAACGGAGTGTTGGAGCATGAGAGCGTAATTCTCATACTCACTAAGCTTAGCATTTCGTTCCAAGTCATTCGGAAGGAGAAGAGCAGTGCTGAGGGTGACACCAACGTTAATGTCGTCAGCACTTTCACTAGCCATAATGGGCCTATCCTCCAGGGATAGATCAGGGGCCCAGGGGACGTCGGGCTTCTTTGAAGCCGAGGTCGTCGCAGACGATGACCTTGGCCTCTTTGATTGAGTAGACCCTGAGGGTTGACCCTCAGCTGACCTCTTGGTGGAAACAGAGGTTGATTTTTTACTTTCTGCCAGCTTTGAAATAGGCACAGCATCCTCAGCTTCGGCATCTGTAGCCTTGGCTTTAGGCTGAGCCTTTTTAACTCTCTTTGGTTTGGGTGGGAGCATTGATTGCGTTGGTGCGGCTTCGGCGTCAGTTGGAAGATCGGCGAGAAGGTCTTGAACGACAGGCCTTGGACGAACCATCTCGGCAGTCTTTACAAGCCTTCGTCGACGTTTACGTTCAGGAATTGGTATTGAGTAGGGGGCCGAAGTTGATGGAAGATCGGCTGGGTCAGATGTGGACTCTTGATCTGTTCGGGATGTAGAAGCAGTTAAGGTTGTGGCTGTGGGTGGAGAAAGACTCTTCTTCCTTTTTCTTGGGACGTCGGGTAAAGTGGATTTGTATGTAGGGATGAAGTTTAGTAACAGTGGGGCTTTTCGTTTATGGATTGGAAGGTTAAGGAGTGTTTTTAGATCTGTTCCTGGGAAGAAGGATTGACAAAAATTTTTCGGTGGCTGACGAAGATCTGCAGGACAAAGAAACAGACGTCAGAAACAAAAAAAAATATTAAAGACTTAAATAAAAAAAACTAAGTGTTGACTCAGGGCTCTTACTCTTGCCCTCTGTAATTGTTCGAGGAAGAGGGTAGAGGTGGACATCTTCGTCTGGGCCAAATTCCCAATTTCCAGAAGCAATGAGAAAATCATCTCCAGCCCCCTTGTTGGAGTCTGGGAGGTCGGCTACGATTTTGTACTGAGTAGATCTCGGTTTAAGGTAATAAATGAAACCCCTATCCTTCAGGTCAAGAGGGCACATGGTATAGCAGTATTGAAGGTCGGCCAGGGTAATTCTAAGGTTCTCTTGCCTAGCTAAAGCAATAATACCGTTAATTACCCTATAGGAATTGATAGTAAGTTGCATGGGGTTCAGCCTATAAAAGTGAAGAACTTCGCGAAACAGGGGATCAAGTGGAAGTCGAAGTCCACATTCGGTGAAAGCTACTATAGGGAAGGGCATCGTATGGTCTGTGGGCATGATGGTATCACTGTCCCCAGCTAGTTTAAGATGAACATCGGCTGGGATAGAGAATTCCTGCCTAAAGTATTCAAGTTTTGTTGGGGTATTTACCCTATGCCTCCACATACCCATTATGTCAATTTAAAATATGTTTCAGAAGATGGGCGTTTTTAGGAAGGGTTACAAGAACCTCGGTAAAAATCTAAGAAATGACTGATAAGGCTTATTTCAGTTTTCCCTAAATTTGAAGGTTCTACGCACAAATCCCAAACCTAAGAACTCTAAAGACCAAGATTGAAGGCACAGATCTGGGGCAGATACAAAAAAGAGAAAACAAAGACGAAATTTCAGATTCCAGAACAGAGGTATAGCTCTCAGAAACAATAAAGATACAGAAAAAAAAAATCAAGAACAGTGGCAAAGAGAATGGTGAAAAAGTATAGAAGTTCAAGGAATAGCCACAAATTCAAGATACAAATAAACCCAAGGCTTCGAACAAGATCAGTAATGGCAACAGGCAGACAAAAGCGCAGAAAGAGAAATTAACATTGAAGGGAATGAATCTTACCGGAACAAGTGAAGCCGGGGCAATGTTCGCCGAGCTCAGAAATTGGTTGCAACAGCAAAGAAGGCTTCGCAAGAATGAGGGATTAAGAGCAGTTCCAGAAGAGAGATTGAAGCGATGGCAGATTCGAAGAAGAAAGAGCTTTCAGAGAGAGAAAGAGCAAGAAGACAGAATGAAAAAGTAAGGGAAAAATAGAGGCAAAGGAAAAGTTTTGTCAAAAACGTGAAACGGCGGCAAAAATAGGGCAATTATTGCGCCTAGTGCAACGCACGCGTCAGACAGCGCAGACGAATGAACAGACAGCCTTCAGGCGCGTCACTGACACGCTCCAATGAAGACAAAACACGTGAAAGGAATGGTTAGATATGCATGACAGCTCATGCGCGTGGGAGAGTACGATCGAAGCCTTGTTCTCCGAAGAGAACACATCGGCTGAAAGTGGATAATCTTGGCTAATCAGTTTTTGAACCATTACTCAGAAAAGAAGTGACAAAATATCGGAATAGGTTCCATCACCTCAGAATGCCGAGGTAATAGAACCTAGGGGGCAGTTGTGGGGATATATTTTCTGAATACCAACACGTGGCATGGTGACGCCGACGTGTCAGCCGAGGTGCCACGTGCCCTGGTAGTTAAGCCGAGGTAATCTTGGAGAAGCCGAGGTCATCTCCGAGGATATCGGAATCCGAGATAAGGGACAAGAGTCCTAAGACGGAGAGGGGACTTGACCTTGGATAAGGATAGAACTCTTAGGGAGTTTATCTTTATCTCTTTAAGAATCCAAAGTAAACATTGAGATGAAGTTCATAGAAGTCATACTTCTATTGGGACTTGGATTGAGTATATTATAAAAGAGAGGCACCCCCATGGGTCTAAGGTATGCAATTTATGTTTTGAGTATTCAGTTTAGCACTTGATTATCTTTGAGAGATATACTGACTTGATCGTCGGAGTGCCCCCGGGTGGAAGAACCACCGCCGGAGCTTTTTCTTTCTGTTACAGGTTGCTAAAGCCATCTATTCTGCCTGTGCTCTCCAGCTGATCACTAAACGGGCAGTGTGGTCAGATTTTCACCCACACATGAACTATTTAGTCATTTTGGATGTGTAATGACTCATTTACCCGCCACATTAGAGTGTCACATTTGGAAAGAGTATACTAATAAGTTTTTAGTGTTACATCATACTTGTCACGTTGAAGTGTCACATTTAAAAAAAATACACTAAAAAGTTTTTAATTTTTTTAGACTATTACATTATACCTGCCACATTGGAGTGTCACATGTCACATTTAAAAAAAAATACATTAAAGAGTTTTTATTATTTTTGGAGTGTTACATCATACTTGCCACATTGTCACATTTGGAAAAAGTACACTAATGAACTTTTATTTTGAGGATGTGATTGAGACCCCCTGCAATCACCATCCCCACACACACATGGCGGGTGGTGATTGGAGGAGAAGGGAAAAAAAAAGAAAAGAAAAAGAAAAACTGGCCAATCAGAAAGAGAGGGGGTCAAAGGGGGTGGGGGGAAAGGGGGTCTGGATCATTTTTCTTTATTTTGTTTAGAGTGTTACATCATACCAGTCACGTTGTCACATTTAGAAAAAAATACATTAAGGAGTTTTTATTTTTTTGAGTGACACATCATACCCACCACGTTGTTATATTTGAAAAAAGTACACTAAAGAGTTTTTAATTTTTTTGGAGTGTTACATCATATTCGTTACATTGTCACATTTGAAAAAAATATACTAACGAGTTTTTAATTTTTTTGGAGTAAAAGTCTTATAGTGTCATATCATACTCGTTATGTTGTCACATTTGGAAAAGTATATTAAGAATTTAGTTTTTTTGGAGTGTCACATTAATACCTGTTACATTGAAGTATCACACCATATATGTCACATTAATAAAAGAGTATAGTTGTCCACCAAAACACTACGAAAATTAAAAAAACAGGACTACACAGAAAGAAACTCTCCACTAATTTGGAATTAATTGAAGTATTTATTTGTGAGATAGAATTTATTGGTAAATATTCTTAATTTTTTTTGACTTTATATTTTAGTCAAAAAATTTAAAAATTACTAAAATAATATATTTCTAAATTAACCCATAATATTATTAAATAGCATCCAAATAACTTATCCTGAGCCTGGAGGACCACCCTCACCCAAAAGAAATGCTCAATGCTGGCTTTGGGTACAAGCCGAGGTTTTGGACCCTTAGAAATTAGGATAAATCACAAATAGACTCTCTGAGGTTTATTTAAATTATAAATTACTCTTTGTAATTTTAAAAACTACATCATGCTACTTAAGGTTTCTAATTTCATAATAAATAGATTCTTTTATTAATAAATCATCAAGTTAATTAACAGTTTTTAATAATGTTAAAATTTTATTTCAATTAATAATTCAGATAATTTTATTATTGTATAAGTAAACAGTTAGAAATTTCACTTTTTTAATTAATTCTATTAAATAAAAAATTCTGATAGGGAGGTATTTGTAATTTTTCAAACCACAGGGGACAATTCATATTTTAAGCATGCTTCAGAGGGTGTATTTGTAATTTATCCTAGAAATTAATTGCAAAAAAGGATCTAAAAAAATTTTGAAAAAATATTATCAAAAGGGCTCCTAAGAAAACAAAAAATTTATTGATATAGTGAACTATTTAAAACTAATTGATGGTTGTTTTCTAAATATATGAATTGTATATAAAATATTATTAATTATAGTTATTACTTACAAATTGTTGACAGAAAAAAGAAACGTTTCAAATTTGAAATTGATTAAATCATATATTTGATTTAATCATATATTTGAAATTGATTAAATCATATATTTGATTAAATCATATGTCACAAGAAAAATTAAATGAGTTTGGTTCGTGAGTTGATTAAAATATATTTGATTAGTAATTTTACAATTAAAAATGCAAAAGTTTAAAAAAATTAAATGAAATTTGAATATGCTAAAAAGTAATTCAAAGATCAATTCATATTAAAATGCTTTGGAGCGTTTATATATATATATATATATACTAGCGGCCGGGCACACGCGATGCGTGTGCAAATTTTTTTAAAAAAAATTATGCGATTAAGTCAATAAAAATTAAATTAAGGAACACTACTTATAAAAATATTTATTCAATTGCATATTTTTTTTTCTAAATTTGATATGATATATATACTTCTATATTATCTCAAATAAAATAAAAATATACTCACCAAGATAAAGCCCCCTCTCTTTCATCATCTAAATCCTCAACATAATAGGACTCATCGTCTTCTACAACTGTGGACCTATGATCCTCCTGCAAACAAAAAACGTAATTTTGTTTTACAAAAACAGGAAAAGCAAAATCAAAACATAGACAAATAGGGGAAATGGAAGAACCTTGGAAGAAGATTTGTGCTTTTTGCTATGGCGACCTTTTTCACCTGCAATTAGAGAGTGAATCAATTAATTCATCTCACCAGAAATTGATTTGGCAGTTCGCCAAGCGTGTCTTATGGCGATTGCTCTCAATCTTGTCGCAGTGGAGTTTGTAAGTGACTGCAAACCCGTTATTCATCTCTGTGTCTCAGACGAGGTCCCCCCGTGGGAATGCCTTGCTGTGCTGAGTGATGTAAGATCGATGCCCTCGCATAGGCAGTGGGTCTTTAGGAGAGGTGAAGGATGAAGTACCGTGTCCCATGGAGATCTCTGTGGAAGATTGATCTGTATCGTTGTTTCATTTGGGGTTTTCTCTGTGTGGGAGTTATGTAGATGCAGAGGGGATTTCGGTGTATATTGTAACTGCAATAAGGAGACATGGAGAGTGGGAAGTGGGAAAGTGAAATTGATTGTTTTGTTTTATCATTTACCCCTAATTAAAACTGTTGGAAGTGTAAAAGGTTAAGGTCATTTTAGAGAAAATTGAGAAAAATTTCTAAGGAATGGCTTCATGACACCATAAATTGTGTTCACTTTATAATAGTATAGATAGATAGATAGATATATATGTATGCATGTATGTATGTATGTATGTATGAATGAGAGGCTTCATATTAGAAACCTGTTTTGGACTCCAGAAAAGGGCTCCATTCTCATTATTATTATTATATAATAAATACTACTTTATTATGTACTTTTATTTTTATTTTACTATTTTTTAACATAAGATTACTTCTTAATACTTTTAGTTTAAGGCCCACTATAACATATAAGAGTTTTAAAAATTAAATTTTTTAGTCTTTAAAAGTAAAAATTTTGTTACAAAAGATATTTAAGGGTCAATTTCTATCGTCGTGAGGATAGTCGCTAAAAGGTCGTTCCAAAAAGTCAAAAATAAAGTTTTTAGCGACAAAATTTCAAAAATGTCAATAATAAATATACTTTTAGGGACAAAGTAATTTGGTCTCAAAATAGTTTATTTTTTGAGACAAAAAACTTGGTCCCAAAAAGATAATAATATATCACTAATGTCTAATTTTCGTTGCTAAAAATATAATAACGACACTTTTTGTAGCAAAAATATTTGGTCCCTAAAAAATAATTTTATCCATAAATTTTGGTCTTTAAAACCTTAATTTTTTATAGTGGTCCTATCATATCATCATATTCATAAAGACAAACCTAATGTGCAAATATTATATGAGAATTGCTCATTACAATATATAAGAGTTTTAGGGATCAAATGTTTTGGCCTCTAAAAGTGAAAATTTTGTTACAAAAGACGTTGAACGACCAATTTCTATCGTCATGAGGATAGTCGCTAAAAGGTTGTCCCGAAAAGTAAAAAATAAGGCATTTAGCGACAAAATTTTGAAAATGTCACTAATAAATAGATTTTTAGGGACAGAATAATTTGGTCTCAAAATGGTTTATTTTTTAAGACAAAAAATTTGATTCCAAAAGGATAATAATTATCACTAATGTCCAATTTTTGTTGTTAAAAATATAATAACGATATTTTTCACAACAAAATTATTCGGTCCCTAAAAAATAATTTTACCCATAAATTTTGGTCTCTAAAATTTTAATTTTTTATAGTGGCTATACATTACTTGATTATTATTATAATTTTATAGGGGCATTACACTCGAGTAATTTTGTTTATTTTATTTTATATATTTATGAAAAAATTAATAATTTTAATTATTAATATTTATAAATATTTTTATTGATTTGTAATTATTTTTTTAAAATTTTGTTGATGTGATATTTCATCTATTTTATGTCACCAATTAATTTCTTAACAATGATCTCTAAATATTCAATTTAAAGAGCAATTATTCATATTCAATTTGTTTTTATTTATTTTGCAATAAAGAAAAAGAATTTTATATATGCAATAAAATTTATAATATAAAAAAGAAAACACTTTAGTTTAGTCATAAAATACAATTCTAGAGTGATTGTAATTTTTTATATTTTTTTTTTTTGTGCAAATAAAGATGTATTAATTGAAGGTATAGAAAAACGTTTTCGAAAGTAGTATAAAGTATGTTGCAAATTGAATAAAATTCTGTCAATTCCACTAAACTAACCAAAATTTGGGATAGGAGACCAATTCAAACACGGAATAGGATATAATATTTTAAGACTTACAGCCTTAGGGATGTTAATCTTATTTTATTCAGTCACTTAAACAAAGAAAGTTTTTAAGGATTGGCAGTTGAAAGAAATAAAAATATCAAAACAAAACTAAGAAATATTAGTACTTTTAGTTCAGGGGTGCTGATCCTAGTGATAAAAATTGAATCAATATTAAATATTGTAATTATTTTTAGAGGCATTTTACAAAAATTTATTCAATCTTAATTCGTCTTTTAATAGTAAAAATCCTTTGATTATAATTAATGATAGATTGACTGGAAACGATTGATAATAGTACTCTTAAATGATTGAATTCTTCTTCTAAATCAATATATTGCAAATTATCATTAATGTCAATATATCAAAAATTAAAAGCATAATAAATAAACATCGAATAATGCTATATGAACAAATTAGTATACTAACTAATGTAACAATGGATGATGTGACATAATTTATGAGGTTTTTGATATTTGTAATGAGAAAAGTTAGGGATCATGAAAATTTTTTCATGAAAATGATCATGAAACTTTTATGATCTTTGAATTACCTTGATTAGTGTGTGGTGCTTTATTCTAAGTGTAATCCAAGGGTCACAAACCTTTTATGATTATTTTCATGAAAGGTTTTTCATGATATCTACCATTGCTGATTTGTAATTTGTATAATGAGTAGAATCAATAATAATGTCATAACTAGTATTGGTACATTAGTTAGTACACTAATTGATGTACTAGTTAGTACACTAATTGATATATATAACACCACTGATAAACATCACACTCATATTTATTAAATTAAAAGTACTAGTAATCAAGAAACTTACAAGCGTTCACAAACTTGGAAACAAATAGGTCAAAGCATATACAGCCCGTTACACTTAGCTTCACGCTCACACTCACACGTACTCACACTTCCTTGACACCCATACAATGATTAAAACTTAAAAAAACAGCTTCTAACAACATCATCCCAGTAAAAAACCATTTCTCTAATACGTTTAGTAAAGCATACTAAGGTTTACCAGGACATCAATAACATCATCATTCACGAGCAACAACCACCACCTAGTTGCCGACATTGTGACCTGCAAAAAGCCCAATAAGAGCTGCTGGGGCACTCTCTAGGCCTTCAGCTATGTCTTCCACGTATGTGATTTTTCTTTCTTTTATGTGGGCAAGATCATGTCCAAAAACTTTGGATACATGTGATAGTAATCGTGAACTATAAATCCTTCCATACGGACTCGTTTTGTGATAAGATAGAACAAGTTGTGAACACCTTTGGATGTTCAAGGTTGTACTATGAGATCATACCACACAAAGCAATGCGACCGCAGAGTCTCATGTTGAGAAGTACTGCATCAAGCATCTTTCCTCCAACATTTTCAAATTAAATATAGATGCCATTTGGAAAGTACCTGGGAAAAAGTTTAATCAGAGGGGTACAAAAGGAAGATATTGAATTTGGGAAAATTGAGATTTAAAAAAAAAGAAAAGAAAAAAAAAACCAACACTTTTCTGAAGAAATATATATTGTTTGTTAATGTTGCCAATTCCTTGTTTTTTGGTAGGTGGGTGGTGGCAGCAGTGGATGGTGGCCAGACGTGAAGGAGGAGGAGAGAGTGAAAACTTGTTTTGAAAATAGGTGAACACCATTTTTTCATTTCCAAAAAAAGTGAAAAATTTAAAATCAACTCCATTTTTTGTAAATGAAAACAATAAACCAAACAAGTTTTAGTTTTTAGTTTTCAAAAACAAAGAGAAATGCAGTCTTCAACAAATGACCCCAAGGAGTTAAGTTTTGGACACCATCTATTTTATATAAGGTAAGTCAAAAGGTGGCTTGTAGAATTTCATGCTTTATTTATGAAGGGGCATTCCTTGAACAAGGTTGTCCATACTAGCAGCCATTCTATCCAGCAATGTATTCAGGCTTTAAATCTTTTAGGGCATGTTTGATTGGAAGGATTAAAGTATGGGATTAGGATTATTAATCCGTGGGCCCAACCATCCTATGTTTGTTTTGACATTTGGTTTAGGACTATTAATCCAATGGATAATTAATCCAACAAATTTGTAGGATAATTAGTAATGGGGTAGGGGTGGGATAGTTAATACCACACTAATTTGATAGGATTATTAATACCTCACTATTAGTATTGTGAATCAAACATGGCCTTAGTGTTGTTATGTATTTCTATACAAGAACATGAAATGCTCACCTTTTTAGAGCTGCTTTCAAGTCCTCCTCTTCATAGTTAAATGCTTCATCAAACCCAAATTTGTTCTTCAACAGATCAACCTTGGTTGAAAAATAGCAAAAGAAAGAAACAAAAGAACAAAAAAAGAAGAGAGTCAGTGACGATGCTTGCTCTGACCCAGCATAAAATATTCTTTGGCTAAAATTTCAAAATTTGTGAGAGTTCTGCGAACATGCTGGTTAAGGAAAAGGTGTCAGACCACATACATTGATTGAGCAATCAATATAGTTCTGACTAGGCCAGCCACTAACTGGTTATTTTAGCATGAATAGCACAATGGAATGTGGAGGGGCACTTACCTTTTCTTTGGTTCCGGCACTTCCAACAACATAACAGCCTAATAACTTTGCAAACTGCCCAACAAGCTGACCAACAGCTCCAGAGGCAGCTGAAACGAAAACATACTCTCCTTGCTTAGGAGCGCATAGCTCATAAAAATTAGCATAGGCCGTCAAATCAGCCATGCCTACAAAATGCAAATTCAAAGCAACAATTGAGCATCCCCCCCCAACAAAAAAACAAAAACAAAAAACAAACAGAGAATTTGATAAAAACACAAGTTCTGCACATCTTACAGAGGGAAGCATGATAACTAAGGCTTTGAAATTTCCAAGCAATATATGCCCTTTGATGGATTGAATTACTGACTGAACTATAACAAAATGCTTGCCTTCTATGAAATTTTCGCAATAAACTTCATCAATTGTCAAAGTGAGAATACAAAGCCATAGATCTAGAAGGGACAACGAAAAATGTCACATACTGAATTCACCTTATCCTAAAATCAAGGAAAAAATTATCTACCTACAACAACTACCTGAAAATGTCAAATGAAAGGTGGTGCACAGGACTTTGAACAAGTGATGTGATTCTACTTCACCAAACCAACATAATGTCCACAAATGGTCCACTACGACAAAAATAGTCTTTGGAGACGAAAACTAATAACAAAAATAAATTTTGTCCTAAAAGATGTACTTTTTAATGTTTCGTCTCCAAATATACCATTTTTAGAGGGAAAAATAAAATTTCATCACCAATCTACATACATAATAAAAAAAATTACGTGACAAAATTATTTTTGTCATTATTTTTATTTTTTTGTCACAGAAGATTTTCCCACTAATTTTTTTGGGTGGCGCTAAAATTTTGAGACTTTTGGTGAGGAAAAAATTGATCACCAATTATAAAATTATTAGTGATGAATATATTTTCGTCACCAATAATTTTTAATATTTTGATATTATTTAGTGAGAAAACTATTTTCATGGTCAATAATTTTGTCTTTTGGTAAGAAAATAATTTTGTCACCAATTTTGGAGGGAAAATTAAGTAGCAATGACAAACAAAATAGGCTACTAATTTCTACTAATTTTTTCCCACCTTTTGCCTAGCTGTTTTCCTCTCTCTCTCTCTCTCAAAATACACACACATACACAATAACTCCTTCCTCCTCTCTGTCCTTTCCACTCCCCACTGTCATCGCCACTTCTCATCGTTCAGTATCGTCGCCGACATCGCATCTCTGAGCAAGCGTATTGTTCTCTCTACTCTGGACTTGTATAAACAGGGCTCCACTCTCTATATCAAACCCATGTTCTTTTTTCTTTTATTTAAGCTTGTATTGCTTCGATTTTGTTGAGTTGTTTCAGAATTTTTAAGGGTTTTAAGCTTCACAATTTTCAGCTTCTAATCTAACTTTATTGTTGATATGATAAATAAAATTTCTATTTTTTTTTTCTTTATTGAGCGATTTAAAAGCTTTGATTTATCATCTGAATTTTCAAGTTTTATATATATTTTTGGGATTTTTTGGTAGTTAATGTATGTAGTTAGCCATTAGATTTATAAACTAGGGTTTCGATTCTGGTGATGTGTGCGTGGTTTTCTCAAATTGAACGAAGATTTGGCTTTTATTTGCTTAAAATCGTGGAAAGTCCAAACACAATTCCATATTGGAAGAATCAAAATAAAGGCACAATTCAAACATCCATTTTATACCTTTTCAACTTTTCTAGTTTATACCTATGTAAGAATTTAGGTAATTTGTGAGATTGGGTATTAGTTTATCAGCAGAAATTTAGTGATTAACATCAAGAGAATAACCATATTTACTATGTAAAATATATGGCAAAAAACTAGACACGATCACTACAAAAAAACTGGGTATAAAGTCCCCCCATATTCTCACCCACCCCCACATTTCTCTCTCTAAAATCTCCCCCCACATTCTCTCTCTACAACACACACACACATATATAGATATAGATATACATTATACACACACTGCTCTATCTCTACAGCAATGGCACCCACAACAGCTTAAACCATGTCAACAACCTTAGTACTCTCATTCCCCAAACCCCTCTCTCTCTCTCTACCTCTTCTCTCTCTCTCTCTCTCTCTCTCTCTCTCCTCTCCCTCAATCTCTACCACCGTTGCCCAATCTTCTTCAAATTCTCCACCACCAAAATCTCTGCCATCATTTCCGTTGGCGACAAGCTCCATGAATCCACTATCTCCTACTTCAACGCCGTAAACGAGCTCTAAACCCTAACCATCTCCTACTTCACCAACAACAAAAAAAAAAACATCCTCTTCGTCGTCCCATGGGCATTCACCCCAACTTGCTCCCAAAAACACCTCCCCGGATTTGTGTCAGCGGTGGCGAAGTTGAAATCGAAAGGGATTGATGCGATTGTCTTTGTGTCTGTGAAAGTCGCATTCATGATGAAGGCGTGAAAGAAGGGGTTGGAAATCGAAGATGAAGTGATGATTCTAAAAGATGGGAATGGGGATTTCATGAAGGTGATTAGGGATGACAATTTGAATCCAGACCGACGGGGACCTGGACTGCCCTACCCCGCTCCACCCCGATAAGCCTGGTTTTTCTCAAAAATTACTCCCCATGGGACTGGGGCTGGTAGTGAAAAATAAACCCCAGATGATTTTTGGGCCGGGGACAATGATAGGTGCCCCCCAACCCCGGCCCCAGCCCTGCCCCGATTTGGCCTCGAACAGTCCCCGTGTATATATATATATATATGTTTAGAAATTAGAGTTTAGTTTATTATCTATCTCAACTCTCTCTCTCTCTCTCTCTCACTCTCTTTCTCTCTTTGTCTCGTTCTTCTCCCTCTCTCTACTCTCTGTGACTGTGAAAGATGAGAAAGAAGCGATAATTTGAGCCTCCGTCGCCTCCTAGTCTTCACTACCGTCCTTCATCACCTCTTCCACTCCTTCATGTAGTCCACTTCGCCCATCATTTACCTAGATCTGTTGAGTATAGTTCAGATCTACAGTGACCTCCTTGTGAGCAGTGAATCCGCCATCATCGTCATGGTATAACGGTGGATCAAAGGTAGCGTAGCCGTCAATCTCTCTCCTCCTCCGCTATCTTTGGTGAGAGAGAGCTGTTAGGGTTTTCAATCTCCCCCATTTCCCTCCTAAAGAACATCACGGCGACTACGACGCCATTCTCTACACTGCCGTCAACATCGCTATCTTTGATCATTGAGCTAACGGCCTCGCCGCCGATACCATCTCTTTGATTTCTCTTTTTGAGTTGTACTTCTCAGATCTTACCATCTCTCTGATTTCTTTTTTTTTGATTTCTTGCGGATCTTATGAGTTGATTATGAGGATCACGGAGATGAGAGGAGAGAGAATGATGTTGTAGACCTGTTGACAGTTGTGTATGAAGTTGTTGTCGATGGTTTTATTGATCTGTTGGTAGAGATCTTTGGTCTGTGTTGATCTGTTGATGATTTCATTTTTGTATTTGATCTATTCGATCTTTAAGTTATACATAGACTTCTGTATTACTAGTTTTTTTTTTTTGGACCGGGGAATTTTCGGGATCGGCGAAACCTGATCCCTGTTAGGGGGCGGGGGCGGGAGACGGTGATAGGTTCCTTGTTGAGGATCGGGCAGGGGACGGGAAAATTTCACCATCGCAAATCGGGGACAGGAAGTGTGATCCCCGGCCCCGCCTTGGGCCATTTCCATTCCTAAAGGTGATTTGGTGTAAATTGAATCGAGTGATAATCCGATGGGGTTGGGAGTGAGGTCGAGGAGGTACGCGATGTTGGTGGAGGATGGGGTTGTGAAGGTGCTAAATTTAGAGGAAGGTGGTATTTTTACTTTCAGGGGTGTTGAGGATATGCTTAAAGTGCTTTGATTTGAGAGGTTGAATTGGGTATGTTTTTGCTTTTTTTTTTTGAATGATGATTTTGTTTTCTTTGTTTTTGTTTTTGGGTTTATGTGCTTAAAGTGCTTTGATTTGAGAGGTTGAATTGGGTTTGTTTTTGCTTCTTCTTTTTTTTTTTGAATAATGATTTTGTCTTCTTTGTTTTTGTTTTTGGGTTTATAATTGAAGGGTGAAACTTTAATACTGTGTTTGGTTGGAGGATTTGAGGAGAGATTTGGAAAGAGAAATGAAAAAAGGTAGATAAAATTAGAGTTTCGTTTGTTTGTAAATTAAGACGGTGTAAACCATGATTAGATTCACATTGGTATAGATTTTTTTAAAGGATTGAAACATTTGAGGGTTGAATCATTTACTTTTAGAGAGTAGATTATGAATGGCATTCCTTTGGGATACTTGAGTCATGGCAACTTGACTCCAACTGAAAGGAATGGAATGATGTTGATTGTTAATTGAAGATTTATCTTTTCTACGAAAATATGAAGGATGTGTATTCTGCAAAGTTAGAATTTAACCTTATTATGGTTGATAATGCCTCCCAATAACTTATTGGTTCCTTCCCTCACTTGACATGGAAGATTGAATGACAAAATAAGTTCCTGCATTATATGCAAGATTGTGTGCATTCTTAGTGACTTTTGATGATTCATAGAGCCCTTTCCCTATGTTTCCTATTATATTGTCCACCATTCGCTACAAAGCTTATTTATAGTATCTTTTCCTTCTCGTTCTTTCTATTTGATCTTAAACTTGCTATTTCATTGCCTAATTAATGAATATACTCAAGTAGCTTATGATTGCAAGCTGAATGACTTTTGATGATTTATAGAGCCTGTTTGCCAATATTTTTTTTATTTTTTCACATCCATCATTTGTTACTAAGCTTATACTAATAACTTTCCTTTTCTTTCATTTTGTTTGATCTTGAACTTCTGTTTTGTGCCTCATTCTCTTATTGATGAATAAACTCAACCTGCGTATGATTTTATTATATTATATTTGTAATTGATTGACAAATTAATTTCAAAATCTCTTAAACATTTTTCCAAACAATCTTAAGAGACTTTTGAGGGAAGTGGGTTGAGAGAAGTGAGTACATCAATAGGTGCTGGTCTCCTTTTTATTATTTATTATTTTTTTTCTAACTTTTGTTAATGCAGGTTTTTCAAAGCTAGTACACAGTGTAGGGATGTGTGGGTTGAGGGATGGTGAACTCTTATATTAGGGCTGTGAATTGTGTTTGATACAAACTTTTAAGGGTTGAGTGGCTATGAGATCTCTATATTTCAAGTTGTGTTTTTGTGTAGGTACTAGCTGGTCCTCAATTAAAGGATGTTATTGTTGAGAGTTGAGTGGTGTGAGCATATATTTTTGTTAGTTTTTTTGAGGTGATAACTGCTCTCCTTTTGAGTTGGAGTGTTCATATGTGGGTTGAGTGATGGTAGCAATAAACCAGTGAGATTTTGATGCAGTAACTATTGATGTTTGTTTCCATTGAGTGTGTTGATTGCTTGGCTTTCCAAGATCAATTGAGGCTTTGGAGCAAGCGGTCCATCTCTTGTTATAGAAAAATTTCGAGTAGTTATGCTGCTCAGTTATACATTGGTTGAGCTACCTACTGCTGCAGCTTGTGTATATGCTGCTGCTGTGTTTAGGCTGGACAGGTTTGGTTTGCTATTCTATTGAGTGAAGTGAGTTAGGGATGGAAATTTGAAACCGACCCGACGAGGACCCGACCCCAATTGGAACGGTTTTCTCCCGAAAAATACCCCCGACGGGCCGGGGATGGTATTAAAAAATGAATCCTCGACCATTTTCGGGCCGAGGACGGTGATACATTCCACAGCCCTAGACTCGTCCCCAGCCCCGGCCTGTTCTTGGCCCTGGTTCCCCCCGATAAGAAATTACCATTGTACCCCTGTCTATATATATATAGGTTTCCTCTCTCTCTCTCTCTCTATTTTTTTTTTCATTTAAGGATTAGGGGTTCACACTGTGACACACACACATCGCACTCTCTCTGTGCTCACATCACACGGTTGCTGCCTCCGTTGCTCGGTCACTCCTCCCTCACCACCGACGTCTCCTTTCTCCAGACTCTCTTATCGGCTCGACATCATCTTTTACGGTGGATCGCCTTTCTTACAGCTGCTGCTCCTGCTCCTGCTCCTGCTCCTGTTCCATCACCGTCGATGTTCAAAGGGTACTCTCTCTCTCTCTCTCGTTCCTCCTCATTGCTGACCACTAGTTGAAAACCAGTTGGGTCAACTCGTACTTCACTACATTTTCTCTCTCCATGTCTTAAAGTGTGTGTGAGAGAGAGAGAGAGAGAGAGAGAGAGAGAGAGAGGATCTAATGGGGTACGAGAAGATTCACAAAGTTCAGGTATGGTTTCCTATAATGACCATCTTGTATTTATTTAAAGCCAATACAAAAAGACAATTTGCAGCTATTAATCTGTGTGTTTGCTAACAAACTATTTTCTGAAATGGGTCTGTGTAGAAAAGTTTCAATGTGAGTGAAAGTCTCTGAGTTTTAACACTACTGGGTGGGTTTCCCAAATATTTGATTTTTATTTAAACAAATCTTTCAAATTTTGAATTAGTAAGATAAGAGAACTCATTGTGGTGTTTGAATGAAATTCTTGAATGGGGGGCTTTAGTGTTCAAATGATTCTATTACAATGTTGAATTTTTGTTTTTATTATTTTTTATCTTTATTTTTTTGGGTATTTTTCCTAATTACGGTATTTTTTTAAAATTTTTTTTGGTGGTATAAATAAATGGGTAATGTAGAGTGGTATAATATCTCCAAGTAAATTGAGGATGAAGCTAATAGGGGCATCCGCTGAGCATCAGAGGAAGAAAGATGGATCAAATAGTAACTCAGCAAGAACATCTCCTTCCAAGCTTGAGGATTCTGAGTTTGTCAACAATAGTTTGTTAGCCACCATGACTGCAGGAGACTTTGATAACCAAAAAAAAAAAAAAAAAAGAGAGAGCAAAAACTAAAAACATGTTTAATAGGGTTTTCTTTTCTCAACTGCTCTTTTTTTTTTTTTTCATTTCTGTTATCTCTCTTTGTTTAGTTGAATTTGTTTCTGAATTAGATAAGTTTGTTACTCGTCAAGCCAAAATGTTTATTAGGGAAAGATGTTAATTTTGTTCACCACTGTTTGTTTGATTGATTTTGTTCAAATTTCCATCCCTTGTGGATTGGGCTGTGGCTGTGGCTGTTATATCTTGTTAGGATGCTGGATCTGTTCGGGGAATTTTCGGGGTCGGGGAAACCCCAATCCCTGATTGGGGGCGGGGCGGGGCGGGGCGCCGGGGGGGGGGGGTTGATGGGTTCCCTGCAAGGGATTGGTGGCGGGGACGGGGAATTTAGCACCTTCGGGGATCGGGAACGGGGAGTGTAATCCCCGACCCCGCCCCGCCCGTTGCCATTCCTAAAGTGAGTACATGCTGAAGCTATGTATATGCTGCTGCAATTTGTGTATATGTTGTTCTGATGCGTCTGCTGTGTTGGTGTCCTGGGCTAGAGGTCACTGTGGTCACTGCTTGGAGTTTTTATTTATTTTATTTAGGGGTGTTTAGCTGATGCTGTTGTTTTGGTGTAGATATTGCAGTCTTGAGTTTATTGGCAGTTTATGTCCCTTGTTCAGGCTCATCATTTTGTTATGTGGTGCTTAAATAGGTTGGGCTACCATAGGGCTTAGCAATGCCACCAAAATGATTGGCGCAGTCATTTCTTCAACCTTTACACGAGGCAATTTTTGTTCCGAATGGGGATTTACATGACAATGTGGAGACCCAACACTCACAACCACTTGATGTCGATATAGAGGCACAGAGGAAGGTAGCTCCCCAATCTAGTGTCGTTAAGATGCTGAATTTTACTATTAAAATGAAATTATTTGTTTTAGTATAATGTGTACCTGTCACATTTACATATAGTGAGATTTGTTATTATACTTATATAATAATTACTGAGTAATATATCATGTATCCATAATCATGTCATATCATCATTGTAAATTTTTTCCCCTACTCATCATAACAAGTTATATATATATATATATATATATATATATAATGTAGGTAAAAATAAAGTGGGTGGTGGATTCTCATCATTCATTGTGTTCATGCCAACAATTACAAAATTATAATGGATGATTCGTGTTTTTCTACTTCAAAATCTTTATTGACAGTGTGCCACAGTGTAATTTTGTTTTCACTTTCCTGCCCCCTTAGCAGCCCAATGCTATTATGACTTTAATATTGGCATCCATCAAGATTTTTCTCAACTTTTTATGCTAGTATAATTTTATGTCTATAGTTGTTAACTGCGTATTTTATTTGCAAGGAAGCATATTGCTTCACAATAATGTATTTGGGTCGTCTGCTTTTCCTTTTTTTCTTTTCATTTTTTCTTTTCATGTAGTGTTGAAAGCTCTTTCATCTCAATAGATTTTACTAAGATATTAAAGTTACTTATATTAGGGAACTTTTTTGTTGAGGGTTGAGTGAACTTACCTCTAAATTCTCTAGAGTGTTTTCCTTTTATCTTGTTGTGGGTTGATAGGTTTTACCTTATGTATTGCTTTGGCTTTTGTTGAGGGTTGAGTAATAATAGACGTGGTTCTCCATTTGAACAAGCACGTGACTCCTAGTTTGAAAACTACTTTCAATTATGTATTTTTCCAACACTTAAACTTGAAAATAGGCCATTGAGGGACAAAATAGTGAAATATAAACAATAAGGGCCGGGAAACATCATGAACACCTCGAGAGGAACCAATGTAAATTGTGAAAACTTATAGAACAAGCACGAGACTCCCAATTTAAAAACTATTTTGAAATTTGTAAATTTCCAACACTTGGACATGAAAATAAGCTATCGAGGGGCAAAATCGTTACATAGGCACGAAAAGGTCTAGAAATTATCATGAACACCTTGGAAGGGATCAACATAAGTTGTGAAAATTTACAGAACAATCATAGGACTCTCGGTTGGAAAACATTTAGGTTTGAAAATAGGCCGTTAGGGAGTAAAATCTTGAAATAGTCGTTAAAAGGCTCGGGAAACATCATGAACACCATGGGAGGAACTAATGTAAGTAGTAAAAATTTACGGAACAAGCATGGTAAATTTTGGTTTGAAATTTACTTTGGAATTTTCAATTTTTTCTCTTTTAGGTTGCATGTTCACATATTTAGTGAATGGTTTTTTTTTTTTTTTTTTTTTTTTAAATGGCAGATTGGAGATGAACGAATTTGGTAACTTGCATAGCAAGAGTTTTTTGTTGATATTACCAGGCACGTATCCATCACAGTGCAGTTGTACTTTTTGTTGATATTACCAAACACGTATTTTGACTATGTTGTTGTGGGTTATGATTATGTTGTGATGGATCTTATCTTTTTGTTGATACTATCAAACATATATTTTGACTATGTTGTTTCTTTATGCAAATGAACAAGTTTTTGTAATGATCTGTAATGGATATTATATTGAACATGTTATTAAAATGCACAAGTTATTTTGATTGTGTTGTCGTAGTTTTTGATTTTACTAGAATAGATGTTATAGTTTGGATGTTATATATTGATTTCTTGATACTATGAGACATTTATTTTGCTTGTGTTGTTTTATGAAAATGAAAAGTGTAATTTTATATTGATTTGTATTAGATATTTTATTGAATAAATTATTAAAATGCACAAGGATTGCTGATTGAAAATTATATATAAATTGCAAATATTCCCGCAACACAATTTTTTAAAATTTATTTACTATTGGCGACAAAAAAAAAAATTGTCGCTAAATTTTTTTAATCCCAACAAATAATTTCGTCACACATGTTCAGTATTTCGTCACTAAATTGAAATATTTCTTGACAAAAATTTTCGTCATTGAAAGGTCTTTTTTTTGCATCTTTTGGTGACGAATATTTTCGTCACTAAAAATTCTATCATGATTTTCAATGACGAAATATTTCGTCATCCAAAACAAATAGAATAAATTTTATTTAATTCTAGTGATGAAATAGATGTTATAGGTGACAAAATATTTAACATTTAGCGATGAAATGTTTTGTCACCAAATACCAATAATAGGCGACAAAATAAAATTTTGTCACAAAGTACTTTTAGAGATGACCAATAGACGACGAACGTGGTGACAAAATTTTTCGTCACAGATCAATTTGGTGACAAAAATTGCATTATTGGAGACAAAGTGATTTGTCATTAAAGAACTATTTTGTTATAGTGGTCAGAAGGATTAAAGTTACGTCGTCAGTTTGCAAGTTCAGCATAGTGAAAGAAAAAAGAAAGAAAGAAAGTTTTGGATAGAAATTAGTTGTGTACTAATGCTAGTATGCATGAAAAAAATGCTATATCTATCAAACGCAGTGCATAATAATATTAATAAATAGATTGAGTTGGTATATTCAATCTAATTAGTGGAAACTGCCAACCCAAAAATAAGAACAGAAGTTATTCATTAAATTAAAATATAGTAAAAGAAAATGTACTTATCAAAAACAAAACAAAAAAAAAGTAATAAAAGAAAATAGAATTTCGTGCAAACATCTGTAAATCTTGTGTGTGTGTGTGTGTGTGAGAGAGAGAGAGAGAGAGAGAGAGAGAGAGAGAGAGAGTCTTCCAATGCTACATCCCCAATTTCATTCTTCAGACACCAACAAGATCCATAAATTTAGCATGTCTAGTTACAAGTTACCTAATATTCAAAATTGGACCTAAAGAAGCTTCCCAAAGACCCCATAGATTGGAACAAAGGCTAGTGCAATTAATGACCCATGATGTCATTATAGAGATGCAAAATGATAGAGAGGAAATTTCAGCAAATATGAGAGAGAGCACATATTATCACTAATGCTAGTAAAAGATACTGGGAGCTCATTCTGTTCAAATGTTAAACAATCAGTTCTCAGAATGAACGTTCTTATAATATTAATGCCCAGCCCAAATGATCCCCTTGATGATCTCATTGAGTAAAATTGTTGACCTTCTTAAAGTTAGACAAAAATAAGTGAAACAGAGAAAACTTTTTTTCTGCTTCATGTCCTGCTAACCTCCTCAAGTAGTGATGTTGCGCAAAGATAAAATGATTCTTGTAACTAAAAAAAATACAAGAGAATTATTATTGCCTATGTTACAATGACTTTTCAAAATAAATCAAATACGTGCGTTAGACACCCAACACTTGGACAAGGGTATGAGATATGTATCGGTTACTTATCAATGGACACTTCTAATTGTTAGGGAAAATATATGATTTCTCACAAATAAATCAAGCAATGGGAATAAAAACTAATGCGGAAAAATTAAATTAATGACGACACAAGAATTTTTACGTGGTTCCCTTAATGTGAGGTACGTCCACAGGATCGAAATCCGATTCCACTATTAACCAAAATGTTTCCAAACGATTACAAACAAGACATGAATGGTCTCACAAAACCATACTTAGGTGAATTCCAAATAATCACAAATAATCAAAAGGAAAGACCTCACCAAATAGACGAACAAAAGTCTTCGAAACAGAGTTGAAGAAGACAACCAAACTATATCAAATCTGTGTCCCCAAATAGTCCTCTGAAACACACCACGTGAGACAAAGATCTCACCCAAGCACAAGACACTCAGCAACCAAATCTTCAAAAACAGAGCACTGTGAAAAGCCACCAAGAATAATATATTATCTCTAGACACAACCCTTCGGAAGAAACAATATATATAAATCTATTATTGATTGATTCTTGAACTTTTTATTAAAATCGTAGATGCCACCAAATAAATTAGTAAATACTCATTAGGCCTCCAAAAGTTGGGTATAATATATTAAAATTATATTATAACCAACACCAAACCAAACTAAATATTTTAATAAACCAATTGGGTCCCATACTCTAATAAGGAGGTATACCCAACAGTTCTCCCCCCTATCGACTTAGGTAGAGACATTAACTATACCCGCCAAAGTTCAACACTTTAATTGTTTGTCCCTCGACAAAGTCTTAGTCAACATATCCGAAATATTATCATCTGTATGAACCTTTTCGAGTTGTAACAACTTGGAATCTAACACATCACGAATCCAATGGTATCTCACATCAATGTGTTTCGATCTCGAATGAAAAGTAAAATTTTTATTCAAATGAATAGCACTTTGATTATCACAATAAAGCACATACCTTTCTTGCTTCAAACCCAACTCTTGTAAAAATTTCTTCAACCATAACTCTTCTTTGTAAGCTTCTGTAATGACAATAAATTCAGCTTCGATAGTTGAGAGAGCAACACATTTTTGTAATTTAGATTGTCATGCCATAGCTTCCCCTACAAATGTCATCAAATACCCCGAAGTAGATTTTCTAGAATCAACGCCACCGGCCATGTCAGAATCCGTGAACCCATCAAGCATCGGTTTACCATCCCCAAAACACAAACACACCTTCAAAGTCCCTCGAAGATATCTTAGAATCCATTTTACCGCTTCCAAATGTTCTTTACCCGGATTAGAGAGAAAATGACTCATCACACCAACGGAGTGAGCAATATTTGGCCTCGTACAAACCATGGCGTACATCAAAGAACCAACTGTTGAAGCATAATGAATTTTCTGCATCTCTTCCTTGTCTTTCTCACTTGTAGGACATTGATTCGAACTAAGCTTGAAGTGACCCGTAAGTGGACAACCAACCAACTTTGCTTTATCCATGTTGAATCTCCCAAGAACTTTTTCAATGTAGCTTTCTTGAGACAACCAAATCAGCCCCTTTTTGCGATCATGAACAATTTTCATACCAAAAATTTGCTTTGCCGGCCCCAAATCTTTCATAGCAAATGACTTGCTCAACTCCAATTTCAACATATTAATCATAGTATAATCTTGACCCACAATTAACATGTCATCAACATCAAGCAAAAGAATAATAAATTTTCCATTCGAATTTTTTTTCACAAACACACAATGATCCGAAGTGGTTTTAGAAAATCCATTAGTCATTACGAAAGAGTAAAATTTTTTGTACCATTGTCGCGGGGCTTGCATGAGGCCATACAAATTTTTCTTCAATTTGCAAACAAATTTCTCTTTCCCTTTCTCCACAAAACCCTCCGGTTGCTTCATGTAAATTTCTTTTTCAAGGTCACTATGAAGAAATGCGTTCTTCACATCAAGTTGTTCAACTTCAAGGTTCATACTTGCAGCAATGCCAAGTACAACTCGAATAGAAGACATTTTCACAACTGGCAAGAAAATCTCATCAAAGTCAATACCTTTCTTTTGCCCAAAGCCTTTCACAACAAGACGTGCTTTTTACCTCAAATTCTTGCCATCATTCTTCAATTTGAAGACCCACTTATTTTTCAGAATATTCCTTCCTTTAGACAACTTCACTAAATCATAAGTGTGATTTTCAAGTAAGGAATTTATCTCCTCTTCCATGGCCTTTTTCCAATCATCTTTCTTTGCATGCTCAATTGCTTCTTGGTAGCTCTCAGGCTCCCCTTGATCGGAAATCAACACAAATTCATTGGGAGGATACTTTCTCGAAGGTTGCCGGTCTCTTGTAGGTTTTCTCAACTCAAGTTGTGGTGGCGGTTCTTGAGTTGGATACTCTTCCTCAATTTCGGGCTCAACCTTATTTGGAGTAGCATCATCATCTACATCTTCAAGAGGTGGCTGCACATCTTCCCCATTTTCATTATCCACCGAAAACGAAGAAGATGGATCAATGTCAATAAGATCACTAGTTTTTGGCTTCGATTGATCACCTTTGCCAGAGTCTTCAATTGTTTGGTCTTCAAGAAACACAACATCACAGCTTTGAATGACCATCTTGTCGATCAGATCCCATAATCTATAACCAAATTCATCACGCCCATAGCCAAGAAAAATACATTATCTTGATTTACTATCAAGCTTAGACCTTTCATCCTTTGGAATGTGAACAAAGGCTCAACAACCAAACACTCTCAAGTGCTCATAAGACGCATCTTTGCCGGTCCAAACTCTTTTAGGAACATCACCATTCAAAGGATAAGACGGAGACAAATTGATCACGTCAACCGCTGTCCTCATGCCTCACCCCAAAAGGATCTTGACAATTTAGCATGTGAAAGCAAACACCTTGTTCTTTCCACAATAGTGCGGTTCATTCTTTCGTCAGCGCTATTTTGTTGAGGAGTCTTCTTAACTGTCTTTTGATGCCGAATAAATTAGCTGTGAGAATACTCATCAAATGTCCCAATGTATTCACCACCATTGTCTGTTTGGATGCACTTCAATTTCTGCACTATTTCTCTTTCAACCATGGTCTGAAAATGCTTAAATACATCTAGACCTTGATCTTTAGTTTTTAGTATAAAAACCCAAACTTTCCTTGAATAATCATCAATGAAAGTAACAAAATAAAGTGCACCACTATGTGTTCTAATTTTTAAAGGACCACAAACATCTGAATGAATCAACTCCAAAACATTTTCTTTTCTAGAAGCAACATTTTTATGAAAAGAAACTCTATGTTGTTTACCCACCAAACAATGAATACAAGTTTTAAGATGTGTACCTTTCAAACCAGGTAGAAGCTCTTTCTTGAACAAAACTTGTGGTCCCCTTTTCACTCATATGGCCAAGCCGCTTGTGCCACAATTCGGTTGAAGTATTATCTTCAAGTGCATTGATAACACCTTTATAAATTTTTCCTTGCATCGAATAAAGTGTGTGTCTTCTTATACTTAGACACCACCAAAGAACCCTTTGTGAGCTTCCATATTCCATCACTAAATTTGTTGTTATAGCCTTCATCATCTAGCTTCTTGGTAGAGATCAAATTGAGGTGAATGTCGGGAACATGCCTCACATCTTTAAGCAGCAACTTGCAGCCCAAATTTGTTTCCAAGCAAACATTACCCATGCCAAAAATCTTGGACAAATCTTCATTGCCCATTCGAACATAACCATAATCTCCTTTGGTGTAGGTAGTGAAGAAATCAACTCGAAAAGTTACATGAAAAGAAGCACCAGAATCAATCACCCAATTGCTCTCTTGGTCCACAAAATTAATACAATCATCTTTACAAACGACCATGAGATCATCGATAGTAACCGCCGTTGTGTTTTCTTGCTTCTTATCCACACTTTTGTCATGTCTTTTCTCCTTGTTCTTGAGCTTTCGGCATTCTCGCTTTATGTGCCGTTTCTCATGGCAATAATGATACTCAATGTCTTTCTTGGAAAAAGAACTATCTCTTGATTTGTCACGGCTTTGATCACGACTGTGAGGAGTCTTACTCCTCCCCCTTGTTTTGTTTCAGCCTCTCACATTAAATGCTTCTGAATGAGAGGAACTCGCTGATTTTCTTCTAGTTTCTTCATTCAACAAGATACTAGTGACTTATCTCATTGTGACAACTCTATCAGGCGCCGAATTACTAACCGTCACAACAAAAGTCTCCCAACTTTTGGGCAAAGAACTAAGTAGCATCAAAACTTGCAACTCATCATCAAAAACAATTTTCATAGAAGCAAGTTGGTTAACAACACTCTTTTTTTCATTCAAATGTTTCGGAATAGGGCTGCCATCTTTATATTTTGAATTAACCAACTTTCGAAACAGAAAGGCTTTATTTGTGGTTGATTTCCTGTCATAAAGGCCTTCTAATTTTTTGCATAAATCATGTGCTAAAGTTTCAGTAGCAACATGATGAAACACATTGTCATCAATTCATTGATGGATAACACAAACGGCTTTTCGATTAAGCCTCTTCCATTCATCATCTTTCATACCATCGGGTTTGCCACTATCACCCTCAATAGGCCCATACAAATCTTTACAAAATAATAGGTTCTCCATTTTAGTTTTTCAAGTTACCCAATTGATTCCATTGAAGCTAGACATACGACCCATATTCCCTTCCATTGATTTACACAAATAAATAAACCCAAATAAACCGTAAGCTTTGATACCAGTTATTAGGGAAAATATATGATTTCCCACAAGTAAATCAGGCAATGGGAATAAAAACTAATGTGGAAAAATTAAATCAATGACGACACAATAATTTTTACGTGGTTCCGTCAATGTGAGGTACGTCCACGGGATTAAAATCTGATTCCACTATCAACCAAAAGGGTTCCAAACGATTACAAATAAGACACGAATGGTCTCACAAAATTACTCTTAGGTGAATTCCAAATAATCAAGAGGAAAGACCTCACCAAATAGACAAACAAAAGTCTTCGAAATAGAGTTGAAGAAGACAGCCAAACTGTATCAAATCTGTGCCCCCAAATAGTTCTCTGAAACACACCACGTGAGACAAAGATCTCACCCAAGCACTAGACACTCACAAATTGATTTAGGGCAAATTACATATACCTCCCTTGAGGTTTAGCTAAATTATAGATACCCCCCTGAGATTTCGAAAATTACAGATACCCCCTTGAGGTTTATATTTTCATAACAAATTGCCCCCTGAAGTTTATATTTTCATAACAATTTGCCCCATAATTTGTTATGCAAATAGTACCTTCAGGGGGGTATCTGTAATTTCTCAAACCTCAGGGGGGTATTTGTAATTTTGCTAAACCTGGAGGGGGTATATGTAATTTGCCCATTGATTTATGTATACAACACTATTATTTTATATATATATATATATATATATTGTTGCATAATTGTTAGAAATGTCTTTTTGACGTTGTAAGTTACATATAGTACCATTTCATCTCACATACTTGATTAAAAATATAAAAATATGACATTTTTTTACCGAGTCATCGTATATTTAAATTTATGGTTTAACGAGTCCGACCTATAGATACATACCCGCACCCAACACCCATATCCGAGTCTATGTAACATATCTTATTGCACTTGCAGTAGTTGAAGCAAACAAATTAAACAAACTTACCAAGGATTTCTGTATAATAAGAAAGAGGCACAAAAACAAACCTAATGTTCGACAGTAACTAGAATTTTTATTGACAGCCATATTGCATTATACTATTTATTAGTGGTAATCTGTGCTATGCACGATATGTTATAAATTAAAAAAAAATATATATTATAATTATCTTGAAATAATTTAATATTTTATCTTATGGCATACATAAAATTTATAAGTTAGCTTTTATGTTTATAACTTTTTAAATTATTAGTTTAAAAAAAATTAAAACATATATATAAATCTATTTAGTGTAATTTTGATAATTTGTATTAAAAAAAAGTTGAACCTAATTAAATGAGATTACATGAGTTATGACATACCTCTTCTTGTTATGAAAATATACAAATTTAAAAGTTATATTAAGACAAATATACAATTTTATTATTAAATGTGAAGTGAAGTGATATTTAACAATAATTAATATGATGTTTCTATTATTAATCCAATAATTTAAGTTACATTTCTTTTGATTTCAATTTCATAACTAAAAATATAATTGAATATAATACACATATGGATTTTTAGTCTTTAAGAATAAGAAGGCTTTAAAATATTTTCAAACTTTTATCATTTTCTTTTAATTTTTTTTCTATCTAATTTGATTTTAAATCTGAATAAAAATTTTGATTTGATATGAATTACTTTAACTTTTTTATTAAATTTTTATCAATTTTTAAAAGAACTTCATTCTTATCCCAAATTTTTTTTTAACCAATTTTGATGGAAAAAAAAACAATAATTTTCAACGTTTCATCTTTTAAAATTTTTATCAAATTATAATTTTAAAAAAAAATTAAGGGTCGAAGATTCTCTTAATTGGAATTATAGTGAAATAACATCTTGAAATAGTCCAAGTTTGAGTATGTGATTGGTTGAAATGTATAATCTAATTAATTTTTTTCTCATATTTGTATAGAAATTGATACTTATAACTACATCATTATAAGTCAAATTATGGAAAAAAATTTGAGGTTTCAAACATTTTCCATTTGCAAATATCCTACATATTAAAAAAAAAATGTGTAGCTTTTGGATATGTATTTATCAATTTTGTTTTATAGACATAAACAATTGATGTTTCAATTTAAAAAATTAAAAAGTAAAAAAAAAAAAAGATTGGGTTTTTAAGAGATAAAAAAGCGGAAAAATTGGTCTAGGGTCCCTCTCCCACTTTTCGTAATGGAAGAGATCCACGATATTATTTTTTGATGTCTAAGGTCCCTCCCATCTATCACAGAGAAATTCAGCCCCCTTCCTTTTCTCTACTCTCACTCATCACCACGATCAAACACGTACACACACAGAGTTCACTGTTCATGATCGGAAACGCAATCATCATCACTCTGTTTCTGAAATACAGATCGATCATGGAGAGCTGAGATGATCGTCGGAAACCACCATTGTTTCCGATTAGATGAGAGAGAGAGAGAGAGAGAGAGAGAGAGAGAGAGAACAGAGAGGTGTCGGAGCTATGATACACAACACACACAGACACGGCCAGCAGACAGACAACTCACACACACATCCACTCTCTCGCCGCCCCAACGGCACCACAATCGACTCTTCTCTCAATCTCTCGTTCCGCCTCTACATCCCCACCGCTCTCACATCCACTGCACCACCATCGTCTTTGTACCATTCTCGGACGACGGAGACTACGTTGACGATGCGGCAGGCTTTGGGACCGGAGTGGTAGAAGAAGCAAAGGTCGCCGGGGCGCCATGCCTTTCCGATTTCAATCAATATCAGTGCAAATGAGCTTTAATTTTTCTGGGTATTGTTAAAAAATATATAAATATGTTTTGTAATTGCAATTGAAATTTGTTTCTTGGATTTGCAGGCTTGTACTTTGGTTTGGGAAATGAGAGTGATTGGATGGGATGTGTGCTATGAAGCTGAATTTGTGCCTGAATTTGAACTGAATTTTCTCTAGAGAAATTCTCAACCCAGAGAAAATTCCCACTTTCGTTATCTGTTTCCACCAGAACAGATTTAACCATGATAGCCAGCCTGCCTGCCTGCTTACGCCCATGTTGGGCAACTCATCTCATCATGTCAAAAGATTAGGGAATGGTTTTGAGCTGCTTCTGCCTCTACTTCTAGTGGATGAATATTAACAAGGAGCTAGCAATTTTGGTAAAATTAGAATTTTTTGTTGTTTGGCTGTGTATGTATATTAGACTGAGAAGCAAATAATATTCTAGCTGATGATAAATATGCATCAGCTTAATTTCTTCCACTGCTTTGCTTAGCTGCCTTGTCCTCCAGCAAGGTTTGAACTGCAATTGGGGAAGAAGCTATTGTGACAACAGTAGCAACAATGGTGGAGGATCAAACCTACGGCAGAGAAATTTGAATTTTCTCTGGAGTCCATGAAAGGCTAAGGAAATTTCTTTGGCAGTGTCCATGAAAGGCTAAGGAGGCCAGAGAAATTCAAAATTTCTTTGGACCAATTTTCTCTAACTTGAATTTTCTCTGGACCAATTTTCTCTGGATTGTTGTTGAGGGACCTTAGACAATGAAAATATTTGATGTTCTTTATACTATAAAATCATAATATCAGAGACCTTAAAAAAAATACCCCTAAAAAAGCCATCTAACTCTTCTATATACTATTTAAGATGGACTATTTAATCACATAAAAAATAGAAATTATATTTAGACATTATCCCTATAAATTATGCTATTATATACAACTATAGCTGTAGTAAATTAACTATAATATATATGAAAATTTATATTAAGATTTCATTTTCAATTAATTAAATTATAATTAACAAACTAAAAAATAACAATAATGGTATAATGGGATAGAAAGAGAATCAAATAAATAATACAATGATATTTAAAAGTTTTAAATTTACCTAGTTATACAAAAATCTAATGTTATAGTAAAATCTTAAATTCTCAATAAATTTTCACATTTTCTATAAAATAAAATGACAATAAAAAATAAAAAATTGGATACCCATTTTTTTTACTTCAACTTTATGGTCTTCATTGAAGAAAACAAAATCCTTAGCACAGAACGGACATAGATACTTCGATTGCAATCATAATCATCAATAATTCTTCTCCATCATGCAAACCTGTAACACAAACACATAAACCTTACTAAAACAAAAACCAAAACTAAAACCAAACCAAACCAAACCAAACCAACAGCAGAGAAAAAGATTCATAGAGAAAGAAAAGTAAAATTAAAAAACAAATAAATTTATGGAATGAGAGAATGCTACTTCCGCCAGTGCCCGCGAAGTCTAAGAGTTGGGATGACTAATCAGATTATTCTTCAAATAAGATTTGAAAATTGATTAATTTATCTCATTAAGTGATTTAAAATTTTGATAGGCATAAATATAAGAAAAATGGATAATTATATTACTAAATTATAATTCAAATTTAGATATTGTCATATTTTTTTGAAATCCATATTTAAATTCTTATATATATATATATATATATATATATATATATTTGTGTGGTTCCTATTTGGTTTGGTTTGTTTGTTTGTTTGTTTTTTTTTTCCCCAATATATTTAAGATGGAATTGTGGGTGTCTAATTTTTTCCTCCCAATTTAACTATTTATATTATTTCATATAAAAATTTATTATTAATTTTTTTATATACCGTGCTTAGCATTAGTGTGTGAATTGTGATTTTTAAATATCTTTTTTTTTTCTTTTTTATGTTATATTAAAGTTTTATATTTCGATAATAATCATATGCGTTGGACTCAAATTTAGATATTATCATATTTTTTTGAGATCCATATTTATATTCTTATATTTATATTTATATTTATATTTATATTTTTGTATGGTTTCTATTTGGTTTGGTTTGGTTTGGTTTGTTTGTTTGTTTTTTTTCCAATTTATTTAAGATAAATTTGTGGGTGTCTATTTTTTCCCCCAATTTAACTATTTATATTATTTCATATAAAAATATATTATTAATTTTTTTACATACCGTGCATAGCACTAGTTACCACTAGATATGTGAATTGTGATTTTTAAATGTCTTTTTTTTTATATTATATTAAAGTTTAATATTTTGATAATAATCATATGTGTTGAACTTTTCAAGAAATTTTTTTTTATACTTGTTCTTAATGCATTAAAGTGTTATTATGAGAGATAATAATCATGTGTTGGGACTTTTCAAAAAATTCATGTGTTGGACTTTTCAAGAAATTTTTTTTATACTTGTTCTTAATGCATTAAAGTGTTATTATGAGGGTAAAGCTTGGAAGTTTGGAGAAGTTAATACATGCTAAGGTTTTTTTTTTTTTAAATAAAAAAATCAAGAAATTTAAATTGGGATATTGGAGCTCCCAAAAGGTTTGGGAGTTAGGAACCACTTTTTCCTTAATATATACTAGCCTATCACCCGTGCTATGCATGAGATAATTATAGATATTTATATTTGTTTTAAACTTTTTTAATATATAAATTATGTTTTTTAAGATTTTTTATAAAAATAATTTAACAATCTTATCACTAACTATAGTGTATGAGAGAAGTTGAAAAAGGTACTGCAGTAACTATACACGGATTGTATCTATAATCACTACAAGAATTAACACTTTTGGCAACAAAAAAATTGGTCGCTAAAAGTCAATTTTTGGTCGGCAAAAGTTATCCGCGACCAATTTTTTTGGTCGCTACTTTGGTCGCCAATTGAGGGTCGGCAAAAGTAATTCGCGACCAAAATTGTGGTTGGTCGGCAAAAGTTGGATTTCGCGACTAAATTTTTAGTCGCTAAATGTTTAATTACCGCGACTAATTTATTTTGTCGCCAAAACACTTTGGTCGCGAAAAGTGATATTTTCGCGACCAAAAAGTTTGGTCGCCAATTATCACATTCAACGACCAAAAAGTTTGGTTGCCAATTGTGACATTCTGCGACCAAAAAATTTGGTCGCCAATCGTGACATTCCGCGACCAAAAAATTTGGTCGCCAATTGTGACATTCTGCAACCAAAATTTGTTTGGTCGCCAATTGTGACATTTCGCGACCATAAAATTTGGTCGCCAATTGTAACATTCTGCGACCAATATTTTTTTGGTCGCCAATTGTGACATTTCGCGACCAATCAATTGGTCGCCAATTGTGACATTCTGCGACCAAAATTTGTTTTGGTCGCCAATTGGGACATTTCGCGACCAAAAATTATGGTCGCCAATTGTGACATTCTGCGACCAAAATTTTTTTGGTCGCCAATTGTGACATTTCGCGACTAATCAATTGGTCGCCAAAACTATAAAAACCAAACCAAATTTTGGTCGCTAATACCCAACAAAATAAACCTGTAATTTATAATAATTCATCCAATTTATTCAATATAATCTATAAAAAGAAGAAATCATTCAAACCAACAAATAAATTGAATCATCAACATTCAACCAAAAACCATATATCAACCATTTCTGAACCTGTTTAATTAAAGTCAGCAACTATTATAAGTGTACATCCGCAAATAATTCGAAACTACATATTTCATTTAGCATAAAAATTAAACACATAACAAGTACTTGTTATTTTGTTTTAAATTTTTATCCATGTACATCAACCCAAAAATATAACTAGTAGTCTACCAAATATTTTCTATACACACACATCCAAAAATATAACTACTAGTCTACCCTAATATTTTCCATATACATCTATACAAAAATATATAATCCTTCCAAAAATACAAAAAGTGCCAATTTGTCCTGTACAATTTAGCTTTGTGCACGAGTTCATCCATCTGTACCAAAGAAAAAGAGAAATAATGTCAGTTAAAATTGAACAAATAATGAAAAATATCCATGAAAAGCAAAGGTCACATTAGCAAATTAAAATGACTACCATTATCAAATTGTAAATAAAACAATAGCATTCTTATGTCTATAGAATAAATTGAATGAGCCACAATTCCCCGTTTAACCAGTTTGTGACTATTGGATAGTTTTATTTCTAATCGTTTTTGTTTAGAGATAAGTATTAGAAAAAGCAAATACTAATATATTACTTTATATTTATCATGCATGTATTGATCAGTGATATAAAAAAATGTTTAAAACAAAAAATAATATATAGCAACTCTCTAATAAATTTGATACATCGATGATTAATAGTTTGTATTTATAGTTGACTGTCACCTATAAATACAAACTATGAATTGGTGTTGATAGTCACCACCATATATAGCACACCACCGAAAGCATCCAGACAGATCTGATGCAGACCACCAAAATTGCTCCAGATCAGTCCACCTTCATGACTGATGCAATACTTCACCATGCAGACCACCAAAGGAAGAGAAAAGAAGGAAAAAAAAGAAATAGAGAGGAGCTAATTCAGAGCAGTTTTGGACCCCAAACGCCCCGATTTTGCCTACTTTGTCACACTTTTATGTCCTACATAACTAATAATGCATCCTATCGAAGCGTTGCTTGCTTTCACAAGTTTGTTTGATCTAGGCCGAGGTGACCGCTACGATCTCAGGTTGTTTCCAGGCTGTTTCCAACTTTTTGCCCCAACCGGCTCGTTTTTGCCTTATCTATCACATTTTGGTTTCCATGGAACAGTCACAAATTCTTGTTTAACTAGTCATCCTTGGATCAGTGGAACATTACAATGTTTAAAGTTTCTATACTGGTCAACATAAACTAAACTGTAAATTCCATCTTTACCCCCCTATCCTCAAAGAGTATGTCTTGGTTTGATGACTAAGAAAATGATACATGAATATTTACCCCCCTTTCTTTTTACCTCCTACGTACGAACCATATGTATAAATATAGGACCTATCATATCTATAAAATAATACTATCTATAATTCACTGAACTCAACATGATACTAAAATTCACTAAACTACATGAATATTTATTTTTATTTTTATTTTTTGCTTAAAGATCGATCCTCTTCTGATTGAATATGCTTTTTTTTTAGTCTAAAAGCTTCAAGTCGAGAGGAATCTCCATGTTGACCACTTTTGGAAGTGATTTCTTTTAAAACAATCTTGTGTTCAATCATGCAATTAAGTTAGTCTTTAAATTGTACACTTGTAAATATCATAATCACTTATATTTAGAATAACAAAGACTAATGTTAATTTGGCTATTGTAATATATATTAAAAAAAATTAATGCTTTGCAACATATTAAAACAAAAACAAAAACAAATAATGTGATGTGTGATATTATAGAAAATTTTAAATTTTTATGTAAACTATATGGGTGAAATGTTATGCTCCACTACAACATAAAAATATAATAACAAAGAAAGCACTTGAGTTTAGATATACATAAAATAGTGGATGATTCGCGAATAATGCAATGTAGATTCATTCATTCTCTAGATTTTTTATTTTTTATTTTTAGTTAGCCATGGAACAAAATGAGCATGCATTATTGTTGTAGAAATATTTGAAGGTGTGAAAATAAAATGGGTGATATAGTAATCTTCAATCATCTTATTCATAAAATTAAAATTAAAAATAAAAAAAAGGGGGGGGGGGAAGGTAGGGGATAACCTAATTATTTTTCATTAACATTATGAATGAAAAATTAGAGATGATGAAAAGTTAGAGAAGTTAGAGAAAAGTTAGAGAAGATTTTCCAAAATAAGAGTATTGATTTAATGAAGTATTAAATAGTTGGACAATCTTTAATTATTCACTTTAATAAGTGAGACAAATTTAAACATATTAAGTTGTTAACAAGACCCTTTACAAAGGCGTATCCAAGGCTTTAAAATATTTAAACACATTTTTTATTTCTCGATATGTATCAACTCTACAAAATATAGCTCTTTACATATCAAAATAGCAAAAAAATAATTTATGTAACCGACCTTTTTAAATTGGGACACAAAGCTTAGTTGGCTTCGTTTGGACAATTGAATGTAAAAATGTTTCAAAATTGGATTATGCAACTGTTTTAGTCAAATCTCATACATGTAGCTATAACTCTTTGTTTTTTTTTTTTTTTGTTCTTGTTTTTTCCCTCCACTGTCCCAATCAAAAAGTATGGAACACTTTTTAATCAATCGTCTCACCTAATGAGTCACAAATGAATAATTGAGCAACTGATTTCATTGGCATATATATGATTCCCAATGGGGTGATTACTAAAGGCACTGAAAAAGGATGGTTGGATTAGGTTCACTCTTGCGTGCCACACTAATTAAACATCAGTTTGATTGATTAAACATCCCATATACAGTTTTAACTATCACCCAATAACAAAGGCAAATTCTTCAAAATGTTGTATTTGAATCATAAATTTGATTAGATTTGTAAAATAAGAAGGAAAAGGTAAAGAAAATGGAGGAAAAAAATTAATATATCTAATTTAGGTATGTTATGGACGCAGAAAAATTTCACAAACCTGTAGATCCTCCATGACAGTTGGGTATGCATCCTTGAGATCAATAACAGCAATGCCCTCTGGAAATTTACGTATTAGGATGAGTAGTTGATTCTTGTCCTTCAGAGCATGTTTGGACTGTAATCAAATAAAGACCAAGTAAATTCTCAGCACAAAGACAACTTTTTTTCGAAGCTTTTTGGGCAGGCACCTGTAACAATCTATGAACTCTTGGGGAAGACAGAGAAGTTCAATTGTCTGCCAGGGTTCCAGGTGAAAAGATTAGGATTTACCTTGTAAGCGAAGCACATCCCATCATAGTTCACTTTTGGGTTATTCCTCAAACTGTCAAAGACAACCTTGTTGGAATTAATGTCAACATAACATGCTTCATTTATTTGCTCTGGTGTAAAGGCTTGCCTTGTCTGCAGAATAAGAAACATAAATAATTAAGGTGTAATTAATCCCTTTCAAGTGAGCCTACAAAAAATGAGAGGACAAATCAACCAATGACTTCCCACATGCCCCTGCCTCGCACACTGGCATCCTGCAGGGGTAGGTGGGTTGTGCAGCAAGTATCAGCAGCAGGAATAAGTTCAAGGCTCACAGCATAAGAAGTATTGGAGGAACTATTGCAGGATCTACCCAAAGAAATCTCACATTATCCAACCCCCAGCTGGATGAAAAATCTCGAGAGATAAATAATGCTCAATATGTAAAGAGCCCCAGAGAAATCGGTGTAACAAGTAGTGTCAGACTTGTCAGTGTTGGGAACCATAACCAGTTTAAAAAAAAAAATAGAGACTATTTGAGTTTTTAAACCTGAAAACCCAAAAAGAACCAAACCCCCTGTTTTAGAAGTGCATTGTTTAAGCACATTATTTTAAGCTAAATAAGCCGCAATTTTTTTTTTTTTTAACAAACAGAGCGTATCTAAGTCTAACCCAAATGAATAACAAATTGTCCTGAAAAACCAAACTAAATCGAGCTATTGTGATTAATAGTAATCATTGACATAAAACACTATCTAACCCAGATGGGACAATGAAGGATCAATTCAAACATCAAAGGCGAAGAAAGTGCAGGACCAAAACCTCTTGCACTGTAAAACTAAGATAATGACTCTTAATATAAAGTTATCCTAGGAGAGCAATCTAAGAGGTAGTGAAAAGCTTTAGTTGAAGCCTTACCAGGAGACCAGACAACATGAATCAGACTTCATTGGCAACTTCAATTAAATTTCAAGTGCTAAAGACCTGTAGGGAAAAGCTGGTTAGAAGGATCACTGCCATTTGAGTACAAACAAGTCACCCAATTGCATGCGCTAAGAAAATGGTAAATCAGTGATGATCATCCTTGTGCCAACTGTCTCTGCATGTGGGTCAGCAAGTTGGGACAGAAACATACAATTGTGTAAAATCTATTTTTCAACATGTCATTTGGGAATATTCACACCCCTCAACAAAATCATAAAAGCTCTCGAGTATGACTTGGTATGATATTTCATCTAGCCCCACCATTTCCCAGATCAACCCTACTCAAATCAATGGAAATTCAAGGCCAAAAATATGAGAAACATAAGAAAGCAAAAATAAATTGGATAAGAATAGTTCCTTTGTTAACTATTGCTTCTAATTTACAAAGGCAAAAGAAAAAAAATAATAACAAAAAGAAAAGAACTAATCCATGCTGCTATAACCAGCGTCCACAAAATAAAGTTCAAGCTAATGCGGAAGCCTAGAGTCATGGACATGTGTAGAAGCTACATTATGAAACTGTGTTGATGCCACATTATGAAACATGGTTGGCACTACATTATGCAAATGTGCTGGCACAAGATCATGTAACATACTATGAACGTATTCCTTACTATATGCATTGGATGAGTTTCAGTCTCGGCTCCAAGAACTGCAAAAGGAAAAGATAATTTATTTCATATTGTTCGATTAACATCAATTTGACTAACTTTCATACCCACTGACTCAATGAATTTTGGTTGATTATTTGATCTGGTGGCAGAGTAAGAGGTTGCACAAGGTCCTTGAATTTGTATCAAATACCTGCTGTTTAAATATTGACTTGTTTTTTGTTGTCAAGGCTGAGGTGGCAGTTGAAAGGCTTGATCAACTAAAAGCTAGCAGGATGAAGGAAATTGCTTTAAAGAGGCAAACTGAGGTTGAGGAGATTTTTGGATAAGGTTGAGAAATGGATAAGGTTGAGGAGACTCTCAGCAGGAGGAGACTCTCAGCAGGAAAGAAATATTGGATAAGGTTGAGAAATGGATGTTTTGAGGACATAAGATAGTCCATGGAAATCATATAAAAAAAGAAAGTAAAGCATAGTACTCGAATTGAAAACAATAACTACATGAATACATTGCAATTGAAACAAAAGCTTGTTGACTGGTGAAGGGCAAAAAAGAAGCTAGCACAACACATGTTGAATGGAAGAGAAAAGACTTCCTAGGAGAATCTTCGTTTTAATATACATTCACAATGGATAGTGGAAAAGTATTCAAATGGGCCATACATCTATATATACCAATTTGATAGTGTAAAGAAGTTCCATTTCTTTTATGAGATGCCATAGATATTGAGCCAACTTTGAATAGCATGTAAAATGTGTGACAGGATGACAACATGCACACTATCTAATACCTTTGATTCTCAATGGCAAACATGCAAAATATGTGTGGTAGCAATGTAGGAGAGATGTGTTATCTAGTGTACATTTTGTTTTTTAAGTAATAAAAGCTTTCAAATAAATATAAATAAATGAAAGGTGCAGTCTAATTAAACCCCAAAAACTGCTTGAAGCATATGTGATTCATTTAAAAGGTGCTCTCTCTCAACAAAAACAGAAAGAAAAAAAAAATAGGAAAAAAAAAATAAAATTCAAAGAAGACAATGTGCAGTGTAGTTAACCTTGGATCCTAGATTTGAATGCCCTCAGGTAAGGGGTCCAATATTTAATATAATAGCTAGTGATAGTATTTCTCCAACAACATCAGGCCTACCTTGAGCGTCCTTCCCATCCAATCGAATAGTCTAAATGACCTTCCAAATGTTTTCTCTTTTTTTTTGAAGTCTTTAGTCAAGTTGCACACGCACATCACATAAATGAAAAGTTGTGGCCATTGTGATTTCACAGGCATCATCAAACACACGCCCCTCTCTCTCTCTCTCTCTCTCTCTCTCTCTCTCTCTATCTATATATATATATATATATCTTTGTGTGAGAGTGGAAATTTTTGGGTAAAGTAGACCAACAAGGTTCCACTTGATATTTGCAAAGTCAAGTCAATTAACTGTTTTAATAAATCCTAGGCCATTCAAGAGCAGGCCTAATTTCCCATTGAAGTGCAATACATCCATAAGGATTATTTAAGCCACTGGAATAACGAAACATTTTCAGCTCATTTTTCAATGTTCATTACTAAAATGCAACATATTGGTAAATAGAATTTGAGTATCATCTAAACTTTCACAGACACTTTTAAATTAGATTCATAGACTCGACTCGACTCGACTCGACTCAATGAAGCATCAAACTTGACATAAGATTTAAGCAAATAAGAATGAAGAAGGCATACCAAGTTGTTTCAGAATGTCAGTGAACGTAGCCTGCAAAACATAGGAAGAAAAGAAGAAAACGCTGGTTATCCCTGGTGCAATCTGGAATGAAAAAAAAAAAAAACAAAAAAATCTAACTAACTAATTTTCTAACCATAACAACAAACAGGAACAAGAAATAAACATGAAAATAGTTGCTATTCTTCATAAAGAAAATGCTCGTTTCAATTTGCTCTTTTATGCCTTCATGCTAAAAACAAGAAGTATAGCAAAAAGCTCAGCATGAGTTTAATTACAAGCAAATTCTAGTAGTGCAACTTGTCCCTCAGTAATTGCATAAGAACATTGGTATGGTATTGACAACATTTTTAGATTTCTTTAGAAAAGACTCCATGTCATAATTTTGCTATTATGCCATTTTTTATGGCAAAGAGGCTGCTGTATATGAGCTCACCATTAGGTGCAAGGGGGTATATCTAGAAGATATATGGTACTTCAGCCATAAAAACAAACAACAAATGTGGAGGTAGCTTATTTGGTTGCTTTTAAGAAATTCTTTCACTACAATTAGAAAAAGATGAAATTCTTGCCGTGTTGAAGTCAACAATTATAAAGAGATCAAAGTATACTAATCCTTCCCTTCATTTTCTCTCTTTTTTATTCTCCACTCTCTTATTCAGCAATGGAATATTGTTAATATTATTTAAGGTTATCCCTTACTTCACTAGGAACACAGCTTCATGTACAGCTTTGCCTTTTGGCAGCGTTTTAGGGAAAAAATGCTGCTAAAACTTTTATTTTTAGTTGCAGTCAATAACCGCTACAATGGCCTATCTATAGCAGCCTTTTTCAGGCCGATACAATAAAAAACGCTGCTAAATCTTGATTTTCTTGTAGTGTGTGGAATGCACTTACCTCTTGTAACTCTGAGACCACAAAGAAGACAGAGCCAGTGTTAACCGTGTCATAAAGTCGAATTCGAACCAATTCTCGGCTACATGGTTCAGGCGAGTTCACAGATGGAGGGCCATGATCAACTCCCCTAGGAATAGAAAGTGTATTCTCCCAGTACCCTACATTCAAGATATTGATCAAATACCACAATTTCACCTTCTACTTCTGACAATGGTGGAGAAAGGTAAGCAGCACTAAAGTGGAGAGGGGTAGGAAAACATTATAACTGGGAGTGGGAACTGGGGGTGTAGGGGGAGATATGTAGTAGATCTGCCCCAGCTTCTGACCCCAACTAGAGATACTTAAAGCAAATCCAGCTCTTCTTGGTACTAGATTGACTTTAATAACTAACCTTTTCCAAAAAGATTGCATCAGAACCATTGCAAAAGCTTTTAGAATTCCTTCACTAAATCTTGAACACATGAATAAACCTTTATTCCTTCACTAAATCCAATTTTATAATGTAACAAGGCTATAGACTTCAACTTTACGGCTTCTCAGTGAAACATATCATTAGGTAGTTTGTCTAATTTCTTTCTATAGACTTCAATTCATTTTATTCCAATCCTTTCTATGAAACAAACACAACCTAAGTGTTGTCTAATTTCTTAGGTTTGAATCGCATGATAAATCATGATGCATTAACTTATACAGACCTTGATAACCAAGATTGTGAGATACTCAAAAGTTTAGGTAGTTTTATAAGATTAAGCATTTAAAATTTTAAAAATAGGTTAGAGAGATGGGGTTTTGCATCCACACTAAGTCATTGATTATGCAAAGAAGGTAACCGTTATAAATTTAATCTCTCTCTCTCTCTCTCTCTCTCTTTTTTATTTTTCTTTATTTTTCTTTTGGTTTTGATCAGCAACAAATAGTAGTTAAAAGTAAACATGGTCACTTCTGTGTAAAAGTAGAAAGCATTTTCTGTTTAAAAACCAATGCTTCACTCTCTGAACCTCATCAGACATTGTTTTATCTTCAAGATTCTTCATTGAAACTTCAACATCATAAGCCAACCTCAAGCATGCCAAAAGATTAAGTCAAAATAAAATCATAAAATCACATGTACCACAACTTACAAATAATCTTAAAATTCTATATACTCCCAAGTCCTATATATAAAATTAATTATCTAAATCTAGGATAACAAAATCCTTTCCATCTAATTCCATATGACTTTTCTAAGAGAATGATCCCATCAAATATTCTAATCCTAATGAGTACGCCTTGTACACAAATGATTCATGGCACATGCTTTGATTTTAGCAGAAAAGAATATAAACTATCATGAAAGAATAAAACATATTTAGCACAAAAATCTTTAAAAACCAAATTATGAGAAAGCACCCCAAAAATCTTTGGAATTAAGCAGGTTTGTAAGAGCATGGGAACTATAATGATATCCCTCTCCATGCAATTAATAAACTACACCCATTTGTCAGAATAGTAAGCCCATCTTCATGTAGGCCACATAACCAAATTGATCCATGGTCACCTGTTTCAATTAATTACATGTTACCATTGTCCCATTAAGAATCATTGTTAAGTTCATCAACATATATCATAGAATAGAACTGATAGCCAAAGGTGAAAAGATAGTACCATCAATCTTCTATAACGGCAAATCAAATTTAGTTGTCACATCTAGTTGCTAGGTCTCTATACACACAAAACTCTAGCTTCGATGATAGACAGAACAGAAGCATGTTAAAATATAAGCTTTCTGTATTGGTGTTGGTTCTTTAAACCCAAGACTATATATTGCTTTCATAAGCAGGGGAAGTAGCCTCAGTTCATTCCAAGCGTAATATTCAGCTTCATCAACTGAATCTCCTTCAATATCCTCCTTGGGATCACTGACTTCTGTCACAATTTAATTTTGTAAAAAAAAAAAAACACTCGTTCAAACAGAATCCAAAATACAAACTATCTAACAAATTTAATCACTTTATGAAGCAGTCTGCACTATCTCATAAACTTAACTTTAAGATTGACCCAGAAATTGATAAGTGGCAGACTCATAACAAGTACATTTGTAGTGAATCAGAACCAAAATATTACCAAATCATTTATATATGAAAAAAGAGATCAAAACTTGTCAACCTTAAATGCATTCCCAACCCAAAGATCAATAAATTACCATTAATATGTAGAGAGACAAAAATATACCAAATTATGATTTATCTAGCACAGAAATGGATAAATACTAAAGCATTGACATGTTCAGAACAAAATCTATAAGAAACCTTAACCTCAATCTAATCAAACAAAATTTTATACTAATCCACAAATTTACTAAAAAATAAATACGCAGAATTACAATTCTGACTCAAATTATTAAAAATTGAAGAGAATTCAAAACACTAACCAGCAGTTGGTTCTTCATTTTCCTCAGAATTCTTTGCATCCTTGTTCTTCTTTTTCTTCTTCTTCTTTTTCTTCTTTCTCTTCACTTTATTATCCTTCTCTTCACTTACAGCTTCAACCTCACCACCAAGCTCATCCTCCACTTCACTATGCTTCCTTTTTTTCTCATTTTTATTTTCTTTAGTCCTTTGTTTCTTGTTTTCTCTCTCAGGTTTAGGAATTTCCAAACCATACTCAGATTCATCAATCTCTTCAAGCGATAGAAAACCTACATTCACAACCAAAAAATATGTATATATCATCATCTCTTAAAATTTCCAACATCAACCCCTGTTTGGTTGCCAAGAAAATGCAGGAAACTAAAAGAACTCAACTGTTTAGAATTCTGAAGCATGTGCACAAAAACTAACAGAAACCCATAACGAAAAACAGCATGAAAACCCAAAATTTTCGTTTAATTGAAATTGAAAACTAATCGAACCTCCCTCGAGTTCGCTAGAGCCAACAGAGATAGAGAAAGGGTCGTCGTTTTCGAAGAGAGAAGAGTTCCATGGAAGCGAATCGAAGCGGTCGAGCTGTTCAAAGCCTTGTCTGGGTCGCTTTGCCTTGTTTGGTTTCTTCTTTGAAGCCATGACCAGAGCTCAGAGCTTACAAACACGGTCGAACGGTGACCCTTTTAGGGCTGTACGAGTGTTTTGGTGCGCAGTGTTTTGGGTACTCGTGAAAATTAATAACATTACCAAATTTTTGTTAAACTAGAGTTCCTTAAGGTTCACTAATTTTACAGAATTTTCGAATTGCTCAATCAAAACCTTGATTTTTAGTGAAAATCCCCAAATCAAAACCCTAGTTTGAATCTACAAACCTGGTTGAAGGGTGGAAGTGTTCTTTGCGTGCGTAAGTCTCTTCCATCTCCTTTCGGCCATCTTCTCTCTCCGTCGTTACTTCTCTTTCTTTGTTCTTTTCTTCTGGTTCAGAGCTCTGTCTGTGTGTATTTTCTTTGTTCATCTTCTCCTTCTCACTCATTGTTATGCCGGTTGGGGTTTGGGTTTGGGATTTGGGGTCTAAAGAAGAGAGAGAGTGAGGGTTTTGAAGAGTTTTTGCAAAAGAAAGAGAGGAGGGTTTGGGATTTGGTGTCCGATGCAAAGAGAGGGTAGGGGTTTGAAGAGCTTTAGCAGAGACCTGAGAGAGAGAGAGAGAGAGAGAGGAGATGGTACGATGGAGAGAAATTTTTTTTACTCGCAAAAAATTTTCATTTCCCCCTCCATGTTTTAAATTTCCCTCCCAAATTTTTGGCAACCAAAAGACAATATTAGTCGCAAAAAAGCTACCTTCGCCGACAAATTTTTTTAGTCGCAAAATCTCAATCAACGGCGACTAAAATATTAGTCGCTAAAAATATAATTTGGCGACTAATTTTTTTTGGTTGCTGAAAATAAGTTTTTGGCGACCAAATTTTTGGTCGCCAAAAAATATGTGACCTTTCGCGACCAAATGTGTAGTTGGTCGGCAAAAACATACCACTTTCTGCGACCAACTCATTTTTTGGTCGCTAAAATATAACCTTCTAAGACTAATAATATTTGGTCGCCAAAATTAATGATCATTCGTGACTACTTAATATTTGGTAGGCAAATATCATTTCTGGTAACCCGAAGGTGTACACAAATTTTTTTGGTCGGCAAAAATGGTCGCCAAATGTGTAAATTCTTGTAGTGAATTATTTGTATGAGGGGATTTAAATGCTGATTAATAGATTTTGACCAAATCAATAAATGCAGGCATGTGGAAAGATATGTGGATTGAAAAAAGTTAGTAAATACTGATCAAAGAATTTTGACCAAATCAATAAATGCTGATTTTTCTTTTTAATAAGAAATTTAGAAAATTCAAATTGAGATATTAAAGCTCCCACAGGTATTGGAGTTAAAAACCCCCTTGTGCTTAATATATAGTATATATAGATATATATAGATATAGATTTTCATTAATTTCTAGATATTCAATTTAAAGAGCAATTATGCATATTCAATTTGCTCGATTATTTTGCAATAAGAAAAAATATATATATATAGAAAAAGAAAACACTTTAGTCATGAAAATCGCATGATACAGTGGTTGTAATTTTTAATATTTTTTTGTACAAATAAAAATATGTATTCATTGAAACTAAAGAAAAATATTTTAAAATGTAGAGTACAAAGTATGTTGCAAATTGAATAAAATTTTTACAATTCCACTAGACCAATCTAAATTTGGGATAGGAGACCAATCCCAATATGAAGTTAATAATCTCATGACTCACAGCCAAGAGAGATTAATCTCATTTAATTTGGTTCGTCCAAACAAATATTGCTTTGAGAGTTGAGGAGAAAAAACTTACATCTACCTAAAACATTTTCACAAGTAAAAAATTGTAAGAAATATAAATATACCCAAACAAAAAGAAGAAATAAAATTACTTTCAGTTCAAAACCCATTGATTAAAACTTAAAAAACACTGCTTCTAGCAACATCATCCCAGTGAGAAACCATTTCCCTAATAACTTTAGTCAAAGCATACTAACAATTTACATTAGGGATTACCATGACATCAATAACATCATCATTCAAGAGCAACCACCACTACCTGTTTGCCAACATTTTGACCAGAGAAAAGCCCAATAAGAGCTGCTGGTGCACTCTCTAGGCCTTCAGCTACGTCTTCCACATATGTGATTTTTCCTTCTTTTATGCAGGGGAGGATCATTTCAAGAAACTTCGGATACAAGTGATAGTAATCAAAAACCAGAAATCCTTCCATACGGACACGTTTTGTGATAAGACAGAACAAGTTGTGTACACCTTCGGGTTACCACACACAGCAATGCGACCTTTTAGTCTCATGTTGACAAGTACTGCATCGAGCATCTTTCCTCCAACATTCTCAAAGTAAATATCGATGCCATTGGGAAAGTACCTGGCAGAAGTTTAAAAAGAGGTGTAGAGAATGAGGATATTTAACTTGAAAATTTGAGATTATTAAAAAAAAAAATCCTACCTAAAAGGTATTCCACTCAACCATGGATTTTTAATTTATTTATAGTTGAGAGGAGACGGCTATATCAAGTAATCTCTTGTAACTTTTTTGATTATAGTGAAAATAGCAGTAGCTCTAGTTATGGGATGAACTACATAAATCTTTGTATTCTTCATGTGTGCGTCTGTTTTATTTTTGTCGTGCGTTTGTCGTTTTGTGTTTTACATTTCACCAGTCCTGGCTAGGTGTTATGGATTACTAATTTTTTTTTAGTGCTGTTATGTATTTCTCTACAAGAAAATGAAATGCTCACCTTTTCAGAGCTGCTTCCAAGTCCTCCTCTTTATAGTTAAAAGCTTCATCAAACCTAAATTTGTTCTTCAACAGATCAACCTTAAGTAGACAAATAGTAAAAGACAGAAACAAAAGAACAAAAAATAGAAGAGAGTCAGTAACCATGCCTGCTCTGACCCAGCTTAATATACTAGGCTAAAATTTCTAAATTTGTGACGGCTCTGCAAACATGCCAGTTAAGAAGAAGGTGGAAGATCACATACATTGAGCAAACTAATATACTTTTGACTCTATTAGCAGTCACTTACTAGTTATTTGAACATTAATGGACATGTGGAGGGTGCTTACCTTTTCTTTGGTTCCAGCACTTCCAACAACATAACATCCTAATAGCTTTGCAAACTGGCCAACAAGCTGACCAACAGCTCCAGATGCAGCTGAAATGAAAACATAGTCTCCTTGTTTAGGAGAGCATATCTCATAAAAACCAACATAGGCCGTCATACCAGGCATACCTACAAGTATAAATTCAAAGCAACCAATTGAGCATCCAATGTAGCCACAACAACAACAACAACAACAACAGCAACAACAACAAAAAGAGTAGAATTCGATAAAAACACGTGTTCTGCACCTTGAGTGCAACCATCAAACTACCAGGAATTAAATCAATCAAGAGCTATAGAAATATCCTATTCTTTGCAATAAAGTTCATACTTGGACCTTAATGTTGGATTGAGGTCACCAGCTCCTTTTGTTTTAATAGACTAGGAAATTCTAAAGAAGTGATATAGATATAGATATAGATATAGATATAGACATAGATATATAAGCGTGTATGTAAGTCCCTGCGTGACTCATCACTGAACTGTCAACCGTTTCTAAAGCCGATCTCGCATTTTCTTCCATTTTCACGTTTTTTTAAAAAAAACTTTTTTTGTTTTTTATTTTTATATTCCATTTTCACGTTAATAATGTGCTTTGTAGTGCAAAAAAGGGCAATGCTCTTCGTGTGCAATACGCAAAATGATTGACAGTTATAAATTGTGAACTATAGAGGATGTGGGCCTCATTATTTGGTGTGATGTTATTTTGATTTTATTTTTTTTATTATTATCATATCAATAGGGCTCTAATTTGAACTTTATTATTAGAGTTCTGAATTACTTTCTGTATAATATTCATCTTAAAAAATTATATAAGTTGAATATAAATTTAAACAAAATTATAAAAATTTATATGATTTTATAAATTTATGTTAATTTATATTTAATTTATATATTTTTGTAAGATTATTTATATTAATTTATAAATAAATAGAGTTCTGAATCACTTTCTGTATAATATTCATCTTAAAAAATTATATAAGTTGAATATAAATTTAAACAAATTTTAAAAATTTATATGATTTTATAAATTTATGTTAATTTATATTTAATTTATATATTTTTATAAGATTATTTATATGATTTTATAAAAATTTATGTAATTTTATGTTAAGATTTTATACGCACCAAAAAATTGTCCTGCGAAAAAATATAATCAAATAAAATGTGGCCGGTATAGGTTTGATTACCTAACCTTTAAAAAAATATTATATTTATAGGGAAATTTAAAATGTGAATATTATATTACCTAACCTTTAAAATGTGTGCGTATGAAAATTATTTTAAGGGACACTTTTTCATAAATTTTTTTTTACCCATTTATGTTTCATTTAGTTGATATTATTTTTTTATATTTCAATAAGTTCTATGAGTGACATACTTACTAAAATATCCTTAATAATATTCACATTTATAGTGTGAATATTTTGTGATGTGAATATTCACATCATCAATGTGAATATTTACACTGTCAATGTGAATATTCATACGTCAATATGAATATTGACATTGTAAAATATGAATGTTCACATCACTAAATTACTAACCGTTCAAAAATATTTATAAGTATAGAAATGTCTGTAAAATATTTTAAATATGAGAATTAAGAATTGGTAGATCAAATGTTCAAATAATTGGACTTATTAGAACAAAAGAAGATCTTATGGACTAATTAGGATATAAACACTTAATTTTTTTTTTCTTCTAATAAATCTCCCTTATTTTAAATGAGATTATTCTATCGCGATTATTATAATTAACTAAGGTAAAGGTAAAATATATGTATAATAATAATTAAGATAATCATAGGCTTGGTAGGATGATAATTATCCACACAAAAAAAAAAAAAAAAAAAAACATTGAAAAATTCTAGAAACTCAGACATATTCATTCAAGATTTTTTGGGCGGATACTTGTATGATAGAGATTAAATTTATATAATGTGACGTCTATAGGGTGGGTATTTGTATAGTAAAGATTAAATTTATATAATGTGACATTTATAAGAAGAATAAATTTGAATAAAAAGATGATAATTTTAAATAATTTTTTAGTAAATAATTTCCCTATATTTGTAGTATTACCAAAAAATAAGTAAGCTTGGTAGAATGATAATATAGGGACATTTTGGAAAAATGAATATAAACCAGCTTTTTGGTTAAAAAGTCAGCCTTTCTTAGCAACAAACCATTTGGAAAGATAGATATAAATCAACCTGAAATACCCTCAGTTTTTTTCAGTAAAATGATAATTTTAAAAATATGCACAAGAGTGAAATGAGAATTTTATAATTTTTATAAATGATGTGATATCATATTATAATAATTTTAAAAAAAAAGTTAAAAAAAAACTATTTATTTAACACTTTTCAAATTTATTTATAAAAAAATGAAAAATATCCTAAAATAAACAAAAAAATTATTTGTTTTTATCTTCCCAAAACACCCTTTAGTTTGAGGACCGAACAATGTGTGGATGGAACGTTCATAAAAAAAAGAAAAGAAAAAAGGAATGTCTATGTGCGATAAAGGATGTGTCAAATGTACTGTCACAACTTGTATCTTGGCGGCACCCCCTAAAGTTTGTCAGTGAAACTTAAGTTTGTATATTGTGAAATTTATATATAAAATAAATCTAAATTATAAGATGATAATTTTAAATAATTAAAACTGAATTCATTGCATTATTGTTAAAAAAAAAATATAAAAAATGACAAACTTAATAGAGAGCTTAGTCCAGAAGCAGAGAAAAAAAAATTGCTTCAAAAGACTATCTATTAAGAACATATTCATATTTACATTATCCTAAACATATTAATTTTTGTCAGTTTATATTTTAGTTAAAAAATTAAAAAATTACTAAAATAACATATTTTCAAATTAACCCATAATATTATTTTAAATAGCATCCAAATAACTTATCCTGAACCAGGAGGACCACCCAACCCAAAAGAAATGCTCAGTGCCGGCTTTGGATACAAGCGGCAGCTTTGGACCCTTATAAATTAATTGGGAAAAAGGATAAAAAAAATTTTGAAAAAATATTATCAAAAGGGCTCCTAAAAAAACAAAAAACTTATTGATATAGCAAATTATTTAAAATTAATTGATGGTTGTTTTCTAAATGTATGAATTGTATATAAAATATTATTAATTATAGTTATTACTTACAAATTGTTTATGGAAAAAAGAAACATTTTAAATTTGAAATTTATTAAATCATACGTTTAGTGATGTATGTCACAAGAAAGATTAAATGAGTTTGGTTGATGAGTTGATTAAAACAATTTGATTAGTAATTTTATAGTTAAAAATGAAAAAGCTTAAAAAATTTAAATAAAATTTGAATTATCAACTAGTCTGATTCTACCAAAAAATGATTCAAAAATCAATTCATATTAAAATTTTACTTTGGAGCGTTATATGTATGTACGTATAAGAGCCTTCATATTTTTTTTTTGAGCTTAGAGGCTTCATATTAGAAACCTGTTTTGGACCCCAGAAAAGGGCTCTATTCTCATTATTATTATCATTATATAATAAATACTACTTTATTATGCACTTTTGTTTTTATTTTACTATTTTTTAACATCAGATTACTCCTTAATACTATTAAAGTCCTATCGTATTATCATATTCATAAAGACAAACTTAACGTGCCAATACTAGGCCATGTTTGTTTGGGCGGACTGGATTAGCATTCCCATGACTAATAGTCCTAGGACTATAAATTTGTTGGATTATGCATCCTATCTTAACTAATAGTCAAGTTTAAAATAATTAATTCCTACTTCAATTGTTTAACCAAACATCGGATTAATAATTTTATTGGACTATTAGTCCAATCCCAAGCTCATGTCTACCCAAACAAACATGACCTAGGGGTATTACCCTCGAGTAATTTTGATTTTATTATATGTTTATGAAAAAATTAACAATTTTAATTATTAATATTTATAAATATTTTCATTAATTTGTAATTATTTTTTTAAAATTTTACTGATGTTATATTTCATCTATTTTATGTCACCAACTAATTTCTTAACAATGAACTCTAAATATTCAATTTAAAGAGCAATTATTCATATTCAATTTGTTTTTATTTATTTTGCAATAAGGAAAAAGAATTTTATATACGTAATAAAATTTATAATAAAAAAAGAAAACACTTTAGTTTAGTCATAAAATACAATTCTAGAGTGATTGTAATTTTTTTATATTTTTTTGTGCAAATAAAGATGTATTAATTGAAGCTATAGAAAAACATTTTCAAAAGTAGTATAAAGTATGTTGCGAATTGAATAAAATTCTGTTAATTCCACTAAACCAATTTAAATTTGGGATGGGAGACCAATTCAAATATGGAATAGGATACAATATTCTAAGACTCACAGCCTTAGGGATGTTAATCTCATTTCATTCAGTCGCTTGAATAAAGAAAATTTTTAAACGTTGACGGTTGGAAGAAATATAAATACCCATACAAAACTAAGAAATGTAAATACTTTCAGTTCAGGGTATATGATGAGGCCCAGGGTGCTGATCCTAGTGATAAAAATTAAATCAAGATTAAATATTGTAGTTATTTTTAGAGACTTTTTACAAAAATTTATTCAGTCTTGATTCGTCTTTTAATAGTAGAAATTCTTTAACTATAATTAATGATAGATTGACCGGAAACGATTGATAATAATACTCTTAAACGATTGAATTCTTCTTTTAAATCATATATATATTGCAAATTATCATTAATTTCAATATATCAAAAATTAAAAGTATATTAAATAAACACGACACTCATATTTATTAAACCGAAAGTACAGAGTAATGAAGAAACTTGCAAGAGATCACAAACTTGGAAACAAATAGGCACAGCATATACAGCTCGTCACAATTATCTTCACACTTATCTTCACACTCACACTTATCTTCAGACTCACACTCGCACTCACACATACTCGCACTTCCTTGACACTCATACATTGATTAAAACTTAAAAAACCTTTTTCTAGCAACATCATCCCAGTAAGAAACCACTACAACAAAAATACACTTTAGTGGCACTATATTAATGGCATGTTTTTAAAAAATGTCACAAAAAGAATATTTGGTGGTATGTTTTAGAAAAATGTCACAGAACTACAAACATACAAGGCTCTAGTGGCATTTCGATAAAGAAGTGCCACATCACTACAACAAAAATGTGATTTAATAGCATCAATTTATGGCATTTTATAAAAGAATGGCACAAGAAATTGTTTTAATGACATTTATGCTACTAAACTTTAGTAGTAATGGAATTTTTTTAAAATGTCACTAAACTAGATAGATGTAAGTTACTTTTTATGGCATTAAATGAAAAGTGTCATAGACAAATATTTTATGGCATTTTGAGAAATGTCATTAAACCAAAAAATTTCCAAGCTATCTAATGTCATTTTTTGAAAAAACAAAAAATGTCAAATTGAACCACTTGACCTTTGTTTGCTGGCTCAATGGTTTCTCCAAGAATTCTGAATGTGCTACAAACGAAAGCGGTGGAGACTCTAGCTTCAACATGTGGCTGTTGCCTCTTCTCTGCCTTCTACATTGTCTAAAAGAAATTGCACAGATATGTGTACATATTCCATGTGATTGTAGGAGAAGACGTAAAATTGATCTCTAAGATGTGGCTATGGTTTTGCCCTAAAATCTGTAGATATAATACAGATAATTGTGGGAATTGGTTGGACCTCCAGATTGGACAAGCGGTGTGTCCATGTGCTTTGTATCAGATGCTCAGATGTAGAAAATTATATATATACAGCTCTTCATTCTACAATTAGGTGTCATCTGCATCAAACCAAAAAATCTGGTATGTTCTCCTCTGTCTCATCCTATCTTCAATGATGTATTTGATTCTATTTTCTGCTATACATTCATACTCTTGTTTTATTCATATTTGGTTCCCTTTAAAATTGGCCTACCATGTGTTTGCCAATATGTCTAAACCATAAAACATTTCATAATAGGGCAAAATGTAATAAATTAGCATTAATTGTAATTGGTAATTGTCATAAGAAAATTCCATTGGTTAGTAATGGAGGTATCCGCATAGATCCTCACTATTCATCAATTATTATTGGAATTTTTTTTGTTGGGAGATATTCATATATTTGTTGTTGGGATGCTGTAGCAAGTCCGCGAAGGGGCCCCGCTACAGTTCGGACTCGCGATTTTTGTTGTCGCGGTTCTTAATCTGAACCAAAGAGTCCAAATCTGGCAAATCGTTTTGAGAGAAAAAGATTTTGAAAGAAGTGCCAAACATGGACTGCTTTGCCAGATACAGAGTCGCCACCTAAATATTTTTAAAATGGGGAAATTTAGGAAACCCTGACTCGGTGCCGAAGGCCACATGTCCGTCATCACCGGAGTTGTCTCGGCTCGGGAGCTTGGGTACGATCGGGGAAGGTCAGCTATGAGCACCCCCTCTCGCCCGGTCAAAAGACCGGCCTCTACTAACCGTGATATTCTGTTTTGAAAATGTTTATGTGTTCTTACTCCATTTATTAGCCTAGAATTACTATGTTATGCGCACAACAAACAAGTATAGACTAGATTGCCTAACTTGGGAATAAACATTGCATATCCGTTTGCTTTGGAAATACTTTAGATTTTGCTACTCGTAAGTAGGCTAAAACACGGATTTCAATGAGTTTTTCCAACTCAAACAATCCAACCTCCACCCACAGGCATTCAAACAGTTTAACACATAAGCATTTAGCCGCATGGCAAGCATACTGTCGTGTTAACATTCACACACATGCGAGATGCTAAAGCATAAATACTTACATCGTACTCCGTGCCAAAACAGTAAACTAGTTAGCAAAACGTGCGTGTCCTAGTTCATGTTAAATTTCCTAATGCAACACATACAAGATGCAATTTAGATAGGCTCGGTTAACCTAAGCATGGCATATGTAATGCGATCAATTATCACATATTCGATTTGTAAATTGAAGTACAAATGTAGTTAGCGTGATGTACCGAGCCTAATGCATGCAGTACAAATGCATGAATGCACGCATGCATAGCATAAGGTATGCTAAATTAAACATGCCATAATCTACCATCATAAGCAGGTAAATAAAAGGGAAGAAAGACGTGAGGTTGGAAGACATACACACACTCACACACACTTATTACAGATTTGCCCTCACTCGGAGGGCCCAAATAAATATTACAGTCCCAAATAATAAACAAATAAAATTATTACAGAATTTCTAATTAATTAAAAGAAAGGATGCAAAAGAAAGAAGAGGGTGGCCACAGCCTCCGCCTCGGGATACGCAGATGATGCATGCTCGGAACTTGGCTCGCCCGAAAAACCCGTACCGTACCCCTGCCACCTCTGTTTGTACTGCCTTGTCTCTCTGAAAATTGCCAAAGTCCCGGAGCAGGTTCCTTACACACTGCAGAGCACCACCGGCCAGACAGAATTCCCACCGGCACTCTACAATTTCCACCGGCTGTTCTTGGACTCATCGGCACTTCAGTGATTGCCGGTCGGCACTAAATTCTGCCGGTCGGCAGAAACTTCCTGCAGAAGACAGTTTTGACAGCAAACAGAGAACAGACAGTGCATGGCATGGGGTTTTCAGGCACATGTGAGCATGGTCATGCTTCCTATCATGCTTTGAACTCAAGGAAGCATGATCTTCAATCCTCGAGCCATCAATGGTGCATGATAGCCCAAGGGATCAAATTTGCCACTTGATGTAAGGATGCATGCAACAAACAAAATGAGAACCAAAGCCTTATCAAGTCGGAGTCAAAGGCTTCGGTGACCGAGAATCAAAGCACATTACATCACTTGCAGTATGAATGTTCCTTGATTCTCACATTTGGTTTGACACCCCAAACCAAGCAATGCAATGCATGTTATGCAAACATGATTCAAATGCAACATGATGCCAAATATTCAAGTCATGGCAAATGTTATGGAACTATCATGGCGAATATGCAATGCTAAGCATGCAAGGTGCAAATGTGATGCAAACATGGACCAATTTACCATAAAGTTAGCATGGGACTACACATTTATGAAACAATTATGTAGCAAACATGAGACAAGCATGCAAGAGGGCCTTAAAGTGATAAAGGTGCAGGCCTTAATTCACCTCAAAACAGCACCAAAAGTGCTCAAAATGATGGGCAAACTCTCATGTCAACATGCAAGCCAATAGACCCAAGGCTAAGGCACCAAAAGGGTCACTTCATTTCCAACAACAAGACCAAATCATGGCATGGTTTAGACAAGTAAAAACAGAGTTTTTGCAGACAAAATGGGACCCCAAACCCTCCTAACATGGCGGCTAAAATGACTCCAAAGGAGTGTATGCACCAAGGCTCAAATGTAGGCATAAAAGGGCACACCCTCAAGGCACAAAAGAGATCGTAAATGCAAGCATGCAAACATGATTCTTGGGCTGAAATAGGATCCTAAATGATGCCAAATCATAAGGATGGTCAAACTACACATGCTAGAGGTCAAAATGTTCAAAGCCTACAAGCCAAAACACAAAAAGATGACATCAAACAAGACAAGCATGACTGAAATGGATGTCCAACAGACCTTAAACATGGTAAAACAATGCCAAAATCTTCATGGAACTAAGCCAACACATGCAAGAATCATGGCCTAATCATGAGATGCATTTCTAAGCTAAATGGAGCAATGCAAAGCAAGTACTACAAGCATACAAGGAGGCACAAATCCAGCCAAAAACAGAGGTTACATATGACCTAAAACATCCAAAAATCTTCTGAAATAAGGCTCAAGATGATCAAGCATACATGCTACCCTTTTAGGCCAAAATGTAAGGAAACAAGACAATGAAGGGAGAGGGGTGTCCCTCCCCTATGCAAGACTTCAAACCACCTTCTTTATTACTAAAAATACACTGGTTTTCAGTGGTAAAGAGATCAAAACACTGAAGTAAACAAAACCCTACCAAAAAGGCAACAAAAGGGGCCAAACAAGGCCTAATAGGGTGAGTTTGCACTCAAAACACAAAACAACCTTAATGAAAGTTCTAAAGCATGAAAATATAAGCCTTTTTTATGTTATACACAAAAGCTAAATCAACAAGAAAGATAGGTAAAAGACTATTGCAAGTTTGGGGAATATAAAGCAAGATGCTCACCCTTGAAGAACCCTTGAAGAACAAATGGTCTAGCCCTCTTCTTTTGATCAAAATCAGTCCAAAAACTCAAGAATCAACCCCCCAAGTCCCTCAATCTCGGAGCAAGGTGTAATAGTGTGTGTAATGGTGCAAAAGTAAGGTAAAAACACACTTTTGGGCCAAAAATCACACACAAAGGAGGAGAGAGAGGGAGATATAGAGATAGGATATATCTATATCTCTAAGCTCTGGTTTTTACTTCTAAGTTTCTAACCTAGATAAAAGAGGAAGGCCCTTTCTCTTATAAGACTCCCTCTTGCAAAGCTTATATAACAAGCTTGCTTAGAGGGAGATCCCTCCATACACGTGTATGGAGGGAGGCAGAGTTGGTGCCAGCTATCACAGCTGGCACAAAATATCTCCATAAAGTGGATGAACAGTGGTCGGCTGCCCAAAAAAGTTATTTCGACAAAAAAGAGTGCCGACCGGCAACAAACTATGCCGACCGGCAATAAAATGTGCCGACCGGCAACAAATAGTGCCGATGGAAGCAAAAGACCAGCCGGTGGCCTCTGGCCACTGCCGGTGGTGTGTGGGGATGCCTCACAAGGCATTCCCTGCCCTTCCAAGGCAAAACACAAGTGTTCGGTATGAAACCAGACACTAAACGGTCGAGTTCGAAGATCCTGAGGCAGGACACGCGAGCCGGGACTTCCGGGAACTCCAAACAAACATAAACATGGATAATCACCGAGTGTTCAAACGGTGACGTCCAAGTCTTGAGGACGGTCAAAAATGGGGTGTCTACAGTTGCCCCTCTTTGACAGAACTCGAAAGTCATAACAATGACGGGAGTGAATGTCAAAGCCTAGAGACGACCCATTTTTGACAAGGCCGAAGACTTAGACAGACATGCAAGACAATCAAGATATGCGCCCGAAGGCAGGGGCAAAATGCAAGACAATGCACGAAGCCGAGCATAACTTATGATCATGCAAAGAAAGCTGTAACGAAGCATACATGCGACAGTTTTAAGCTAGCATACACCGAACTACACTACAATGCAGAAAGGATGTCAGAGAATTATGCAATTCTCAATACGTCTCACTCGGGAGATACAATACCTGTGCGGCTCGTCTGGTTGCACCAGCCTCAAATGAACCGTACATACAATATCGTGCCTGAAAAGAAAACAAACTTAACAGGTACAATATCGTTAGCAACATGCATAGTAGTATACTCGAAATGCGTGACAGCGCAAAGCAAGTGGGGAGCATAACAATGCCGTGGAAATACAAACATGTAAGTGGAGCATGCGGTCTATGCCGGCAACGAAATTGATCATAAGCATGCGGTCTACGCAGGTAATGAAATCAATCAAATTATGCGGTCTACACAAGCAAAACATGCGGTCTACGCAAGCAATGAAATTAATATGGGGTCTACCCAAACGAAACATGCGGTCTGCGCAGGTAATGATATAGTGCGGTCTACGCAATCAAAACATGCGGTCTACGCAGGTAATGAAAATAATAATGCGGTCTTCCCAATCAAAACATGCGGTCTACGCAGGTAATGAAATTAATAAAGATGCGGTCTACGCAATCAAAACATGCGGTCTACGCAGGTAATGAAATTAATAAAGATGCGGTTTACGCAATCAAAACATGCGGTCTACGCAGGTAATGAAATTAATAAAGATGCGGTCTACGCAAGTAATGAAAGGTATTGTTACACAACATGATTGAAACAATTTGAGGAATTCACAAGGCATGAAAAGGATACAGGGCAGGACATTCTTCGCACGCATCGAGCATTGTTCGCAGAAGTTGTGACCTGAGGTCAACTCGAAGGTTCACATTTCAAAAGTGCGCGTCCTCACATGGTTAAAAGTAACGAAGGTGCGTAAACGCGTCGTTGACCCGAACAAAGGTACGGAAGGTGCGTTGACCGCAAGGGGAGTTTCACTGGTATCAATTCTAATACTTTGCTTCCTTGTCACTCTATGCTTTACTTTCCTTTTTACTAGTAATTTAAGCACATTGCACTGCCTCGGGCAGGTTTTATTCTTTTTCAAAGTTACACATTTTGAAAAACACGTGATGGGAATGAAACAATCCATTTTGTTCAAAAGATGTTGCATTTGTGGACTTTCTGTGCATCGCATCGCAAGGTATCACACCACAATGTGAACGAATTTTACTTTGGAAATTTGCATCGTAATAATCAGGTAGTGAACTGACTTACAACTCGATAAGCAAATGTACAAAGGCATAATAGGACCAAACAAGCGTGAGTACAACTCGATAAACAAATCAAAAGTTCAAAGAGGGTGAAATACAACTCGATAAGCAAATGCATAATAACTTGTCAATCGGACAGGCGTGCCCTCGCAAGAATCGATTGCCAGGGAGGGGTTGGAGGTGGTGAAATTCCCCCGATGCCTAGCATAAACAGCTTAGGAAACCAGAAGGAAGCCCATCGGCTTGGGGTAGAGACCACCGGCTGCAAAGAATGGCTACCGGCCATAAAATTGTTTGGTCGGCAAACTATTATGGCCGGTCGGCAAAAAGTTTTGGTCGGCCGGCACTTAATGAGGGGATCACCAGAATGTTGACACTTGTCCCCCACTTAACCTTATCTCCTACAAAAGATCCCAGCTTCGTAGTTTTTCTCATTTTCACACTGATTTGCTCCAATGGAAGAGTTTCTTGCTCAAAATCTCACAGCTTGGATTGCTAGCTTGGATGGTTCGGAAAAAGTGAATTTCCGGGGTTTTGGCATAAATGCACTATTCACTCTGGGCCGCACCCCATTGCACCTCCCGTTTCTTCATGCCGCGGCAAGGTTTTGGAATCCGATGACGCATGTCTTTAGCTTCGCCGGGCAAGAAATATGTCATACCTTTGAAGATTTTCGAGCCTTAATGGAGTCCGAGCGTGAAGAGGAGCTCCTGCCCCAACTTAATTTTGGTCATGCCCAATCCCTAGGGCGCATGTGCGGACTCAGCATACGTGATGCTCGGTCCCTAATTTGCGATGGGATGCTGGACATTCCCAGTTTGGCCAATCGATTTTCTGATGCTGGCGATCGCAACAACCATCACTGGCAAGGCTTCCGGCGACACGCCCTCTGTTTGTGCATGCTATCCCATTTTCTATTTGCCTCAGGCTCTGGAGGGGCTAGTGTCCGGCTGATCGAGGTTGCCCAAGGCTTGAGGGAGGGCAAGAGCTGTATTGCCATGACTCTGGCCGAAACGTTAATGGGCTTAGACGCCTTTTATTGCCATGAGACGACCAGATTAGCAGGAAGTCCACTACTACTACAGGTAATGTTTCCCACCCAATCTCGCATTTATGTTTTGCTCACATCACTCGGCCCTCAAGCTCGGTCTTTTCTCACAAAACCCCATCCTCACTTTTCTCTCATCGTACATCTCTCTATTCTTTACTCTCTCATTTTTCATTCCTTCCCAGGTATGGTTGATGGACAAACTGCAGGTTGTGGACTCTTGCCCAGCATATTCAGCTCGCGGCTACTTCTTCCGGCACCGTCTAGTCAATGCCTTGGATGAGGGATGGTGGTTCGCTTGGATGTGCCGTTTGTCCGCAGACCGTATTGCTTGGCGGTGCCCTTGGCTGGACCTTCCGGCAATGAGTTACAATATGCCCCGGCAGACTGGGATTCAATTGGTTGGTCTCACTCACTGTGTATTCTATTTCCCATTTCAGATTCGACGCCAATTTGGCCATGATCAGACCTGCCTGCCAGAGGGGATAGAGTATCCTGCTGCATTCCCAGCCCGAGGCGCACAGCTTGCTTGGCAGGCCACCGCGTGGAGGATGAGAGATCTCCTGGCCCCCGCTCTTACTTTCAGTTGCACTTTGTCTGACGAGTGCGTGGATTGGCTTAACGAAGAAGCACAGATTGGGCCCAGCTTGGAATCAGAGGCTTCGACCAGCTCTGGGAGGGGGCGCAGGAACACGTGACTTGACTATGCCCCAGATTTATTGCTTTATTAGTACTTCCAAGTTTTCTTTATGAATGTAATAAAAAGCAACTTCAATTGTATGCAAGAGCAGGAGAACTCTATTTTGAAATCAAATGAAATTGAAAGTTGTGGTACTGAAAATTTTCCGTTTGGTCCAAAAATGGTCAAAGTTGTAAAAGATTATTCGAACGAAATCAGCTTTATTAAAACTTCTCAAAAACATTTTTGATGTGGATCAGAACTGGACACGCCTGAGATCTGTCATTGAGATGCACAACCCCAGATCCCCGCAACTGGAAAGTTGCCCCTAGTCTGAAGAGCGCCGCAGCACTGCACAGCAACAGAAAGTTGCCCTTAGTCTGAGTAACACTGTACTGGGGATTCCAACAAATGCTGATAGACAAAGATGACTAAGGTGATCAAATGGACAAAGTTGATCGGGGAAGTGTTATGGCTGAACTTCAGGATGAAGCTGCCTATGTATCCCAAGGATGGGAATCAAGCCTTACGTAGTTCCGGCTTAGGTTCGCTCGAGTATTTTCACTCTCCTTTTGCGCTCTAACTTTTGCCAAGGCCGCCCTTTGCGGGTTTTCAGCCTTGCGAGCTCAGTTTTTATATTTTCTAATTTTTTTGTGCTCTGACTTTTGCCTAGGTCGTCCTTTCGGGTTTTCGGCCTAGCGAGCCTCTCAAGGGTAGTATTTCTTCAACTTGTCCATGTTGATCGGTTGGGAGAATTCCAAGCCATCTAAGTCTATCAGAACCACAGCTCCACCTGACCAGATAGCTTTGATGATGTAGGGATCAGTCCAATTGGGCCTGAACTTGCCCCTCAGGTCGTGGATGGGAGCTCGGTTGTCCTTGAGCACCAAATCCCTTTCCTTTAGATTTCTGGACTTAACCTTCTTGTTAAAAGCCCGCGCAATTCTGCGTTGATAACTTTGGACGTGGTACAGTGCTTTCAGCCTTCTCTCGTCAAAGAGCATGAGTTCCTCAAACCTGCTCTGTTGCCAATCTGCCTCAGCTATCTGACACTCAGCCAATACCCGTAAAGACGGAACTTCAATTTCAATAGGTAGAACGGCCTCCATTCCATAAACTAACGAATATGGAGTCGCTCCGGTAGAAGTTCTAATTGAAGTCCTGTAGCCCCACAGAGCAAACGGCAACTTATCTGGCCAATCTTGGTAGGTCTCCACCATTTTCCGCAGTATGTGCTTGATGTTCTTGTTGGCGGCCTCAACTGCTCCGTTGGTTTGTGGCCGATACGTAGATGACTTATGAAAAGCCACGTTATACTTTTCCAACAAGTCGACCACTTCTTTCTTAAAGTGGGATCCATTATCCGAAATGATCTCGTTTGGCACCCCGTAGCGACAAATGATGTTGTTTCTGATGAACTTGGCGACGTGCGACGCCTTCAACACCGCGTATGATTGGGCCTCGACCCACTTTGTGAAATAATCTATCGCTACCAGGATATACTCATGTCCGTTCGACCCCTTCGGGGTAACAGCTCCGATCACATCAATTCCCCAAACGGAAAGTGGCCACGGGGACGTCATGTTGTATAGCTTGGACGGTGAGATGTTCATACGGTTTGCATGGATCTGGCATTTGTGGCATCGCCGAACAAAGCCGATACAATCTTCCTCCATGGTTGACCAGTAGTAGCCCTGTCTGAGGATCTTTCTGGCCAGCATTACTCCATTTATGTGTGCACCGCACTCCCCTCCATGGATGGCCTCCATTAGGCGCTTCGACTCTTCAGCTTCTACACAGAGCTTATGCATTCCCAGATGACCCCTTTTGTACAGCTTACCCCCGCAGATGATGAACTGAACAGCCATTCTTCTAATGGCCCTCTTATCCTTGGCACTTGCCCCTGGTGGATACGTCTCCTTTTCTAAGAAGTTCCAAATGTCGTAATACCAGGGGTTGTCGTCTTGAGCCTCATCTATGGCGGAAATCGACTCGTATGCCGGTGCAAACTTCTGATCAATGATGACTGGACGCATTCGGACTCCGGACGGGATGTCTATCATGGAAGATAGAGTTGCTAATGAATCGGCGAACCTGTTGTTCTCTTTTACTAGGTGGGTGAAATTTAACTTCTCAAACCGAGGAATTAACAAATCCAAGGTTTGGTGGTAAATTATCATCCTTTCCTCTTTGACTTTCCAGTCTCCTTTTGCTTGAGACACAACAAGGTTCGAGTCCCCAATGACGTCCAACCGTTTTGCCCCTAGTTCTAGGGCTGCTTCCAGGCCAGCAATACATGCCTCATACTCTGCCTCATTGTTCGAGACTTTGAACTGGAGCTTGAATGCTAAAGGGATACGGGAATCGTCAGGCGCTATCAGCAACACCCCTATCCCATACCCATACTGGTTTGACGCTCCGTCAAAGTACATCGTCCAAGTTTCATCCTCGATGTGTAGAATGGCTTCATCTGGGAATAGGTACTCAACCGCTTCATCCCCCTCAACCGGGTGGTCGGCAAGGAACTCCGCTACCGCTCTTCCTTTCACTGACTTGCGTGTTATATACTTCAAGTTGAATTCAGAAAGCAATAGCAGCCAATGGGCTAGCCTACTCGTAAGTGCTGGTTTCTCGAAAAGATATTTGATGGGATCCAAACGTGAAACCAACATTACAGAGTGAGCTAACAGGTAGTGCCGCAGCTTCCTGGTAGCCCATACCAAGGCCAAACAAGCCTTCTCCAGTGGTGTATAGCGGGTCTCGTAATCCAGCATCTTCTTGCTCAGATAGTAGATGGCCCTTTCCACTCTGTCCTCTGACTCTTGCGCGAGCATGCAGCCCATGGTGGTCTCAGTTACCGAAAGATACAATATCAACGGTCTCCCCGGCTCTGGCGGTGACAACACGGGCGGGTTCTATAGATACTCTTTGATCTGTTCAAAAGCTGCTTGACGTCGGCCGTCCCATTGGAACTTCTTTCCTTTCTTCAGGAGACCAAAAAGTGGTTCACAAGTCAAGGTTAATTTAGAGATAAACCGTCTTATGAATTGCACTTTACCTAGAAAGCCTCACACCTCCTTTTCAGTCCTTGGTGGTGGCATTTCTAAGATGGCCTTGATTTTGGAAGGGTCGACCTCAATGCCCCTTTGTGTAATCAGAAACCCTAGCATCTTCCCTGCTGTAACACCAAAAGTACACTTCTGGGGATTCAACCGCAGCCGAAACTCTCTGATCCTTTGGAAGAATTTTTGTAAGGCGGTGTAGTGGCCTTCTCTTTCTTTGGACTTGACAATCATGTCGTCCACATACACCTCGACCTCTTTATGGATCATATCATGCAATATTGTAGTTGCTGTCCGTTGATAAGTAGCTCCAGCGTTTTTCAACCCAAATGGCATCACTCTATAACAATATGTACCCCACGGGGTAGTGAATGCAGTCTTCTCCCGGTCTTCGGGTGCCATTACTATCTGATTATAGCCTGAGAAGCCATCCATAAACGAAAGCAAGGCGTGTCCTGCCGTGAAATCTACCAATTCATCAATGTGCGACAAGGGAAAGTCGTTCTTTGGACTGGCCCTATTCAAATCTCTGAAGTCTACACAAACCTGAATTCTGCCGTCCTTCTTCGGCACCGGAACAATGTTGGCCAACCAAGTCGGGTATTCAGATACCAGCAGGAAGCCTGCATCAATTTGCTTGGTGACCTCTTCCTTGATCTTAAGGGCCCAATCAGGGCGGATCCTTCTGAGCTTCTGTTTGACAGGTCGGGCCTCGGGATCAAGAGGGATCCGGTGCTGTACAATCTCAGGATCGATTCTAGGCATGTCTTCGTAGGACCACGCGAAAACATCTTTGAAATCTTTTAACAAAGCGACTAAATGCTCGCGTTCCTCAGAAGACAACGTGGACCCGATCTGGACCAGCCGCGGGTCCTTCTCAGTACCAACATTCACAGTAGTAATTTCATCCATTAAAGGTTTAACAAATCTTTCCTGCTCTTGATCAATTAACCGTTGCAAAACCGGAGGAATTTCTTCCTCGTCGTTTTCATCAAAATTTTGAAAATCCTGATTTAAGCAATAAATCAAAGGCACAGAAAAATACTCCGAAACCACATCCACGTCGTTCTCATTAAATACTTCCAAGCCGTCGGATTCCTCTGTTATAACAGACTCAAAAGAAAATGAAAATGACGACCTAGACAGGACTGTGGCATCCGGGTTATCACCCCCAGGAATACCGGACTCAGACTCAGTTGAGCTGGAACCTGATTCCGACGCACAAGATTCGGTGGAATCAGATTTCGGCTCACTACCTGACCCGGTGCTGCTAGATAAAAAGCCTTCTTCATATTGCCAGATGAGAGAAGTTGCGATGGACGCATCCAAAATAGCTGATGGTAGGCCCGCAGCCGCTTCATTCCCAATCACACATACCGAGGAGCTATCCCCCAAGCACCTCTGTTCGATCGGAGGATCTGAAAGCAGACACGCCAGCGCCCATTTCATTTTCAGCGTCCTCAGACTGCACTTCCTTACTTTGCTCAGCCTCAGCCGATAGATTTGCCTGCCCTTCGGCGATGTCATCCTCAGGTAGCTGTAAATCAAAGAAGATCTCAAACCCCGGTACGCGCTTCTTCTCCGCGTTGAGCCACGGCTCTGGGAAGCCACAGAACGGAAAGTCTTCTCCCTCCCGGACGAAACGTCCGTTTAGGGTCCCCCGAATGGGCTGGTGCATTAAGTCAAAGGGCTTCCCCATCTGTTTTGCTCTGGCTCTTCCGGCCATTTCCTTTCCTTTCTTTATCCAATCCTCTTTGGTGGGTAGGTAGCCCAAACCAAAGGTATGAGGGTTACGCGGCACTTCGGCCAATGCTGCGACACCTTTCCGGCCGCTCTTGCCCAATCCCATCCCGGGGATGTGCTGGAGTTTGTTCATGAGATAGACTGCTTGGGCACTGACATATACCCCTTCATTAGCTGCCATGATGTCCTGTACAACCCGAGCCTCAGCTAAGGTAAAACCTGATATGAACACATCTTCCATACCGTGTTCAATTTCTAGAACAGGCGTGGATACTTCTTGCGGTGGATGAATTGATGAATTTCCGAAGACAATGGCTACTCCCTTCCCATAGGGGTATTTCACCACTTGATGCAGGGTAGAGGAGACCGCCTTTACCTGATGCAGCCACGGCCGCCCCAAAAGCAGGTTGAATGTTGCAGGAACCTCCAAGACATGGAAATCTATCTCGTGCTGTCCCGGCCCAACCTTTGTTTGAATCTTAACTGTTCCCATTACTTCCCGGCTTGTGTTGTCATACGCCCGAATTACCTGGGCCGTTGGCACGAAATCCGCGACTTTCAAACCAATCGCATAAGCTGTCCTTGCCGGGCAGACGTTGATGGCGGACCCCGTGTCGACAAGCACCACGGGTATCCATTTATCCCTGCACTCCACAGAGATGTAGAGTGGCTTGTTATGGTTCGCACCCTCGGGTGGCAGTTCTTTGTCAGAAAAACTCAATGCTGGGGAACTTCCTCCCGAAAAGACTAAGCCCACCAGCTGTTCGGGCGTGGTGTCTATGGAAAGCTTGGCTTTGTCCATGGCTGTAAGGACGGCTTGTCTATGTACTCGAGAAGCCATAAGCAGTCCCCAGATGGAGATGTCTGCTTGTATCTTTTTCAATTGTCTCAATACGACCTCATCTTCGAGTTGCTTTTCCTTTTGCTTCTCTGCCTTCTTATCTTTTCCCGACGCTTCCGGTTGATCTAGGTGTGGAAGCTTGAAGTACCGTCCACTCCTGGTCATGTGATCGACCTCGCCGATATACCAGGTATCATCTGGTTGGTTATCTTCCCAATCTTCGTCCGTGTGGGCAAGACATAGATCGTCGTCTTCCCACCACATACCATCTGCAGCCGACAGGCATTTATCTGGTTCTGGCATAACTGTCCCGATACTTGCAGTACCTTTTATCCCTATGCTCGCAGCATTCTCCATTTCTGTACTTGTGGCAGTCTCAACCCCCACGTGGCCTTTTGCCTTCCTGATCCTCTCAGAATCTTCGAATCTTCCCTGTTCTGACTGTGTTAATGCAGTAGATTGCTCAATGATCCCTGTACTCAAAATGCTCCATTCCCGAGCGAAACTCTCGACACCAGCGCTCTCCGGCGATGTATTCGGTTCTTCGACCTTCCCGGCTGTTATTGACACTTCTGCCCCTGCCGGGCCTTGTTCTGACTGAAACCCTCCTACCACATCTGGCTGATCGTCCAACCATCCCGTGGCCTCAGCCGATTCCTCATAATCGAACCAGTTGACGGTTGGGTCTTCTGGGTCTTGGTTATCTTGAAACTGGAACTTGGCAAGATCCTCTTCCACAGCTGTCAAATCATCCGTTCCCTGTCCTGGATTGTCCCTTTGGATTGCACACAGCTCTCCCCCGACTGGAAATTCGACATCTGGTCTATTCTGGCCCATTGGTGAAATGTAGTCACTTGGACTATAAGCATTCCCAACATCACTTCCAGATTCCGCAGACTCTGGCTCGACAATCTCTTTCCTATTCTCGATGGTCACCACCACTGGCTTGGGTTGGGTTATGGAGACGTCCACCATGCACAAATCGGTGCTATCAGGAAGGAAAACCTCCGGCTTAGGTAGGTAGGAGGGTGTGATATAAATACTAGGATCGTGGGATGCGACCCCAGTGTGGATGAAATTGACTCTTTTGGGTGGTGGAACTTGGTTATGTGTGGGGAGAGGATTTGTAGTAACATTGGGTTTTTCAGGGGGTAAAATCACCCCATTATCAATGAGATCTTGGATTTCATGACGCAATCGAAAGCATAGGTCGGTGTCGTGACCGTGCTGTTGGTGGAATGCACAATACTTGGCTGGATTGTGGGCGGCGGGGAGTCTTTCGGGTAAGGGCCGCGGCTCTAGGGGCTTCAGATGCCCTTTTCTGATCAAAACCCCCAAAGCTTTGGATAGGGGCATATAAAGCGGAGCGAAGGTTCTGGTATTTCTGGGAGGGTATTTGGCTATTTGAGAGTTGCTTCCGGACGCACCGGAGAATGGTGTGGCTGCCATAGTTCTTGGGGAAGGGTTGGTGGTGACCATACTCACTTCGGAGGTCCTGGTAGTTGTAGCGCCACTCGGGCCTGCGGTAGTATTTCGATTGAAAGTTCTGCGGGGTTGTTCCCGGTCATTATCAATCAGGCCTTGTTTTAAGGCATCCTCGATCTGCACCCCCATTTCATGTAGATCAGCAAAAGTAGGGAAGGGGATTACAATCATCTTCTGCATTAGCTTCGGCTGAAGATTGCGCACAATCATCCGAATCTGGTCCTTGTCCGTGGGTCTTAAGGTCATCATCGAAGCCTTAGCCCGCCATCTGGTTACAAATTCTGAGAAACTCTCCTTGGTTTCTTGTCTCGTTGTCTCGAGATCCCGGGTTGTGATCTCGATTTGTGTGTTATACGAGTACTGCAGGATGAAAGCCTCAGCCATCTCGTCCCAACTTCTCTTGATGTCATCTTCCAATTTTGCATACCATGCGGCCGCTACACCCGACAGGGTCCGGCCGAATAAAGACAGCTTCTGCAATCTAGTGAGGCCCATTGGCCTTAGGACGTCTGAAAATAGTCGCAGGTGTACCATGGGATCCTCAGATCCGTCAAAATGATCGATTTGTGGCATCTTAAACCGATCTGGCAGCGTCACGGCTGTATCAGTGTATCCGTCTCCAATGTCCGGAATGGACTTCGCACCCTGAGATTTCTTGAACAGCTTTTCAAGCTTGTGCATTTTCAATGCCACAGGGTCCACCTCGGACTCGAAGGGGGAATCCGATAGATTGATAGGAGTGGGTGCCTTGGATTGCTGAGGCAGAATCGGGGGTGGAGCTGGCCCCGTTGGGATGTCCGTATCTTCTTGGACGTTCCGGGCGTTTGGAGTCTCTTCGGGTATCGGAACCCTTAGTGGGGGAGGGACTTGCTGTGAAGCTGACGTCCCAGTTTGCTGCTGCAATCTCACAATTAACTCCGCTTGCTCACCCATAACTGTGGCTTGTTGTTTGGTGAATTCTGCCTGTCGGACAGCATCCTGCTGCATTATTTTCATGCTGTCTTGGAGTTGGCGCACCATCTCCTCTAAGCTAGCCATACTATTCTGCTCTGGTTGGATTACTGGTATATGTTCTCTTTCTGTAGGTGAGACAGGACCCTGATCCCTACTGAACTCAGGCGGGGTAGATAAGGCTCTCTGAACTGACTGTTGAACCGATGCCCTCTGCCTAGTTGCCTTTCGTTTAGTAACCGGGGGTAGAGAGTGGTACACCGGTTGTCCTGCTATCAGATCCTCAAATCGATGGAGTCGGCGACCTCTGATCCAGAGTGCTTGGGGAATGTCTACCGGGTTAGAAGCAATGGTGCTAAACTACCTAGCAAAAAGATAAATAAAGCAGTAAATAAACAAGCAATCGGACGGCATAACTGCTTAAAATAAACACATACAACATGCAGTTGGGCATTCACAATGCACAGTTTGATAAGCCGAACACACTGTTCCCCGACACTGATCACTGTTTCCCGAATTTCTGTTCCCAAAATACTGAATCTGATACCCGCGGATACAACTGATTCTCGAATTCTGATATCAATGCCCTTAGGCCTGATGCCCCAGACTTGCAAACTGGTATGCACATTCCTGTAGAGATATACCCCTAAAAGCACATAGCAAGTAAAGAGAGCCAAAACACCCCTATGCTGGGGTAGGGTTTCCCTATCCTATTTTGTCAGGAGCTAGGGTTTCACTATGCACGTAGCAGTTCTCAAACAACCTAACATCGGGTAAGCAGCCTGTCCTAATTTGGAATGGTCACTATGGATCCGAATATGCACTAGGTCGAATGGTCGAAAAGGGTGCCTCGGTAAAAACTGGGGTTTGTGTTCCCATGCTGTCAGAGCCCATAGCCGGTCAGCCTTATGGACATGCCTTGACAAGACAAGCCTCCGGCAAACCGTTCAGGAATGGCAGACGGCAAAAACTCTGTTCCTAGGCGCACCAATGCACATGCAATGCAAAGAAACACATAAATGAAATCAAAACAGGATATCATGAGTTCGAGTCAAGCTTTCTAAAATCCCCAGCAGAGTCGCCAGAAACTGTAGCAAGTCCGCGAAGGGGCCCCGCTACAGTTCGGACTCGCGATTTTTGTTGTCGCGGTTCTTAATCTGAACCAAAGAGTCCAAATCTGGCAAATCGTTTTGAGAGAAAAAGATTTTGAAAGAAGTGCCAAACATGGACTGCTTTTCCAGATACAGAGTCGCCACCTAAATATTTTTAAAATGGAGAAATTTAGGAAACCCTGACTCGGTGCCGAAGGCCACATGTCCGTCATCACCGGAGTTGTCTCGGCTCGAGAGCTTGGGTACGATTGGGGAAGGTCAGCTATGAGCACCCCCTCTCACCCGGTCAAAAGACCGGCCTCTACTAACCGTGATATTCTGTTTTGAAAATGTTTATGTGTTCTTACTCCATTTATTAGCCTAGAATTACTATGTTATGCGCACAACAAACAAGTATAGACTAGATTGCCTAACTTGGGAATAAACATTGCATATCCGTTTGCTTTGGAAATACTTTAGATTTTGCTACTCGTAAGTAGGCTAAAACACGGATTTCAATGAGTTTTCCAACTCAAACAATCCAACCTCCACCCACAGGCATTCAAACAGTTTAACACATAAGCATTTAGCCGCATGGCAAGCATACTGTCGTGTTAACATTCACACACATGCGAGATGCTAAAGCATAAATACTTACATCGTACTCCGTGCCAAAACAGTAAACTAGTTAGCAAAATGTGTGTGTCCTAGTTCATGTTAAATTGCCTAATGCAACACATACAAGATGCAATTTAGATAGGCTCGGTTAACCTAAGCATGGCATATGTAATGCGATCAATTATCACATATTCGATTTGTAAATTGAAGTACAAATGTAGTTAGCGTGATGTACCGAGCCTAATGCATGCAGTACAAATGCATGAATGCACGCATGCATAGCATAAGGTATGCTAAATTAAACATGCCATAATCTACCATCATAAGCAGGTAAATAAAAGGGAAGAAAGACGTGAGGTTGGAAGACATACACACACTCACACACACTTATTACAGATTTGCCCTCACTCGGAGGGCCCAAATAAATATTACAGTCCCAAATAATAAACAAATAAAATTATTACAGAATTTCTAATTAATTAAAAGAAAGGATGCAAAAGAAAGAAGAGGGTGGCCACAGCCTCTGCCTCGGGATGCGCAGATGATGCATGCTCGGAACTTGGCTCACCCGAAAAACCCGTACCGTACCCCTGCCACCTCTGTTTGTACTGCCTTGTCTCTCTGAAAATTGCCAAAGTCCCGGAGCAGGTTCCTTACACACTGCAGAGCACCACCGGCCAGACAGAATTCCCACCGGCACTCTACAATTTCCACCGGCTGTTCTTGGACTCATCAGCACTTCAGTGATTGCCAGTCGGCACTAAATTCTGCCGGTCGGCAGAAACTTCCTGCAGAAGACAGTTTTGACAGCAAACAGAGAACAGACAGTGCATGGCATGGGGTTTTCAGGCACATGTGAGCATGGTCATGCTTCCTATCATGCTTTGAACTCAAGGAAGCATGATCTTCAATCCTCGAGCCATCAATGGTGCATGATAGCCCAAGGGATCAAATTTGCCACTTGATGTAAGGATGCATGCAACAAACAAAATGAGAACCAAAGCCTTATCAAGTCGGAGTCAAAGGCTTCGGTGACCGAGAATCAAAGCACATTACATCACTTGCAGTATGAATGTTCCTTGATTCTCACACTTGGTTTGACACCCCAAACCAAGCAATGCAATGCATGTTATGCAAACATGATTCAAATGCAACATGATGCCAAATATTCAAGTCATGGCAAATGTTATGGAACTATCATGGCGAATATGCAATGCTAAGCATGCAAGGTGCAAATGTGATGCAAACATGGACCAATTTACCATAAAGTTAGCATGGGACTACACATTTATGAAACAATTATGTAGCAAACATGAGACAAGCATGCAAGAGGGCCTTAAAGTGATAAAGGTGCAGGCCTTAATTCACCTCAAAACAGCACCAAAAGTGCTCAAAATGATGGGCAAACTCTCATGTCAACATGCAAGCCAATAGACCCAAGGCTAAGGCACCAAAAGGGTCACTTCATTTCCAACAACAAGACCAAATCATGGCATGGTTTAGACAAGTAAAAACAGAGTTTTTGCAGACAAAATGGGACCCCAAACCCTCCTAACATGGCGGCTAAAATGACTCCAAAGGAGTGTATGCACCAAGGCTCAAATGTAGGCATAAAAGGGCACACCCTCAAGGCACAAAAGAGATCGTAAATGCAAGCATGCAAACATGATTCTTGGGCTGAAATAGGATCCTAAATGATGCCAAATCATAAGGATGGTCAAACTACACATGCTAGAGGTCAAAATGTTCAAAGCCTACAAGCCAAAACACAAAAAGATGACATCAAACAAGACAAGCATGACTGAAATGGATGTCCAACAGACCTTAAACATGGTAAAACAATGCCAAAATCTTCATGGAACTAAGCCAACACATGCAAGAATCATGGCCTAATCATGAGATGCATTTCTAAGCTAAATGGAGCAATGCAAAGCAAGTACTACAAGCATACAAGGAGGCACAAATCCAGCCAAAAACAGAGGTTACATATGACCTAAAACATCCAAAAATCTTCTGAAATAAGGCTCAAGATGATCAAGCATACATGCTACCCTTTTAGGCCAAAATGTAAGGAAACAAGACAATGAAGGGAGAGGGGTGTCCCTCCCCTATGCAAGACTTCAAACCACCTTCTTTACTACTAAAAATACACTGGTTTTCAGTGGTAAAGAGATCAAAACACTGAAGTAAACAAAACCCTACCAAAAAGGCAACAAAAGGGGCCAAACAAGGCCTAATAGGGTGAGTTTGCACTCAAAACACAAAACAACCTTAATGAAAGTTCTAAAGCATGAAAATATAAGCCTTTTTTATGTTATACACAAAAGCTAAATCAACAAGCAAGATAGGTAAAAGACTATTGCAAGTTTGGGGAATATAAAGCAAGATGCTCACCCTTGAAGAACCCTTGAAGAACAAATGGTCTAGCCCTCTTCTTTTGATCAAAATCAGTCCAAAAACTCAAGAATCAACCCCCCAAGTCCCTCAATCTCGGAGCAAGGTGTAATAGTGTGTGTAATGGTGCAAAAGTAAGGTAAAAACACACTTTTGGGCCAAAAATCACACACAAAGGAGGAGAGAGAGGGAGATATAGAGATAGGATATATCTATATCTCTAAGCTCTGGTTTTTACTTCTAAGTTTCTAACCTAGATCAAAGAGGAAGGCCCTTCCTCTTATAAGACTCCCTCTTGCAAAGCTTATACAACAAGCTTGCTTAGAGGGAGATCCCTCCATACACGTGTATGGAGGGAGGCAGAATTGGTGCCAGCTATCACAGCTGGCACAAAATATCTCCATAAAGTGGATGAACAGTGGTCGGCTGCCCAAAAAAGTTATTTCGACAAAAAAGAGTGCAGACCGGCAATAAACTATGCCGACCGGCAATAAAATGTGCCGACCGGCAACAAATAGTGCTGATGGAAGCAAAAGACCAGCCGGTGGCCTCTGGCCACTGCCGGTGGTGTGTGGGGATGCCTCACAAGGCATTCCCTGCCCTTC